>NC_079501.1:90304173-91024132 GCF_030052815.1 Hevea brasiliensis
CACTGGCATCATACCACCTGGGATATGGTGGCTGAATTGGGTCAAGGGGGATCGGCACTATCTGATTTATACCGACAAGGTATCAGTATATTTCACTGAGTGGGAGGGGAAGGGGTGGATTAGGATTTCTCTGTGGTCTTGGGTTATTTTGGGGAGGTTTTGTTTGAGTAGGTTGAGGAGGTGGTCTAGGCTGGAAAGTTATTGGTGGTGGATACTATGGGCGTGGATGAGGATAATTTGGAAAAGGGGGTGGAATGTTAGCAATTGTTGGGCCATGAGGGGGAGGATATGGCCAGTAATTATTCTGGGGAAATGGGGAGTGGTTGTTCTGTCGGGTGATGGAATGCACATCACCCTCTTTCTTTTTGCCAAAACTGGCAGTCTTCTTCGCAGGATTCTCAATCATCTCCTGCAACCGTCCTAACCTGAGGTTAGCTTCGATTCTCTCACCAGCTTGGATGATGTCCGAGAAGCTGTTGGAGGTATTTCCAATCATTAGATTGAAATAAGGAGCCTTCAACGTTTCAATGAACAGGGAGCAAAGCTCATTGTCAGTCACTGGAGGATATACTTCTGCTGCTTTCTCTCTCCACCTCTGGGCATATTCTTTGAAACTTTCCCTGTCTCTCTGCACCAGGTTTTGGAGGTCTCTCCTTGTGGGGGTGACGTCACAGTTAAACTTATATTGTTTCAGGAAAGCGTCAGCCAAATCTTTCCAAGAGCACAATTTGCTCCTGTCCAACTGAATACACCATCTCAGGGCTGCCCCGGAGAGACTCTCGTGGAAGAAGTGGACTAGGAGTCGATCGTCCTCTGTCAGGGCAGACATTTTGGGAATATAAGTGGCCAGGTGAATGCGAGGGTCTGAATTCCTAGTGTATTTGTCAAAGTCCAGGACTTTGAACTTGGGTGGCACCATAACATCCGGTACCAGTCTCAACGACGATACATCTACTGAACCATACATATTCAATCCCTCTACTGCTCTTAACCTCTCTTCTAGAGCAGATAACTTCTCATTTTCTCTTGTCTTATTTTCCCCTCCTACTATATGAGATATTCCCCTAGTTGGGAAATGAGGGGCAGAATGAACCGGAGGGATCAGGATTGAAGGGTATGGTTCGGCATTTGGGACAGCCGGATAATAGGAGAAGGGTGGGTCATTATTTAGGGGAGCCGGATTGAAGGTGATTGTTGGATCCGGGATAGGTGGCTGGAAGGTGAAAGAGGTTGAAGCATGATGAGAATCAAGCGTTGTAGGAGGTGGGGGAGGTAGTGGTAAGTTGGGCTCTGAAGCAGGCTTATTTTGAGACATCTCCCTCATTAGTCTCATGAGCTCTGAGACCTGGTCTTTCAACTCGGACACTTGTCCTTGTAGGTTCTGGACTTGTTCCTGGTCTTCCATTAGCCTTCTTGTTCGCGACCTTGTTAAGTACACTCGTTTGGGTTGAACTGCATGTCTGGTCAGGCTTGCTTTGCTTGAAGCAATGTTGATTTTCTGTAGGGAGTAAAAAAAAATCTTTTAGTGAATTTTGAATTTTGTTAAAAATTAAAAGGATCCTGGTTTGGATAAAGGATACGGTGGCATCTGAGAGCCGGGAATGAAATCTGCAGAAGAATAATTGCATCAATTTTATCATGGCATCTTTCGATAGTCTGACGGTGAATGGCTGGATTGAATGCGTATCTATGATACTTGTCCATATGGCTCGTCCAACTTTTCGCATAACCCTAGCGAGGGTGGTTCCTACGAGAGTTATACTATTCATTCACAATTTTGCTAAACAATGGCCCAAAGTTATTTCATTAATCGAATAGTTCATACATAGCACTCTTTACATTGGCCTGGGCTCAGGGAGACTCTTTATAATGTAATGACACTTTTTGAGATACTCATAAAGCCTTTCTTCTTGTCTGGCGGGGTTGAATGTCTTCAGGGCATACTCGGATTCTGGCAAGAGTTCGTATTTCCCTTGTGCTATCGTTCTCTCCAGCTGGTCAACATTTTCTCTTAGCTCTTGATAGAGAGTAGCTTATCTTTCTTTTTCCTCTCTTTCCTTAGCACATTCTTTTAATTCCTTAGCACATTCTTTTAAAATGTCATTGATAAGCCGTGCTTCCTCCTTTAGTTCAAGCTTCGTCTTTTTCCCCTCTTGTTTGTATTCTTCCATGAGTATCTCTTGGTATACTACTTTCTCTTGGAGCCTGCTATTCCGGACTTCTGCCTCTCTCATTGTAGCTTGGAGAGAGCTCCTTTCCCTTTCCCATCGTGTTTCTTGCTCTTCAAACCCTATCTTTTCGATCATTGCCTCCTCCCTGAGCCTTCTTACTTTTCTTTTGAGGATCTGCTGTTGGTCCTCTAACTGTTTTATTTGTTCTTGTAATTGCAAATTTTCGGTATTCGCCTTTTGTAAAGAGTCGGCTAAACGAGCGCTAGCTTCTTCTGAAAGGATGTTTTGACGGGGGCCGCTACCTTCGGGTTTGGTTGAATCGGCAGTTAGGTGTCCTTGATCCCTGCTGGCTCTCCATTTAAGATAATCGCCTGTGGTACTCAGACCTTTAGACGACCTTTCCATCATAGTGATATTTTCCCAGGATTTGTGAGCTATTTTCAATTCTTCTTCATTATCGAGCTCATGATAGTAGTGACCCTGATGGTATTCTTCAATACTGATTGCGGGCTGGGTTGAACTGAACTGCCTCATCACCAATGCTGGGACGTAACTTGTGTACCCGGTCCCTCCGATTAGAGAAACTGAATGATTACCCCCTGTGCTGAACAAAATAGGTTGACCCGATGTCCACAATTTCTTCCAACAGTAATCATGGTTGTTGAAGCTCAGAATCCGTTCTTGCCACTGCAGCTCATCCTTTGGGCTGATTACTAATTTGGTCATCTTCTCAATAAGAGGCTGGTTAAGATACCAAGTTAACCCCTTTGTGTCCACAGGACACATGTGACTGATGATCCAGAGGTGCAGCAATTGAGAACAGCACTTAAGGGATCCCTTGCCTTGTTGTCTGCAGTAAGTAAGAGTCAATAAAGTCTCTGCAAGGATTGCCGGTATTGGGTTGATCTTCTGTTTTTCTACAGCCCAAAACATTTTCGTTACACTGCAGGTTATAATTCCTGAAGGCCCAGGGAACAAGATCAGGCCATAGATCCCTAAAGCTAGTGCCAATGAAGCTTACTCCCATTGTTTATCCTGGATGTACCGATCTAACCACTTCTTGAGGTAAGTCCAATACCATCCATGTGTGTTTCCTTTGATAGTTTCTCTCGCTTTTGCTTCTTCCGGGGGAATCCCCAACATATGTGAGAACCGTTTCCAGGTCTGCCTATGCTTGAGGTGTAGGTAGATCCGATTCTGCACCACATAAGGAATTTCTAGCAGTGCCTGATATTCTTCCATAGTGGGGGTTGTATCGATGTCATTGAAGGAGAATACTCCATACTTGGGGTTCCAAACTGACAGCATGGCTTTTAATGCCGAAACTTGGACTTTGACTCGTATCAGGGTTGCAATCTTCCCGTATTTTTCCTCGAACTTTGCCTTGATGTGATCGGGAAGCGATCTCCAACTACTAGATAGGCCCTCGAGACCGGTCATTCTAACCTCAACCTTGCTCAGGTCCAATGGAGGCAGCGGGCTAGTATCTGCCTTGGTGACATCACTTTGCGGGGGCATTAAACTATGAGGCTGTATGGACCATGGTTTAGCATTTTGTTCTTGTCTAGGAACTTCTTCCGCCGA
This sequence comes from Hevea brasiliensis, assembly GCF_030052815.1. NCBI lineage: Eukaryota > Viridiplantae > Streptophyta > Magnoliopsida > Malpighiales > Euphorbiaceae > Hevea > Hevea brasiliensis. The sequence goes on from NC_079501.1 coordinate 90,307,929, forward strand.
CTGACTCGAGGATGCCATGTTAAAAATGACGCTTATTCTTTTACAGACCCTAACTCAGTGATACTTGTGGAGGAAACTTGTTAGCAGGATAAATTTAGGTAATTTTGAATTATACTGTTGGGGGGGTAACACTTACACATTTGTCAAGGTAGGAAAATGTGTAGATCCTTCTAACAGTATGACCCAAGATTACCCTAAAAAATAAGAACATAAGAAAACATAAACAGAATAGGGTAAGAGCAAGTATGCCCCTTTTGTCCTAAAATAGGGAGAGTCCTGGTATCGGATAGGCGCTACCTAATCGGATAGTTCTATCTTATGAGGTAGTTTGCTACGGCTTTCAGCTATTGTGATAGTTTAGCTCAAGGTCTAATTTTCTAAAAGCCACAGGTTCCCAAACTGCCCCTGCTGCAAACATTAGAGCCCCATTCTATCCCCATGATACTAACGGGAGAGTTCCACGGGTATCACAGTAAATAGAACGAGTTTCAATCAGAGCAAAAGCCTTCACGAATACTAACGGGGTAAAACCCACGGGTACCGCTACATGACTCCCTCCTACTTTCCTAGAGGGTGAGAAAGCCCGGGTATAGGGCTGAAGTGTGTGAGGACATTGCGTGAGTGTTCAGTGTGTGAAGGGACACCTTTACCTCTTCCCAGTATGGGGAAGTTTTTGCTTTTTCCTTTTTTAGTCGGAGAGTGCTGTGGGGGATAAGACAATCAAGATAAGCAAAACAGTTAGCAAAAATAACAATAATTAACATATGGAATTTTGCAATCTAAGCCCACCTAACTACGGTTTGATCGTAAAATTAAATCTGCTTTTGAACCTTTGGACCGGGGTTAAGGAAAAAAATAAATCCTCAGTGGAGTTGCCAAGCTATCGCAAGGTGTTTTGCCGTCGCCTGGATGAACACTCACTGAAGTGGGAAAGAGTGAGGAGTCGCCACTTTAATTTTGAGGGAAATTAAAGAAAACCATTTGCACAAAAAAAGGGTAAATTAAAAGAAACCACTTCGAAACAGGGATTCTAGGTTCGGGGTCCATATACGGGGTGGGAAGGTGTTAGGTACCCCGCCTCATCCCTCTGTGAGGGTAAACAGATTTAACATTATGCTTTTTACGAATTAAAATCAGAAGTTAGGGGGTTAGAATGATGGTGTTAATCCCTTTGATAAAAGGGAATATTTAATTTTTCACTATTTCGGGTTACCCATATACATAAGTACATGAGACGACCCTTAGTGAATTGATGTTGCGTAGCGGTTTTGGTTTAGGGGATCACTTTGCGTATTGTGTTATTTTAGTTTGAATTTGAGGTAACTCGGGTAAAAGCCTCTCCCGCTCTCTAGGAATAATCTGCTTAAAGTTTGAGTGGGGAATCTCGGATAAGAACTCTCCTCTGTTCTCTTCAAATATTTATGAAAAATTTTGATTGAGAATCGGATAAGAACTCTCCTCCGATCTCTTTAAGTATTTATGAAAAATTTTGATTGAGAATCGGATAAGAACTCTCCTCCAATCTCTTTAAGTATTTATGAAAACTTTTGATTGAGAATCGGGTAAGAACTCTCCTCCGATCTCTTTAAATATTTATGAAAATTTTGATTGAGAATCGGATAAGAACTCTCCTCCGATCTCTTTAAGTATTTATGAAAACTTTTGATTGAGAATCGGATAAGAACTCTCCTCCGATCTCTTTAAGTATTTATGAAAACTTTTGATTGAGAACCGGATAAGAACTCTCCTCCGATCTCTTTTTGTTTAAATGAGGATCGGGTAAGAACTCTCCCCCGACCTACTGAGATTTAATTGCGATCGTATGTCGTAAAGACCTTAGACTAAGGGTTTTGACATCCGAAGACGCTGAGAGCCCGAACAAGGCTTCTCTTATCCGTTGGTACCTTATAACTAGGTAGGGGATACAAATTAAATTTTTTACTGATCTCCTATGTGATTGCCTTACCAATACCTTTTGATAGGCAATATCCGATCTCTTTCGCTTACTAGTCTGGGATCCGATCTTACTTCGATCCCCCACTATACCAAGTTATCTCCTGAGCTAGTCTAGTGGTTGACTTCATAATTTTCTTCTGATTTATTATCCAAACTTTTATTATTTTAAAGAAACTCTCGTGTTAAGATACAGCTACCAACATTTCACCAAAATACCTATACATTACTCGGGACCAGAACACCTACATTTGAAGGTAATAAAGGCTAAAAAAAAGTAAATAACATGAACGGATGAACAAAAGGTAAACTCAAGAGAATAACCACCTTCGTGGGGTCTTTAACATAACATAAATTTGACGAAAATTATGAGCATAAATATATATATATATATAAAATGAGCACTTGGTAAAGCAACGGTCTAAACACTCACCTGTAGGGAGTTGAATCTATTGAACTAACTATGGAGTCACAAATATAGTAGAGCTGCGTGCTAATAGTCTAGGGACTAATGCTTGCCTTGAAATGAAGAGTACCAAGTTAAAATGCAGTCGAGCCGAAATGACAATAACCGGGTCTGAATGAGATTGAGCTTGGAAAATAAGAGTGGATATAAAGATGATGAAAACAGAACTGAAACTAAGAGAGGGTATCGCGGAGTAATAAACAAACTGAAAATAAAGAGTTTCAGTGTCCAACACTCCTTCAAAGAAAATACTTTAGAAAACTGGTTTCTGAAGTTTTTCTATTTTGAAAGCTTAAAAATAGCAGAGTAGCGAAACTGAATCAATTTTTAGAGCCTTTCCACTATAATCACCACCCTTTTTTTGTTCTTCCTCCCTTTTAACAGTTTTCATGCAGGTATTTATAGGGACCGGGGCTCCCGATGAAGGGTCAGGATTTCCTTTGAGGGAGATGGAAGGTTTGGATTTTAAAGGACACGATCTGATGCCTGAAAATTGAAGAGAATCAAAATGGACAGTCGAGATCTTATTCAGAATACTTGTCCTCTCTCTTTTCTAATCCAATGGCTCAAAATCTTCTTGTCAAGGGAGATCCGAGAGTTGGGAAAAAAAAGCGCCGGTCTTGTCGTCTTCTCTTTGATCCAATGGCTCCGGACTTGTCCTTGCAAGTAAGATCAACGATGGAGATCGAGATGTACAGGACTGTCATGACACATTCTGGCAACCTGTCAGTAATGTGGGCAATTCTGCAAATGAGGCGTGCGGTGGAGATTTGATCTCGTCTGCAACGCTTTAACTACCTCGGCTCTGATTATGATGACAGTTATTGAAAGTTATCTTATTCTCTCTTTGCTTTCCGATCTCCCATCCCTTTCGATCTTTCTAATACGATCCTTTTCTGATCTCTCATTCCAGGCCCCTCTCCCGATCTCTCCCATTCTAGAATCTTCTCTTCTATCCGGACTGGTTCAGTCAAAGCATTTATTCTTTCGGTTACCGAGGCATCCGCTTCGTTTTCCGCTAGTAATAAATGCTCAGACCTTCTCTATATATATACCTTCAACAGGACATCCTTTTCGCATTTCATTTTCTCCTCTTTCCGCTTCTCACTTTTCCTGTTCTAGCCGCTCCGGCAACAATCCCGGCCATGGTAGCTGCTTTTGATCTTTTTTCGACTATTCACTTTGTTTATCGAATGAAAATTTATGACCCCGGTGATCAGAAAATCACAATGGCTACCTCTGATGACAGTGAGAGAACCGGACTAATTTATAGATCCAGATCGAGAATATCGATCGTGTCCATCTCGAGTCAGTCGACCGATATAATCGGCGAACCGATTTTAGGCGAGAAGACTGCTAATTTCCCTCTTATCATTGGTGACTGCCCTTCAAAGTTCACTTGGCTCCTCACCACATCGGGTGTCCCGACAGCGGCTCGGTTCCGAGCGATAACATTGACGATGACCTCTCCCATCCTCATGAGAGTCATAGTCACCCCATCTGAGCTGTACATCTACCCGATGTCGATGGTTGGTTTCCTTATCAAACATATCTTTTGATTCAGCCACGAGACTAGGTTTTGACATAGGTCTTTATTAGGTAGGATGTAATGTCGATCTCTAGAGATCGCCCAAATGATGTAATCTGACCTTTAATGTAATCCGATCTCTAAAGATCGCCCACATGATGTAATCTGACCTTTTGGAAATGAAATTTTATTTTGACAATTATCATTTTACTATTATTGCATTGATTATTTTCCGATCTCTAATGTGTTATCCGATTCGATTCCTAACTGAATAACCCTTAGCCGATCTGTGATTCTGGACATCTACCTTAATTCGCCGATCTTTAACTAGCTGATCTCCCCTTATTTATTTATGGAGTTTCTGGAATGTTCTTGCGACGTGTCAGAAAAACTGGCGAATCCCGCTAACTGATGTGCCGCTTGGGATACTGTGGGCATTAAATGCTCAAACGGGTATAAATAGGGGATGGGTCAGCCAGTTGCTCCCTTATGTCATTTTCAGCATCTCGCAAGTGATTCCAAAATTCTCTCATTTTTTTTAAGTTCTTCCAACAACGATCACACTCCGGTAAGGGTTTTGATCTTTCTTTTAGTTAAATTTTCTCTTTTCTTTGAAAATGAGCTGTGCCGAGGGTCAGAGAGCGATGAGCCCCCCTTCTGTTCATGTCTCGTGGTCGTCTGATGAGGTTGAAGTGGTCGGACCAAGCGGGCGATCTGAACCTCCTACAACCTCCGTTTCAGCCCGTGGTCAAACGGCACCCTCAAGACGAACGCATTCCTCAAGGAGAGAGAGCCTTCCCGTGGATGAGTTGCCGTCAATCCTTCAAGAAACCGATCTGCAGATGATTAGCCAAGAATACAACCTTCGGACTGACTCCTACGAGCTTATCAGATGCCATGGCGATCTCCGAGCCGATTATTTCTTTGAAGAAAATGACGTGTTTATGGTGTACGAAGAATAATTAAAAGCCGGGCTTTGGTTTTCCCTCAACGACTTCTTCAGAGACGTCTTAAAATTTCACCATGTCTCTGTGGCCCAAGTACATCTGAACTCATGGCGGATCCTAGTAGCCTTCAGAGGCCTCTACCGAGCTAAGGGACTCATCCCTACGGCGAAGGTGTTTGCTGAGCTACATAGGCCCAGTCGTCGAAAGGACGATGAGTACTGGTTCTTTTAGGCGAAACTGCACTGTGGGCTCTTTACTGATCTACCCTCCTCACTGAAGAACTGAAAAAATCGCTTCTTTATGTTGAGGAGCAAGATTTCGAACAGTTTCGAAGGTTTCCCCCGAAGCTGGCAATATCTGGTCCCGCCTCTTCCGAAGTACATCGCTTTGAGTCGGGATGAGGGCGCCATGGTAATGGAGCTGAAGGATCAGGCGGCCACTCAGAAGTTCTCCTGCTTAGATGCGATGATGGCTGAACTGCATCATTGGATGATGCGGCTGGTTACCGGCGAAGAGTGCGGGCTTCAGCTCTTTGACCTCGGCCCCTGTATTTTCTACATCTCTGATCTCTGGGCCTTAGCAAACTCACTGACTTTTCTTTGTGCAGGTATGGCGAGCGACGAAGCTTCCAAAGAGAGCCGAAAGCGGAAAAGAGAGGTCTCTAGGAAAGTGCGGGAGATGAAGCGTGCCGAGGCCTCACAGACGCCAAGGCACGATCCAGGGGAGATGCAAGGAGGCTCGTCTCTACCTTCGGGACCGTCGATCCCTGAAATAAAAGTGGTTCGGTCTCCGTCTCGATAAGAAAAGCCACCACCACCTCCACCGGTTGCTTCGAGTGCAGAAGGGGGTCCTTCCCAACCTACTTCGCGAACCCTTTCCCGTGGCGCTCAAGTCTTGATTCACTCCCTGGAGAAAAACTGATCTGCACGGGAGAATCCGGGCTTGGCAAAGGTTCTGGGAGCTTCCATCTGCCTCCAGAAGGATCGAAACAGGCTGACCCAAGGCAACATCGATGATCTCCTGACCCAGACGATGAGCTTGAGCGTGGAGAGCTTAGTGAGCCAGCATATTATCAGGGAAAAGGCTCATCATTTGAAGCAGGAGATCTAGAAGGTGGGTCAGGAAGTGGCTTCCGTCAGAGCTCAACTTTCATCCTCCCGGGAATATATAGCTGAAATTGAGGGGTGGATGAAATTCTATGAGGATAAATTGGCCGAACAGGCTCATGCTCTTGAAGAAGCTGGGGCGCTCCGAGTTGCTGATGTCGCTCGCCTCACTGAAGAACTTAGAGCGAAAGAAGAAGAGGCAGTGATGAGGGAGGTCGGTGCTTATGTGAACGCTCACGGGGACCTTTTGGTCGAGCTCAAGAAGCGTTATCCCGATGAGGACTTTTCTTGGATGGTGGACCTGGCTCCCCAAGACGAAGAGGAGAGCGAGGAGAAAGCTGAGGGAGATAGAAAGGGTGAGCGAAATGTAAAACAGGCTGGGGGTAATCCTCCGGCTGAATGACTTGTATTTTATTTTGAAATGAAATGAAATTCTCTCTTTTGTTCAATGACTGTATGTGATCGGAAAGTATCTAAATTGTACAAGCGCCTGACAGTCTGAACCAATTAGAACATCAAACTTAAAAGTGATTATTAATCCAAGTATAAGAGGTCGGAAAAACATTATAAGCATGAGATCAGCTGAGAACAAACACCAAACGGGACTCAAGATTATTAAAATTGGAAACCTGATTTGAACACTTCAGATCAGAAGCAACATTAAGCCGGATTAAAACCTTAATTTTATTAAACAATTATCCGCAATATTTATAAAAGGGAGATCGAAAATAAAACTGGATGGCATGAAGACCTAATGTTGGTTTGATTTCGTTTGATGAGAGATCGAAAATGTGATTGACTGACAAGGAGACTTGGTAATTGGTTTGAGAGATCGGTAAGGATTTGAACGATATGGAGACTTGGTATTGGTTTGATTTCTTTGAAGAGAGACCGGATATGTGATTGACTGACAAGGGGACTTAGTGTCGGTTTGATCCCTATGAAGAGAGATCGAAAATGATTTGAACGACATGGAGACTTGGTGCTGGGGATCAATTTCAAAGTCTATTGATTTCAGGATTTGGCCAAAATACGGTGTCGACAACTAGGTTAGTACGAATAAGGATGCTAAAGGAAACACCAAAGGAAAGGCATGTATAACTCTAGTCTAAGCTATACTTTGCCTAAATGAGTGGCAAAGGAGGTACCAGTGTTTAGGTCTCGGACAGCAGTGATAAAGGCTTAGTGGCTAATAACATCATCTGTAAAGGTGGCTCTGGAGTAGATAAGCTAGGCAGAAAGGTCAGCAAACTCAAGGGCCTCAATGTGAACAAAGGAGTGAAACTAGAGAAGTCCAGAGTAGGTAGCTGGACCAGGAACCTCAGTACCCAGCTCTCATCCCAAGTGTAAGCCAGAGAAACAACCCTTCTACTAAAGACATTATCGATAGGGACTAGTGGAGTGTCTGCTAGCTCAAGGAAGTAAGAGAGTAGCCACTGTTGTACAATTCGAAAATTGCCATTCAAAAAGTGCCATTCACTTTGATGTCACTTGGACGTGGGAGGGACTATAGTTCACGATTAAGCAGCAACTCCTGGTAGCTCCCCAGAGGGAAAACAAGCAATGGAATGTCATGTGAGAGAGCAAAAGGACCAATGGTGGCAGCCTCTGCTACAAGACCATGTAAGAAAGAAGTGAGTGTGTCAGGTACTTAGATAAAAGATTTGTATTAAATGAAGTGAAGCGGTAAAAGAGCACAATACTTACTAAAAGAAAACTGAATGGTGAAATAATCAGAGTCTTTCTAGAGCCAATACCTATAATTTTTAAGGCGCTAGTACCTACAAAAGAAAAAGTCAGTACCTAGTGAGAGAAAAATCAAATAGAGTTTCCTCTATAAAATGGATAGGCAGTTCTTCGAATATGAACCAGTTGTCATAAACAATGATCAAACACAACTTGTAGAAAGCTCACATATACAGTAAGTTCAAAAATTACCTCCAATAGTGTGAGAAAATAAGTTGTTACTAGGCATAGGAAACTGGTGGAGTGTAAACTCACAAGGCAGTAGAGGTAGCACTCAACTTAGGAACACCATTGCTGATAGGAGAAACTTGTGGTACCATTAGTGGTACATATGGAGTAGCCAATACCAATACCTGCAAGGTGACAGGTACTTGGGTACCAATCGGTGCCTACAAACCAAAAGGAGAGTCCGATGTTGTTTGTATAAATACAAGGGACATAATTAAATTAGCATTCCCTAGCAATAATCAAGCAAGAAATATAAGTATCGACATGTAAGTTCAATATACAGTGCTTATACTTAAAAGATATAAACAATTTACAGGTACTGATCAACATACTGCAGGTACAAATCGATATACTATAGGTACTTGAGCAGGTACCTGTGAAATTCCCAAATGCAGAAACAATTAACATGACCCATCTAAATTCTCAACTATTACATGATAAAGGATTATGAAAGTTCTTGATCTTACCCAAAATTTGCCTTGAGAATGAAGAAAAGTGGCTGAACCTTAGAGTGCCGGTAAGGAGAGCTGAGTATTGTTGCTGGTGAAGGATGAAACAGCAAGAGAGAAGTCAATAAATGACTGATGATTGAAGCTAAAAAACCACATGATAGCGTAGCCGACCAAGAAATTTAAAAAAAAAAATAATGATTGTGAACGGAGGGGCAATCGCATGATGATATGTGGCCAAGTGTGGAATCGAATTGCAATGGAATGGTGCACCGATAAGGTGAGTCGAGTGATGGATGAGCAAGGAAGTGAATGGCAATGGCGTTAATAACGATGGAATGTCGGTGAAGGCAATTGCACAGTGCAAGGAAGTGCGCTGATGGGAAAAAGAAGAAGAAGAGAAAGAGAAAGAAAGGGTGAGGAACAAAGAAATAAGTTTATTGGTTTTCTTTTGATTTGATGGTGATGTGGCCCAATCGTAAGTGCACGGGTCACTCAAGTAGTATAGAAAAGATATCTTTCCCTCGAAGAGTTGTGTTATAAATTAAATTTTTGATATAAAAATGTATTGATCTAAACTAAATTGGACTAATAATTAATTAAATGAAGAGATTGGGAATTAAAATGTATATTTGTAAATTCAACTAAGAAATAACTTGAATAGACAATTTCACTAAGGTTATAAGAAATAAGTTGAGCTAAATGCAATATGGCAAGAATTAAAATAACAAGCAATTAAAAATAAATAATAATCAACAATGATAAAAAAAAAAAAAAGGTAATTCTAGAGTCATGAGGCTCGTATTTAAGCTATTTTGGGAGTTGATTGAATAGCCAAACATATAAAAATTATGTGTTTTAAAGAGATTAATTCTCAAATCCTTTGAAAACTTTTTCGAGTGAGACAAAGAGTGCCTCGATTAATTAAATCCTACTTTCATGGAGTTTAAAATTTATCAAGACCCATAAATCTATTAACCCTCTTAATCCTTAGTCTATTTCTAGATATAAGTTAATTAAGTCCGATTTTTTTATTATCCATTACTATATTTTTCTCCTTTTGGTGCTTCAACTAAGGATTAAGAATATAACTTAATAGGATCCTACATTAAGTATGTCATTAGCACACAAGAAATAGATAAAACTTCATAATAACCATAAAATCTGGACTAAGCAACTCAAATCCACAATATATTTTAAATATTACACACCCAAGAATCTTATAATACTACTCACTATCCATGTTTAGTACAAAAGATTCTAAGCAAAAGAGGAAACAAATCATGAAAATAAACCAAAACTGAAGAAACCCGGTAAAAGAAGTGCAAAAAATGGTGAAGAAAGAAGAAGAAAAATCCAATTTCGATTCAAAAAATGGTAAGTGTCAGCTCCCTTTCCTCCTTTCCTTCTTTTTTCCAATCTGTCTCCTTATTGCAAAAAGGTGAAGTGAGAATGGTTTTTATACCCCCTGACAGAAATCCTAGGATGGCCTAAAAATGGTGTATATGAAGTCACTGCACGTGTGAGAATATTTCCTCCTTCAGCAAATTAATGAGGAAGTGCACAGGTTATGCAATGCCTGTGCAGGATCTTATGCAGAGTCAAGATTGGAGATAAGGAGTAAAAACTAATTTGCATAGCCATGCAAGTCCCTGTGCACATTTTGCTAAGCTCTAGAAATTTTTTGTAAAGGTGCACAAGCGAGTTGCATAGCTTGTGCAGGAGGCTGTGCAAGTTTCGACATGCTCTTGCAATTTTTCTGGTCAACTGCATAAACAAGTGTATAGCTTATGCATGAAGTTGTGCAAGTTTTAGCAAGTTCAAATTATCTTCCATAAAGATGCATAGGTTGTGGATGAAGCTGTGCGACATCCTGTGCAGATCTCGGCAAGTTCAAGCTTTTCTCTGTGAAGGTGCACAAGTTGTGCATGAACTATTCAACTTTTGGCAATTCTCAACTTTTTGGTTTTTAGGCTCTCACATAAGCAGGTGCACAAGCTATGCACTACCCTATGCAACTTTCAGCAAGTCTCAAATTTTCTTCTAATTTCTATACACAAGCTATATAGGCTGTGCAGCATTCTATGCGGATTTCGACAACTTCAAAATCTCAAATTTTCAGGCTTTAATTTTTGGCATTTTTGGACCTGGAACTTACTCCTTACTTGCATAATTACCTTTTAGTCTTTCAAAAATACTATTTTATCTTCAAAACAAAAATAAAATTATAAATTAATCCAACAATTTATAATTACAAAAAATTAACTAAATAACTAGTAAAATTGACTAAACTTGACTAACAAATAAATAAAAATGACTATGAAATTCAACCTAAATGACTATATGAAATGCATGTATCAGATGGTAGTTGTTGTGAGAATAAAAGCTAAATTAGTTTTAAGTGCCCATCGAGAATCGTGGTTTGTAGTAATTAAGAGGTTCACAATAATTGAAACTAGATGGAAATTGTGATTTGCAATGACTAGAGTTCTATAGAAAATTGAACTCTTATGAGATAAAGTCAGTTGAAATCTTAAATTCCCAGTAAGATCACAAGAGATACTGGATTATTTTTGAATTTTAGACAGCAAAGAGATGATCTAAGATCAGTTCTTATCCAGTCAGAATGACTTAGTAAGCCAATCCAAGTGCAGAGGGTGATTGTTTACACCCAAAATAATTTATTTATTATTTTTAGGCCTAAGAATTAATGAAAATAATCTTTTGTAAAATTAATTTAATTAATCATGGCCTAAGGTAATTATTAAGTAAATATCTGGAAAGTTATTGTATAGTTATCTGAAGATGAGAGGTCAACAACAGTTTCAAGCAATTTTAGGGAGTGGACAAATAACTGTTGGTAACTACAAAATGTGAGAAGGTGTCTTCCAGGTACCTACAAAGGAGAACTATAAGAATCAGATATGCAGCAACGTGAAAGGCCCCAACAACACATCAACAACAACAACTCAACCAGACTCTAGTAATTTTTTATCTTTATTTTATCAGTCTTTTATTTTTCTAATTTCCTTTTAAGAAATCGGAACATTCAATTTTAGTTCACTTACCTTTAATTACTTGTATTCATGAGATTGACAGAGCTGCATATAGTAAAATCAGCTCTCATAATCATTTGATCTGAGAAGCTAGAATATAATCCCAAGTGATCTACTCAATATCTGGCCTATTCGCATAACCGTAAACTATGAAACAGTCAAATTGATTCCTGAAAAGTAAACAATATGAATTTGCATTTTATTTGATATTTTTTTAATTTATTTTCTTTTATTTTTTTGTACTTAATATATATGAATGACAATTTAATGAAAAAGCTAATTGAATTGGCATTTTTTACTACACCTATATTATTTTTATAAAATAATTTTTCATTTGGCATTAGAATGGTTAATTATTTTTTTAATATAATTTAAATAATTAACCCTTGAATAATTATTAAAAAAATTAAGTCAATTTTAAATTAATTTATAAATTACAGGTCATCTCAAATTAAATATTAATTTTTAGAAAAGTTAATTTTAATCATTTAATTTTTGAATTATAGTTTAAATTGATCAAATCAAGTTATATATGTTATTTAGATTTTCAAATTGATTTTTAATCTAACTTTCAATTTTATGGATCATTTGAATTTAAAATATTTAAATTTTATAAAGATTAAAATATATTTTAAATTATTTTAAATTAAACATATTGCCCTACTAATCTTGTCGCCTTCACAATGAACCAGATTTTTTTAATTAAATAATAAAAATATTTTAAAAAATAATTTATAAAAAAAATATTTTTTCTATATAAATTATTTGGCATAAAATAAACCAACCTAAATTATTACTACATGTTAGACTTGTGACCTTTATCTGATGACTAAAACAAGGTTTTCAGACCCCAGCTGTTAAAAGAATTGAAAAAGACAAAAAAAAAATATTAAGGGTTTAAGGTTAAATGAAATTAAATTAATATATTATTAAATAAATATTATAAGTTTTTTAATAATATATTTTATTATTATTAATATTTTTATATATTTTATAAATAATTATTAAAAAGATTTAGTTAAATTTAATATGCAATTTCTTAAAAAATAATTTAGATATTTAATTAAAATTTGTAAATAATACCATTTAATTATTTACAACAAAAAAGTATAACATTGAAATTTTTTATAATAATTTATTCGTATTAATGAAAAATAAACATTAATATCTTTTATATAAAATAATAAATGAAAAAATTTTATACAATAATAATGGTAATAATAATAGAAATAATTTAAATAAACATATTAATATAATAAATTATTAATATCTTTAATTATTAAAATTGCAAGTGAATGATTAAAAAAAAGTTATTAATCATTTTAAATTAATAATATATATATATATATATATATATATATATATATATATATATATATATATATATATATTTCAAATAATTATAAAATAATAGTGTTAGTGGTTTATTGGCTCAAAAATAATTGCTTGATCTTGTATTCAATACCTTCTTGTTGCCTATTGTAAAATTTTTTTGTTAAGTAGATCGAACCAAAAAAATCAGTTTAAACCCTATTAAATTTCTGAATCGTTGATTATTTTGATTATTCGGTTAATTCAAATCAATTTTATTCAATTTTTAAAATCTTAATTTCTGGTCTGATTCTCAGTTAAATTGATCTAGCCAACTGATCCGGTCCGATTTTCAAATTTGATGGCACACAGTTATTCACAGCTCATTCGACCCGCCGCCACAATTAAAAAAAAAAATTTTAAAAAAATGAAAAAAAATGAAAAACTGAACTTGTCTAAAAATTTTCGTATATCAGCCGTCAACACAGAACAAACTGAGAGGTAACCTTTCTATTCTTTTCTCCCAGCCCATACTCAACCCGCTGCCCGTAATGTCTCCTTTCATCTTAGCCATACTAGTGATTCTGCTGGGATCATTCATTTGCAGTCTATGCGCTGCCTCATTCCGGCCACGGAGACAACGAAAAAATGACCCGCAGCTACCTCCTGGACCCCCAGCCTTACCAATCATCGGTAACCTCCACATGCTAGGCAAACTCCCCCATCGATCCCTTCGTCAGTTAGCCAAAAAGTATGGACCTATCATGTCCATGAGACTAGGCTCTGTGCTCGCCATTGTTGTATCATCACCACAAGCTGCCGAGCTATTTCTCAAGACCCACGACTTATTATTCGCTAGCCGTCCCATGTTACAAGCTTCCCTTTACATGTCCTATGGCAACAAGGGCATGGCTTTTTCGGAGTATGGCCCTTACTGGCGTAGCGTCAGGAAATTGTGCACTTCACAACTTCTTTCTGCGTCGAAAATTGAGTACTTTGCTCCGATGAGGAGGGAGGAGGTGGGGTTGCTGTTTGATTCGCTGAAGAAAGCTGCGGCGGCGCGTGAGGTTGTGGATATTAGTTTCAGTGTGGGAGACCTGATTCAGAACATGACTTGCAGGATGGTTTTTGGGGAAGCTAAAAATAGTGAATTTGATTTAAAGCCGCTGGCTAAGGAGAATTTGAACTTGGCAGGAGCTTTCAATATTGCTGACTATGTTCCTTTTTTAGGAGCATTTGATCTTCAGGTGTTTTGCCATTTGCTATTACATTCTCATGGAAATTTTTTACTATGTTTCCTTCTTTCTTTTTTTTTTTTTTTTTTTTCTTTTAATTTTAATACTGTTTATTTTATTTAGAGTTTTTTTCTTTCCAAATTTTATTTGGAGGTGGGCAGAATTTCCATGGGATGATTTTGAATTTTACTTATTTGTATACAGGGATTGACAAAACGTATGAAGTCATTTAGCAAGGCAATGGACACAATCTTGGAGAAGATAATTTGTGAACATGAAAGGGCAGCTCGATGGAAAAAGAAGCAGCAAATGAAGGATTTCGTTGATGTGTTACTTTCTTTGATGAACCAACCCATGACATCCAATGAAGAGGTGCTTTACACGCTCGATAGAACCAACATAAAAGCTATCTTAATAGACATGATCGTAGCTTCATTTGACACTTCGGCCACTAGCATTGAGTGGACACTCTCAGAACTCTTCAGACATCCTGCTGCAATGAAACGTCTACAAGATGAGTTGCAGACTGTTTTTGGATTGGATAAAATGGTGGAGGAGAAAGATTTGTTCAATCTTCCATATTTAGATATGGTTATAAAAGAAAGCTCGAGGTTATATCCTGTCGGGCCACTGCTACTTCCTCGTAACTGCATGGAGGAGACAATAATTGATGGGTATCATATACCGAAGAATGCAAGAATTATAGTGAATGCTTGGGCAATTGGACGAGATCCTAATGCCTGGTCGGATAATGCAGAAGAATTTTTGCCAGAAAGGTTTGCTGATACAAGTATAGACCTTCGAGGACACGATTTTCAGCTTCTCCCATTTGGTTCTGGGCGCAGAGGATGCCCTGGAATGCAACTGGGATTAACCATCACTCGATTTGTTTTGGCTCAATTAGTGCATTGTTTTAACTGGGAGCTCCCAGATGGTGTGTTGCCTAATGAGTTGGACATGAGTGAGATATTTGGCCTCTCGATGCCTAGAGCTAACCATTTGGTTGCGGTGCCAAAGTATCGATTGCGTGTTTGAAGTGGCCTGGAAGTATCCACACATCAGAAAGCTTGTACGTGTAATTTTGAGATTCAGAAAGCTTGTACGTGTAATTTTGAGACTCAGAAAGCTTGTTTGTGTAATTTTAATAAATGTATCATGTTAAGTTTTTCTTAGTTTTTTTATCATATTAATAAAATTTTATTTTGCTAATAAAAAAAAAATCAAAGAGCTTATACATTTAGTTATATGCTCCCTCAAAACACTCACAAATCCCTCACAATATTAAATTATAGCCACACAGTACATGACTATTTATTAAATTATAGCCACACAGTCTACTGCATACACTCACACATGTACAACAATGGATTTTCTCTGTTAGATGCTCACCTTTTTACTCTCTCAATTTGGCCTCCGCTGAACTAAAATTGTCTCCATTAGCATAATTTAGTGAAAAAGCTGTGGCTTTTGGCTGCAAGTTCAGCAAACTGTGAAGCTATTTGTCTTTAAAATGCATAAATGAGATTTATGCACAGGGCTTCCGAAGACATTCAAAGATAATGAAAAGAAAAAAATACTAGGTGTAAATAGGTAATTTTAATAATCTATCTCTGAATTTTTTTTCTTATATTTTATTTTTATTACTTTACTTAACATTAATTTGTCACTAAAAAAATATATTTGAAATTTAGTTTTATTTCACAAAAAATTTTTTTAATATATAACAGCGAGTTTTCATATTAAAAAAAATCCTTTAAATTATAGTGTTGTGTTTATAAATATGACTTTTTTAATTTTATAAAAATAGAATGAATTAAGAATTTGTTGTTATTGAAAACAAATTTTATAAGTCTGTTGTAAAATTAGCAATGAATTTATAAATTTATTACTAAATTTATATTCAAATATTTTCATAATATTGATCTATAACAAATTTTAGCAACAGATGCTAAATTCATTATTAATATTTCATTGCTAAAGTGTTCTTTTATATAATTTTATTTGAAAATTATAACGAAATTAATTAGTTATAAAACCTGTTACTAATCGCAAAGGATTAGAATTCATTACAAAAATTAATTGCTAATCTACTTTTTTTTTTTTTTTGAGTGAGAGAGTGGAAGATCCAAAAGTTTCTTAGAAAACTTATATATAAGGAAAAACATTGCAAAAATATGAGACAACAATAGCTTAGCCAACAATCCGGCTAACCAATCAAACTATCAACAATACAGATCAACTCAATTTTTCAATTCAAATTCAATCATTTAATATTTTTTTTAAATAATTCACTTTTTTTAGCATCACCAAAAAATTTATTTAAAAAGATATTGTTATATACATATATAAAATATCATTAACAGAATTTTAAAATGTTCAAAATTATAAATTTAATAATTTTAAATTAATTTTAGATAATTATGTTTTTTTTTTATTTCAAAAGATTATAATAATTAAAAAAATTAATGTGAGAAAGATTTATGAGTTCTATAACCCAATAAGATTATCCAACACAATCAACTTGCTTTGCTTCCCCGCAATTTTCGTAGAAATTACAGGTGAAATTGACTTTATCTTTATTTATCAAGATTTTTTTTAATGTCATTTTTGTCGTACATAAAAAGTTAATTTATTAAAAAATATAATTAACCTTTTTTTTACCCAATAATTATTGGTAAGTAAATTAAAAAATTATATACTAAACACAGACGTTATAAACTTAAGAATTTTTACTATCATAACCGTAAATTTATGGTGTAAGATATAAGAAATAATTTATTTATTATATATATATATATATATTATATAATTATATTTTAATTAATAATTAAAAATTTTTTTAAATTTATTTAATATTTTTCTTTTAAAAAAAATCATTTAATTTTTTTAACTTAACTAAAAAAAACTAAAACAATAAATGGAGAAGTACCAAGTTTTCAAGGAGTTGTTGGAATTCACATTTATAATGTGGGAACCCTGCAAGGTCAGTTTTTCTCCCTACAGATCACATCATTTATCTTTCAAAAAAATCTAGTAGATGTAGTAGGTAGGGTATTGCTCCATAATTCATAAAATATCAATCAATTTTAATTTAAAAATATTTATTAAAGATTTTAATTTAATAATATTAAAATTTTATATTAAATTTTTAATTAAAAATTTAATATGTGATATTATCATATTAAAAAATAAAAAAAATTAAAATATCACATATAAAATTTATATTAATCTCTTTCATGTAACATTTATATCATTTTTATTAATTATATTAAAAATTTTAAAAATTATATTTCTTATTGAGTCACATCCACAATTATTAAAACTCTGTGATTTCATATGACAAAAAATTTTAACTTTAAAATTAGAAAAATCACCAAACATACTTACTACATATTTTCTGTAGCACAGAAAAGTCTTTGAACTTGATTGACATTAAATTTTAAAGGCCAAATGTTAAATTTATTTTTAAATTAAATTTTAATGCTTTATAATTAATATATTTAAAAAAAATTAATAATAATTTTAATAGTAATACTAAACATATTTGATTTTTTTATTTTATACAATAATTAAAACTCTACAATTTCATAAAAAAATTCTGACTTTAAAATTAAAAAACTCATTTAACATATTTATTCTATATTTTCTACAACAAATAAAAAAAGCCTTTAAACCCGGTTGACATTAAATTTCAAAGGTCAAAATCTACTTTGTAACACCCCTCACCCGTCTATGGTGTATTCGAGCAAGGTATGTCACACTCGATATCAGAGTACCCTATCTTATCTTACTTTATTCCTTTAATAATTTATTCTCGTTATATTTTATTATCAATTATTATTCTAAAGAGAAACTAGCGGAATTTCCCCTATTTTATTTTCAGTTGGCGTATTTCACTATTTACCTGCTTGAAATTTTCAATAATGTTTTACAATAAAAATCTTATCCATGCTCATCATAATCATTTTACATTCAATTCTTGCAACTCATTTTCATGCTCAATTCATATATCAAAATTCTCAAATTTCCATTAATTATATAATTTACAAACTAATTACATAAATTCATAGTTTACATGATATACAAATTAATTACATAATTTACAATTCCATAATTTACATTTCAACATAATAATTAATTATAATGCATAAAATACATAATATGACTTTTGTAAACCCTATCTACATGCATTGCTGAGGAGGTGACAACCCTGAACACTTTTGACACTTTTGCAGATCCAGACTCCAAAAATCCCAGTTTAATGTCCACTGAGTTTCAGTTTCAATACCTGCACGAAGGAAACAATCCATCGCGCTAAGGATTTCTGTTTAGTGGTGCAATAATACAACAAGGAAATAATATACAAATAAAGATAAAAATAAAGCCTAATTCATGTAGTCAAAAATTATTTTGATTTCATATAGAATTTTAATATTAAATATGTTTTGTCATTCTTGACATTCTTTGGAAGCGCTTATCTCTTAATTTCACAGTAATATATATATATATATATATATATATATATATATATATATATATATATATATTGGAAGCGCTTATCTCTTAATTTCACAGTAATATATATATATATATATATATATATATATATATATATATATATATATATATATATATATATATATATATATATATATATATATATATTATACAAAATTAATTAAAATATTAAAACTTATATTCATAGTATTATAGAAGATGCATTTGTAATATTTATTTAAGTTAAATTTATTTTACTAATCATTTTATCGCTATATTTCACATTTTCTTATGTTTTAAAACATTTCATAATAAATAAAATTTTATAGCTAATCTAGTTCATTTCGGGTATCTCTTACTCATTTATTTAATTTCTAATATGATTAATTCATAATATTCTTAACTTATTTCACTACCCAAGTAACCTATGACAGGCTGACTAAACTGGATAAGCGGGTCACTGGGCACTGGACATCGTGGTGTTTCGGGCCATCATACCATGAGACGTGAAATACGGAACGTCAACCACGTATGCAATCAATATGGCTAAAAAGTCATGGTAACAGAAAATCGGACATACAAGCCATGAAGGCGGGCATAAAGTCATAAATACAGGCATAAAGCCTTACACAGTACTGCTCAAACAATACCCTATTGGCATGCCAATCTATCCAATCTGACACATGTGTCTAGGCAATACATGGGCACATTAGTACCATTAAATGTTCATAAGTTTTATTATTTCATTATATATTCCAATTATAGTTCATAGTATTTTAGTTTTATTCATAGTAGAAGCATAACTCTCTAAATCTCTTTTTTTTTTTACACAACTTATGCATTCATCATACCATTCGCGTTAATTGCAATTCACATCCATCGATTTTCATGTACTATTTGTACATCGAATTATTTTCCTTTCTCTCATGATGGGAACAAATGTCTCATTCACACATTTATATGATGTATTCATTCATTACAATACTTATATGAATTATTATTCACAATGCAAAAAGTGTTTTACATGCTAAGTATTTGAAATTCACATTATTTCCACTCTTGTACTATTTATTGTACAATGTATCCTCATTATTCTATTTATAATGGGAACATAAGTCCTAAGTCTGGCTTCACTTCATTTACACATTTAATGTTTCCTTTATGTTAAAAATTTTTCATATTTTAAGTTGTATTGCTAATATATTATGAGTTCCATTTGTGATAGGAATACAAGTTCCAACTATCCATTCACATGATTTAGGTATTCATTAAGTCATTAAAGTGGGTACCATTCATATTCTAAGTTATTCCTAACCACTTTCATAAATTTTAGATTTATGCCTTAATTTTCCTCTAACTATTTGGCCAAGATGTATAATCCATTTGGCCATGCTTCCTTCATAGAAGTTGTTTATTTATGTGTTAACTTTAATTTTCTTTTGTATCATTCAATTTGACGTTATATAACTATAGTTATAATCAATTGATAAATGGTTGTCCAGGGTGTTAAACCCTGTAAGTTATTGATTTCAAAATTTTCTATCATATTTGTCATACATTTCCAACCACTTAGGCTTAGAATTGGGTCTAGGTCTCTAAAATAAAGTTTTAGGTCTCTGTCTTAGCTTTTCATATCATTTTGAATCATTTCATTTGGGATTCTATAGCTCTAGTTATGGTCAATTTACTAAGACTAGTTCTTCATCAGTGAACTAAGCAGATTCTGAAGTCTCACTTTGTCCAGATGGCTGGACATGTTGTAGTCATATTTAGGCCTAATGTCCTTCATATGATTTGTTCCCCTATGTGTCCTGGTCATACTAGTTAAAAATTACTAATTTTTAACTATATAGGAGGAGTTATGGTAGTTTAACTAGCCTGGACCCCTAAACCCTGTACATCCAGAAATTTGGGTTCGGTCAGTCTTTGCAACCCACATTTGGGGTTCTTACACTAAAAAATTGAGTGAGGTTTTTAAACCAAAATTGTATTTCTATTTCTTAAGTTTCCAGATCAATTTGGCTCATCTTAATTGGAGTTTTCTACTAAAAGTTATGGCTCAATTACTATTCGGGTGTCAAATGGTCAATTTGTCTAAGTGCAGGAATTTTCAGATTAGGAAGTTCTGAATTCTCCTAGCAATTTCCCTAAGTTGCATTCATTTCTGGGTTTTGGTCAAAACATCAAAATTATAGTTCTAGGTCTTATAAAGACTTTGGCTTTAGTTTCACTGAATTTGCAGTTTTGTAGAGTAAGTTATGGCATGTTTGCCACAACTGGTCAGATGGTCAATATCCAGGATTTTTTGGGTAGTTTTGGTTCTAGCAATTTTGTTGGGCTAACTTTGGTTGGCAATTTGATTAGGTTAGGGTCAGAATTGGGTTCTAAGTTCTTCGTAAGAAATGTTCTCCTATGTTTAAGCTTTCCAATGGTTCAAAAATCAGGTCATTCTGACCTTTCTAGTGTGAGTTATGGCCATTTGAACATTTACTGTTCATATGGTCATTTTTCCAGGTCCAGCATATGGTTACCCAGATTCAAGCCAATTTTTGGTCATTTTGGGTTTGGTTTATGGACATGGTTTCTTCATGAAAAATGTTAAATTATGTCCTAAGTTTCATCTCCAATTGGCCTCACACCAATTGGAGCAACATAGCTCTACTTATGGTTATTTAAACGCACTGAACTCATAAGTCCATAATTCCTACAATGAAACAACACTCACAATTTTTCATTCCACCCAACTTCCAAACTTCAATTTATATTCATGGCACTTCAAATATGGTAGGTCTAATTATTTTATTTAAGGCTCAAAATAAATAAAATAGAGGTATGTGGGTCCCTAAGATCATGCAAGCGGTAGATCTATACAAGGAGAGTTGTTTTTAACTTGTTTTCCTACTTTAACTAGGACTTTTGAGAGAGTTTTAAGTTAGAATACAACGAGGACTTTAAAATTAAATCTAGAGTCTTAGTTAACCTATTTTTCTCTATAAAAAGGGTCCAAAATACAAATCCAAAGCTTTTGAATTCTCTTTTACTCATAGTGGCCAAATTCCTTCTTTGTGCATTCAAAGATATCAGCTGCTTAATCTAGTTGTTAGTATGATTTCTTCTTCTTTTTTTTTGGCTTGTGGACCGCTTCTACATTCTTTGTAGTGTGTAGCATTATCATCAACATCAAATCCAAGTTGTTGAATTACTTTTAAAAGGGGAAGCATGCTTTTCTCTCTACTTTTGTTAATTTGTTTATGTTTAATCTTCTTAGTTATGTGTGAGTAGTTTTATAATTTAGTAGGGAGATAGTTGAAGTCATGAAACATGTCACCATGAGACTTTGATTTGATTTTAATAAAATCCATATTTGTTATCTATTGTGTCACACCCTACTCCTCATAAGATGTAACATGTTCCCATAGTACATCTAATGAATTACCGTACTTCACCTACCGGTAACCCATTAAATATACTACAAGAGATTTTAAAACAATTTTCGTTCATTTTGGAATTGATGAGTAAATTTTTTTTTTTTCAAATTTTAAAAACCTTCATTTAGAGTCCAAACATAAATCAAATTTTTGGATATTTAACATCTCCGCAATTTTTACAAAAATTTCGGCAGAGTGCCGTCTGTATTTTGAGAAAACAGTTCTTCAAAACCTAAAAATAGAAACACTCCCAATATATTTTTCAATCACAACTCCAATTGCAACCACCAAACTTCAAATCAACAACAATAGCAACACTTCAATTCAAAATCCAAATTTCAAATCAAGAATTAATATCTCAAAACATTTCATAACTCATGCACATTACATTTTAAATCATTAATTTACAATCATAAGTTAATTTACAGATGTAAAATCTCAAAAATAAAATTATTACAATTTTATCTGTACAACTGCTCAAATTACAAAGATACATATGCATACTATCATATTTACATCAAACTAAACTACCAGGGTATAGAAAAATACCCGTACAAAAATTCTTTAATTATGCTCTTCTCTAACTGTAGCAGCTCGCTCTGCTGCTATGTTCTTGTCTCTATCTGCGACAGTAAGTTAAAGCTATCGCTGAGTATATAAATACTCAGTGGTGCATAATAACGCATAAAATGCATACTATAAAACATTTATGAATAAATCAACATTCAAGAATCTTATAATCGCATTTCACGATTTTTTTTCTCAAATCACATTTATAACAAATCATAATTTTCAAAGCTTAATATAACACAACTTGATCAAACAATTTAATAAATATAGTGTTGCCAAACAACAACACAACTTAGGCCATGACACAAAATTTCCAAACATGTCGTGTTGTACACCACGATAAGGCAAACTCACCCCACTAATCGAAATCAATGAGGGAGGTGGCTAGCTAGCTAATGAGTACTCATCCAAACTCATCCCTCAGACTGGGAAGCCAGAAAGAGAGGAAAGTGATCAAATATCAAACTCACCCCACAAGTGGAGGAGGAACATATTAATGTTGTCATGCCAAGTGTGAATTAAAAACAATTTAAATCAAGTTATTGAAATATTTTATACAATTCACAAATCATATTTCATTCTAAACTTTTCATTTACAAAGTAGGCAACACACTATTTTTTAAATAATATTTTCAAAGCCATAACTAAATTCAAAACCATATTGTTCAAATATTTCATACAAATCAATAAATAATTTTTCATTTCAAATTTCCATTGTAAAATAGGCAACACAACATTCTCAAAAGTCATAATGAACAAAAAAAACATTCACAATGTATAACAAATCAATTTCCATTATGAAAACTATAATTTAAAAATTTTTGTGCACAAACCTGGACTTCGTCGCCTCTAGGCCTTCCTGGTCTTTTTCAGTTGAAACACAAAATTTATAGTGTTTCAGTATCTTATTTCACAATAAATCCAATAATTAATTCATAAATACTTAATTCTAGCCCAAATATGCTTAAACTAACATTCTTGGAAATTTTCATTTTGGAGTTACTATTCATGATACTATTCAAGTCAATTTGTTGACTTTCTAAGACTTAATAGGTATGGGAATTCCAACTTCATTCACATACCACATTTTGGTTACTAAATTTGTTAGTTTTGGTTGTTTACTCAAATTCTAAGTCTTTTAGGCCAATTTGCAAATTTTCAGTTTTGGTATCTTAAGTTGCACTGTTCCATTGGTCATTTTACTGTTAGAATTTGGCAAAACTTTCTCCATAGAAAATGTTCCCTATTGTCTTAACTAAATTCTCCTTTTTGAATCACTCCATTTGGAGTTTTGTAGCTCAAGTTATAGCCATTTGAACCATGGCTGCTAGATTGGACTTAACCCAGATTTCTGGGTAAATTTTGGTTCTGGCAGTTTTAGGTCACCAAATTTGGGTGGCCAAATGACTAGGTTAATAGCATAATTTGGGTTTATGTTCTTCATGAAAGTTTTAGGTCTATACCTCAACTATCCACTGATAAAATTTCAGGTCATTTAGACCTGCCTAGCTCAAGTTATGGCCAAATGTCATTTGGTCATTTTGTACAGGGCAGACTGAGATTTTTCTTATTTGGTCAATTTGTTCACTAGGTTTTGGTCACTTTTTGGGCATGGTTCCTAAATGAAAATTGTGTCATTTAGTGTCTATTTTCATTCCCAATTAGTCTCATACTAATTGGACTTGTAAATTTTCATTTTTGGTCCCTCAAAGGAAACTTGGTCCTACTGCCAGCAGCATGATCATACTCAATCCGAATTTAACCTTAATTCAAACACTTTCAATACACTTCATTTGGTCCCAAATGACCATTTCTCACTTCAAACTAGGTCAAACACATCATCTCACCATTTCTCCAAATTTTTGCCTCTAAACCCTAGGTGCCAAACCCTAACTCACTAAGTTGTTGCATTTAACTAATTCAATGCCTATATACATGCTTCTTCAACTCAATCAAGCTCACATACACCTTTAAGTCCATCAAATTCATGCACACACATCAAAACCCTAGCTGGATGAATTTTGTTTTAATCCTCCAACAATTAATTTCTTTTTATTTTAAGCATAATTCTAAGCTAATTAAACTATAAACACAATTAATTCAAATAGAAATTTTAAGTTTAGCTTACTAACCTTTCTTTGAATTTTCAATCTTCAAATCTTTCACTTTCTTCACTTTTCTTTCCTTAGTTCTCCTTCCCAAGTTGCAAGAGCAAGGTGTAATCCATAATTTTTGGGGAGTTTATGGGAAAATTTGGGGTTTTAAAAACTTACACACAAGCTTTAATGGAGGATTTTGAGAGGGAGAAGGTGAAAGGTGAGAGACGGCAAAAATGGGTGAGGAAGACAATTTTTTTCTTTTCTTTTCTTTTATAAATTTTAGCTAAATTAATACATAATTATCCCATAATTTTTAAATTCTTAATTATTAAGTTTATTGCATCATGCATGATGTCATGCATGATGTAATAAACCTTTTTCACTTTTTCAACTTTTTCTTTTTCCTATTTTTTTTCATTTTTTTTTCTTTAGTTCTTTAATTTAATTTCCGACTCCAAAATTTTCTTTTCTCTGATTTTATTTGACAGTTAGGTCAGGAGTCAGCTCTCGGGGTCAATTGACCAAATTGCCCCTCGCCGGTTCAACCCGGTTTGCAAATAATTCAATATTTCTTTCGGCTCCCTGACCTAATTATTTGACTGGCTTAACAATTCTTTTTTGTGATTTCTTTTTTTCACTATATTCGTAATGGTCCTAAGGACCGCGGCGTCACATTTTACGGTTCGAAATTTGAGTTTAAATCGACTTCGCAGTCATTCCCTTGAAGGTCACCCATCGCTGTAACTCTCGGCTCGTTTAACTTCTTATGTTCTGTTTTTCTTATTTATACTTAACTAATTGACAATTACTAATTATTTGTGTTTATGGCTTATCTAGTTGTCTTAAATGTGGTTCTAATCCCCTTAATTATCCGAACCGACACCGGTCACCAGAACAGTAGACTATGCAAATAGGGGTGTTACATATTGAATATCACTTATCTTTTAATTTACGTTATGAATGTTAAATGTACGATTAGTTAGGTTGGCCAATTAATTCATTGTGCATGAAAATATATTGCTAAGTTAAGATAATTTGAGTACATAATAGTTTGAATAATCTGATTATAAGTAGCATATAATGATCTACTTTATTATAAAGATGAGTGTCTAGGTTAAATGAACCATGCTGAATGAGTTTGTTACCTTGAATTGGGATGTCTTTCTAATGAATAATGCTACCATTAAACTTAATTATAAGTTGCTCTAGTCTTAGATTGAGTATGATGATAAAGGATTAATTGCAGAGCACTTCTTGGTTAATCTAATCTGTAAGGAAAGATAAGGAAGTTGTTAACTTCAATAACCAATTTACTCAATTGAATAAATTTGCATCTTTAGTCAATGATTGATACATGTTAGATGGTGGATACACCCTCTTTACATAATTTATTTTGTTGAGTATTCATAAATATCATTAGCCTTAGTTTTTGAAAAATATTAGTTTTGAAGTCTTATAATTGAGTTATCTAATATTGTGATTATTGCTTAGTTTGGAGGGCCCAAGAGGGGCCATATAATGATAATGAGATATGGGTTGAGTTTAGAAGTATTATTTGAACCATTTTGCAGGTTGGGTAGGTCATAGGTATAGGGGAGACTCTACCAGATTTTCAGCACAACTTAGGGTGGCTTTGGTCTTTTCTAAACTTGTATTGAGTCAAATATATTAAATAATTATAATAAAATTGTCAGGTGAGCCGGGACAGCCTTCCTCCTCCGCCCAGCCGCCGCAGTGACCTCGGTTCAAGTTTGTGAGTAAAATATTAATTTTAATTGTAATTTCGATATTATTATATGTTCAAGCATGCCCATGCATCACTTATAAATATGTATCTATGTAGTTAAACACTAGGCACGTTTTATATTGCATTCATAATTGTTGAAGTGCCATGGATGTTGTTTGTGGTAATTTGGAGTAGTGTGTGTGCGTGGCGTGCGTGTGGTATGGTATTGGATATGGACAGGATGGGTAGACACGGCTTGAGAGACACTCACTGGGACCCAGTCCTTCGGGGTAGACACGGCTTGAGAGACACTCGCTGGGACCCCGCATTTGATTTATTAAGCGAAAGTCTGGCTTGAGAGACACTCGCTGGCAGAGGTTGGATTAAGAGGGCTGTATAGGGGATCAGCTCCCATATATGTATTGTTTGACAGTGTTGGGTGTGTGAGTGCTCCAAATTGCCTTTTTGCTGTTATGATATAAAAATATTGATGATGTTGTATTTCACTCCACAGGGTGCATTAGCTTTAGATATCTATAGAGATTATAGTTAAAATTAATATTTTACTCTCTGAGTTGAACGCTCACTCCTGTTCATCTATTTTTCTAGGCTACAAGAGGATTATTTATTGTGGCTAACCTGCTCTTCTTCTTCGCACGTCCATTTATAGTATTTAATGTATTTTGTATAATTGAGTTAATTTCTAGACTCCACATGTGTTAGAAGTACTTATTTTTATGTTGGGTCTGTATTATAAAAGTTATGTTGGACCTGTAAAATTTTTAACTGTATGTATGATGGGATTGGATGAGGGAGCTGAGCTCCCATTTGAGTTATGATATTTTGATTATGTGGAGGGTGAGCTGAGCTCCCCAATTTATTATATATTATGTTTACAGGTCGGGCGAGTCAAAAACTCTCCGTTAAATGGTCCATTTTATGGTCGGACTCTGTCCGATTGAATTCTTGAATTTGGGCCCAAATTGGCCTTAGAGTTGGGTTGAGGAATAGTTAGGCTTACTACGGGTCTCGGGAGCTTTAGGTTGGCTCAGGTTCTAGTGCCGGTTCGGCCCATAGGTTGGGTCGTGACAAATGTGGTATCAGAGCTTAGGCTCCAGATTCATGGGAAAGAATATACTTGGGAGTGTAAAAGGAGTCTTGTTAGGATATTACATGAGGAGTATAGGATTCTGTTTTGTCTTTTTCTGTATTTCTTTGTTTCTAGATTCTGAGTTATACCTCGGAAAATATAAGAGTACCTCAGTTAGTGTCTTGATTTTCGTGGAGTACATAAAAGTGTGAAATAGAGTTAGCAGAAATGTTGAGGTCTGCCATGGAAATATGTTCTCCAAGAAACACTATATTTCTATCAGTATGGGTCTAAGTGTTATGCCTATCTGGTGCTAGGCACGAGTACATAAAGGTGAGTTTTGACAGTATAATTGCACTAGATAAGGGTGAGGATACCACTGCTGGCAATCGTCAGTGGATGACCCAGTCAGAGTAAGTTTATGATAATAGTAGACTATCAGATGAGACAACTTTGGTCAAGGCAAATTCCTATGGTTAGTCTTGTGGAGGAGTTAATCTATAGAGGAATGCACTTGGAAGTTAGAGCGGGATATGCACAACAAGTACTCATAAGTTTGATATGCAACTACATGTCATTGTTTTGCCTTGTGTAAAATTCGGGAACGAATTTTCTATAAGGGAGGAAGAATGTAACATTCCTAATTTTCAAATAATTATATATATATATATATATATATATATATATATATATATATATATATATTTATATATATATATATATATATAAATATATATGGTATTGTGAACTTCGCGTATGTACTTTCATTTCATGGAAATTCGATTGTCGCCGGATCTGCAATTTCTGGCCAAGCAGATAAGTTGCTGGAACCATTTCAGAACCGAGTCAAGATTATAGGCTAGCCCACCATTTTCAGACATTCTGGACGCGTTCCAGTTGTCAGATTTGGCATAGGTAAACTTGAACTCTATATTACCCAATTTTTGCCTTGTACCTGGTTAGAATAAAATTTATAAAATATTCGTAGATGATAAGAGAATTACAATTCCTATTACAATAGCCTTATAATATTGTTAAGGACCGCGGGGCAGGTTTATAGAATTTTTAAAGTTAGTTTGAATAGTTTTTGAAAAATATTAGTTTTGAAGTCTTATAATTGAGTTGTCTGATTTTGTGATTATTGTTTGGTTTGGAGGGGCCATATAATGATAATGAGAAATGGGTTGAGTTTAGAAGTGTTATTTGAACCATTTTGCAAGTTGAGTAGGTCATAGGTATAGGGGAGACTCTGCCGGATTTTCAGCACAACTTAGGGTGTCTTTGGTCTTTTCTAAACTTGTATTGAGTCAAATATATTAAATAATTGTAATAAAATTGTCAGGTGAGCTGGGATAGCCTTTCTCCTCCGCCCAGCCGCCGCAGTGACCTCGATTCAAGTTTATGAGTAAAATATTAATTTTAATTATAATTTCGATATTATTATATGTTCAAGCATGCCCATGCATCACTTATAAATATGTATCTATGTATACTAGGCACGTTTTATATTGCATTCATAATTGTTGAAGTGCCATGGATGTTATTTATGGTAATTTGGAGCAGTGTGTGTGCGTGGCGTGCATGTGGTATGGTATTGGATATGGACAGGATGGGTAGACAAGGCTTGAGAGACACTCGCTGG
Organism: Hevea brasiliensis; assembly: GCF_030052815.1. Classification (NCBI taxonomy): domain Eukaryota; kingdom Viridiplantae; phylum Streptophyta; class Magnoliopsida; order Malpighiales; family Euphorbiaceae; genus Hevea; species Hevea brasiliensis. The sequence goes on from NC_079501.1 coordinate 90,337,006, forward strand.
GACCCGGTCCTCCGGGGTAGACACGGCTTGAGAGACACTCACTGAGACCCCGCATTTGGTTTATTAAGCGAAAGTTCGGCTTGAGAGACACTCGCTGGCAGAGGTTGGATTAAGAGGGCTGTATAGGGGATCAACTCCCATATATGTATTGTTTGACAGTGTTGGGTGTGTGAGTGCTCCAAATTACCTTTTTGCTGTTATGATATGAAAATATTGACGATATTGCATTTCACTTCAGAGGGTGCATTAGCTTTAGATATAGCTATAGAGATTATGGTTAAAATTGATATTTTACTCTCTGAGTCGAACGCTCACTGCTGTTCATCTATTTTTCTAGGCTACAAGAGAATTATTTGTTGTGGCTAACCTGTGTCACGACCCAACCTATGGGCCGGACCGGCACTAGGACCTGGGCCAGCTTAAAGCCCCCGAGGCCCGTAGTAAGCCTAACTATTCCTCAAATCCATAACCAGGCCCACAATTTAGGCCCAATATGCATATAAAATAATTTAAATCAAACTGTTATAATTTCATTTCGGGCCAACTTAGCCCAGAAATTTTCAGAAACTAAAATCAGGGGAGCCCAGCTCAACCCTGTTACCTCATTTACAAACTGTTTAAATACCATACAAATCTTCATTTATTAATCTTAAAAATTTAAGTTAACACAACCTCTACCAAGGTCCACACTATTTCTAACACATGCGGAGTTCTAGATTTTTAATTTATAAAAGATAGTAAAACAATTAAATAATTGAGGTTAAACCTGCGAGGAAGAAAACAGGTTGCTCTGTAAAATAACTCCTCCTGTGGCCTGGAAAAATTTTTGAACAGGGGTGAGCGTTCGACTCAGAGAGTAAAATATCAATTTTAACCATAATCTCTATAACTATCTAAAACTAATGCACCCTGTAGAGTGAAATGCAACATCAACATCATTTTCACATCATAACATCAAAAAGGTAATTTGGAGCACTCACACACCCTGTAGTATCAATCATAACATATGGGAGCTGATCCCCTATACAGCTCTCTTAAATCCAACCTGGTGCCAGCGAATTACTCAAGCTCGGACTTCCACTTAATAACCAAATCGAGGGTCCCGGTAATTACTCAAGCCGTGACTACCCCTCGAAGGATCGGGTCGGCCAATTACTCAAGCCGTGACTACCCGTCACGCCCATAGTCCACACCACATCACACGCACGCCAACGCACGCTGCTGCTCCAAATTACCACAACAACATCCATGGCACATCAACAGTTATGAATGCAACATAAATCGTGCCTAGAGTTTAACTACATAAATATATGCATATAAGTGATGCATGGGCATGCTTGAACATATAATAATAGTGAAATTACAATTAAAATTAATATTTTACTCACAGACTTGACGGCAATCACTGTGGCGGCTGGGCGGAGGAAGAAGGCTGTCCCGGCTCACCTGACAATTATATTACAATTATTTAATACAAATGACTCAATACAAATCAAGAAAAGACCCAATACGTCCTAAGTCGTGCCGAAAATCCGGCAGAGTCTCCCCTATACCTAGGACCTACCCAACCTGCAAAAGGGCTTAAAACACACTTCTATACTCACAATCCATATATCCACCATATATCCACATCACACAGCCCCTCCTGGGCCCATCAAATCAATCATCCATCACAATATGTAAAATTTTAATTTAGTCCTTATAATTGACCATTTTTGCAAAAACTGCCCAAATAAGCTCTAAAAATTCTAAAACTTTGCCCCGCTGTCCTTAGCAATATTACTAAGCTATTGCAAAAAGAATCATAATTTTCTAAGCTACCACGAATATTTTACGGATTTTTAATCCTATTTAAGCACTAGAAAATTATGTAAAAATAAGGTTCGGGTTTACCTTTGTCGATTCCGACTTCGGGAACGCGCTCGGGACGTCTGACAATGAGGGGCTAGCCAAAACCTCGGTCCAATTCAGAGACTTTTCCGTGCAGTGCAGCCGGGCAATTTCACGAACCGGTCAATCGCCGAATTTCCGCGAATTGAGGATACCTACACGAAGCCCAATAATAATATATAAAATCAGGGGTGTTACATTCTTCCCCCCTTACAAAAAAATTCGTCCTCGAATTTTACACAAGGCAGAATAAAGTACATGATTACACATTGAACAGATAAGGGTACTTGCTACGCATGTCCCGTTCTGACTCCCAGGTGCACTCTTCCACTGACTGGCTCCTCCACAAAACCTTAACCATAGGGATCTGTTTTGATCTTAGCTGTCTCACTTGGTAGTCCACTATGGCTACAGGTTGCTCCTCAAATGTCAAGTTCTCTTTTAGCTCTATTACATCTGGTTGTAGTACATGAGAAGGATCTGGAATGTATTTTCTGAGCATGGAGATGTGAAACACGGGATGAACGTGAGAAAGATTGGGTGGTAGCTCCAACCGGTAGGCAACTGCTCCAACTCTATCAGTAACCTCAAAAGGTCCGATATACCGAGGTGCCAACTTGCCTTTCTTTCCAAACCTCATGACTCCCTTCATTGGAGAAACCTTCAGGAATACATAGTCGCCCACTGCAAACTCCACATCCCTCCGTCTGGGGTCTGCATAACTCTTCTGCCTCATCGAAAAGTTTGTTTTGCTCGTTCCCTGATTAAAGGAACTACCTCTGAAGTGTACTGCACTAGGTCTACATCATGCACCTTCGCTTCCCCCATTTCTATCCAACACAGAGGAGACCTACACTTTCTTCCATATAATGCCTCATAGGGTGCCATCATTGGCAAATCCAAACTCACCACCTTCACCTTGCTGTACTCTTTCTATGATCTTCATTAATTGTTGGTCTCTGTGTTGGGAAACTCTAACTCTATCTCGCAAGTCCGCCTCACCGAAAATGAGCCAACAAGACCCCCTCATCTGAAAGATCTAGGATTAAACCTTGATCCATCAACTCATGTACTTCCTGAATCAACGGTCTCTTCTCTGCTGAAATGTGCGCCAAACTGCCAGAAGATTTTCTGCTTAAAGCATCTGCTACTACATTGGCCTTCCCAGGGTGGTACTGGATGGTGCAATCATAGTCTTCCAGAAGCTCCATCCATCTCCTCTGTCTCAAGTTTAAATCCCTCTGTTGGAAGATGTACTTCAAACTCTTATAGTCGGTGTATATCTCGCACACTTCACCATACAGGTAGTGTCTCCAGATTTTTAGTGCAAAGACTACAGCCGCCATTTCCAAATCATGGGTGGGATAGTTCTGCTCATGCCTCTTCAGCTGCCTTGAAGCATAAGCCACTACTTTTCCATTCCGCATCAAAACACACCCTAGGCCAACTCTGAAGGCGTCACAGTACACGGTGTATCCTTCACCGCTCATAGGTAGTGTTAACACAAGCGATGGTTAAACACTCCTTATCCTCATCATTATAACTGACTCTATTGAGCTCTCTTCCTGTCCTTTGCATCTTATCCACTTCCCTTTTCCTATTTTTGGTATTGTTGGTATCTTTTCAACCTGCTGTATTTATTCCTTAATTTTTGTCCTATCTCATCCTTACACCTTTTCCTTCGAAGATGTCTATCCCATCATCAACTTTAACTTTCTTTTTATTTCTTAGTCTTATCTTGATTACTAGTTTCATTACTTCGGGAATTCTAACCTTATGATTTTCTCCTACCAGCACATTCTTCACCTTTTGTAACACTTATAATTAACCATAGAAAATTCGTTTTTGTAACCCCTTTCCCAACTTAACTATCAGAACATTATCATTCCCTACCAGCCTTAGTAGGAAATTGCTCATCCTGGATGGATAGGAGCTTCAGAAACTATAAGTTCCATCTAAACTAACACGGCTGTGGGAAATGTGTGTCATGCCTTAATTCTAAATAAGATACTTCACGTGTTTATTCTCCTTAATATAATCACATATACTGCCCACAACTTTCCAAACTTCAACCTCAAATTACCCATTAGCAATAATTTCATCTATTGAAACTCATCCACAATTAGTATTTCCTCCAGCTCATAGTTTAAAACAGTTGCAAGCCTTAGTAGCTAACTCAATTTAACTCATGTCATTACTCTGTTCGTCCTTTCATACTTATTCTAGGTATGCACTTACTGTCATTCTCATATCAGGAAATTATGTATGAATTTGTGCCTTACAACTATCAATAACTAGGTCTCGTTGACTCGGTTTACATTCCTTATATAACCTTCTAAAACCAAAAGCACAAGCTAAACTTGAAAAGAAAGAAAAATATCCTCTTATATTCAACTACGCCAATTGTCCATATAATAACGTTTAACCTATGTTTCTTGGTATTTCTCTTCAAATTTCATCATCTCTTAGCACAATTGTGCTCTACCTATAAGATATCATCTGCATGAACACTTTACCGTACCATTGTCCTTCCTGACATAATATTTTATAATTTATTAACTTTACTTATACTCAACCAATGATTCATATCTATCATCGTTTATATTGTGCCATTAACTTTTGTTGATTCCTGAAAGATTTCTCTCACTAATAAATTCTTCCAACACCAATTCCACCCTTATCTATGGTCATTAATTTGATCCTTAAACTTTCTAGTGATTTATAACCACCCAGACTTGTCACTTTTCGTTCTACTCCTACTGTTGTTCTGTCGTTATTGCTTCACTGCAAAGTGATTCGGTTGATCACACTAAAAATGTTTGCCTAACATTCATAACGAACCTCTAACTACCTTCTTACTATCTCAAAAGTCTAACCTAAAGCTTATGTGTCATTATCTATAATTCTTTCCACTCATCATACCTATTTGATCCCTTAGATTGACCTTTATTCAACTTACTACTTACTAACTTCGTTTTCTCTACCTAATTAGGTAGTCCGCAATACCATCGCATACCTTCTAGCATTTACTCATTATTATGTTATTCCATACCTCCATCACTATTCTCACTAATGTGGTCCCATTTTGGGTTTTCCATCCTTGTCATTCACCTTGCCAAGAATAACACTTAGCCTACCCTATATCTTAACTTTGTTCCTTTTATTATGCGCTCTTGAGTTGTCCTTCCGTTTATCTCCTTTGTCTTACCCAAAATAGAACTTAACTATTCTATCCCTGGTTCCATTCTTCTTCCTAACATGACAGCTGTACCTACAAACTATATCTTTCAGAGTTTCTACCACGTTATCACATGTCTATGCTACTCAGATTTGGTCCTTTGACCACTCTAGCTAGTACTTCCACTAGCATTTAGATTATATTGCATCTGCAATCAATTGTCCAAACTTTCATTCTGCACTTTCTCTATCCATTGGCCTTCTATAATTTATCTTTGCTAATTTATTACTCTTGACACTATTATAATTAGATTATACTATTGTTTTGAACGATATGAAGTTAGAAAGGAACTCAGGAAATTACAGTCATACTTTTTTTTGTATGATTTATATTCTTAGCTTACATAATACCCTTACTACCTCGAGAACTGATTCTGCAGTAATTTTATTTATTTGTTATTATTATTATTATTTTCCATGTTTACTCAACTAGCCAAAACTTAAGATTCCGGGTACCCAAACCCGTCATCCAATTCAAAGGATTTACATCCATCATGATCTGATTATATATGATTCCTATAATGGAACTTGTATCATCTGCAGGATACCCCAGCCAACTACTCTCTACCACACTCTACAGTCCCATCTGGGGCACTATTTGGTTGGTCACCATTATTAGTAATAACTTTCGATCCCTTCTGAAAAGATAGGACTACACCCTAACTTGCTGCATCAAAGGTACTACATTTACCACCTTGCCCAAACCATGTCAAATTAATGACTCTCCTATCATATCATATCTCTATGAATCATCAATTCATAGTTTCGACCTTCCCTAGGTAGTAGGGTTGCACTTTACACCTTGCTAATACACATAAGGTATTCTATTCTCACTAAGTTCTAAGCAAAACGTCTATCGTTCTGCAAAAACCATCCAAAATTCCATACCGAAGACTAGACGGTCTCTCTCTATAGGTGTCACCTTTACTTTGCAACTAGTCCGAAACCTCTGGTCTGATGGCAACTTTTACTGTAACTCTAGCTCATGCTGGGGTAACTGAGTCACTGACTCTAGTTACCACCCAACTGTGACCTTTCAATATTCTAACTCTAGACTTTTAACCAGGAGTTTCCAACTCCTTTGCAGATATAAAACTCTGTTTTGGCATAACTGTACCAAAACAAAAGCCGTCTGCAAACACCCTCATTATGGAGCACCACGGGGATGCACGCAGCCCTACACAATAATCTCATGTCGGTACTGTAATCTGCAGCTTACAGAGCAGACATCGAGAACATTGTATAGTTACTACGATACGTCCTGACAGATTAGGTCTCCCAATTTTTTTATCTCTCATGAATCTTTTATTATCACAAACTTATTCTGACTGGGTCATCTACTGATGACTGCCAGCAGTGGTATCCTCATCCTTATCTAGAACAACTGTACTTTCAAGACTCGCCTTTATGTACTTGTGCCATGCACGAAATGGGCACACCATTTAAACCCATACAGACAGAAACATAGCATTTCTTGGAGTACGTATCCTCATGATGGACCGCACATGTCTACTAACTCTATTTCACATTTCTGTGTACTCCACGAAAATCAAGACACTAACTGAGGTAATCTTATACTTCCCGAGGTATAACGTAGAATCTAGAAACAAAGAATTACAGGAAAAGACGAAACAGAATCCTATACTCCGCATGTGACTCCTAGTAGACTCTTCCCAACACTTAGATAATTTTTCCCTATGAATCTGGAGCCTAAGCTCTGATACCAACTTCTGTCACGACCCAACCTATGGGCCGGACCGGCACTAGGACCTGGGCCAGCTTAAAGCCCCCGAGGCCCGTAGTAAGCCTAACTATTCCTCAAATCCATAACCAGGTCCACAATTTAGGCCCAATATACATATAAAATAATTTAAATCAAACTGTTATAATTTCATTTCGGGCCAACTTAGCCCAGAAATTTTCAGAAACTAAAATCAGGGGAGCCCAGCTCAACCCTGTTACCTCATTTACAAACTGTTTAAATACCATACAAATCTTCATTTATTAATCTTAAAAATTTAAGTTAACACAACCTCTACCAAGGTCCACACTATTTCTAACACATGCGGAGTTCTAGATTTTTAATTTATAAAAGATAGTAAAACAATTAAATAATTGAGGTTAAACCTGCGAGGAAGAAAACAGGTTGCTCTGTAAAATAACTCCTCCCTGTGGCACGAAAAATTTTTGAACAGGTGAGCGTTCGACTCGAGAGTAAAATATCAATTTTATCCATAATATATTTAACTATCTAGAACTAATGCACCATGTAGAGTGAAATGCAACATCAACATCATTTTCACATCATAACATCAAAAAGGTAATTTGGAGCACTCACACACCCTGTAGTATCAATCATAACATATGGGAGCTGATCCCCTATACAGCTCTCTTAAATCCAACCTAGTGCCAATAATTACTCAAGCTCGGACTTCCACTTAATAACCAAATCGAGGGTCCCAGCGAATTACTCAAGCCGTGACTACCCCTCGAAGGATCGGGTCCCAGCGAATTACTCAAGCCGTGACTACCCCGTCCTGTCCATAGTCCACACCACATCACACGCACGCCAACGCACGCACACTGCTCCAAATTACCACAACAACATCCATGGCACATCAACAGTTATGAATGCAACATAAATCGTGCCTAGAGTTTAACTACATAAATATATGCATATAAGTGATGCATGGGCATGCTTGAACATATAATAATAGTGAAATTACAATTAAAATTAATATTTTACTCACAGACTTGACGGCAATCACTGTGGCGGCTGGGCGGAGGAAGAAGGCTGTCCCGGCTCACCTGACAATTATATTACAATTATTTAATACAAATGACTCAATACAAATCAAGAAAAGACCCAATACGTCCTAAGTCGTGCCGAAAATCCGGCAGAGTCTCCCCTATACCTAGGACCTACCCAACCTGCAAAAGGGCTTAAAACACACTTCTATACTTACAATCCATATATCCACCATATATCCACATCACACAGCCCCTCCTGGGCCCATCAAATCAATCATCCATCACAATATGTAAAATTTCAATTTAGTCCTTATAATTGACCATTTTTGCAAAAACTGCCCAAATAAGCTCTAAAAATTCTAAAACTTTGCCCCGCTGTCCTTAGCAATATTACTAAGCTATTGCAAAAAGAATCATAATTTTCTAAGCTACCACGAATATTTTACGGATTTTTAATCCTATTTAAGCACTAGAAAATTACGTAAAAATAAGGTTCGGGTTTACCTTTGTCGATTCCGACTTCGGGAACGCGCTCGGGACGTCTGACAATGGGGGGCTAGCCAAAACCTCGGTCCAATTCGGAGACTTTTCCGGTAACGGGTCTGTCGGGCCGGAATTTCACAGACCCGGTCAACTGTCGAATTTCCGCGAATTGAGGATACCTACACGAAGCCCAATAATAATATATAAAATCAGGGGTGTTACAACCTGCTCTTCTTCTTCGCAAGTCCATTGATAGTATTTAATGTATTTTATATAATTGAGTTAAATTCTAGAGTCCGCATGTGTTAGAAGTACTTATTTTTATTTTGAGTTTGTATTATAAAAGTTATGTTAGACCTGTAAAATTTTTAACTGTATATATGATTGGATTGGATGAGGGAGCTGAGCTCCTATTTGAGTTATGATGTTTTGATTATGTGGAGGGTGAGCTGAGCTTCCCAATTTATTATATATTGTGTTTACAGGTCATGCGAGTCAAAAACTCCCCGTTAAATGGTCCATTTTATGATTGGACTTTGTTCGGTTGAATTCTTGAATTTGAGCCCAAATTGGCCTTAGAGTTGGGTTGAGGAATAGTTAGACTTACTATGGGCCTAGAGACTTTAGGCTGGCCCAGGTCCTAGTGCCGGTCTGGCCCATAGGTTGGGTCATGACATATTTGCACTATAATTTACTTGGATTATTTTGGGCCTAAATTGATTAATGGGTTCAAAATATAAAATTTAATTTTCTAATTAAAATGGCTTGGCTCATTATTCAAGCTAGTAGAAGACCAAAAGGTAAAGTGCAATAACTATTTTAGGGTTGAAAGTAATAAGGTGATTACCTGAAATAAGGAAACAGTTATAGAGACAGTGGTGCATTATTTGATGGTTTACTAAAACCAAGGTGAATGAGGTTGTTACAGGTAATTACCAAGCGTACAAAGTGGTGCAAATAATGAACAAACAAGTATCAAAATTACGTGATTTTATTAAGAGAACTGGATGTAACAGTGATTTTCGATACAAATTGCAATATGTGAGAATGAGTTTTGAGGGGAAATTAGGGTTATTTGTGAATTTGAATTTTATTGACAATTTTTAATAATGTGACTTTTGTAAATATGTAATTGAATTTTTTTACAATTAATCTTCTTGAATTTGTGATTAAGATAGAAAGCTTGGCTAATATTGTTGATATTATTATTATTGCTATTGTTTTATTATTCCGAGTAATTTAGTGATTATGAATTAGTATGATTCATAACAATAGTATTATCAGATAATTATAAACTAAATAAAGATTCAAGAGTTTTTATTGATTTTATACATATTATTATTGATTTTGACGGGAGGAATTGTCTAGTTTAAGGAGATATTATCAAATTTTCGGTAGAATTTTATAAACTTCTAAATTTCATATTATTATTTTGCTCAAAATTGAAAGTTAAGCTAAGTGAAAATCTAAAGTTAACTATGGTATATATAAAAGTGTTTTCATTGTCTAAATTAGTTTGGTCTAATTACAATAAATATATTGCTCACCTGATAAATATTAGATTGAAGTCTCCATTTTCAATACCCAAAAAGAGTTGTTTTTATTAGTATTATTTTATTTTAACTTTTTAAGAGAAGTGTAATTTTTCATAGGAGAGATGTTGGTAGTCTTGGGATATGAACCAAATTGAAATGATTAAATTAACGAGCTAAATTATTTAAAGAATTGTGAATAATTACAATTTACCGTGGTTTCCTTTCAAAAAAAAAAATATTTATAATAAAAAATTTAATTTAATTATCATATAATTATATTATTTTTTATATAATTTTTATTTTATTAAAATGAATTTTTTAAATTAAAAAAATTAAATTCATTCAGTAATTAGATTTTTAAATAAAAAATGAATTAAATTAAATTTTTATAAAATTCTAATTTTTAAATAAAAGAATAGATAATTAACCTAACGAAAGAATAAGATATAGTGTTTAACAGCTAATTTTTTTTTTTTTTAGAGAAATAGTTACTGGATAATATATGAATTTGAAATTTCATTTATATTGGAGCTATGATTTGATAGTCTTTATTAATTGGTTTAATGGATAGAAAAGGTCAAATTTTTTTTTTTATTAATTGACAATTATATTTAGAAGTTCTAATTTTAGGTGCAAAGGACACAACTTTTAAGATTGGAAATAATTACATTCAAATCTCAAAATTAATTTAATAAAATTTTAATCTTAGTAATAAAAAGAATTAAAAAAAATTATAGTCAATGCATTTTATTGTAGATAACAAAATGAATTCCAAAACAATTTTAACACTCTAAAATGAATACAATTATTATCAATCTAAAGATTTAGCCTTTTCTATGTAAAATTATAACATTTGGATATATTTATCAATTAACGTAAGCTTTTGGCTTTTTATATTCAATTGGCTCTATCAATTTATTATTTGAGTAAATATAAATACATATATTAAATTGAGATGGGTTAAAGTAAGAAAATTATCAAGTTATTTTGTAATTATTTATAAAGTTTTCAAGGGATTTAGTAGTAGTTCAAATAGTTTAGAGGCCATGTCTACCCGGTAGGAGAGATATGATTATGAGATTTTTGAAAAAAAAATTATAAATTAGTATGACAAAAATCACAAAATAAAATTCATAGGAAAAAAGTATTTACAGTTTCATTCATTATTAAAAAAAAATTAATTTTACAATTGATTTTCGCAACCGATTGAAATTGGTTGCTATTAGCAACTGATTTTACAATCGATTTATGATTTCATTTTTTTTAAATTGATTACTAAATTTTTAAAAATTTAGCAATCAATTTAAAAATCGATTGCTAATTGACATTAGAAAAATCTTGAAAATACAATTAGCAATTGATTCTAAAATTAGTTACTATTAGCTTCCGATAGAAAAATCAATTCTAATAGTAACTGATTTAAAAATGGTTGCTAAATTAAAGAGTTATATTTATTAGCTCTCAAATTTAGCAACCAATTTGTAATCGGTTGTAAAAATCGATTGCTAATAATAACTAATAAGGAATCGATTGTAAATTTGGAACCTTTAAAAAAGCTTTAAATTTAGCAATCGATTTGCAAATTGATTGCTATTAACAACTAATTTTTGCAACCAACCTAAATTAATTGCTAATAGCAACTGATAATTGAATGTTGAAATTGCTCCCAAAAAATTTCCGTCCAATTTTTTTTTTTTCATTTGCAACTAATTTGTGAATTGGTTGCTAACAATAATCAATTTTTACAATAAAATGAAATTGATTATTATTAACAACCGTTTTTATAGTTGATAAGAAATTAGTTGCAAAATTTTCTCCCAAAATTTCATGCCCAATGTTTTTGTTTTGTTTTTTTTTTTTTTTTTAATTTGTAATCGATTTGTGAATTGGTTGCTAACGGCAACCGCTTTTTGCAATCATTTGAAGTTGCTATTAGCAATTGATAGTGAATTGGTTGCAAAATCTCCTCCCCCCACCAAAATTCTCGATAATTTTTAAAAAAAATTAGCCACCAACAATCAACTGCTAATTCGCTTATATAAATCATTGTTCATTTTTTTCTCACTACTCTTTTTTTTTTCTCTTTTTCTTCTATTTTCATTCATTTTCTTCACTATCTTTTTTTTCTCATCAATTTTATTTTTTCATCTTTTCATTTCTATTCTATTTTTTTATAATAATTTTTTTTCTCATCTATTTTCTTCTTAATCATTTTTTCTTTCTCATTTTTCTTCTTATCAACTTTTTCTTTCTCATCTATTTTCTTATTCATCATCTTTTTTTTCCCTCATTTTTCTTCTTCATCAACTTCTTCTTTCTCATCTATTTTCTTCTTCATCATCCTTTTTTTTTCCTCTCATTTTTCTTCTTTATCTTCTTTTTCTTTCTCATCTAATTTCTTCTTCATATTCTTTTTCTTTCTTGTCTTTTTTTTTAATTTTTTATTATAATTTATTTTTTGTTCATATATTTTTTGTTAGTAAAATATTTGTAGTTCCAGTTTTTAGTACTAATTAATTTTTTCTTAATTTTTTTTATAATATATATATATATATATATATATATATATATATATATATATATATATATATATATATATATATATAGAAGAGTCAATTTTTTTACTAATTTGTGTTATTAATATGTTTTTATATTTAATTTGTTGTTATTATTTTGATTAATAATTATTATTAGTAATTTGTTTTTGGTAATATTTTTATATTAATTTTGTAGTACTAATTTTTATTAATAATTTTTACAATAACTTTCTGATGTGGACTCATCACAAGTGTACGGGTCATTCAAGTAGTATAGAAAATAACTATCATTCCCTTGAAAAAGTTGTGTTATAAATTGAATTTTTGATATAAAATGAACTATGTTAAAATTGTAATTTAATCAAAAAAATAAAAAAAAAATTGGGAATTTAAAGTTTATGGCATGAAAATGCAAGCTCAATTTAAACAACTAGCTAAATTAATAAATGACTAAAATTAAGTAAACAAAATATTTTTAAAGAAAATTGGTAAAACAAGGGATAAATTTTGACAACCGTCCCTGAACTTATCTAGTATAACATTATAGTCCCTCAACTTAAAAATGTAACATAAAACCCCTTCAGCTTTCAAATTTTGCACAGTAAAATCCCTCTAACCTCTAATTGTCGGTTTTTCAATTAGACGCTGACCTAAATAGTTTTAGCGTGGAACTTAGTCAATATTTCTCTTTTCTCTCTCAAGTCATGTGAAAATTGAATCCTTTTTCTCATTGTAAACAGAATAATTTTTCAGATGCAGAGAGAATAATTTTACAATTTGAATAAGAGAGAGAGAGAAAAATGTTGACTAAGAGCCATGAGGGAGCTGTTCACATCAGTTTTTAACTGAAAAATCAGTAATTAAAAGTTAGAAGGATTTTACTGTGCAAAATTTGAAAGTTTAGGGGGTTTTATGTTATATTTTAAAGTTTAAAGACTGTAGTGTTACAACCTTATAAGTTCAGAAATAGTTATTAAAATTTACTCGTAAAACAAGATTAACTAAAGCACTTAAAATTAGAATTCAAGTAACAATGGATAAAAAGACAATTCCAGAGTTAGGGGCTCATATTCAAGTTGATTCGAGATTTCTCTAGCTAGCCCAATTTGTGAAATTATGGGTTTAAAGGAGATCAATTCTAAAATTCATTAAAATCTCTTTTGAGTGAAACAAAGAGTGCCTTATTTAATTAAATCCTACATTTGCAGTATTTAAAATCAACTAAAACCCATTAAAATCTTAAACAATCTATAAAGCCCTCTTAATCTTTAGTCTATTTCTAGATCTAAGTTAATGAAGTTCAATTTCTTGATTATCTATCACTTAATTTTCTCATTTTGATTCTTCAATCAAAGATTAAGAATAATACTTAATAAGACCCTACATAAAGCATGTCAATGTGCGCACAAGAAATAAATTAAACCTCATAAATTTTATTAAATTAAGACTAAGCCGGTTTAAATACACAAAATCATTCAAATACTACACCCCCATCCTAAGAAAACTACTCACAATCCATATTCTATATAAGAGATTCTGTGTAGAAGAAGAGATAAAACATGAAAAATAAAATAAAATTGAAAAACTCGATGTTTAGTGTGAAGAAATGATGAAGAAGGGAAAATCCCAGCTGCACGTCAAAAATGGCATTCTTCCTGTGTTGTCTCTCTCCTTTTCTTCAACTATTTCTTTCTTTCTTTTTTTTTTTTTATTTTTTTGCAAAAAAGTAATGTAAGAAAGCTTTTATACCTTCTGATGATAAAATAGGTTAAAAATGGTCTACAATAAAGTTATTACATGTGTGTAATGATTTGCCAGATCAGCAGATTTGCATAGGTTGTACAGGTGCTTATGTAGGATCTTATGTAGAATCAAGTCTGAGAAGGATGGTTGAAGATAAACTTGCATGGCCATGCACAATCCTGTGCACATTTAGGAAAGTTTAGAATGCTTTTGTGTAATTGCATAAGTAGTTGCATGGTCATACAAAATGCTATGCAACTTTTGTAACTCTGACAATTTTTCAGCTTTCTACATACGTGGTTGCATAAGTTGTGAATGGGTTGTGCAAGTTTCAGCAATTCTAAAATTGCTTTTCGAATTTATGCACAAGCAGTTGCACAAGTTTTCGGGATTCTTGCATAAGCAGTTGCATAACTTATGCAGGAAGGTGTGCAGCTTTCGGTAGGATTCAATAACTTCTTTATCTTCTAGATGCGACTTGCAAGGGCTATGCAGCTTCTTATACAACTTTCGGTAGGTACTAAATTCAACCATTTTTGCACCTCATTTTCGGCATTGGAATTCATCCTTCAAACATGCAATTGACTCCTACATCTTCAAAAACACCATTTAACCTATAAAACAAAAAGAATTACGCAAATTAAACTAAAATTAAAAAAATATGAAAAACTAATTAGATAACAACAAAATTAACTAAAACTAATCAGTAAAGGACAAAATGACTACAAAACCAAACTTAAATGACTATGTGATATGCAAAAATCATTTTCCATTAATAAATTATTATTTTAGTAATTTTTAGAATAGTTGAGTTATGAGAATTTTTATTGTTATTTGGAATTTTTTTTTTATTTTTTAAGTAGTAATTGATAATTAGTTGCAAATAACAACTGACTTAAAAAGTGGTTACAAAATTACCAAACTAAAAGCACCATTTTTTTTTTTGCAATCGATCTATATCGGTTGCTAGTAACAATCAATAATTTTTAATCAAAATTTTATTTTTTTAAATTTGATTGTTTTTGCAACCGATCTGATTTTCGATTGTTAAATTAGTTGTTAAATCGATTAGCGACTAATTTTAATGAATTAGCAACTAATTTTAATGAATCAGCAACCGATTCGGTTGGTTGATAATCCTTTTCTTCTTTTTTTTTTTTTTTTAGTGATCTTGCTACCACAAATCAATTATTAGAGCATGAACCAAAGCAATAATAGATGCTTTGATGAGGCATTAAAAAGCATGCACTTGTTCCTAGAGGTAAAAAATATGTCAGGTTAAATAGATTTAAGTTTGGTTGATTTAAATTTTATTTATGTTTTAAATTATGAGTTGATTTAACATTCATTAAATCGTTATATAAAAAGGAATTAAAATTAATTTATTATTACATGTCATTTCTAGTCCTTATGTTTGGTACAACTAATTTAATTCATGTATTTTTAAAATTAAATAAGTTAGTCCTATTAGTATACAAAGAATATTACTATCTTTTGTTCATTATCTGTGTATATATTTTCAAATTGCTTTTGTTTAACTTCCTTTGATTTTCTGTATCCGACCACGCACTCTCATACATATAGGTCCTTAATGTACTGATTATTAATTAATACATATACGTATTTCTCGCAAACTATTATATGGTATCAGAGATTCAACCTTAGTATTTAGAGATGAGCTCCTCCAGCGGTGCTTCTTTAGCTAATCAAGCTGGCCTTCTTTCATCAATTTCTTCATCCCCTACCTCTGCTCATCACGTTTTTTTTTTTTTTTTTCATTAAATTAAACGCATCTTGTTTGGAAAATGCAATTTATTCCATTTTTAAACTATCAGAAATTTCAAGGTTTTGTTGATGGCATTGCTATTGCCCCACCAAAAATGTTACTGATTCCTCTACCTGCGAACTTATTCCCAGTCCTAAATATGAGACTTGGTTTCAGAAAGATCAGGCGTTACTGTCATGGCTTCTTTCTGTCATGGCTTCTTTCTTCTCTTAGTGAGCAATTTTTTCCTTACGTTATTGGACTATCTTCTTCTCTCGAAGTGTGGCAAGCTTTAGCAAAGGCTTTTGGATCAGTTTTCCAGAACCAGCAACTACAAATTCACATTGAATTACATGAGTTAAAGAAAAATGATATGTCAGTGTCTGATATCTACATTGTGCAAAAACTCTAGCAGTGAACTTCAAGCTGCAGCTCGTCCCCTCTCTTTTACGGATTTTAATGCCATAATCTATAGAAACATTAGGAGTGAATATCATCCCATCATTACAGCTTTAAACCTGCGACTCGAACCAGTTTCATTCTATAAGTTGTATAGACAACTTCTTACTCATGAAATTCTCATAAAGAGTTCTTAAGAACCACCTATAGCAAATATGGTGGTATGATCATCTTCAAATGCACCACTTCCACCCACTCCTTCTCGCCCACCCACCACATCAAATAATCAACGTCGGCAACCAAATTACAATTTTAATGATGGTTCTTTTCGGCTTGAAGGGCCTTGTCAGATATGTGGCCTTAAAAATCACTCTGCTGATCACTGCCACTGTCGGTATGCTCCTTCAGAAGCACGACTCAATTCTTATCATCAGGCCAATTATCATTCCTATGGCAGTCCATCACCGGTTCCTCTTTTGCATTCTTCTGTTTCTTCTGACTCGCAAATTCCTTGGTGTCCGGATACTGTAGCAAATTATCATATCACACCAGATCTGTCTACACCGAGCATTTTCGATGAATATAAAGGAACTAATAAGTGTCAAGTAGGTAATGGATAGGGTGTATCTTTATCTCATACTGGAATTGCTTTTGTTCGCCTTGCTAATGGTCCTTTAACTTTACCTAATGTTCTTTGTATTCCCACAATTGTGAAAAATTTATTATCTATTCAAAAATTCACCTCTGATAATTCTTGTTTCTTTTAATTCTGGCCTACCCACTTTGTTGTGAAGGATCAGATTTCCAAGAAGGTGTTTCTTCGGGGAGCAAGTGAAAATGGCATCTATACATTATATCCACCAATAAAACAAGCTTTTACAGTTGATCAGCTCAATATAGATGAGTGGCATGCCCGTCTTGGCCATCCTCACAAATACAAAGTTTCAAAAATTGTTTCTCAACTCAATTTGCTTGTGTCAAAGTCTTCAATGTCTTCTTGTTTGTCGTGCTACTTTAGAAAAACTGTTTAAAGTTCCTCTTACCTCAGTTGAGCATAAAACTCAGAAACCATTTGAAATTATTCATTCTGATGTATGGGTCCCGTCGTGTTTGGGTCATAGATATATGGTCTTATTTGTTAATGACCTCACCCATTTTGCATGGATCTATTTTATAAAGAATAAAAGTGAAGTTTATAATATCTTTCTTAATTTTAAGAGTATGATTACTAGATAGTTTAATTCCACTGTCAAAGCTTTTCATTCTGACTAGGGTAGAGAGTTTCAAAAACTCCATAAACATTTTCATACTTGTGGTATCGAACATAGTGTTGCTTGTCCTTATACACAATAACAAAATGGGACAGTTGAATGAAAAACCTGTCATTGAGTTGATCCTGGTCTAACCTTACTATCTCATGTCCGTGTCCCTCTAAAATATTGAAACTATGCCCTTGATGCTGGTGCCCAGTTAATAAGCACCATGCCATCTAAATCCATTCATGACAAATCCCCATTCTCGTTACTCTATAAGGTTCCAAATTATTTAACTCTTAAGCCATTCAATGGCACCATATTTCCATTATTACATCCCTATAATTCGCATTAGATTTAATATAGGACACAACCATGTGTATACCTTGGTCAGAGTCCCTCCTGTGCTGTCTACTGTTGTTTAGATCCAAAAACAAGCAAGTTATACTTAGCTCACCACATCAAATTTTATGATTTTTTGCACTTGTTCAAAAGTGGCCATCATGTGCATGACACTAATTCCATGCAACCATCATCTAATCATTGACTTGATGGTCACATGTTCATTATCTTGCTCTTCGAGAAACAAGACGTAATAATCCTAATCTTTCTACAACAACATCATCTTCTTCATCTATTTTACATTCTAATTCAAATTCTCTCTCTCTTCCCTTAGTCGATCAAATTCAGTTGCCAACTCAATCTCCGCTACCTGTCCAACAAACTTCTTTATCTTCTCAACCATCTCCAGCCATCTTATCTCAACCAACTCCAGCTTTTTGTTATCCTACTCAATCTTCTGTCCCTCAATCCATGCAACCACTTCCTTCAACAACCATCTCTATCCAAAATATTTTGGATAATTTTATTTTACCAATATCTTCTCTTCCGCCCTCATCCTCAATGCCTGTGAATTTATCTCTTGTATCAACTAAAAACCCAGCATCTAATCTAAATTTATTAGTTGACTTATCCAAATATTCCACCATATCCCAACAATCACAACCGCCTACTTCTACGGCAACTGATTCTCTTCGTACTTATCCTTGTGTCTTCATGTGTCCACCATGCACAACCAACATGAAAATCTAGCCCTCCATAATATTGATTATCTCTGTACCGAACCCAACCTTTCTTCAAGGCCAACCATATGTTGAGTGGCGTGAAGCTACGTCATCTAAGATAAATGCATTACTTACAGAACAAAACCTGGACCTTGGTAGCAAAGCCACTTGATAAAAATATTATGGGTAACAAGTGGATTTACAAAATTAAACGGAAGGCTGATAGGACGATTGATTGCTTTAAGGCTCGTTTGGTGGCCAAAGGCTATACACAGCAAGATGGCGTGGACCATGCAAAGACTTTTAGTCCTGTGGTTAAAATGGCTACCATCTGAATAGTTCTTTCAATTGCTACAGTGCATCATTGGCCTACTAGTCAATTGGACATATCGAATGCCCTTCTACTTGGCTTTCTTGAGCATGAAATCTATATGACACAACCATAAGGATTTGTTGATCCTACACATCCAAATTATGTCTGCCGCTTACACCAATCTTTGTATGGCTTAAAACAAGCTCCCTGTGCTTGGTATCATCGACTGGCATCTTTTCTTCTTGATCTTGGCTTCCAATCATCCAAAGCTGATACCTCTCTTTTCATTCTTCGTGATGGTAATGTTTATCTTTTTGTATTGGTCTATGTCGATGATTTTTGTATTACATGTTCACATGAACCAAAGCTGTAGTGGTTTCTTGTTCATATTCAAAATATGTTTCCGGTTTGTGATCTTGGTAGTCTTCATTATTTTCTTAGCCGTATTCACTCAGCAGAAGTGCATTAATGATTTGCTTCTTCAAACTCAAATGGTAGATTGTAAACCTTGTTACACGCCTATGGCTACAAGTCCACCGTTAACTAAATCATCTGGTGCACCATTTGAAGATGATGCTTTATATATCCAAATAATTGGTGGTATTCAGTATGTCACTTTAACTCGTCCAAATATAGCCTACACTGTCAATAAATTATGTCAGTTTTTGCAGTGTCCCACTAAGAACACTGGAAGGCTGTGAAACGCTTATTGCGTTATCTATAATACACACATGATCAAGGTTTCTTCATTGCTACAGATTCTAATTTGTAACTCTAGTGTTATTCTGACAGTGATTGGGGTGTTGATCCAGATGATCGTCGATCAACCAATGGATATGCAGTTTATTTGGGTCAAAATTTAATTTCTTGGATGGCTAAGAAGCAACCAACCGTTACTCATTCTTCCATAAAAAGTGAGTATAAAGGTTTGGCCAATGCAACAGTAGAGATTTTATGGCTCAATAGCTTGCTTCAGGAACTTGGTTTTGCCTTTGCCACACCTGCAATCTTATGGCGTGATAATATAGGTGCAATTTATCTTAGTGCTAATCCTGTTTTCATGCCCGAACGAAACATATTGAATTGGATTACCATTTTGTTCATGAACAAGTGCATAATGGTGCTATTCAAATTTGATTCATTGCTTCTAACGATCAACTTGCAGACATCCTAATTAAAACACTTGGTCGTTGTTCGTATGACAAGCATAAAGGTAAGCTTCGGCTTCTATCTCTTCCGCCCTCAGCTTGAGGGGGACTGTTAGGATAAAAATGATATTACCATCTTTGTTTCTTATTTGTGTACATATTTTCAAATTTGAGGCCATGGTGGTTTTGGCAAAGGAGAGAAACAAAAATCACAGAAGTTGTTGTGATGAGAGAAAGATTATTGAGGTAATCTTTACCATAGACACCAATGATGTTGTTCTCCTCTTTTAAGGATTATGGAATGTTGGATTTGGGTGTTGGATCTGCAAGATGCTAAAGAGAATATCGGGTGGATTAGTTAACTACGCTTCGATGCTTAAATCAGCAATGGGAATTGAATTGTGAATGGATAAGTAAAACTAATTAGTACACATACTTGATGGCTCTTATATAGGTTTCGATGCAGATTTATTTTAGGATTAATAGTATGTGATTGAGTGGGACTAGAAGTCTACTTTGTCTGAGAGTCCTCACATGGACGGAACTCTTGTTATGATTATAACTATCTCGGAATCCTTATTCTTATAAAGTAATTTGAGTATTCATGAGTATGGTTGGATGAGTAACTCTATGTTTGAGTATCCCATAGTTAATCAGTTCTGGTACACGTTACTTGTTACTCATCTTTTGGTACTATTTTGTTGACTATAGCATCAATTGAAAGGTTTGGTTATAATTGCAAATTACTGCAAACATTTAGCTTTTATATCCAATTGCATATTTGATTTTAGAAATAAGATACAATTGTATTTAATGTCAAACGCTAGGATACTAAAACCTAAATTGAAATGTTATGATAAAATTATAAATTGAAGAAAAGGTTTAGTAATTTTTGTCCAATTTCCCATTAAAATAATTTTCACATTTTATTAATTTGAAAATAAATTTTACCAATAAATATTATATTAATCAATTAATAAATATCATAATATAATAATATTTTATTTACTAATATTGCACAAAATTAACCAAACACAATAAATTTTATAATATAAGTTAATACTATCGTATTATAAAATTTATTATTTTGATGAATATAATATATATTTTTCTATAAAATTTAACTATAAATTGATAAAAAATATAAAAAATTATTTTGTCTAACTTAATTTTATTTTATCACCTCACATAAGTTTATAAATTATAAACATGATTCATCTATAATTATTTCTCATTATTATTATTATTATTATTAATTATAAAATTTATTATTATTAATTATAAAATTATAACAAATAAAAGATTAAAGGTTAGAATAATTTGATTATACAAATATAGAAGAAAATGTTCTCTACTGATTCAAACGTTGTACCTATACAATAGGGGCTAGCCAAAGAGAAAAAAAACCAAAGATTTTATATGGTACTTTTGATCGAAAAATCAATTTGATTTATTTTGCTGCAAATGAGAAAACAATGAAAAAATAAGCATATATTTTAGCACAATTATTTTAAAATAATATATGTATATGCTATATATATTATTGTATATGCTATATTTTAAATTTAAATATAATATATGATTATTTAAATGTAAAATATATTATCTATTTAATTGAAAATTTTGAAAAGTGAGGAACAAATTTTTTTTAATTTTAAAAATGTAAATTATATCAAACTTCATAGACTGTATTATAATTAACCCTTTTTTATAAGCTAACTTGAAATTGAAAACATCGAAAAAAAGAATAATTTGAAATTGAAAATCTAAAATTTTTAATGAGGCTCAAATTGAAATTCAGGGTTTTTTAAGAAATAAATTGAAGTTGAGTAATTATAATAATAATAAAATAACCATCTAAATAGAAAAAGGTAAATATGTTTGTTTCTCTATTCATGTAAAATATAATATATGAGATTTTATCAAAATTTTCCGCAATATAATACATTTAAAAGTTTATATATATATATAAGAAAATAATTTTACTTAAATTTTCATACAATCATATTTGATTTTTATTTATTTTAAAATAATTTTTTAAAATAAAAATAAATTAAAATTGTTATTTAAAATACAAAAAATTTATATAAAAAAATCAATTTAATTAAATTTTGATAAAATTTTAGCTTGTGGAAAATAAGATTTCAATGTGGAAATTTCTCAATGGAAATGGCTAGCCCCTCATGTATCTCATGCATTACGCTCTAAGTGATGTAAATTTGGAGACTAATTATATATACACAATAAATTATGAACATGAATGACAATGAAAAGTTAAAGATGAATGGAAATATAATAATCATTAATCATTGACATTATGATGCCTCATTCTTTTCTCCAGGTCTTTCCTGGTTATTATTTTAATAAATTCTATTCTTATTAAAAAAAATAAAAAATAATAAATAAATAATGCCCCATGAATCTAGAAGACACTTGGAGCTATATACATAGAGCATCACAAGATCATCATTCTTTGCTTTCTATTTTGACGACCAGAATAAACCTACTACTCATGATATATAATGAAAGACTGAAAGCAAAGATTTAACCATGGAATTTTTTATTTTTTAAATACCATTATTATTATTATTATTATTATTATTATTATTATATATATATATATATAATAAATTTAAGTTTTAACATTATTTTTTAACATCATTTTATACATGATATTAATGTAATAAATAATATCAAGATAACTTATTTAGATATTAAATTAATATGTAAAGTAATAAATAATAAGGTAACATGATGCCACTCGAAGGATCTTCCAGCTAGATTATACTCAAGCATACTGCGATAATCAATTAGTATAAAAATTTATCTCACAATATACATGTTGAACCTAAACTCCGATCTATAGCTAACAGACCATGAATATTGCTCAAGGAGAGTACCATTACTACTTAAAGCATCTCCTTCATCAGCAATAGCGACACAAATATTTTAATTATTTTTCTCAACACCAATTGCTCGATAACTAAGATCCCATTTAACTACCTTTAATTTTAGATTTATTTGAACAAAAAAAAAAAAAAAAAACCTTCTTCATCAAAATATTGAAATTAAAGACAGGCTTAGCTTGACTATTGGATTTCACTTTCGTATTATACTAGTCATTTTAATTGAGCATTGCACATCTTATTTATTTGTTTAATATTGATACATGCATTTCATGTAGTCATATAGGTTAAATTTCATAGGCATTTTATTCATTTGTTAGTCATTTTTAGTTAATTTTATTAGTTTTTTAGTTAATTTTTTGTAATTGTCAATTTTTAGATTAATTTGTGACTTTGTTTTGTTTTGTAGATAAAATGCTATTCTTGAGGGACTAAAAGGTAATTATCTAAGTGAAGAGTAAATTTCAAGTCTAAAAGTGCCAAAAATGAAGCTTAAAAATTTAAGGTTTTAAAGTCTGGCAATATTTGCATAGGATGGTGCCCAGCCTGTGCAGCTTGTGTATAGAAATTAGAAGAAATTTTGAGACTTGTCAAAAGTTGCACAGGGTAGCGCACAACTTGTGCACTTGCCTACGTGAGAATCAGGAAAAATAGCTAAGAATTGCCGAAAGTTGCACAAGGTGTTGCACAACTTGTGCACCTTCACAGGAGAAAGCCTGAACTTGCAGAGAGTTACACAGGATGTCGCACGGCTTATGCATCAGCCTGTGCACTTTCACAAAAGACAATCTAAACCTGCCAAAACTTACACAACTTTATGCACAATCTATGCACTCGCCTACGCAGTTGACCGGAAAAATACAAAAACTCACGGAAAAAAGCAAAAATTATAAATTAGTAAGAAATATAAAATGACCTAAATAACTTTAATAATTGAAGTAATTATACAGTAAGTCAGTGATTCCATATAAGATGCATATATAGAATGGCAAACCACTAACAAGATAATTATTTATTTTGAGGTCCACTTTCTTATTTGTATGATCCAATTTTATTTTTATGTTTAAATTTTATTTATTTATCATTCTATATAAGAACCACTACATGAAATCATAATTATATCATATAATTTTTTTTTTATTCATGTTCACAAATTAAAAATCATAGAAAAAAAAAATATATTTGCGATTTCATCTTGCTACCACAAACCAATTATTAAAGCATGAACCAAAGCTATAATAGATGGCTTTGAAGCATTAAAGAGTATGCACTTGTTGTTAGAGGTATAAAAAAAAAAAAAAAGAGGTCAAGTTGAATAGATTTAAGTTTGGTTCATATAGATTTGATTTTTTATTTTAATTTTGAGTCAATTTAATATTTATTAAGATGTTATATAAAAGGAAATTCAAATTAAATTGAAATTAATTTGTGATTACATGTCATTTTTAGTCCTGAGATTTGGAACAACCAATAATTTAGTCTATATATTTTTTAAATTAAATAAGTTAGTCTCTCACTTTTTACCTCATTAACAAAATAATTCCTACCGTTAATTTACTGTTAATCCATGTTTCCCTACCGTTAATTTACCATTAACCCATGTTTCAATTGCAACAATTAAGCGCCTAGCATTATATATATTTAAATAATTATATATTATATTTAAATTTAAAATATAACCTATATACATACATTATTTCAAATATATAATAAATATAATTTTCTATTAAAACGTCTTTTTTTGCCTCGTATGCTAAGTTATGACGCCCCTCACCCGTCTACAGTGTAACCGAGCGAGGAGTGTCACATTCGGTGTCAGAGCACACTATCTTGTCTTGTCATGTCTCTTGTAAATTTTAAAGTTCATAGAAAACATGTGGATTTTTTTTTATATATATCACAATTTAATTCTGTGGATACCCGGGCAGAGCCTCCTCTGTTTTATTAGCGTTTAACGAGTTTCACTAGTTACCAGTTAAAAACAATTTCATATCTGTCTTATATATCCATAGTCATACCATATCATATCATTTCAAGAAATGAAACTCATTCATTTATTTAGATGGAAATTTATATACAAAAGTTCACGAGCTTATTTAAAATCCCAAAATATAAATTACATTTATTTACAATACAAAATACAACTACATGATGTTTATATACAATAAACCAAAATACTAAGTCTAGTACATGGGCCTTACCAATAAAATATAAAATACTGAGGTGACTCTAGATTGTGGTAGATCTGACTGAAACTCTGTCAGAACACTACTGCTGCGGCTGCTGCTGTGGCGGCTGCTGATCTCCAGTACCTACGGGATAGAAAATCCAATGGGCTAAGCAAATTGCTTAGTGGTACATAATCTTAAAGCAGAATAACTAAATATTTTAAAATGATAATAAGATGTGTAATTTTCATTATTCTATGTCAATTGCATATTTTATAGCATTTTGGAATCAATATATTTATCAGGATCTTATCTATGCATATATTTCATTTTCATTCTCCTTAAACTCATATAATTGAAATTGTCATCAATTTTAAGATATTTATAAATTTCCTTCACTTTGGGAACAGTTAAATTTAATAGTATATTTTCTGCTCATTTCTTATATAGTCCAAGTCATTTAAGACTTTTTTGTACTTTGAAAATAAATTAATTATCAGTATCTTTTCTGTTCATTTCTTATATAGTCTAAGTCATTTATGACTTTTCTATAATTAATTATCAGTATCTTTTCTGGGCATAAATTTCATCCTCTGGCTTTTTAAACTCATATTTGAGTCTTTGGAATCATATCAGTGTGTTTTATGTCATATTTGTATATTTGTGCCCAAGTAACCTATAACAAACTATAATGCTGGATACACGGAAGTATATGGGTTAGACAACCATATGTCAACCCTGTATACATCTGTCAGGCACGAGGCCTGCTGTCAGGCTTGTAAAGCCAGAAATAAGGTTAGATACAATGGTCAATAAATAGGCATATAGCCTGTAGAACAATCATACCAGACATATATTGTTAGTCATGATTTGCTCTGTAAGCAATACTGCTATCTGTGATCCCTAATTGGTATACCAATCGATCCAACTATATACATATAAGCCTAGGCATACTTTGGGCAAATTTGTACTGTTAAGCACTTATAGTTTTATTATTTCATGCTATATACTATTAAGGGTTCATAACATATTGTTATTTCACTTCATATACTATCTATGCTTTATACCATTTTTATGTCATTATAATGGGAACATAGGTCCCAAATACATATTCATATCATTTATAATGGGAACATGAGTCCCAAGTACATATTCATACAACTTATGTATTTATCACTCTCATTATTTTATGTCATGTACTATACATATTTATAGTATTGTTATTTCATATATGATGGAAACATAGGTTCCAAGTGTATTTTCCTATGACTTATGTGTTTAGCAAACCATTTTAGGTAAATTTATATTTTATGTATCAACTAATTTCATGTCACCTTGTAGTAGAAAAGTAGGTCCAACATACCTATTTCATGTAATTTAACATGTAGTGGCTTATTAGGGATAAGTCCTTACTAAAGACAATTTAATTCAAGAACCTTTCTTTAGGTTCAGTTTCACTGTTTTGACTTTACATATCAAATTGAGCAATTACACATTATTACTTATTTCTTTAAAATGTACATATCACTTTATAGTGAGAAAATAGGTCCCACATACCCTTTCATGTAATTTAGCGTTTAATGGCTTGTTAGGGTTAAATTCCTAACGTAAGATAATTTATTTCATGGACCTTTCTTTGGTTTTAGTTTTTGTGGCTCACTTTTACCTATCCATATGATCAGTTTGTAGAAACTGTTTGGCCACACTTCCTCCATGGAAGTTGTTCCTCTATGTCTTATCTTTATTTTTCCTTTTGAATCATGTTAATTTGATTTTTAGAACTCAAGTTATGGCTGGATAACCATAACTGACTCATTTCCAGATTCTGATTCCATAATTGGGAAGCTTTCGGACTTAGAGTTTACCTAATTAATGGAACATGTTGCAACCACTTTTAAGCATAGTGATCTTCATAGAAATTTTTGTCCTATGTCTTATGATCATTGAAAAATTTGTATCACAATTTTTCAAGTTTTGTGGAATTATTTATGACTAATTAACTGGGTGGACTCCTATACCCTGTGCTAACAGACCTTCAGTTCAGGTCAATGACTACGAGTGACTTTTTGAGGTTCTTACATTCATAATTTGAGGAAGATTTCTAAAACAAAGTTGGAGCCCTATTTCTTAGATTTCTGGAAAGGTATGGCTCATCTCAATTGGATTTTTCTAGTGGGAGATATGACTAAAAGACTGTTCTGGAGTCAAGTGAAGTTTGGTCAGATTCCAGGTTTGATGCAATGACTTGTTCTAACTATTTGACCTAGTTCTCTTGATTTCTGGGTTTTAGTCAAAATACCAATTTTGTAGACCTATGTCTTGTGGACATTTTGCCACTGGTTTTATTTCATTTGAGTTAATGTAGACCAAGTTATGGCCATTTTGGTAAAACTGATAGGGTGAGTTTATGTCCAGCACTTTCTGGGCAACCTAATTCTACGCGGTTTTGTGACCCAATTTGAGCCAGCAATTTGGTTTGGTTTTGGGCATTTCTGGGTTCAGTGGTCTTCATAAAAATTGTAGCTCTATATCTAAGCTTTCCAATGGTATCAAATTCAGGTTATTTGGACTAGTATAGAGTGAGTTATGGCCAAAAGACTGATTACTGTTCATATGGTCAAATTCTGGGTTCACATTGTAAGCAATCTGGATTTGGTCACTTTTTAGGTCACTTACTAGGCAAAATTTTGGCATGACCTCCACATGAAAATTGGTCTATTATAGATCATATTTCACCTCTAATTAGCCTCATACCAATTGGGGTCACACAATTTCATTTATAGCCTAAAATGTATACTGCCCTCAACTGACACAACCTGCAGCAAATAGCACTCCCAATAATTCATTTCTCTTCCAACTTCCTTACTTCAATTTGACATTCAAGGAACTTTTAAATATCATCAACACATCTCAACAATCCCAATTGCAAGGTATACTACAAAAATACCAAAGTTAAATCAAACCCTAACTCACAATTTTAACTTCATAAAATCTTAATGTAAATCAATTTCAAATACTTATAAATGCATCAACCAATATCATTAAATCACTTTATATACATCAAAGTCATAAAAAACCCTCACTTACTATGGGTACCAAAATTTACTCCCTTCATAACTCACTAATTTCTTTTAGTTTCTTACAAATTTCACTTTATTTTAACCTTAACTCAAGGATTAATAAAGGGAGAAAAGAAGATTAGGCACTAACCTTTTGTGACCCACTTCAAACTTCAACTCTTCTTCTTCTTATGGGTATCTAAAGCTTCCCTATGGAGTGGGCTAAATTGTGACACCCCTTACTCGTCTACAGTGTAGCTGAGCAAGATATGCCACACAGTGTGCCGGAGCACCAATTCACATTCCCATTATAATTTACCCTTTTTAATTCATTAATTTACAATTTTGATTAATCTGAATTTTTTCATAAATTTTATGAAAAATCCGGCAGAGTGCCGGCTATAAATTGGAAAAACAGTTCTTTTGAACCTGTTTAAAAGACACGTCCAATAGAATTTTCAAATCCAGAACTCCATTATACACACATCTCAATTCAATCTCAAAATCTCAACACTATTTTTAGAATTTTTCTGTTCACATCATCACTTGAAGCACATTCATGATTATTTCTCAACATTTCATTTTTCAACATAATATACAGAAAACTTCAATAACATGGAATTTCATATATTTACATTATCAAATAATTTCAAGAGTTTATAGTTACAATCCAAAACTAATACAAAATGCAAAATACAAATGCCACCCAAAATCCTAATGTCCTACCAAGTTCAAGGCTGCTGGAATTTTAAGCAAGACATACACATGATGTTTACTTAATTTTCTTGCAAATTTGCATCAATTACCACTCCTTCAATATGTATTGAAAGATAAAAATCAAGTTTAGTCACTAACCTCTAATGGAGTGAAATTCAAACTCGCTAGTGGTTGGAGCTCGACTGTTACAATTGGTATCAGAGCCGCTCACGTGTCCTCTTGAGCGATGGTGGGGCAAACCTCAGTGAAGATGTTGAGTCCCGAAAGGGGGGGAGAAAGGTCCCTTAGGCAAATCCCACATCGGCAAAGCACGGAGATGGTCTTGGGCTCAAAAAGTAATGATATATAAAATAGGGGAACTAATCACTAGAGGCGCCTTTTGGTGAAATGGCCTGGAGAGTTGGAAGAACTCTAGGGTTAAGCGTGCTCGCTTGAGAGAAATCCTAGGATAGGTGACCTCCTGGGAAGTTCTCCATTCCACCTATGGGACAAAACCGTGAGACTTATGGCCAAAGCGGACAATTCCTCTAGTGGTGGGAGCCCGATCGTTACATAAATTTTTAATGAAGAGAGGTTAAGGTTTTATGGGGAGGAAGCTTGGGAAATCAAGCTTTGAGGAAGAAGAAAATGGAGAGAAAGAGCTCCCATTGTGGCCGACTCAAAGGAGAGAGAAGAGGGAGGAAGAAGATGATGTTTGGTGAGATTTTGTCTTCTTATGTATATATATATATATATATATATATATATATATATATATATATATATATATATATATATATATATATATATATTTGTGTACTTTAATTTTTAAAATTTCATAAGTCTTCTTTTCTTTTCTTTTTCTTTTCTTCTTCTTCTTCCTAATTAAATTCGTAAATTTTAATTTGTGTTAATTATTTTATTCTCTAAATTTTTAATTTGACATTTAGGTCAAAATTCACCTCTGGGAGGTGAAATGACCAAAATACCATTCAGGGTGCATATCGGGTTATTTTTATTATTTTTGTACCAATTAATAGATTCTCTAAATTTTATTTTATTTTCTCTAATTTTTTTTAACATCTTTAATTTCATTTTTACCTAAATAAACCTTAAAATTGGGTCCCAAAATTATTTCCTATATTTATTAAATTTTCTTTATATTTATTTCATTAATTTAAGTCTCTTCACTATAGTTTAAGGGTAGTTTCAGACGTTCTGACTATCCGAACAGACATTAGTCATCGGAACAGTAAAATGTACGGACTACCTACGGTGAGGGCGTTATATAAGTGATTATAAATAATTATGCTAAAATATATGTATACATATTCAAAATAGCTCCATTAAATTTGAGTTTAGAATTAAGATAATTAAAATAATTTTTTATATTTTTTTTAATTTGTAGTTAATCTTACAGATAAATATTATATTAATCAAACTAATAAATATCATGAAATTTTAATTTTTTATTTACTTATTTTGCACAATATTAACAAACCCAATAAATTTCATAACATAAACACAATATTGTCATATTATAAAATTTATAAATTTGATGAATATAATATTTATCAATAAAATTTAAATATAAATTAATAAAAACATAAAGAGTTATTTAACTATCTTAATTTAAATATATTTTATAACACTCTCACGTATTTGGATTTATAAATCACGAACATAAGTACTTATATTTTAGCACAATTATTTCCAATAATTTAGGATATGATGCACAAAAAATATTTTAATAAGAAGTTATATTTATTATATTCTGTATATGTTATATTTTAAATTTAAATATAATATACAATTATTTAAATATAAGATATATTAACTATTTAAATATAAAATTTCAAATGTGAGGTAACTAATTTATTTGATTTTGAAAATATAGGCTTAAGTTATTAAATAAATACTTCAATGTATTATAATTAACTCTTTATTTTATAAGCTAACTTCAAAACTCATTATAAAGAGAGCTTAATAGGATTTAAATTGAAATTCATAAATTTTTGAAAAAGAAATTAAAATTAAATGACAATATTAAAATAATCATCTAAATAAAAAAATTTTAGATTATTTAATATCTCACTAACATGTATGTTTGTTTATCAATTCATGTAAAATTTAATATATGAGATTTTGTCAAAATTTTTCTTCATATAATACATTAAAACGTTTATAATTATAAATTATATATTAAAAATTTTATTCAAATACATATAATTAGTTATATTTATCATGCACTTCTGAAAAAAAAAAAACTTAAATTAATTAAAAAATATTATGTTATACTTTCATGTTGATATATTATTTTTTTTTAGATATTGTAAAAATATAAATTTAAATATATGTCTATAAAATGAGTGATATATTTTTAATCGATGTAACAAGCGAAATTAGACTGTATTAATATATTACTTATATTTTATCGGTTATTAATTTATTATTGTTCAACATGGATGTATCTAATAGGATTTGAACAAGAAATTTCTAGATGGATATCTCATGCATTACGCCCAAAGTGAGGTAAATTTGGAGACTAATTATATATACACAATAAATTATGAACATGAATGACAATGAAAAGTTAAAGATGAATGGAAATATAATAATCATTAATCATTGACATTATGATGCCTGAAGAGTAATGCCTCATTCTTCTCTCCAGGCCTTTCCTGGTTATTATTTTAATAAATTCTATTCTTATTAAAAATAAATAAAAACAAATAAATAAATAATGCCCCATGAATCTAGAAGACACTTGGAGCTATATACATAGAGCATCACAAGATCATCATTCTTTGCTTTCTATTTTGACGACCAGAATAAACCTACTACTCATGATATATAATGAAAGACGGAAAGCAAAGATTTAACCATGGAATTTTTTTTTTAAATACCAGTATTCTCTCTTTCTTCTTACTTATATATATATATATATATATATATATATATATATATATATATATATATATATATATGTCAAAATTATATATTTTTTAAAAAAATTATAAATTATATTTAAATAATTAACTATAATCTACATAACCATATATCAAAATCTAGAATATAGCCCTTTTAAAAGATAAAAGTTGAAATTCATGCTAATAATAAAATTTCCAAATGATTATGATTAATTATTTTATTAGAAAGTGATTAATGTGAATAACATTTTCTCTATTCAAATTAGCTAGATAATTATTAAAATTTTTAATAAATTTAATAATTTTTCTTTCAAATTTTTTAAAGTGACAATAATTAAAAGTAAAATTTTTAAATAATTTACATTTAATTAGTTTAATTATGTTATTAGGAGGAGACAATAATTATTTTAAAGTGACAATAATTATTTAATTTACATTTAGTTATTTTAATGTGAAAATAATTAATGGTAAATTTAATAATTTACATAATTTTTTTATATAAATATTTTTAAAACTAAAAAGAATTAAAATTTTTTCATCTATTTGTTTTTCAAATATGATAATTAATTAAAAAAAACTAATTAAATTAAAATTTTATAAAATTCTAGTTTCTAAATAGGAACCTAACGAAAGAATAAGAAATGGTGTTCAAAGTAATTGCATCTAAATCTCAAAATTATTTTGATGAAATTTGAATTTTATTAAAAAAAATAAAAAAAAATTTATAGTTAATGCATTTTGTTGTGATAACAAAATGAACTCAAAAAATAATTTTAACACTAAAAAATTTGAAGCTGCTATAAAATTTATAGTTAATGCATTTTAAGACGTTATATAAAAGGAAATTCAAATTAAATTGAAATTAATTTTTTATTACATGTCATTTTTAGTCATGAGATTTGAAACAACTAATAATTTAGTCTATGTATTTTTTAAAATTAAATAAGTTTGTCTCTCACTTTTTACCTCATTAACAAAATAATTCCTACCATTAATTTACCGTTAATCCATGTTTCAATTGCAACAATTAAGCACCTAGCATTATATATATTTAAATAATTATTTATTATATTTAAATTTAAAATATAACCTATATACATACATTATTTCAAATATATAATAAATATAATTTTCTATTAAAATGTCTTTTTTGCCTCGTATCCTAAGTTATTAGAAATAATTATGCTAAAATATATGTATACATATTCACAATAGCTCCATTAAATTTGAGTTTAGAATTAAGATAATTAAAATAATTTTCTATATTTTTATTAGTTTATAGTTAAATCTTACAAATAAATATTATATTAATCAAACTAATAAATATCATGAAATTTCAATTTTTTATTTACTTATTTTGCACAATATTAACAAACTCATTAAATTTCATAACATAAACAAAATATTGTCATATTATAAAATTTATAAATTTGATGAATATAATATTTATCTATAAAATTTAACTATAAATAAATAAAAATATAAAGACTTATTTAACTATCTTAATTTAAATATATTTTATCGCACCCTCATGTATTTGGATTTATAAATTATGAACATAAATGCTTATTTCTAATAATTTAGGATATGATGCACAAAAAATATTTTAATAAAAAGTTATATTTATTATATTTTGTATATGTTATGTTTTAAATTTAAATATAATATACAATTATTTAAATATAAGGCATATTAACTATTTAAAAACAAAATTTCAAGCGCGAGAGACTAATTTATTTGATTTTGAAAATATAGACCTAAGTTATTGAATACATACTTCAAGGATTGTATTATAATTAACTCTTTGTTTTATAAGCTAACTTAAAAACTCATTAGGCAAAGAGCTTAATAAAATTTAAATTGAAATTGATAAATTAAAAAAAAATTAAAATTGAATGACAATAATCAAATAACCATCTAAATCCAAAAATTTTAGATGGTTATTATATTTTGTATATGTTATGTTTTAAATTTAAATATAATATACAATTATTTAAATATAAGATATATTAACTATTTAAATATAAAACTTTTAAGTGTGAGCGACTAATTTATTTGATTATGAAAATATAGGTTTAAGTCATTGAATACATACTTCAAGGATTGTATTATAATTAATTCTTTCTTTTATAAGCTAACTTAAAAACTCATTATACAGAGAGTTTAATAGGATTTAAATTGAAATTCATAAATTTTTAAAAAAGAAATTGAAATTAAATAACAATAATAAAATAACCATCTAAATCAGAAAGTTTTAGATTATTTAATATCCTCACTAACATGTATGTTTATTTCTCAATTCATGTAAAATTTATTATATGAGATTTTATCAAAATTTTTCTTCATATAATACATTAAACCGTTTATAATTATAAATTATGTATCAAAAATTTTATTCAAATACATATAATAAGTTATATTTATCATGCACTTCTGTACAAAAAAAAAAACAACTTAAATTAATAAAAAAATATTATGTTATACTTTCATGTTAATATATTACTTTTTTTTATTAGAATATTATAAGAATAGAAACTTAAATATATATCTATTAAGTGAGTGATATATTTTTAATCAATATATCAAGTTAAATTAGACTGTATCAATATTTTACTTATATTTTATCGGTTATTAATTTATTATTATTCAATATGGATATATCTAATAAGATTTGAACAAGAAATTTCTAGATGGATATCTCATGCATTACGCTCTAAGTGATGTAAATTTGGAGACTAATAATATACACAATCAATTATGAATATGTATAACAATGAAAAGTTAAAGATAAATGGAAATATAATATAATTATAATTAATCCTTGATATTATGATGCCTGAAGTGTACTGCCCCAGTCTTCTCTTCAGGTCTTTCTAGGTTATTATTTTAATAAATTCTATGCTTATAAAAAAAAAATAATAACTAATGCCCCATGAATCTAGAAGACACTTGGAGCTATATATAAAGAAATAAGTAAAATTTTCAACAAATGCAACTCTCTCTCTCTCTCTCTATATATATATATCAAAATTAATTTCGCTCTTATACTTAAATTAGTTCTTTTTAATTTTTTATCTAAATTAATCTAAAAGTTTTAATTTAACTTAATTATTAATCCAAACATTAAAATTTACAAGCTAAATTTTTTAATTTTTTGATTTCGTTGAGCAAAATAGCTAATCTCCAAGTTATTTTTGTAATTATTTATAATGTTTATAAGGGATTAAGGAGTGGTCCCAATATTTTTCAAGCCATGTCTAAAATTATAAATTAGTAAGAAATATAAAATGACCTAAATAACTTTAATAAAGTAATCTACCCCTTGATCTCTCTTTTTGAAGTAATTATACAGTTAGTCGGTGATTCCATATAAGATGCATATATAGAATGGCAAATTATTAACAAGATAATAGGTAGATGAATTAAGTTATAATAAAAAAAATTGCTTGATAGTTATTTATTTTGGGGTTCATTTTCTGTAACACTCCTAATTTTTAAACAATTATTTTATATATAAATAATAATATTTTATTATATTAAATATTATGAAAATTTATTTGAAATTTTCTGAATTTTTAAAATCGGGTTTGATTTTTCAGAGATAATAAATTTCATCAATTTTTAAAAATTAATTTTAAGACCATGTGGCAAAATTAGAAATATATTTGGACTCCATAAATTTTTTTGAGTTTTCTTGAATAGTCGAATCAAACCAGACCGGTCAAATCGGATTAGCCCTTTTTTTTTCTTTCCTCTTCTCTTTCAACGCCCCGACACTCTCCCTTTGGCCCCTCGTTTCTCTCTCCTCTCTCCTCCTCTCGCCGGCCGACCTCCACCGCACCCTCCCCAGCACGCTGGCGCGCTGCCTGGACACCTCCCTCTCGTAGGCTGCCTCTCCAAGATCCCGAAAAATCACGCCAAAGTTCCCCTTTTGAGTAGTGCAACCGTTTGTCTTCCCGGGGTAATTTCGATCGATCAAGCCACCGATTGGACCAAGTCCAATCCTAAACCTCATCTACACCTCGAGAACTTTCCATAGATACCAAGTCTATTTCGGCTTTTGGGCTAAATTTCTCCCAAATCGGGAAGTCCACGGTGATTCCGAGAGTATCGGCATGCTGCACTCGACGAAAGCTTTGTGGCAATACAAATTTTAAAATTTTTCGATATCGAAAATTTGGTGGGTCTCATGGATTTCATAGTGTTTTCCAGGCTTTAAACAAACTTATCTATTTTTGTAAAAATTATATTCTAACCCTTGGTAGTATGAGCTTTGCGTAGGTACCTTCGTTTTGTAGAAATTTGAGCGACGCCCGAATCTGCACTTTTGGGCCGGATAGACAAGTTGCTGGAGCCATTTAAGAAATCAGATTCGAATTGCAATTCCTCCCCACCATTTACAAATGCCCCAGACGCGTTCCAAGCATTAGAATTGGCGTAGGTAAACCCAAACCTTTTGTTTCTTTATTTATCTAGTGCTGAGTTTAAAATAAAAATCTATAAAATATTCGTGGGTAGCTAGAAAATTATAATTCCTTTTGCATTAGCTTTATAATATTGTTAAGGACCGCAGAAAAAAAATTTAGAAATTTTAGAGCTCGTTTGAATGATTTTTATAAAATATTAGTTTAGGGACTAAAACATAATTTTTTAATTTGTGAGTATTGCCTGTTTTGGAGGGCCCAGGAGGGGCCATATGATGTTGATGGGATATGGATTGAGGTGTATGAGTTAGAAGTGTTATTTGAGCCCTTTTACAAGTTGGGTAGGTCCTAGGTACAGGAGAAATTCTGTTGAATTTTCTGCAAAACCTAAGTTGTCTTTGACTCTTTCAAAGTTTTGTTTTAAGTAAATATTGATCAGTTTATAATGTAATTATTTAGGTGAGCTGGGCCAGTCTTCCTCCTATGTCCAGCTGCCATAGTGACTTATAAAGTACTGTGAGTAGATATTGATTTTACTTATAATTTCAATATTAGTATATATTCAAGGCATGTCCATGCATCACTTATAGATATATGTACATAGTTATTTGCTAAGCACGCCTTGTATTGCATTTATATTTGATGACATTACTGTGGTTGTTGCTTTATGATGATCTAGAGCTACGTGTGTGAGTTGGCGTGCATGTGGTGTGTATATGGATATGGGTAGAACAGGTAGACGCGGCTAGAGCTTGACTCATTGGGACTCGATCCTTATTATGGATAAGTTGGGGTAGGCACGGCTCGAGTTGATCTCACTGGCCCCTGCATTTGGATGTTAAGAGAAAGTTTGGCTTTGAGTTGATCTCGCTAGTAGAGGTTGGAACTAAGAGAGCTGTGTAGGGGATTAGCTCCCATATATATGTGTGTGTAAGTATGGATTTGACACATGGGTGTGTGAGTGCTCCATATTGCCTTTGGTGTGAATATGACTTAACTTGTTTGAATTGTGTGAAGATGTTGCATTTCATTCATAGGGATGCACTAGACTTAGATAGTTATAAAAATTGTATGTAAACTCAATATCTTACTCTATGAGTCGAACGCCCACTCTTGTTCACTATCTTTTTTTTAGGCTATAGGAGGGCTTTTCTTTGTGACTTACCTGCTTTCTTCCTCACAGGTCTACTAGTCACTGTATTTTATATTTATCTTATATTATTGATTTAAACTCTAAAACTTTGCATGTGCTAGAAATATTTTATTAATTTAGGGCTGTAAAAGAGTATTAATTGAGATTATAAACTTAATATTATGTATGTATGGTTGAATGGGATGGACATATATGATCGATGAGGGAGCTGAGCTCCCATTAGACTTCTTTGATTGATCGAGGATTGTAAGGTAAGGATGAGCTGAGCTCCCCAAACTTGTATATTTTGTGATTACAGGTCGGGTGAGTTGAGAATTTCCTGTTGGATGGTCTAGGTTATGGCTGGACTCTGTCCGGTTGATTTCTTGAAAATGGGCTTGGATATGGGCTTTAAGGTTAGGCTAAAGAATAGTTTGGCTTACTACGGGCTTTGGAGGCTTTATAATAACTTAAGTCCTAATACCGGTCTAGCTCAAAATTTGGGTCGTGACAAAGTTGGTATCAGAGTTTAGGCTTTAGATTCATGGGAAATACCTGTCTAAGGCCTTAAGAAGAGTCTAGTTAGGAGCCACATGTGGAGTATAGGATCCATGTTCGTCCTTGCATTGTTATTCTTGCATCTAGTTTCTGCTTTATGTACCTATGTGTGATTATGAGTTTGTAGAGATGCTTAGCATGCTATTTTGGATTTTGTGGGCTAATATTACTGAATTTCAAGAAGATGCGTAGAAGTAGAAGAGTTGCCACAACTCCAGAACGGGAAGTGTCGGATGAAATATCAGCACAAGATGAGGTGCTTGCACTAATGAGACAGGGTAGGAGACCAAGAGCTACTCAAGTAGAAAAGCAGCAACCAACAGTTCAGGAACAGTCTTCCATGGCCTAGGGTCCTATGGATCTAATGGCAACTATTTTAGCTAGTCTACAGAGGACTATTGATATGATGGCACAATATATGGTCTGCCCTCCACAACAACAGCAGCCCACAGTACAAAGAGTGGAATCGTATAAGCAGATTATAAATTTTAAGAAATTGGTGCTGGGTATTAACGACACTATGGATTATGCCTATCGGTTTCTAAACTCCTATAGACTGGCAGGGATGAAGCTACAGTTAACTGATAGGAGATTAATAAAATGTGTACAACATGTATTGGGGCCCGTGCTTAGATAGTGAATGTCAAATTATGTGCTTCCTTGCATTAAAGGGCTATCATGGACACAGTTTATTGAGCTGTTCATCAACAGATTTGTACCAGAGAGTTTCAGAGATCAAAAGCAGTGGGCCTTTGAGGCCTTAAGACAGAATGGTAGGTCTGTAGATGAGTATGCTTTTGAATTCTTAGAGCTAAGTAGGTATACCCTGATAGCAGTGGCTACAGAAAACATGAAAGTGAAGAGATTTCTGAAGGGGCTGGATAGGAAGTATGCAAACCTGGCTATGTTGTCAGATTAACCCTTTGATATAGTAATGGATAGGGCCAGGCAAATTGAAATTAGCTACATAGGAGATGATGGGAACAGAGCAAAGAAAAATAGGGTTGAAGGGTCATCCAGTTTCCCACAAATGCACACCATGGGTGTTAGCCAGAGCCACCACAGTGGAAGGATTAGAGGGAATAAGAAAGTAGGCCACAAACAAAAAACTAGAGGATTCAGGCCAGGTTATGGTTCAACTAGTGGTCAGAGTTCAGGGTACAGTAGTTCTCGATTTGGTTTAGGGTCCTCCTTGGCGCCATGCACACAATGTGGCAGATCACACTTGGGGCTTTGTTTGATGGGCTTTGGTGGATGCTTCAGATGTGGCCAACAGGGCCACTTTGCCAGGGAATGTCCCATGTTCAACGAGCACTTGATGGGGTCACAAGGTTATTTTGGTAATATGCCTCGTCAGATGCATCCTGGCACATCTAGCATGGCAAGCAGGCAGTACAGTGGCCAACAGGGCCGTGGACAGGGAGGATGTGGATTTGGAGGCAAATCTGAAGGCAGGAGTCAACTTTAGGGTTCTACAGCTCAAAGTAGGGTCAAGCTCGAGTTTTCACCTTAACCCACCAGGTTGCTCAAGCTTCAAATGCAGTTGTGGCAGGTATTATTCTAATCTATTCCTTTAAGGCACGTATTTTGATAGATCCAGGTGCTACGCACTCATTTGTTTTTCCTATTTTTGCCCTAAGGTTGGGTAGGAATCCTATAGCTCTAGAGTGTCCTTTGTCTGTAGCTACCTCACTTAGTGACAACATAGATATAGATATGGTTTTTCCGTGTAGCCTAGTGGTAGTAGATGGAAAAATTCTTCCGTTAAACTTGGTTCCTTTGCCAGTGATGGACTTTTATGTAATCTTGGGAATGAATTGCCTATCAACTCATTATGCCACCCTGGATTGCAGAACCAAAAGGTGTATTTTCATATAGTTGGAGTAAAAGAGTTTAGTTTTGATGGTGATAGAAGCATAGCTCCATACAATCTAGTATCAGTGATTAGTGCCAAAAAGATGTTAAGGCGTGGATGTCAGGGTTATTTGGCACTCTTGAGGAGTTTCTGAGATTACCACCAGAGAGGGAAATAGAGTTTTGCATAGACCTTGTGCCAGGTACCATCCCCATCTCTATGCCACCCTATAGAATGGCACCAGTAGAGTTAAAGGAGTTGAAGAAGCAGTTACGATAGCTTCTAGATAAGGGTTTCATCCGTCCAAGTACTTCACCTTAGGTACTCCTACTTTTTTTATGGGGAAAAAGGATAGATCTTTGAGATTGTGTATAGACTACAGGTAGTTAAACAAGGTGACAATTAAGAACAAGTGTCCACTTCCTCGGATTGATGACTTGTTTGACCAGCTACAAGGAGCAAGGTATTTTTCAAAAATAGACTTGCGATTGGGTTATCACCAGTTGAGAATTCAAAGTGAGGACGTGCCAAAGACAGCGTTCAGGACTGGGTATGGTCATTATGAGCTCCTAATGATGTTTTTTGGACTCACTAATACACCAACGGCCTTCATGGACTTAATGAATAGGGTGTTTAGGCTGTTCCTGGATCTTTTTGTCATTGTATTTATAGATAACATTTTGGTGTATTGCCTCACCAAAAAAGAGCATGTTTAGCATCTGAGGATGGTGTTATAGACTTTAAGAGAGCACCAGTTGTATGCCAAATTTTCAAAATGTGAATTTTGGCTGGAGAGCATCTCATTCTTGGGCTATGTAATTTCTAATAAAGGTATTTAAGTGGATCCCAAGAAAATTGAAGCAGTAATTGACTAGTTTGGACCCACAACAGTCATTGAGGTGTGAGTTTTCTAGGCTTGGCAGGCTATTACAGGCGCTTTGTGCAGAATTTCTCTAGGATAGCAGCTCCCCTAACCAAGTTAACTCAAAAGAATATCTCATTTTTCTGGTCAGACTAGTGTGAGGAAAGCTTCCAGAAGCTTAAGAAATGTCTAACTACAGCCCCTATATTGACATTGCCTGTAAGTGGAGAAGGACATACAGTGTACTGTAATGCCTCTAGAGTTGGGTTAGGGTGTGTTTTAATTCAGCGCATAAAAGTAGCGGCTTATGCTTCACGACAGTTAAAGGTGCACGAGCAGAACTACCCCACTCATTATCTAGAGATGGCGACTGTAGTGTTTGCATTAAAGATTTGGAGGCACTATCTCTATGGTGAAGTATGTGAGATGTATACTGACCATAAAAGCTTAAAGTATATTTTTTAACAAAGGGACCTAAATCTAAGGCAGAGGAGATGGATGGAACTTTTGAAGGATTGTGACTACACCATTCAATACCATCCTGGAAAGGCAAACGTAGTGGTACATGCTTTAAGCAAAAAATCATCTGGTAGTTTGGCGCATATATCAACAGAAAGGAGGCCATTGATCTAGGAGTTGCATGAATTAATGGATCAAGGACTAGTCTTGGATATAGCAGATGCAGGTGCATTCTTGGCACATTTTAGGGTAAGGCTAGACCTGCAAGATAGGATCAAGGTTTCCCAGCATAGGGACCCACAATTAATGAGAATTGTGGAAAGGGTACAGCAAGAAGAAGACTGTGAGTTTGGATTTGGGGCAGATGGTGCTCTTATGCAAGGCTCCAGGATATGTGTGCCAGATGTGGACAACCTTGGAGCTGAGATCATGCAAGAGGCACACTACACACCCTATAATATCCACCCAGGCTCCACCAAGATGTACCATGATGTGAAGGATAGGTACTGATGGAATAGCATGAAAAGAGACATAACAAATTTTGTGTGCAAGTGCTTGACTTCTCAGAAGGTGGAGTTTGAACAACAAAGGCCATCAGGGAAGTTATAGGAGATTCCCATTCTGGAGTGGAAGTGGGAAATGATTATTATGGATTTCATAACTAGGTTGCCTCATACCACACATGGATATGACTCAATATGGGTGATTGTGGATCGCTTGACCAAGTCAGCTCATTTCTTATTTGTATGGACCACTTACTTTGTTGCCTAATATACTAAGCTCTATATTCGTGAAATAGTCAGATTACATGGAGTTCCTGCTTCCATAATATCTGACAGGGGACCTTAGTTCACTTTTCAATTTTGGATAAAGCTGCAGGAGTCACTTTACATACAATTAAACTTTAGTAGAGCCTTTCACCCTCAAACAGATGGGTAGTCTGAAAGAACAATTCAAACACTGGAGGATATGCTTCGTATGTGTGTCCTAGATTTTGGAGGTCAATGGTATGATCAGCTACCATTGGTGGAGTTTGCTTATAATACCAGCTATTATTCCAACATTAGGATGGCACCTTATGAGGCGTTATATTGTAGAAAGTGTAGGTCCCCTCTGTGTTGAATAGAAGTTAGAGAGGCAAAGGTACATAATGTAGACCTAGTACAATACACCTTAGAAATGATC
Organism: Hevea brasiliensis; assembly: GCF_030052815.1. NCBI lineage: Eukaryota > Viridiplantae > Streptophyta > Magnoliopsida > Malpighiales > Euphorbiaceae > Hevea > Hevea brasiliensis. The sequence goes on from NC_079501.1 coordinate 90,379,358, forward strand.
CCTTTGATCAAAGAACATCTAAAAATAACCTTCAGCAGGAAGAAGATTCATGCAGATCCTAGGCGAAAGGATGTAGAGTTTGCAGTGAGTGATTATGTATTCCTAAAGGTCTCTCCGATGAAGGAAGTTACGAGATTTGGGAAGAAGGGCAAGCTAGCACCCCGATACATAGGGCCTTTTGAGATTACTGATAGAGTTGAAGCAGTTGCCTGCCATCTGGACTTACCACCAAGCCTTTCTCATGTCTACCCAGTATTCCACATCTCTACGTTGAGGACGTATGTTCCTGATCCTTCACATGTGCTGCAACCAGATGTAGTAGAGTTTATGTGATGCCCCTTACCCGTCTACTGTATAGCCAAGCAAGAAGTGCCACATTCAGTGCCGGAGCACCCTATCTTATTTTATCATATCTATTGTAAACTTTTGATGTCATTTAAAACATGTATTCTATTTGTAGAATTTTTTTTATATATATATCTTATTTCTGTGGAGACCCAGACAGAGCCTCCCCTGTTTTATTAGCATTTGGCGGGTTTCTACTAATCACCTGTTAACATGTCCATATTCATTTCACACATTTCCATATCATATCTCTTTTATCATATCATTCACAACTATTTATGAGATCTCAAAATGAAGTATCATCTATTGCATTCATATAGAAATTCATAGATAATAAATTACAAGTTTTCATTTCAATCTCAAGTTTAATTACAAGTCCAAAATGAAATACATCATGACTAGACATAATGAACTAAAATACTAGTCTATACATGGGCCCTACCCAAATATAAAAGACTGGTGAGGTAACTCTGGTCGGTGGCAGATCTGGTTGGAACTCTGTCCGAACACTACTGTGACAGCTACTGCTGATCTCCAGTACCTACGCGATGGAAAATCAACGCGCTAAGCATAATGCTTAGTGGTGCATAATTTATAATAATAATAATTTAACAATTGAAATAATAATTGCAATTCGTGATTTCTGGGTCTTTTACATTTTTTTATTACACTTTAGAAACAATTATAATTATTTGGATCTTTTCTGTTTACTTATTGTATATTCAGTATTAATTAATTATTATCAATGCCCAAGAAACCTATAACAAATTATAAAAGCTGGATGCATGAGAGTATACTGGTTAGACAGTCATATGTCTATCCAGTATACGTCTGTCAGGCACGAGGCCAGCTATCAGGCACGAGACCCGCTGTTAGGCTTGTAAAGCCAGAAATAAAGTAGACACAATGGCCAATAAGTAGGCATATAGCCTGTAGAATAATCATACCAGACATATATTGTCAGTTCATGATTTTCTTGGTAGGCAGTACTGCTAACTATAGTCCCTAATTGGTATACCAATTTATCCAAACTAAATAAATAAGTCTAGGTATACTATGGGCAATTAAGCATGATTTTAATTATTTTAGTACTATTCACTGTTACCATTTTCTAGTACTATTCAGTGGTACTATTAATTTCATATTAATAGGACATTAGTCCCAATTTACATATTCATATCATTTTTAATATTTAATTAGTCTTATGAGTATTTTAATCACCATGTATAACATTTTTCCCATGAACCTTTCTTTAGGTTCATTTTGATGTGTTATATTTATCTAGGAGCTTGACTAAGTTAGGATGTCTATTTGGTCACACTTCCTCCATAACAAATGCTCCTCTATGTTTAAACTTGAATTTCAGTTTTTGAATCACTGAATTTGGGGCTATAGAACTCAAGTTATGATCAAAATACCATAACTGGTCCCTTTGCCTCTAAGCTATCAAGAATTTACAATTTCTGGTCAATAAATTTTGACCAGTTATTCGATCATTTTATGGTCATTTTTAGACTTAGGTTCCTTCACAAGATATGTTCCTCTATGTCTTAGGGACTCTCAGGTATAATTTCATAATTTTTCAAGCTTGGTATAGTGAGTTATAGTTAATGTATTAACCTGGACTCTTAATCCTATAAAGGCAATAGTCAATCTTCAGGGCAGTATGTTTGTACCTCTTTTTAGGGTCTTTACACTTAGAATTTGGCAAAGGTGTCTAAATCAATGTTCTAGCCCTAAGTATCATGTTTTTAGATCATATTGGCACATCTCAAATGGAATTTCCTAATGGGAGTTATGGCCAAATGAACACACGGGTATCAAATGGCATTCTGGGTTCAACTTAATATTTTCCAGATTTCAATTCCTAACTTTGGCTAATATTTTCCCTATGATGCAATGGTTTCTAGAGCTTGGTCAAAACATAAAAATTGTTGTGCTATGTCTTATAAAACTTTTGGCACTAGTTTCACTCAATTTGAAGCTTTGGAGACCAAGTTATGGCATTTTTGCCAAAACTGGTCAAGCATACCAAAGGAACAGTATTTTGGATCATTTATGGGTTGGCAGTTTTAGTGACCCAATTTGTGCTAATAATTTGACTTAGTTAAAGGCAAAACTGGGTCAAGTGGTCTTCATGAAAAGTGTAGCCCTATGTCTAAGCTTTCCATTGATGTAAATTTTAGGTCATTTGGACCAGTATAGAGAGAGTTATGACCAAATAAACACGTGGTCATTTTCTGAGTTTCAGTGTTTGGTCATCCGGGTTTGGGCAGAGAATTGGTCATGATTTTGACAAAATTTGGGTAGGGTTCCTTCTTGAAAAATGAAGGTTTGGATTTCCCAAAAAATCTCCAATTAGCCTCATACCAATTGGGGCAACACAAAAGGAGATATGACAATAAAAAGCTACTAGATTCAACAACAACACAACCTGCAAAAAATTCACACTCCCAATTTCAATCTCCTTCTTCTTCCAAACTCCCAATAAGCATATATGGAACTTCTATAAGCATCAATCTCAACTCAATTAGGTCAAATTCATGCATTTACACAAGATTCTCAATCATCTACACAAACCCTACTTTCCAAAGTTTCAAATTTACACAAACCCTACACAACTAACTCCCAACATTCTAACTCATCATCATTCTCATGGAACCATTTTTTCATTACTTAAAAGTAACGAACTTCAAGTTCCATGGCTGCCCAAAAATCAAGGGTTCTTTCTTTCAAATTTTCTTTTCATTTTCATGATATTTATACTTGGCTAAACATGTTTTTCATGTTTAATAAAGAAAAGAAGAGGGATTAGTGCACTAACCTTACTTGACCTTCCCAAACTTCAATTTTCTTGCTTCCTATGGGTGTCTATAGCTTCCTTAGGGTGTGGGGAGTATTTTTTGTAAAGGAGACTATGGGTTTTGATGTGTGGAAGCTTGGGAAATCAAGCTTGAAAGCTTGACAAAAATAGAGGGAAATGGGGACTAGGGTGGACGTCAAAGAGAGAGGGAAGAGATGGAGAAGATGACTTTAGTTGGTGAGTTTTGTCTTTTATGCTTTATATTTATATATTTATATGTGTACTTAATTTGTTTTAAATTTTCATAAGCTTTTCTTTTCTTTTCTTTTCCTTTCTTTTCTTTTCTTCTTCTTTCTTTTCTAATTCAATTTATAAAGTTTTAATTCATACTAATTATTTTAATTCTCTAAATTTTTAATTTGATATTTAGGTCAAAATTCACCTTTGAGGGTGAAATGACCAAAATGACCTTAGTAGTGCATATTGGGTTATTTTTATTATTTTTGTACTAATTTATAAATTCTCTAAATTTCAATTTATTTTTCTCTACATTTTTCCTATATTTTCTTAATATTTATTTCTTCAATTTATGTCTCCTCACTATAGTCTAGATGTAGTTCCAGACATTTTGACTATCCGAATAGACATTAGTTGTCGGAACAGTAAAATGTACGGACTACCTATGATGAGGGCGTTACAGTTGAATGAGAACCCGACCTTCGAGAAGTAGCCTGTAGCCATAGTGGACTATCAGATGAGGTAGCTAAGGTCAAAGCAGGTCCCTATGTTTAAGATTTTATGGAGGAGCCAGTTAATGGAAGAATGCACTTGGGAGTCAGAGCAAGACATGCACAACAAGTACCCATACTTGTTTAATATGTAATCCTATAATTCTATTCTACCTTGTGTAAAATTTGAAGATGAATTTGCTATAAGGGGGAAAGAATATAACACCCCTAATTTTTAAATAATTATTTTATATGTAAATATTGATATTTTATTATATTAAATATCATGAAAATTTATTTGAAATTTTCTGAATTTTTAAAATTTTCTGAAGACAATAAATTTCATCGATTTTTAGAAATTAATTTAAAGACCACGTGGCAAAATTAAAAATATATTTAAACTCCACAAATTTTTTCAAAAATTTTTTGCCTCATTTTTGGTCCTAGGGCAGAGTAAAAATTTAATTTAGGATATTCTGAATCAAACCAGCTAAATCAAATTGGACCAGATCGAACTAGTCAAATCTAACCCCTGATAGTATGGGCTTCGTGTAGGTACCTTCATTTCGCCAAAATTCGACCGGCACCTAGATCTGCAATTTCGGGCCAAACAGAAAAATTATCAAAGCCATTTCAGAAATAGGAATGGAATTCAAGCCTCCCTAACATTTGCAGATGCCTCAAATGCTTTCTAAGCGTCAGAATTGGTGTAGGTAAACCCAAACCTTATGTTTCTTCATTTACCTAGTGCCAAGTTTACAATAAAAATCTATAAAATATTCATGGGTAGCTAGAAAATTATAATTCCTTTTGCATTAGCTTTATAATATTGTTAAGGACAGCGAGACAAAATTTTAGAAATTTTAGAGCTTGTTTGAATGATTTTTATAAAATGTTAGTTTTAGGAACTAAAACATAATTTTTTAATTTTGTGAGTATTGCCTATTTTGTAGGGCCCAGGAGGGGCCATATGATGTTGATGGGATATGGATTGAGGTATATGAGTTAGAAGTGTTATTTGAGCCCTTTTGTAGGTTGGGTAAGTCCTAGGTACAGGGAAAACTCTGTCGAATTTTTGGCAAAACCTAGGTTATCTTTGACTCTTTCAAAGTTTTGTTTTAAGTAAATATTGATCAATTTATAATGTAATTATTTAGATGAGCCAGGCCAACCTTCCTCTTCCGCCCAGCCGTCACAGTGACTTGTGAAGTATTGTGAATAGATATTGATTTTATTTATAATTTCAATATTATTATGTATTCAAGACATGTCCATGCATCACTTATAGATATATGTACATAGTTATTTACTAAGCATGCCTTGTATTACATTTATATTTGATGACATTGCTGTGGTTGTTACTTTATGGCAATCTAGAGCTGCGTGTGTGAGTTGGTGTGCATGTGTTGTGTGTATGGATATAGGTACGACGGGTAAATGTAGCTGGAGCTTGACTCGCTAGGACCCAATCCTTATTATGGATATGTCGGGGTAGGCACAGCTCGAGTTGATCTCGCTGGCCCCCACATTTGGACGTTAAGAGAAAGTCCAGGTTTGAGTTGATCTCGCTGGCAGAGGTTGGAACTAAGAGAGCTGTATAGGAGATCAGCTCCCATATATATGTGTGTGAGTATGGATTTGACACACGGATGTATGAGTGCTCCAGATTGCCTTTAGTGTGAATATGACTTGACTTGTTTGAATTGTGTAAAGATATTACATTTCATTCATAGGGATGCACTAAACTTAGATAGTTATAGAAATTGTATGTAAAATTAATATCTTACTCTATGAGTTGAATGCCCACTCTTATTTACCATTTTTTTTTTAGGCTACAGAAGGGCTTTCCTTTATGACTTACCTGCTTTCTTCCTCACAGGTCAACTAGTCGCTGTATTTATATTTATGTTATGTTATTGATTTAAACTCTAGAACTCCGCATGTGCTAGAAATATTTTATTAATTTGGGGCTGTAAAAGCTTATTAAATGAGGTTATAAACTTAATATTATGTATGTATGGTTGAATGGGATGGACATATATGATGGATGGGGGAGCTGAGCTCCCATTAGACTTCTTTGATTGATTGAGGATTGTAAGGGTGAGTTGAGCTCCCTAAAGTTGTATATTTTGTGATTACAGGTCGGATAAGTTGAGAATTTCCCATTGGATAGTCCAGGTTATGGTCGGACTCTGTCCAGTTGATTTCTTGAAAATGGGCTTAGATATGGGTTTTAGGGTTAGGATAGAGAATAGTTAAGCAGGTTTTGGAGGTCTTATACTGACCCAAATTCTGGGCCAGACCGGCACTAGGATTTGGGTCATGACACTTTCTTATTTGTTTGATCCACTTTTATTTTTGTGTCTAAATTTGAAATCTTAATTTTATCGTATAATTCTTTTTATTCATGATCACAAACTAAAAATCATAGAAAAAAAATATATTTGCGATTTCATCGTGCTACCACAAACCAATTATTAAAGCATGAACCAAAGCTATAATAGATGGCTTTGAAGCATTAAAGAGTATGCACTTTTTCTTAGTGGTAAAAAAAAAAAATCAGGTTAAATAGATTTAAGTTTGGTTCATATAGATTTGAATTTCTTGTCTTAATTTTGAGTCAATTTAATATTTATTAAGACGTTATGTAAAAGGATATTCAAATTAAATTGAAATTAATTTGTGATTACATGTATTTTTAGTCCTAAGATTTGGAACCAATAATTTAGTCTATGTATTTTTAAAATTAAAAAAGTTAGTCTTTCACTTTTTACTTCATTAACAAAATAATCCCACCATTAATTTACTGTTAACCCATGTTTCAATTGAAACAATTAAGCATCTAGCATTTTGAGGAAATAATTTAGTTCTTGTAATTTCAAAATCAAACAAGTTAGTGTCTTACTTTTCAAATTTTATATTTAAATAATTATATATTATATTTAAATTTAAAATATAACCTATATACATACATTATTTCAAATATATAATAAATATAATTTTCTATTAAAATGTCTTTTTTGCCTCGTATTCTAAGTTATTAGAAATAATTATGCTAAAATATATGTATACATATTCACAATAGCTCCATTAAATTTGAGTTTAGAATTAAGATAATTAAAATAATTTTCTATATTTTTATTAATTTATAGTTAAATCTTACAGATAAATATTATATTAATCAAACTAATAAATATCATGAAATTTCAATTTTTTATTTACTTATTTTGCACAATATTAACAAACTCATTAAATTTCATAACATAAACAAAATATTGTCATATTATAAAATTTATAAATTTGATGAATATAATATTTATCTATAAAATTTAACTATAAATAAATAAAAATATAAAGACTTATTTAACTATCTTAATTTAAATATATTTTATCGCACCCTCATGTATTTGGATTTATAAATTATGAACATAAATGCTTATTTCTAATAATTTAGGATATGATGCACAAAAAATATTTTAATAAAAAGTTATATTTATTATATTTTGTATATGTTAAGTTTTAAATTTAAATATAATATACAATTATTTAAATATAAGGCATATTAACTATTTAAATACAAAATTTCAAGTGTGAGAGACTAATTTATTTGATTTTGAAAATATAGACCTAAGTTATTGAATACATACTTCAAGGATTGTATTATAATTAACTCTTTGTTTTGTAAGCTAACTTAAAAACTCATTAGGCAAAGAGCTTAATAAAATTTAAATTGAAATTGATAAATTAAAAAAAAAATTAAAATTGAATGAAAATAATAAAATAACCATCTAAATCGAAAAATTTTAGATGGTTATTATATTTTGTATATGCCATGTTTTAAATTTAAATATAATATACAATTATTTAAATATAAGATATATTAACTATTTAAATATAAAACTTTTAAGTGTGAGCGACTAATTTATTTAATTATGAAAATATAGGCTTAAGTTATTGAATACATACTTCAAGGATTGTATTATAATTAATTCTTTCTTTTATAAGCTAACTTAAAAACTCATTATACAGAGAGTTTAATAGGATTTAAATTGAAATTCATAAATTTTTAAAAAAGAAATTGAAATTAAATAACAATAATAAAATAACCATCTAAATCAGAAAGTTTTAGATTATATAATATCCTCACTAACATGTATGTTTATTTCTCAATTCATGTAAAATTTATTATATGAGATTTTGTTAAAATTTTTCTTCATATAATACATTAAAACGTTTATAATTATAAATTATATATTAAAAATTTTATTCAAATACATATAATTAGTTATATTTATCATGCACTTTTGAAAAAAAAAAACTTAAATTAATAAAAAAATATTATGTTATACTTTCATGTTGATATATTATTTTTTTTATTAGATATTGTAAAAGTATAAATTTAAATATAGGTCTATAAAGTGAGTGATATATTTTTAATCAATTTATTAAGTTAAATTAGATTGTATCAATATATTACTTATATTTTATCGGTTATTAATTTATTATTATTCAATATGAATATATCTAATAAGATTTGAACAATAAATTTCTAGATGGATATCTCATGCATTACGCTCTAAGTGATGTAAATTTGGAGACTAATAATATACACAATCAATTATGAATATGTATAACAATGAAAAGTTAAAGATAAATGGAAATATCATATAATTATAATTAATCGTTGATATTATGATGCCTGAAGAGTAATGCCCCATTGTCTTCTGGTTATTATTTTAATAAATTCTATGCTCATTAAAACAATAAATAAATAAATAATGCCCCATGAATCTAGAAGACACTTGGAGCTATATGTATAGAGCATCACAAGATCATCAGTCTTTGCTTTCTATTTTGACGACCAGAATAGACCTACTACTCATGATACATAATGAAAGTTTGAAAGCAAAGTCTAAAAGGAATTCTTGATGTTTGTTCTCAACTTTATATTCAATGATGCAACGGGTGATGCCCAAATAAGTAAAATTTTCAACAAATGCATATATATATATTGGGAAAGTTGAAATTAATCCATTTTTAACGTTTTATACAAATTAGTCTAAAATTCTAATTTGAGTTTAATTTAATTTAAAAATTAAAATTTATATATTAAATTTTTTAATTTTTAATTTAAATAAAAAAATTAGAAATTTTAATTTATTAATTTTTAGAGTAAATTTCTTGATTTTTTAATTTAACCTTCAAAATCAAAGTTCAAGTTGTTAATATTTTTTTAATTTTAAAAAATAGACTATTTAATTTTTATATTTTACTTTCGTTAAGTTGTTTAGTCCCTCTTTCAATTTTTTCATTAGTCAATACCGGTCAAATTATTATCTAGCATCCCTATTTCAGTGAAATTAATTAATTAATCCCTATACTTTGAAAAAATATATTAATTAGTCCTTATAATACGAAATTCTACTATTTAAATTTTAAAAATAATTTCAAATTTTTATTTTAATTTTCTACATTTTTGTTTTCCCAAATATATATCTAAAATACGCATTCCTCTCTCTTTTCCTTCTTCTCATATTCTTCCCTCTCCCATGGCTAAGTAATTCCTCCTAAATTAGTCATCATCCAATGGCATCTTCTGGGCCAAAGTCAAAGGCAAAGCCACCAAAGGAGATCGAGAGGAAGACAGAGAAGCTTACTTCTTAGCAGTGAAATTAGATTCGATCAAGCCATTTTAGCTCTTGAGGAATAGCCTGTACACACAGAGCTTCTATTGAAACTTAAATTTATACTCTATTTATTTTATAAAAAATATTTTCACATTTTTAGTATTTAAGGTACTCAGAAAAATAATTTAATAAAAAGTATTTAAAAAAATAAATAAATAATACTTCCTCTCTTCAAGAAAAGAAATTATTTTTCGAATTTTAATAATTTTATTGAAATATAAAATTTTATATATTTATAACATAAATAATTTTATTAAAATGTGAAAATTTATATATGTATATCATAAATACAATATTTGTTTAACATTATAATTAAATAATAAAAAATATTTTTATGAAAAATATTTTCTTTTTATGAAAAATATTTTCTTAGAAAATATTTTTCATATATAAATTATTTTCAGTAAAATGGAGGCTTAAAATCTCATAATTTTAGAGATAACTTTAGTATAATTGAATTAAAGTTCATTAATATAATTTGAACTATTCATAATTATTATTTTATTATTATAAAATAAAGGAAAAGAAAAAAAATTAAAAATGTAATTGTTTACTTTCACGTTAATAATTTAATTAAGTTTAATTAAATTTAAAATAAAAAATATCGATTATATTTTTATGTTTAAATTTTATATTTTTAAATTTTATTTATAATAATAATAATAATAATAATAATAATAATAATTATTATTATTATTATTATTATTATTATTATTATTATTATTATTATTATTATTATTTGAAAAGTTTGTACATTCATTTGTTTCACTAGATTTTTTTTTTTTTTTTTTTGTATTCTAAGTTAAACTTTTTTAGGTAAAAAGATGTATAAATATATGTGAAATGGAGAAAAAAAAATTAAAATTATATAATTAAAATAAAAAATAATAAGAATAAAACTCTAATTAACTAACATATCAATAAAATTCTTTAAAAATATTTTTTTTCTTCTTAATAAATAAGAAAAGAGAGATTTAAAAAATTTGTCACAGTATATTTAAAATATCAATTTTATTTATATATCATTTTCAATATCATATCAAATAAAAAAAAAGGTTTCAAATTGAGGGAATATGACCTTCTCTGTCTAAAAAATTAAACTAAATTTTAATATATATATGTCCAAGACATATAAAAATTTAATTTAATAATTTAAAATATTAAAAACTGTGTATGCTTTTTCAATTATATCACACACATATATGTACAATTTGATTCATAGATTACTAATTATATTCTTTCTTAAATTTAAAAAAAAAATTGCATTCCTTAGATGAAAGATAAATATGAACATAGCTTGCCAATTTAAAATTAAAAGTTACAAATAAATATTGATGTGTATAAAAAATAGACCGAAATTAATTTTACCTCAAATATTATCTTAAAGAAAAGAGATTAGCTCAAGTTTTATATATAACATAAACACCTTATTTTAAATTAATGTTGAATAATATACGTTATTTACGTTTAGACATTAACATATAAAATATAAAATTTGCACGTAAATACATCATAACATTAAAATAAAGTAAGCCTTTTGAAGTGAAATTCGACTCAATTTATTTTCTTTATATGATATTTAAAAATAAAAATTCTCATGAAAGTCTCTTAAAAATATTTTTTTATATAATAACTTAATTTTAATATTTTTTAAAGTCCAGAAGAGATATATCATAATATCATTTAATTTAATAATTTTTATTAAATACTGAATATAAACACAAATATCTAATACTAAATCTGCAAATCTATATAGAAATTAAGAAAATATAAAATTATTATTGGGTTTAATTAAATTAAAAAAATTAATCAATTTTCAAAATTAAGTGAAAAATTGAGTGCATGTATATGAACACGGCGGATCTCTTTCTTTACAATCTCTATGGCTGCTTATTAAATAATAATAATAATAATAAAAAGGTTACTGAGCCACATTGACCATTTTCACATTCCACAGATTTGGCTGCCGCATGAAAACGTGTCAACTTCTCAAATTCCACAGTGTTGGCTGCCGCATGAAAACTTGTCAATTTCTCAAATTCCCATTCTACAGCACGTTGGCTGCTCATCAGCATTCCAATTAAAAAATATAAATAGTTTTAGAAAAGTATAAGGACTTGACTGATATTTAATATTTTAAAAATTATTAATTATATTATAATTTTTATAATTAAAATTTATTAAATTTAATTTTAAATTAATTTTAAAAATTAGTATATTTTAAAAATATTTTTTTAATAACAATTTCGAAAAAAAAATCTTAATATATTTTTTAGTGAATATCTGAAATTCAAAGAATAACCTATTATAAGACTTGTATTCGTTCACATGTTAATTACTCAGAGAGTTCTACATAGCCTTTTGCTTGAGTAAGCAAATAGAAGGAAAAAAAAAGTTTATAAAGTTCATTTTTATTATTATAATATCATTATATAGCCTTTGTTATTTATATGGTGTTAAAAATATACTCATAATTTTAGTCTTTCATAATTTTTTATTTTCTCATTTCCTTTTTTTTTTCACTTAAAGTTTGTGGAAAAGTTTTTAAAAATTGGAAAAAAATTAAAATTTTTAATTTTTATTATTTTATCCTCTTTTACTTTTTCTAATTACGGTTTAAATAAAAATAATTTTTTAGCTAAATGAACAAAAAAAATTAAAATCTTTGTAAAATTTTTCAATTTCATCAAACTTTTTAATTTTATCAATTTAGTCTCAAACTTTTTATATTATTTACAATTTTTGTGATAAATTTATTTAAAACAATTGAATTCATTAAATGACAAAATAATTTAAATCTTTTTGCTCTCTTTTTTTAATTTTATTAATTTATTTAATAATTTTCATTATTTTAATTGGTTTTAGCAAACTTTTATTGAAAGAAAAATATTTAAATATATAATTTTTTTATCTTAACTTTAAAAATTCTCTCTTTATTTATATTTTTAATTCACTTTGTTTCACATTTTTGTAAAATTTATGACTTAAAAATAAAAAAAAAACTCAATAATTTAAATATAAAATAAATATAAATATTAATCATATGATTGAAAGAAATCTAATTATAACTTTTAAATATATATATAAATTAATTAAAATAATTATATTTTCAATTGAATTATCTAAGATAAATTAATATGAAAGATTAGAATTAAATTGATAAAATTAAAAAGTTTATTTTTTTTAATTTTTTATTGCTGAGTAACATATGGTGGGGCCCAAAGTCAAAACAACCTTGAAGCACTCTGGCGGCTGAATAGCACTATAAATGCCAATCAAGCGATTGCTTGATACACGATGACAATTAAACACCTGATCCAACTACTACTTTCATCATCGTCATCTCCAAGCTCCAACTCCATGTCTCCAATAGTATCAGCTATATTCTTGGTCCTTCTCGGATCTCTCTTGCCTTTCATTCGTTACCTTCTGCGCTGCGCCGGAAACTACAAAAATGGCCAGAAACTACCCCCGGGTCCCCGACCCCTACCAATCATTGGTAACCTCCACATTCTAGGGAACCTTCCCCACCGATCTCTTTACCATTTAGCCAAAGATTATGGCCCCATCATGTCGTTGAGGCTAGGCTCTGTACCAACCATCGTGGTATCGTCTTCACAAGCAGCTGAGCTGTTTCTTAAGACCTATGATTCCATTTTCGCTAGCCGTCCAAAACTCCAAGCTTCTCTCATGTCCTATGATTCCAAGGGCATGGCTTTCACTGAATACGGTTCCCATTGGCGCTACACGAGGAAGTTGTCTGCACTACACCTTCTCAGTGCATCCAAAGTTGAGTCTTTTGCACCGATGAGAAGGGAAAAGATGGGGTCACTGGTGGATTCATTGAAGAAAGCAGCGGCGGCGAAGGAGGTGGTGGATTTCAGTGCAAGGGTTGAGGCAGTCATACAGAACATGACTTATAAAATGGTGTTTGGAGGAAGTGACGATGATGAGTTCGACATGAAGTCGCTTATTATGGAAAATATGAACTTGGCAGGAGCATTCAATGTAGCTGATTATGTGCCTTGCTTAGCAGCATTTGACCTTCAGGTATATCTACACGTATTGCTTATACAATAACTCAAAATTAAATTACTGTATAATTACGAATGAGCTTGAACTTTATTGTACTGGAGTCCTTTCTAGACTGTGTGAAGATTCTAAGAAAACTAAGTTGAAACTCAATGAGAAGAAGATAATTTTAACAAAATCTTGTTTTTCATATTACAGGGATTGACAAGGCGTATGAAGGCTTTCAGCAAGAAAATGGACGAAGTCTTAGAGAAGATAATTAACGAGCATGCAAAAGAAGCGCAATACAAGAAAAATCAGCCGAAAGATTTCATTGATGAGTTGCTTTCCTTGATGGATAATTCTCAAGAGGAGATTGATCGAGCTAATATCAAGGCACTCATGATAGAAATGATTGTGGGTGCATTCGACACTTCAGCAGCCACCGTTGAGTGGACATTTGCAGAACTCCTAAGGAACCCAAGGGTGATGAAACGCCTCCAAGAAGAGATGGATAATGTCGTTGGATTGAATAGAATGGTGGAGGAGAAAGATCTGCCCAAGTTAACCTACTTAGAAATGGTGATCAAAGAAAGCTTGAGGCTGCGTCCTGTTGGACCATTATTAATCCCACACGAGTCCACAGAAGACATCACTATTAATGGATATCACATTCCAAGCAAATCTAGAATCATGGTTAATGCTTGGGCAATCGGGAGAGATCCCAGTGCATGGCCAGATAATGCAGAAGAATTTTTCCCTGAAAGGTTCAAGGCTACAAATATAGATCTTCGTGGACATGATTTCCAGCTTATCCCATTTGGTTCAGGACGTAGAGGGTGCCCAGGAATGCATTTAGGGCTCACCACTGTTCGGCTTGTTCTGGCCCAGTTATTGCACTGCTTTGATTGGGAGCTCCCTGATGGTTTGTTGCCTAATGAAATGGACATGAGCGAGAGATTTACCCTCACAATGCTCAAAGCAACCCATTTGCTTGCTGTACCAAAGTATCGCTTGCTTGTTGACAATGTTTAAGTTTGCAGTGAATCTTGTATGATCGGCATGTGCATGCTTAGCTTCTATGATGTTCTTGGTGCTGCATAAAGCTGAATTATCACCAATATATGAGAAGAAGATCAAGCTACTGTAATAATGGAAAAGTTTGTACTCATTATTAAATAATTATTTATCCTAGTTTTTAAAGGCTTAAAATAGAATTCTAAGTTCGACGTAGCCCATCTATGAATAAATTTGTTATTTTTTTTTTCTTGATCCAATGAATAAATTTGTTATTAAAAAAAATAATTACAATCACATTAATTTTTCCTCTCACACAAGCGATCACAAACACTGCACGTTACAGGGCTACTTTCTCACTATGCGGCACAATGCACGCAAATTCACAGTGGCACCCAACAATATATAGCCACATGCCTCTCCTAATCTTAAATGGACAAAAAGTTGAAACTTCTGCCACTAAGTCAAGTCCAATTTTGGACTTCAAATCCTCCTTCTACTATGATTAACACCGAATTTTAAGCCCAATTTCCCTTCTTTTTCTTCGATTTCTTCTTAAATAAAATTCTAAATCCTAATTAATTTAATTTAATTTTACTTATAAATTAAAAAAATGACTTAATATAAGCCAAAAAATTATAAATAAAGTATCTTTACTTATAACTTATTTACATATATTAAAACTACTTTTTCATAAAGTAAAAAAATTATATTATATTAATAATTTTAAAAATATCAATACATTCTCATTTTAATAATTATAACACTCAATTATATATATATATTTTTTTTATCAATTTAGTGAATTAAATTACTTTTTAACAAAATATTTAAACTATTTATAAGTTAATTTTACGTAATTTTACTAAATAATTAACTATTTATTTTTAAATTAACTTATAAGTTAAAAAATATTTTTTATGTCAAAAATTAAAAGTTATTAACCAGACCAAATACACTCTAAATTATTGTACCCATAGCAGCATCTCCCTAAGTTATACTACAAAGAGTCTAGTTAATCTAACAACAAGAAAAATGGCATTCTTATCGCTATCAAGGTTGGAGTTAACATAGGAGGCAAGATTGGGCTTGGTGTTTGTAGCTTTTTCAATCCGTTGCTCTGTTTCTGCTTGAAATCTGGTCATTCCGAATGGCTAGTCCTTTTGATGTTCTTGTTGGGTCATGTTTTGTTATTTGCTTTCTTTTCTGCTTATTGTTAGTCCTGTTAGTGTTCTTGTTGATCAGCTAGGTCATCTTTGTACCCTCTTGCCACGGTACAAAGATATAAACCTCCACCAAGCTATTATAAGAGGTTCAACTTATCTCCAATCTTGTCCAAAGAAACATCGATTTTGTTGAAGGATCTTATTTCTTATGGCTATCCTTTCTGTTCTTTCGATTATTAGGACTCAAACGTTAATTTCAAATCGTTATATAATAGCAAAAGCTCATTGAAAAATTAAAAGAATTGAAGGAAACACTAGCTTATTTTAGTTCCTTTTGCTTAACAGCTTGCTTGGGAGAAAATTTTTATAGGTAAAAGATGAGTTTTTAAAGTTCTGCACTTCTTTGGGAGGAAAGTTTTTAAAGAAATGATTTTCAAAAATTTTAAAACTTTCAAAACCCTCACTTTTTCGACTCATCAAATTAATGAGTTACGAAGATTTTAGTATTTTATTTTTTATTATTTTATCTTATCTTATTTTTTAAAGCAATTATGAAGGTGGATAATCGATGCCTCTACTACTATTTTTCAACTACATACAATGATAAAAATTTACAAAAATCTTATCTTATTACTACATTTAATTTAAATTTTAATAATACTTTTTTAATATCATTTTATACATGATGTTAATGTAATAAATAATATCAAGATAACTTATTTAGATATTAAATTAATATGTAAAGTAATAAATAATAAGGTAACATGATGCCACTCGAAGGATCTTCCAACTGGATTATACTCAAGCATACAGCGATAATCAATTAGTATAAAAATTTATCTCACAATATACATGTTGAACCTAAACTCCAATCTCTAGCTAACAGACCATGAATATGCTCAAGGAGAGTACCATTACTACTTAAAGCATCTCCTTCATCAGCAATACGGGCACAAGCATTTTAATTATTTATCTCAACACCAATTGCTCGATAACTAAGATCCCATTTAACTACCTTTAATTTTAGATTTATTTTAAGAAAAAAAAAAAAAACTTCTTCATCAAAATGTTGAAATTAAGGACAAGATTAGCTTGACTATTGGATTTTACTTTCATGTTATACTAGTCGTTTTAATTGTGCATTGCATATCTTATTTATTCGTTTAATCTCTTTTTTTTTTAGAAGCAAATTATTTTATTAATAATTAAACCAGGAAAAACTTAGTATAGGAACATTCAGTTAACCCAGATTAATGACTAACCTAATTACATCCAATTTAGGACGTATCATACTAGGTGAAAAAATCTGTAACTTACAAAACGAACGTGACAAGACCACACTGAAAACCAGAGGAACAAAACTAATATACTCGAAACTTAAACAAAACAACAAAATCGAAAGACAGAGACACAAAGAAGAAACAAAACACAAGAAACAGATGCAAGATAACCAGGGAAGAACAATCTGCTGCAGTGGAGAACCAAGCTACTGAGCAAGAGTCAATGTGAGAAAAAGCGACAAAATTTGTAATTCTAGATAATCCTTGCCTTGCTAAACAATCAGCAGCAAAGTTTGCTTCACTTGGGATTTTGAAGAGCTCAATAATAAAATGGAATTTATGATTGAAGAAAGGCGCCATGGAGCTGAATTAGGAATTTTAACCGACCATGAAATAGCATAGAAGAGAGTGTATCAGAATTTTGATTGAAAGCTTTCGAAGGAAAGAGTCTTCCATTGAAGAAAGAGAGAAGCAAAAGAGCCAGGTAAACAGAACTTGAGGTCCCACCAGGCCAAGAACCAATTCCATATTCGCCAAGAGAAGGAGCAATGGATAAGAAGATGTGAAACATTCTCGGGTGCTGAAGAACAAAAAGGGCAGAGGTTTTGTGAGGAGTCAATAACTTTGATGGTGCAAAGCCAATCCCTAGTGCAGAGACGATCATGACATGCAAGCCAAGTAAGAATCTCTGCTTATGGAGGAGCAAGCCCAAGCCAAATGAATCCAACTGGACTTGACTGATGAAAGGAAACTGATGTGAGACACTTATATGGGGAACTCACTGAGAAGTTGCCATTTGAAATGGGTTTCCACACCAACTGATGATCTTCTCTGGATGAGCACAGCTACACCGAATTTAAGAGTGAAAGGAGCTGAGCCAATAAATTTAATTCCCATTCAAATAGATTTCGCCTCCATGAAAGATTCCACTCCCAAATACTATTATTCCAGCTACCAAAATCATGGAAAAAACCATCAGGAAGGCAAGAAACATGAAAAAGTCTTGCATAAAAAAATTTTAGAGCCACATCAGATACCCATTTATCATGCCAAAATCTGACGCGAGAACCATTTCCAATAGAAAATTGAATATTATCCATGATCAAAAGTCCATTGCAATTAGAGATAGAAGACCTTTGAATGTCCCTCCATGGTGTAGAGATCTGATTCCCAGTGGCGAGAAGAAGGCCAATGTCATACAGCAATGAGTATTTCAAACTCAGAACAGCAGCCCATTGAGATTCAGGCTGGCATTGTAGCCTCCAGAGCCATTTAAAAAGCAAAGCTTCATTGTGGATAAGGATATTGTGGATGCCCAGACCACCAATTTTCTTTGGCCGCATAAGAATCTCATAGTTGATAAGATGGATTTTTTTTGGAAGCACACCCAGACCAGAAAAAATGTCTTATGAGCCTTCGGATTTTCATAGCAACACCTTTTGGAATTTTAAATAGAGACAGAAAGTAAATTGGAAGATTGGAAAGACATGATTTAATGAGGGTGAGACGGCCTGCAGGAAACAGAATTTTCCCTTTCCAGAATGCCAATTTATCTTCAATCTTCCTAATGATAGGAAGCCAAGTTAAAGCTTTTTTTGGGTTTGCACCGAATGGCAAGCCAAGGTACAGGAACAGCAGATGCCCCACTTTGCAACACACAAGAGAAACAGCCGAGGAGAGGACATCATCATCAACATGAATACAATAGATGGTGCTTTTATGAAAATTTACTTGCAAGTCAGACATTGCGCAAAAGCATTTAAGAATTCTAGAGGTAGCAGCAACATATTCAAGCTTTGGTGGCAAAAGAATAGAGTATCATCTGCAAACTGTGGATGAGAAATTGACAAAATATTTTGTTTTTTTTTGTGACTTGAATTTTGGATATATTTTTTCATGGACTCGAATTGTGACTAGACCCGAAAGTTTTCGCGTTGTGACCCGATTGGGATAAAAAGATGGACCAGTATAAATATTGTAATATTCTACCCTTTGTGGTAGAGTTATGAGATATTCAGAAAGTACACTGGGGTTAGGGTTTGAGAGTTCTAATTGATTGTACTTGCTCTTTTCATTATAGTAGAACATTTTTTCTCTTGTCTTGGCCGTGGATATAGACCCTACGGTTGAACCACGTAAAATCCCGTGTTATTCTTCTTCTCTTTTTAATATTGTGTGATTGTGTGATTTATGTGTATGCCTTAGATTTGCGTGCTTGTTATAACAAACTGGTATCAGAGCTTTGTGCGCAAAACTTAGGGTTTACAGATGGCGTCGTCTTCAACGAAGTATGAGATGGAGAAGTTTGATGGTGGATCAAGTTTCAGTCTGTGGAAGATTAAAATTAAATCTTCTTTGATCCTACAAGGTCTATGAAAGGCAATCGAGGATAACTTTCCAGAATGTATGAAAGAGGCGGAGAAGGCTGATCTAAAGGAGAGAGCCTTGAGTGCAATTTTCATGAGCGTAACTGATAATGTTTTACGCGAAATTGCTGGTGAAAGCTCAGCATCTGCGGCATGGAAGAAATTAGAGGAGTTGTACATCTGCGGCATGGAAGAAATTAGAGGAGTTGTACTCTGCCAAATCGCTGACCAACTGCTTGTATCTAAAGAAAAGACTTTACAATCTGAGAATGAGCGAAGGTACGCCTATTAATGAATATCTGGATGAATTTAATTCGATCATTATGGATCTGAAGAATATTGATATTGAGATTGACAGTGAGGATCAGGCCCTTATTATGTTATGTTCTTTGCCACCCTCCTATAAAACTTTTGTTAATACTCTATTGTATAGGAAAGACAGTATTTCACTAGACGATATTAGTAATTCTCTAAAATCGAAGAAGTTGAAAAAGAAATTTCCAGATAATAGAGAAAGATTTGAGGAGGAAGGTTTGGTGAGCAGAGGAAGAACACATTCAAGGGAGGGTTCTTTCAGCAGGAAGAAATCTAAGGCCAGATCTAAATCAAGAATGAAAAAGGCCAACTGTTTTGAGTGCGGAGAGCAAGGTCACTACAGAAGAGACTGTCCCAAGTTGAAAAATAAAAAGGGAAAACAACCAGAAAGTTCTGCGAATGTGGTTGATAGTTTTATTGATTCTGATGGTGATGACAGTGCTAGAGAAATTTTATCCGTGAGTTCAGATCATGGACAAAATTCTTGGATTCTTGATACTGGTACTACTTATAACATGTGTCCACACAGAAACTGATTTGTCACTTACAAACAGATAAGTGGCAAGGTGTTTTTGGGCAATGATCATGCATTATCTGTTGAAGGAATTGGTAACATCAGATTGAGGATGTTTGATAGCGTTGTCAGAACTATAGAGTGTTGGCATGTTCCAGGACTAAAGAGGAACCTAATTTCTCTTGGGACACTTGACTCTCATGGATTCAGATACCATGCAGAGAATGGAGTTCTCAAAGTGTGCAAGGGCTCTATGGTACTCATGAATAGCAGTTTGGTTTCGGGATTATATTTTTTTCAGGGCAGTACAGTTTCAGGGGAAGCTGTAGTAGCATCCGGAAGTAATAATCAGAATCAGATTCAATTGTGGCATATGCGTCTTGGTCATATGAGTGAAAGAGGATTATCTGTGTTAAGCAAGCGAGATTTGTTGGATGGACAGAAAATAGAATCTATGGACTTTTTTGAACACTGTGTGTTTGGCAAACAGACCAGGGTAAAGTTAGGCAAAAAGGCAGTGCGCAAGACCAAAGGAACGATGGATTATATCCACTCAGATCTATGGGGTCCTAATAGAATCCCTTCCAAGAGCGGTGCCAGATACTTCATGACTTTGATTGATGATCACTCTCGGATGGTATGGGTGTATTTTCTAAAAATAAAAGATGAGGCATTTTCAACCTTTGTAAAGTGGAAGACGATGATTGAGAAGCAGACAGAAAGAAGGTCAAGCATCTTAGAACTGATAACGGGTTGGAATTTTCCAATCGTGAGTTCGATGCATTCTGCAACAATAAAGGTATAGTGAGACATCGCACTTATACAAGGACACCACAACAGAATGGTATTGCAAAACGTATGAACAGAATGCTTTGTGATAAAGCACGAAGCATGCTCTCACATTTAGGATTGGGAAAGGATTTCGGGGCTGAAGCGATTAATACAGCCTGTTTCTTGGTTAATAGATCTCCATCTACAGCTATTGAGTGCAAAACTCCTTTTGAGATCTGGTTCAATTCACCTGCTGATTACTCTTAGCTGAGAGTATTTGGTTGCCTTGCTTATGCTCATATGAGAGATGGTAAGCTTGAGCCAAGGGCAAGAAAATGCATATTTCTAGGGTATGCATCTAGAGTGAAAGTCTATAGGCTTTGGTGCAATGATCCAAAGTCTTTAGGATTAATTATCATCATGGATGTGACATTTAATGAGTCTGCTTCATTGGATAGTCAGAGGGAGAAGTCAATAGTAGAATTAGTTTACGGTGTCAGAGAACAGGTGGAGCTTGATATTGATACTTCAGCAGTTCAGTCAATGATTCAGAGGATGAGGTGCAAGATCCTGATCAACAAGAGGATGCACCTAAGCAACAGCAATAGGAACCATATAGCATTGCAACTGGTAGAGAGAGAAGACAGATTAGACCACCACAAAGAGATGCATATACAGATCTAATTGCGTTTGCCTTATCAGTTGCTGAGACAGTTGATTTGCATGAACCCAACAATTGTAGAGAAGCTATTTCTTGTTCAGATGCAGATCAGTAGGGGCGGTGCTATGAGTGAAGAAATTGAATCTCTTCACAAGAATTAGACTTGGGAGCTTATAACATTGCCTAAGGGACAAAAAGTGGTAGGTTGCAAATGGGTGTTCAAGAAAAAGGAAGGCACTCCAGGGGTTGAAGCACCTCGATATAAGGCATGGTTGATAGCAAAAGGCTTTACTCAGAGGGAAGGGATTGACTTTAATGAAGTGTTTTCTCCAGTTGTGAAGCACAGTTCTATCAGAGTTTTACTTTCTATGGTTGCTCTTCATGATCTAAAGCTTGAGCAACTAGATGTGAAGACAACATTTTTCCATGGTGAGTTGGAGGAGCAAATTTATATGAGTCAGCCTGAGGGATTTCTCATTCCAAGTATGGAAAACTGTGTTTGCTTACTTAAGAAATCTTTATATGGTCTGAAACAATCTCCTAGGAAGTGGTACAAAAGATTTGATATATTCATGGTTTGTAATAGCTTTAATCGTAGTTCATATGACAGTTATGTGTATCATAAGAAGCTTTCAGATGATTCCTTTGTTTATTTGCTATTGTATGTGGATGACATGTTTATTGCTGCTAAAAGCATGTCACAGATTAACATTTTGAAAAAGCAGTTGAGTGATGAGTTTGCGATGAAAGATTTAGGTGCTGCAAAGAAGATATTGGGAATGGAAATTACCAGGGATAGAAGTGTTGGGAAGCTTTTCTTATCTCAACAGGCCTATGTTAAGAAAGTGCTTAAGCGTTTCAACATGAATAATGTTAAGCCTGTGACTGTTCCGTTTGTTGCCCATTTCAAGTTATCTACAGATATGTCACCCAAAATAGATGAGGAGATGAAGCATATGTACAGTGTTCCCTATTCAAGTGCTGTTGGTAACATTATGTATGCTATGGTATGCACCCGACCTGACATTTCACATGCAGTTAGTGTTGTGAGTAGATACATGGCGTGTCCTAGGAAAGAGCATTGGCAGGCAGTAAAATGGATTTTGAGGTATTTGAAGGGTACTACAGATGTTGGTATGACGTTTAACAGGGCCAAGATGAGTGATTCAGTTGTTGGCTATGTGGATTCAGATTTTGGAGGGGACTTAGACAAGAGGAGATCTTTGATAGGTTATTTGTTTACTCTTTCTGGAAGTGCTATCAGTTGAAAGGCAACATTGCAAGCTACAGTTGTTTTGTCTACCACAGAGGCTGAATATATGGCCTTAGCAGAGGCAGTAAAGGAAGTTTTATGGTTACAAGGTTTGGTGGGTGATCTTGAGTTGATAGAGAACAAGGCAACGGTATTTTGTGACAGCCAGAGTGCAAACATCTCACAAAGAATCAGATGTACCATGAGCGAACTAAGCACATTGATGCCAGATATTACTTCATTCGGGACATTATATCTCAGGGGACTGTAGTTGTGCAGAAAGTCTCTACACATGATAATCCAGCAGATATGATGACCAAGGGAGTCCTAGTCAGCAAGTGTAGGCATTGCCTAGACTTGGTTAGTGTTTGTAGTGCTCAGTAATGCCCTTGCGAGGGCATATGGCAAGACAGAGTATTTTTATGTTTATTTTGTTGATGATAAAGGGAATTCAAGCCAAGGGGAAGAATTGTTATTTTTTGTGGCTTGAATTTTGGATATATTTTTTTATGGACCTGAATTATGACCCGACCCGAAAGTTTTCGCTCTGTGACCCTATTGACCCCATGAGCTCAAAGGAGCATAGATTTTGATGATAACAAAACTCAACTAGAATCAAACTAACCTTATTTTAAGTGTTATGCTTCTTTAAGGATAAAAAAAAAAGACTCATGGAGTTGATGATGAACTTGTGTTTTAAAGAAATGTTGACATCCTAAGATAACACAAGATGAATCAAAGATAAAGAAGAAAGAAAAGGTTACCTTCCAAGCTACATTGAAGATCAAAATTGAAGGTACATAGTTTAGAAGTTAGTTTAAACTTTAAGGATTACTTGTAAAAAGATTTGAGGAGTAGAAGCCAATGATACTTATTTTTAATCCCTCAAATTCTTATCCTTAGTGTAAAGTTTTAAAGTTTTCAAAGTTATGTAGAAAAGCTTTCCTGGTATGCTAACTGGTTTGCTACAGGTTCTGGTATGCTAACTAATTTGCTAACTGTCTCAACTCTGCACAACATTGTAGAAAATGACAAAATAACGATTTTTTTCTTGAAATTTGAAATTTTAACGTTAAAATAAGTTCTCAAATGGTCAGAAATGATCCAAAGCTATAAATACACTTACCCTTGGCTATTTTGCACTCAATGAAAGTCTCTCTACTGTTTCTAACCTTTTAAGATCATTAAAGATTTCATTCAAAGTGCTCAAATTGTTTTTATTACTCATCATTGGCTTACCTACTCATCTCTTCTTTATAGATTCTATTGTATTGAGTAAGATTGAGTTTTAAACACCTTTTTAGCATTTATGAGAGGTCATACAAGCACCTATTGAAGCTTGATTGTGAAAAGTGTTTGGGATAACACTTGGTAGAAGTGTGAAGCTACTTGTAAAAGCTTTGGTGTGAAGATTTGTAAAGGACTTTTGTCGCTTACCTTTAAAAGAGAAGATTAGTGGAGTGAAGACTCAAAGTGGGATCTTTGAGAGAGTGGATGTAGGCTTGTTAGGCCGAACTACTACAAAAATTTAGTATTCAATTCTCTTAACCCTTACTCTTTAAATTTATGCACTTTAATTTTCTGGTTGAAGTATTTTTTGCTGAGTTGAAAATTGATATCACATCACAACACCGCAAACCAAAAATTCTGTTTACTGTTGAATCTGCTGATATCTGATATAATTTGCCTACTGCTATATCTGCTGTCAACTGATATATTCTGTTTACTGCTCTGTTTGCTGTGCTGTGATTTTATTCAGATTACTGAAATTTTTACTGAGTGCCAATATATTCTGTTAGATCAGTATACTACATATTTTTAAGCTAACTCTGCATAAATTAATTATTTGAGCAATATCACACACATTTCACAGTAGAAAAATTAGGTTGAACTAAGCTGCAATTTTTCAAAGGTTTTGAGCAAGAATCAAACAATTGTTTTAAGTCCAATTCACCCCCCTCTTGGACATATTTTGGGACATCAATTTGGTATCAGAGCTTGTCTCTCTTGCTTGAGGATTAAATACCTTAGAGTGATCCATACACATGGCTGGTTCATCCAGTAACTCTGCTGATATACCTGCTCCCTTAGCAGAAGGTTATTCAATCACTAGACCACTACTTTTTAATGGTACAAATTACTCTTTTTGGAAAATTAGAATGAGAAATTTTATACAATCTGTTGATATTGATGCTTGGAGAATAATTAAAGATGGTCCTTATATTCCTTATAAAACTAGTGAAGGAACTGTGCAAATTCCTAAAGCTGAAGTTGAATTTGCTGACAATGATTGGAAGAAAATTTCTACAAATGCCAAAGCTATTAACATTCTTGATTGTGCTCTTGATATTAATGAGTATAATTGTATTTCAGGTTGTTAAACTGCAAAAGAAATATGGGACAAATTAGAAGTCACATATGAAGGAACCAATGTAGTGAAAGAATCAAAGGCAAACCTCCTCATCCGTGATTATGAGCTATTTGAGATGAAACCTGGTGAAACTATTGCTGAAATGAGTACCAGATTCACAGATCTTGTTAATCTTCTTAAGGCTCTTAGAAAGAAATTTGAGGAACAAGAACTTGTAAAGAAAATTTTGAGATCTCTTCCAAAGTCATGGGAAGCAAAGACCACTGTTATTCAAGACACTAAGGATTTCAGAAAATACACCTATGATGAGCTAATTGGTTCTGTCATTACACATGAGATGATCTACAAGAAAGATGAAAATGAAGGTGATCATAAGAAAAAGAAAGGTATAGCCTTCATATCCAAAAAGGTTGATGAGAAAAAGAAAAGTGTTGCTTTCAAAGCTAGTTCAAGTGATGACTCAAGTGCTTCAAGTGATGATGATAAAGATATGGCTATGATAGTCAAGAGGTTCAAAAAGGCATTAAGAAAGGGTGGAAGCAAACAAAAGAAGTTCACAAAGAAATATGCTCCAAAAATTCCAAATCACTCAAGTGAAATTATTTGTTATGAGTGTAACAAACCAGCCACATTAAGCCAAAGTGTCCTACATTGAAGAAGAAAAACAAGTTTAGAAAGGATAAAAGTAAAAAGGCAATGGCAACAACATGGAGTGATAGTGACTCTTCATCAAATAATGACACAAGTGACAAAGATGTTGCAAACACTTGTATGATGGTAATTGAATAAAAAAGTGAAAGCTCACACATTGAAGTTAGTGATAATGAGGTAAATCTTGAACCTTCTAATGTTGATGAGTTAGAACTTGCATTTATAAAGACATATGACAAATATAGATCTTTTAAAAAGAATTGCAAAATTTTGATACATGAAAATTGTGCTTTAAGATCAGAAAATATTTCTTTGGGTATGGTTTTAAAGGAAAATGAATTTTACAAATCTCAAATGAAGCTGTTTAAAGAAGTTATTGATGAGCTTCAAAGATCAAAAGAAGTTTGTGAACAACTTCTTGAAAAAAACAGAATTCTTGAAGCAAAAATTGAATCTTTAACAAGAGATTTGACTAAATTTACGAAAGGAAAAGAAACACTTGATGTACTTCTTGGGAATCAAAGACCCACAAATGAAAAGTTTGGAATTGGTTATGATGGATTTATGAAATATGGAAAATACAAACATTATTTTGTTAAAGCTTCATCTTCCTCTCAACTAAATATTACATGCTTTTATTACAATCATAAAGGTCATATGATTAATGCTTGTCCTATTAGGAAAGAAACCTTTAAGGCAAAGAAAGTGTGGGTGCCTAAAGGAACCCTACCTAATATTACTAACATACAAGGACCCAAAGTTGCTTGGGTACCTAAGGACAGTTAACTGGTTTTAGGTCTGCCTAAGGAGTATGCTGGAAACAAAACACTGGTACATAGATAGTAGCTGCTCTAGGCACATGACAGGAAATAAAGGCAAATTCTCCTCTCTTACTTTGAAAGAAGAAGGTTATGTCAAATTTGGTGATAAAAGTAAAGCTAAAATCATTGGATGTGGGACTATTGGTAAAAATCCTTGCATTAAGAATGTTGCATTAGTACAAGGTTTGAAATATAATCTTTTAAGTGTTAGTCAACTTTGTGATAATAGTTTTAAAGTCATTTTTACTCCTACACACTGTGAGATTCATGGAAATAATGTTATGTTTGCTGGTGCTAGAATAGATAATATTTACCTACTTGATTTAACAAGTCTTGAAGAAAATTGTGAAACATGCTTTATGACTCGTGATGATAGTGCATGGTTATGGCATTGAAAATTAGAACATGCTAGCATGAGCACACTGGCTAAACTTTCTAGAAGAAATCTTGTTAGAGGCCTTCCAAAGTTAAGTTTTGAAAAAGAATTTCAATGTAAAGCATGTGCACTTGGTAAGCATAAACAATCATCTTTTAAATAAAAAAATATTGTAACTACATCTAGACCATTAGAGTTATTGCATCTTGATCTTTTTGGTCAAATCACACCTAGAAGTCTAGGAGGCAAGGCATACACATTTGTAATTGTTGATGATTTTTCAAGATTCACATGGACTTTCTTTCTTGCTCGTAAAGATGAAACCTTTGATGTATTTAAAGCTTTTTGCAAAAGAATTCAAAATGAAAAAGGCTATTGTATTATATTTTTGAGGAGTGATCATGGAAAGGAATTTAAAAATAGTTTGTTTGAAAATTTCTGTTCTCAAAATGGTATTTATCATACTTTTTCAGCTTCTAGAACTCCATAACAAAATGGAGTTGTTGAAAGGAAAAATAGATCTTTGCAAGAAATGGCAAGAACAATGTTGAATGAAAATAGTTTACTAAAATATTTCAAGCGTGTCAGAATACAAAGATGCTACATTCTCGCATGCAGTTTCCATTAGAGCTATTTTAAAGAAAACTCCTTATGAGCTTTGGAAAGGAAGAAAACCTAATATTGCATATTTTCACGTCTTTGTTGCAAATGTTATATTTTGAATAACAAAGACAGCAATCTCATGAAATTTGATGCTAAATCTTGTGAAGAAATATTTCTTGGTTATTCAACAAATAGCAAAGCATATAGGATTTTCAATAGAAAAACCTTGACCATGGAGGAATCAATGCATGTACTTTTTGATGATGCTAACACTTCCTTGCAAAGGAAAGATTCTTGTGATGATGAAAATGAGCAGATTCTAAATTCCAAAGATTCAAATAAAGATGAGCTTGATCTAGTGGAGGATGATCAAAATGACAAAGAAGAAGAACTTTCTTGTTCCACAAATGTTGAAATTCAATAAGACTACCAACCAAATGTGGAAGAACTATAAATTGAGGAACCTCAACATCAAGACATTCCACAAGAATGGAGGTACCATAGAAATCATTCCAAAGATGACATTCTGGATAGTCCATCACAAAGAATGATGACAAGAGCTCAACTTAAAAGATATTTTGGTAATGTTGCTTTTGTCCCTCAATTTGAACCGAAAACATATGATGATGCTCAAAATGATGAGAATTGGCTTCTTGCTATGCAAGAGGAGCTAAATCAATTTGAAAGAAATAAAGTATGGACACTAGTTCCTAAACCTAAAAAGCATTTTATTATTGGAACTAAATGGTTATTTAGAAATAAGATAGATGAAAAATGGCATGTAATTAGAAATAAAGCTAAACTAGTAGCTCAAGGATACAACCAAGAGGAAGGTATTGATTTTGATGAAACCTTTGCTCCGGTTGCTAAAATTGAAGCTATTAGAATGTTGTGTGCATTTGCATGTTTTAAGAATTTCATGCTTTATAAAATGGATGTTAAAAGTGCATTCTTAAATGGATATATTGATGAAGAAGTTTATGTGGCTCAACCTCCTGGTTTTGAAGACCTTCATTTTCCAAATCATGTTTACAAACTTACTAAAGCTCTCTATGGTTTAAAGTAAGCTCCTAAAGCTTGGTATGAGAGACTTAGTAAATTTTTGCTTCAAAATGATTTTAAAAGAGGAAAAGTAGATACTACTCTTTTCATTAAGAAACTAGGAAAAGACATGCTCATTGTGCAAATCTATGTAGATGATATCATTTTTGGTGCTACTAACCATTCTCTTTGTAAGAAATTCTCTAACATGATGAAAAGTGAATTTGAAATGAGTATAATGGATGAACTTACTTTCTTCCTTGGATTGCAAATCAAACAAATGAAAGATGGAATTTTTTTAAATCAGTCCAAGTACATAAGGGATATGCTAAAGAAATTCAAAATGGAAGACATGAAAAGTATTGGAACTCCCATGAGCTCAACAATCAAATTAGAGAAAGATTAAAAAGGTAAGGAGATAGATAGTAAACTCTATAGAGGTATGATTGGTTCTTTACTTACTTGATATCATCTAGACCAGACATTCATTTTAGTGTATGTTTATGTGCAAGATTTCAATCATGTCCAAAAGAATCTCATCTTACAGCTGTTAAAAGAATTTTTAAGTACCTCATTAGCACACACAACATTGGCTTGTGGTATCCAAAATGTGAATCATTTGATCTTATTGGTTATAGTGATTGAGATTTTGCTGGTAGTAGATTGGATAGAAAAAGTACTTCTAGAACTTGTCAATTTCTAGGCCATGCATTAGTTTCATGGTATAGTAAAAAGCAAACTTTTGTTGCACTTTCTACAGCAGAAGCTGAATATATTGTAGCTGGAAGTTGTGTTGCACAAATTTTATGGATGAAGCAATAGCTTAAAGATTTTGAAATTAAGTTTGATCACATTCACATAAGATGTGACAACACTAGTGCTATAAACTTGTCAAAAAATCCTGTCCAACACTCTAGAAGCAAGCATATTGAAATTAGACATCATTTTATTAGGGACCATGTTCAAAATGGTGATATTCAAATTGAATTTATCCCTTCTGAAAAACAACTTGCTGACATTTTTACAAAGCCATTTAATGAGGAAACTTTTTGCAAAATAAGAAGAGAACTTGGTATGACTGATGCTCTTGCTTAACATTTGATGCATATTCATGTTCCTATGTGAAAATGAAGTGATATATGTTGATCTGTGATGTCAAAAATGTGTTTTGAAATTTCTGGAGTAATTTGAAAATTTTTGGGTCTGATCTGACATGAACAGTATTCTGTAGAATTTGATCACAGTGGCATACTAATTTGTTTGCTAATTTTCTTGCTTGCTAAGCGCTTTACCACTGCTCCTAATTCTTCGTTGGCAAACTGGTAGTCAGGTCTGATTGTACTGAAATTCTAAGATTATTTTTCTTTTCTGAGTGCCTGTTCTGTATTTTTAAAAGGCATATTACTTAAATACCCCTTTTGTTTAAAACTATGTTTCATTATGTGTTTAGAAGACAAAATAGGCTTTTCATATATTAATGAACATAATTTCTAGCGCGGGACTCAAAAATTTGTAGAATCATCAATCTTCTCTGCTTCTCCACTGATACACGGTATCAATCTCTATGCAAAACTTCCATTTGTCTTTTCAAGTTTAAATTTCAAAATTTTTCCCTTTTCCGATGCATCTTTTCCCGAAATCTGATTGAACGCATCTCTTCTCCATTGTTAACCTGTTTCTAACCATCATCTCCTTTCATTTTCTTTTAAACTTTCGAAACCCATTTCCTCTCTAACGAAACCCTTATTCCGCATTTCTTCAAAAATAGAAAATCCCCAAAATCCTTCTTGCTCATTCCCCGATATCTCTCTCTCTCTCCCTGCTGAAAGAAATCACTCAACATTAGTTCTTTTTGGGTTAAAATTTTTTTACGCATTCTCTCTTGTCTTCATCGATTTGTGTTCTCTCTACAAGTATCAGGTATTGATTTCAAAACTTTGCTGGATACATGTTTTACATTTTTTTTTTTTTTGCTTTCGTCTCTCACTCTTGAAAGTAGTTGATGGGTTTTCTTATTTTGAGCATTTTCACGACAATAAAATGCCTTATATGTCAAAATTATAAATTTGTTGTTGATATTCACAAACCCTGATATCTCTTACTGTCTATTCCTAAAGTTTTGAATAATACACGACATTGCTTTAAAAACTTGTTGTTGTTCTTCTAATAGTTATACATTGACTGTTCACATTGTTCATTTTGTGAACCTAGCTTTATCTATCCTTACTTCCAACTTTTTCTGATTTGGTCATGGCGCGATCAAAAGGAAAAGGAAAGGAAAAGATTATCACACCCTCATCATCTTCAGATTCTACCAATGCCGGTGTCCCTTCATCACCTCTTCCATAGAAAGAAGCTCCTCTGGTAATTGGAAAAACAAAAGAAAAGTCCAAGAAGATGACCAGTGAGCCTGTCCAGGAGAAAGGTTCTAAGAAGAAAAAGACTTCAAAAGCTCCAATTGTGCTTATGGAAAGGGCCATTCATGAACCAAGGTACATTCACTGGCCTGCTTTTAATGAAGTCTCTGCTCCTTTACAGTCTCTATTTGAATACCAAAAATGGGACAAATTATGCTCTAATACTGAGGGAATATATGTGGATTTAGTTTAAGAATTCTATAGAAATTTGAGAGTTGATGATGCTGAAAGTGATGAATCTTTTAAGGATAAAATGAAAGAAAAAGTTTATGAGGTGATAGTAGAAAGGTTAGCCAAAGCCCTAGGCATCCCAAACAGTGGGAATAGAATCTATTTTCACAAAGAAGTCTTTGCTGTTGGAGGGTTCAATAAAAGAGATTTTGAAGCTGAAGTATTTAAAGGGGAAGTGAAAGATAAAACCAGTATCACCCATGCTCACCAACATCAAAATCCTTCACAGCTTCATCATTTATGTATTGAATCTTAGAACTAGTAGTCCAAACTATTTAAGCACACTTGATCTCTGCATAATATAGCATATTGTGAATGAAATTGAGTTTAATCTTGCCTACTTTATGCTAAAACAAATCATGAAATGGAAACCACCTTACAAACTACCCTATGCCCATCTTCTTAATGGCCTATTTAGAGACTTTGGGATATCCCTGGAAAATGAGAAACTTAGAACAAATATGATCCCAATTACAAGTCTGCAGAAAGATGATGATGGCAGAAAACTAAGGTTTGAACAAGGTGTTCGTTCTAAGAGTAGTGCAAGAGGTGCTTTTAATGTTGAAGGAATTCTAAAAGAAGTGAATAATTTAAGGTAGTTTGTTGAGATTGAATTTGGAGAAATACAAAAATTTAGATCTTTTCAAGATGTTCTTATGAATGCACTTGATTCCAAGATTGATGGAACTTTGATGATGATGTATAAAATTGTGGATGAGTTAACCAAAATCAAAGTTCATTTGAGTCTTTCAAGCACTGTAGCTGGAGAAACCAGTAAGGTTGCTGCTACTGATTCTGTTCCACAAACAGAAAAAGAAAAGGAAACAGAAGAGGAAGAAGAGGAAGACGAAGAAACTGAAAAAGAGGAAGAAGAATCAGATAATGAAGATTCTAGCAATGATAGTGATGGAAAAGGAGGAAGCAAAGAAGGAAATGGAGATAACATGAGTGACTCTGCTTCTGAGCAGGAATCACAGACTCCTACTCCTGTTGCACCTGCTAAAGGAAAAGCAAAATCAACTAAAGAGGAAAAAAAATTAAGTAGAAAGAAGAAACTAGTAAACCATCTAGCAAAAAGGCTAAAACTAGCAAAAAGCCTACTGCAGAAGGCGGTACTGCTGCTGCATTTGAGTTAGCTCCTGGCCCTATTGTTCCTTTAACACCTAAAACTGCAATGACTGCTGAAATCCTTCAAACTTTGTGTGATAAACCTGTCAAGCCAAAAAGGGTGATGATGGCTGCTCCGAGACAAATCAGAAGAAGCTCTAGGTTGAAAGGATAGATCACCATACTGGATGCTTACTGATTTTATTTTGTCTGACAGTCTGTCTCTTAGTTTGCTATTTTTTTTAGTTTTCTGGACATTAATTGGTTTGCTATATTATCTACTATTTTGTCTATTTTAGTTCACTGCACATAACCAGATTTGGTCTATACATATGTGCATGTTTTCTCCCATGTTCTTTTGATGCTGACAAAAAGGGGGAGAAGTGAATGATTGACATTATTGATATATCTTGTGATTAATATGTTATATGTTGTTTGGTTGTTTGCTAAAATATCTTGTGCATATTTAGTCAATATTCTAGTCATACTTGCCTAAAAACTTTTTATGACTAAAAATGCTTATGACTATTTCATTTGAATTATTAAAGGGCAGTTATTTGTAAATATGTGTTTATATAGGTATATACATAGGGGGAGTTATTCCCACATATACACTCAAACACATACTCACACTTGTCAATTCCTACTTGGTGATTTAATTGAGTTTTGTCATTATCAAAAAAGGGGAGATTGTTGACCTCATGAGCTCAAAGGAGCATATATTTTAATGATAACAAAACTCAACTAGAATCAAACTAACCTTATTTTAAGTGTTGTGCTTCTTTAAGGATAAAGAAAAAGATTCATGGAGTTAATGATGAACTTGTATTTTAAAGAAAGGTTGACATCGTAAGATAACACAAGATGAATCAAAGACGAAGAAGAAAGAAAATGTTATCTTCCAAGATGCATTGAAGATCAAAATTGAAGGTACATAGTTTAGAAGTTAGTTTAAACTTTAAGGATTACTTGTAAAAAGATTTGAGAAGTAGAAGCCAATGATACTTATTTTTAATCCCTCAAATTCTTATCCTAAGTTTTCAAAACTTATTTCTGAATCATCAGTGGCCTAAAAGTATTTTATTATAATTTGGTATAAAGTTTTAAAGTTTTCAAAGTTATGCAGAAAAGCTTTCCTGGTATGCTAACTAGTTTGCTACTGGTTCTAGTATGCTAAGTGGTTTGTTAACTGTCTCAACTCTGCACAACATCGCAGAAAACGACAAAATAACAGCTATTTTCTTGAAATTTGAAATTGTAATGTTCAAATAAGTTCTCAAATAGTCAGAAATGATCCAAAGTTATAAATACACTTATCCTTGGCCATTTTGCACTCAATGAAAGTCTCTCTACTGTTCCTAACCTTTTAAGATCATTAAAGCTTTCATTCAAAGTGCTCAAATTGTTTTTGTTGCCTATCATTAGCTTACCTACTCATCTCTTCTTTATTGATTCTGTTGTATTGAGTGATATTGAGTTTTAAACACCTTCTTAGTATTTATGAGAGGTCATACAAGTACCTATTGAAGCTTGATTGTGAAAAGTGTTTGGGATAACACTTGGTAGAAGTGTGAAGCTACTTGTAAAAACTTTAGTGTGAAGATTTATGAAGGGCTTTTGTCTCTTGCCTTTAAAAGAGAAGATTAGTGGAGTAAAGACTCAAAGTGGGATCCTTGAGAGAGTGGATGTAGGCTTGCTAGGCCGAACCACTATAAAAATTTAGTGTTCAATTCTCTTTAACTCTTACTCTTTAAATTTATGCACTTTAATTTTCTGGTTGAAGTATTTTTTGCTGAGTTGAAAATTGATACTGTTTACTGTCAACACTGCTGCAAACTGAAAAATTCTATTTACTGTTGAATCTGCTGATATCTGATATAATTTGCCTACTGCTATATCTGCTGTCAACTGATATATTCTGTTTATTGCTCTGTTTGCTGTGCTGTAATTTTATTCAGATTAGTGAAATTTTTACTGAGTGCCAATATATTCTGTTATATCAGTATACTGCATGTTTTTAAGCCAACTCTGCATAAATTAATTATTTGAGCAGTATCACACACATTTCACAGTAGAAAAATTAAGTTGAAGTAAGTTGTAAAATTTTAAAAGTTTTGAGCAAGAACCGAAAAATTTTTTTAAGTCCAATTTACCCTCCTCTTGGACATATTTTGGGACATCAGACTCGATTGGGATAAAAAGTGAGATCTGTGGTAGTAGCGGAGGGCATGGGCCAATAGGCCCGGGTCTGAAGCCCACTACTGATATGGACCAGTATAAATATTGTAATATTCTACTCTTTGTGGTAGAGTTGTGAGATATTCGGGAAACACACTGGGGTTAGGGTTTGAGAGTTTTGATTGATTGCATCTTGCTCTTTTCATCATAGTGGAACCTTTTTTCTCTTGTCTTGCCCGTGGACGTAAACCTTACTGTTGAACCACGTTAAATCCTGTGTTATTTTTCTTCTCTTTTCAATACTGTGTGATTATGCGATTTATGTATGTACCTTAGATTTGCGTACTTGTTATAACACATTTTCACCAATTGAGACACCTTGAAACCATCCTTGATCACAAGCTTCACCAATTAGAAGGCTTAGAGGTTCTATAGCTATGTTGAATAAAAAAGGGGACAATGGATCCCCTTGGCGAAGACCATTCTTCATACAAAATTCGTCGCTCAGAGAACCATTAATTAAAATAGAAATTCTAGCATGGGAAATACATCCCCTTAGCTCCCATCTCCATTTGTCAAAAGAGCCACATCCACGTTGTTGGACATGTCAGCATCTCTATTACAAGTTCCACGTCATCAGATTCATTGGTTGAGGAAGAACCAGAGGAATGAGTAGGCTAATGGTTATTGTAGAAGAGGTCAGTAGGATTAGAACATGATTCTTCAATAGTAATGATGTGGAATCTGAGCTTATCCAAATCCACTGCAATGGCATGATTCACTAACTCATTAAAATCTATGTTAATAAGGAGGCGAGCATGATCAAACTTGGATCATGTTTGCGTGCTTCCATCAATTGAAATGAAATCTCCAACTTTATTCCCGAACCATTTAAAAAATTCCAGAGTCCAAACATTCAATGGAACCCCATATAGATGCACCCAGACTAGACGCTTGGTGGGGGAAAAGGCAAACTTCCAAGGATTGATTTCAATGAACCATTTACTTGCCATGCATTCCCATCTTTGAGAAATCTCTCCATGCAATCTTTGACTCAAACGTGAGAAGGACCAGGTTGGCACCCATTGGACGAACTTGGATTGAGAATACTCCCTCAGCTATAAAGAAAACCTGCAAATTTGATAGTGTATGTGGGTTGATAACCGAAGCCACAGTAGAGCGGGATAACCACTCACTATTTTCCTCTGTTCTGGTGTAGCGACCACCCAATATGTAATTCCCTTTGCGAAGTTCTTATGGGCATATATCCACTACTTCATTGTGCCTGTTCTCTTGCTAGTGTTTACCTTTCCCCTTATCAACAAGATCTTCAATAACGACTTCCTTCTTTGTGTTTGCAGGAACATTTGGAACTCTGATATGTCGGGATCTAAACTATTGATGAACTTGTCTTCTACTATCATCTTTGGATTGCTGGCTCTTAGTATATCTAGACTGAAAGGCTCTTAATTTGTAAGTGCCAATCCAAATAACATTTAAAGTCTTCAAGAGTTCACGCAACACATGCATAGAGTGAACTCGAATTGCCAGTTTAGAGAATGCATTCCAAAGAGATTTAGTGGTCCAATTCGGTGGAAAGTTTTCAGTGTAAATGGTAGGAAGGCTGCAACAATTTCGGGAACAGGGATTTGCTTTAGGGGGGCTTGGTTTGGTCAGATCAGGTTAGGGTTACTGGGAAAGAGGTTGTTGGGTACAGGGAAGGGGAGGGTTCTCCTACCATGTTGATAAAATGCCTAGCTTAAGCCATTCTATTCTCTTGATAAGGTAAAGAAGGAGTAATCCTTATTTAAACTTGAATTAATTATGCTCTATTTTTTTATGAGAAAAATAAGATAGAATAAGTAAATAAAAAAAGCTAATCATGCTCTGGTCAAAAGATTTATTCATTTAGACTATTGAGTGGCCATGTCATCCCTGCTGTTGGTTTGGGTACTTGAAGTCTGGTTCTAAAGGTAAAGGTCTAGTCTTCACAGCCATTTTTGAGGCTAGCTAAAGGCACAGAGATATAGTGGAGTCCAAGAAGATGCCAGACACGTGATGCATACATTTTGCATAATCATTTAGGTTTAATTTCATAGCCATTTTATTTGATTATTAGTCATTTTTAGCTAATTTCATTAGTTAATTAGTTAGTTTTTCATAATTGTCAATTTTGGATTAATTTGTAATTTTTACTTTGTTTTGTAGGAAAAATGGTGTTTTGGATGGACTAAAAAGAAATTTTGCCATTGAAGAGTGATCTCTACAGCCAAAGATGCCAAAAACAAGTTTCAAAGTTGAAATATGCATTGGCCAAATTGCGCATAACTTGCTGCATAAGCCATGCAGATCTGCATAAGGAGAAGAATCACTGTTCCAATACCTGCCGAATTGTGCATAAGGAGAGTGCATGGCTTATGCAGATTCATGCCCCCTTATGCAATCTCACGGAATTGTGCATAACCTATGCACCTGGTCATGCAGTTTTGCATAAGTGAACCAGAAACCAGCCGAAACTTGTATAAGGGACTGCATGACTTATGCAGTCCACTTATGCAGTCCCACAAAGATTTCATTAATGA
Organism: Hevea brasiliensis; assembly: GCF_030052815.1. NCBI lineage: Eukaryota > Viridiplantae > Streptophyta > Magnoliopsida > Malpighiales > Euphorbiaceae > Hevea > Hevea brasiliensis. The sequence continues at coordinate 90,416,652 of NC_079501.1, forward strand.
GCTGGCAGAAGATTCTCCCTGAAAATCTCTCCTAAAACACACCATTTTAGGGCTCCATGTCAGAAAATATTATAAATAGCCTCATTTCTCATTTTAGAAAGGGGGACAAGGAGAGGAGAAAAAGGAGCAGGAGCAGCTGAAGAGTCACAATCATTTTCCATACCATTTCCAACCAGATTTGGAGATTTCTTTCTTTTCTTACATTTTTTCTACATTTCTAGTGTTTAGTTTCTTATTTCTTAGCTTAGATTAAAGCTTTATTTCCATTTAAACTCAGAATATCTTGTAATATTATGGATAGTGAGTAGTTTTAATTAGATTTTGGAGTAAGGGTTGTAATATTTGAGATATTTTGTGGATCTTGATTGGGTAATCCATATTTTGTGGTCTTAATGAGTTTTATTCATTTCTTGTGTGCTCAATGACATGCTTAGTATAGGATCCCATTAAGTAATGTTCTTAATCCATGGTTGAGGCACCGAAAGGAGAAGGCCTTGTGATAGATAATCAAGAAATTGGACTTAATTAACTTAGATCTAGAAATAGACTAAGGATTAAGAGGATTCACAGATTAATTAAAGAACCTAATAGGTCTTAATTAACTCTAACTCCACGAAAGTAGGATTAGATTGATTAAGGCACTCTTTGTCTCACTCGAAAGGGTATTCAAAGGATTTAAGAATTAATCTCCTTAAAACCCATAAGTTCCACAAGTTTGGATAACCAATTTGAAATCTCAAAATAGCTCGAATATGAAATCCCAAACTCCGGAATCGCCTTTTTATCGTTATTAATTTCTAATTGAATTTAATTACTTGCCATTTTAAATTCTACCATATTTGAATTTGCTTATTTTAATTTGATGCAAATTTAGTTAAATCATTACATAGTTGATTAGAGAATTAATTTTGCACATATAGATTTCATACTCAAATACCCATCAATTTATTACTTTAATTTCAAAAATAGTTCAATTTAGTCAACTTTTTATATCAAAAATTCAATCATTAACACAACTCCTCGTGGGAACGATATCTTTTCTATATTACTTGTACGACCCGTGCACTTGCGGTTGGGCCACATCAACACGCACTCAAGGCAACCATGCATTCAGGAATTGAGAGGAAGGATCTCTTTGTCACGTCCAAGCTGTGGTGCAGCGATTTGTCTCCGACTAGGGTTCGAAACGCATTGAACGATAACCTACAGGAACTACAACTCGACTACCTTGATCATTATAAGAAGTGGAAGGTGTTAGAGAGAAATGGAGAAACTTGTTTTCATTGCTTTGGAGATTCTTTGGAGATGCTTTGGATAAACTTAGGAAAAAAAAAAAAAAATATATATATATATATATATATATATATATATATATATATATATATAAAGTAAATAGTATTTCAATAAGTATTTCAAAGAAAATCATCCGTGATACTTTTTTTGAAAAGCTTACCATATATCATCTTTTATAAATATTTTACTTTATATTATTACTAGCATAATGTCCATGCCATACCATGTATGGTTAATTTATAATTTTTATTTTTAAATTTAATTTTTAATTATATTTTAAATAAAATAAATTATTACTATTAAATTAATTTTAAATTAAAATTTCTCTCATTTAATTTAATTTGAATAAATTTTTACATGTTATAATAATAAATTTTTAATTAATTTATATGTAATTAATTAAAATATCCATTTAATTCTTTTTATACATATATTAATAATAATTTTCATGATTTTTTATTTAAAATGTAATAAAAGTACTTTATTTAAAAAATAATTTAAATTTCATAAAATTTTTTATATTTTATCTCATAATTTATATAAATTGATATTTATATTTTATAAATTACAAAAAATATATTAGATTAATAAAAAAATAATATTATTTTAAAAATATATAAATATAATATTTTTGTTGTTATTAATATAATAAAAAATATTAAATACTAATAATAAAGTGAATTATTTAATTTTAATAATAATGAAAATATATAATATTATTATTAATTAAAAATAACATTCTATTGTATTTTTTAAAAAATACTATAGCTAAGTGTAAATTTCTTTTATTAATTTGATATATTTTTTATAAAATAATTCTTTGACAAAAATTGTTATCACTTAACATAAATTTATAATATAAAATAAATATATTTCATAAAAATTAAAATTTTAAAATATTGTCACTTTTTATTAATATAATAATATTAAAAATATATATTATTTTTTAAAAGATAAATTCTATCATTTTAATGCTGTAACTTTAATTTTTTTTTAACCATCTTTATTTGTAACTAAATTTTCGATGCAAACATATTTACAATTTATTTTTGAAATTTTACTTCTATATAAAAATATATTTAAAAGATAATTTATGCATAAAAATATAGATATTTAATTAAAATTTTAAAAATAATTTTGTTAAAAATTAATGATAATAAAAATAATAGTATCATTGCATTTGATAAATAATTGTAATGAAATAAAATATTCAAAGTTTAAGAAATATTAAATTAAAAATTTATAAAAAATTAATAATTAAATAAATATTAATTAAATATATTTAAATAAATAAATTTTGAGAATGATAACTAATAAATTTTGAAAGAAATAATAAAAAAATAGTGCAAATAAAACAAAGATTTAAGAACATTTAGATGAAATGAAAATACTTGGTGAGAAAAGAGTGTTTGATGTGCATTAAATATCTCATATGACATACTATATTTTAATTAAAAATATATAATTTATTTGATTTGTGTTTTTTTTATTATTTCTTTTAAAATTTATTCGTTATCATTCTCAAAATTTATTTATTTAGATATATTTAATTAATATGTATTTAATTATTAATTTTTTTATAAATTTCTTATTTAATATTTTTTAAACTTCTGAATATTTTATTTTATTATAATTATATATCTAATGCAATTATAACTAATATTTTGATTATCCATATTTTATTATTATTAATTTTTAACAGAATTATTTTTAAATTTTAATTAAATATTTATATTTTTATGCATAAATTGTCTCTCAAATATATTTTTATATAAAAGTAGAATTTTAAAGATAAATTACAAATATAAATGTATTGAAAATTTAGTTACAAATAAAGATGATTAAAAAAATTAAAGTTTTAGTATTAAAATTATAGAATCCGACTTTTAAAAAATAGTATATGTTTTTAATATTATTATATTAATAAAAAATATGATATTTTAACATTTTAATTTTTATGAAATGTATTTATTTTATATTATAAATTTATGTTAAGTGATAACTATTTTTGTCAAAGAATTATTTTATAAAAAATATATCAGATTAATAAAAGAAATTTATATTTAGGTATAATATTTTTTAAAAAATAGAATAGAATGTTATTTTTAATTAATAATAATATTATATATTTTCATTATTATTAAAATTAAATAATTCAATTCATTATTAGTAATTTAATATTTTTTATTATATTAATAACAACAAAAATATTATATTTATATATTTTTAAAATAATATTATTTTTTCATTAATTTAATGTATTTTTTGTAATTTATGAAAAATAAATATCAATTTACATAAATTATGAGATAAAATATAAAATATTTTATGATATTTTAATTATTTTTTAAATAAAGTACTTTTATCATATTTTAAATAAAATAATTATGAAAATTATTATTAATATATATATAAAAAAATTAAATGAGTATTTTAATTAATTACATATAAAATAATTAAAAATTTATTATTATAACAGATAAAAGTTTATTCAAATTAAATTAAATAAAAAAATTTAATTTATAATTAATTTAATAATAATAATTTATTTTATTTAAAAATATAATTAAAAATTAAATTAAAAAATAAAAATTATATATTATCCATAAATAGCATCAACATTATACTAATTAAGTAGAATTGCAAGCTTGCCATGTCAGCAGATTAAGTAGAATTGCAAGCTTGCCATGTCAGTAGCATTGTAATGGTGAATGACGGAAAATCGCCTTCTGATGACAATATGAAATCTCATGTTACTGCTCGTGTGAACCACAAGCTCATAAGTGAAAAATGGATGAAACAATAAAGTAATTTTCCTTTTATTTTTTATTTTTTATGATTTGATTCGTAGATTACTATTACATTTTGGATGACAGGTAACCAATATAAGCAAAACTTGCTAATTTAAAATTAAAATTTTCAAAATAGTAATGTTTTGACAAAAAAAAAAAATCTCATGGTGTCTCTTAAGACTTTATTTATTTCATGAAAAATATTTTCTTGAAAAATATTTTCTATATTTTTTAATATTTGAAAGCATTTAAAGAAAATTGATTAATAAAAAATATTTCTCTGATTAAAAGAAAATTAAGTAATTTTTTTAAAAAATAATTTTTATTTTTTAAAAGAGAATATTATTTTTTATTTTTTAAACTTTAAAAATTTTATTAGAATGTAAACACGCTTATATATACATGAACTAAATAAATATTATTAATTTAACATTACAGCAAAATAATAAAAGATATTTTTATAGAAATTATTTTTTATATAAATATTATTTTTCATGAAATAAATGAAACATTAAAAGTTGAGATATTTCATCATTCAATTAAATAATTTTTACTCAATAATAAATATAAAATTTTTCTTATTTAAATATCATTTATTATGAATTAAGATATAAAATATATGATAAAATCTACTTATTAAATAAGTAATTTTCATATATTTATTGATAATGAAATTATTTTTAAAATAAAATATTTCTAGTTAATTAAATTGAAAGAATTAATTATTTTTCAAAATTAAGTGAAAAATAGAGTGACAAAATATTATTATACTATACTAAAATAGGAGTTCTTTTAGTGTTCATACGAACAGTAAAAGTTCCTCTTTGCCCCTATTTTTTATTTTATTATTTTATTATTATTTTTTTTTTTGTCTAAATTATAATCATCTTCCCACAAATTCTTGTTTCTAGCCGCATCCTTTCACATTTTCCTAGACAGTCAGAGATTTTATGGACTTTTTTTCTTCTATCTATATATATATATATATATATATATATATATATATATATATATATATATATAAAATTTTTATTTTAATTTCAATATCTTATAAATTATTTAATATTTATTGTTTTCATGGGGAGAAATTTAAAATAATTTTTTTTAATAAAGTTTAATTCACTTTTACAATAACAATGTCATATTATCTATTGTGATTTTTTATTTTCAGTGTCTTTATTTTTTTAAAATTTTATTTTTTACTATTTTTTTTTAATTTTTTATGATATATAATGAAAGCTTATGACATGCTATTTCATTTTTTTTATCTTTTTAATTAATTAAATTTTTTGAATTAGAAGAAACACTAATACCATCAAATTTTTATTTATGAGTTTTATTTTATTAAATAAGTTTTCAAAATTTTTATTTATTAATTATAAGTTTCAAACAACTTAATTGTTTGTATATGAATTGAAATTATTTCTTTTTAGTATTTTATTTTTTTATTGTCATTTTAATAATTCAATTTGCATTAATTATTATTATTATTATTAAATCAATTTTAATAAAATTTTACTTTATGATAAATATAAATCTCACTTTATATAACATTATATTAATAAAACATTAGACTTTCATCTCATTAATTATGAGGAAGAAAATATAATAACAATAAATTATTAATCTATTTTAGCAATATTTTTTTTGTATTTTTTTCTATAAAAACTATTTTAAATTATTAAGATTTTGATTGTCATTATTATTAGTCTATTGTTATAATTTCGTAATTATTATTGTTATCTAAAAATAATATTTATAGACTTTTCATAAGAACTATTTAGATTTATTAGTCTATTAAATGAGTAAATTTAGTTTATAAATAACAAAAAATTAAAATTGCCTTGTTGTTAAATTCTTATGCATTTTCTTTAGATGAGTTAATTAAATTACTTTTTTAACTATTATTATTATTATTATTATTATTATTATTATTAGACCTTACAAATAAATATTTTTTATAATTAAATTATATTTTATTCAATGTATTATAATAACTAACTAATAAATATTATATTATATTATTAATATTAGTTGGTCTTAAACTAAATTAGGTACACTTGACTTACTAGATAAAATTTAATTATATTTTATATTATTATAAAATAAAATAATGTATGTTTTCAATATAAATATTTATTTATTAATTATATAAATATAATAAATTAAAAAATAATAATATCACGGCATCGCGCTAGCGTAAAACGTAACATGCATGTATAAGAATATGGCTGCTAATTAAATAATTAAAAAAAAAAAAAAGAGACTGAGCCGCTTTGTTGAGGAGCGAGCTGACCTTTCATCCGCACGTTGGCTGCTTCGCTTAATTAATAGACAGCCGCACATTTACTTTTATTTTTATTTAGTAATATTAGTAATATTTAATTCCAGTGATGGGTGATGTATTTTAACCCTAGTTTGAATGTTTTAAGCAATTGTCACTGTCAATTATGGAGGCATGATAAAATATAAAAGAGATTATTTTAAACCTAGAATATTGAAACAGTTTCAAACCTAGAATATTGAAATAGGAATTCAGTAATTCTCTGTTTGAAAATTATGATTTTGAAAGAATTTAATTTTTTTAATTTAAAAAATTATTTTAAAAAATAAAATTCATACATAATTGTATTAGATTTGTTTTGATTTTTTTATGCCAATAGTTTATTTCAAATGAATACTAAATGCACAATATAATTAAACCTAGAAATAGCAATTTATCCTATATATATATATGATAAACTTAAAAACGTAAAAATTAATTAATAATCTAAATAGGTCTGGTATAATAGTAAATGTGCACAATAACTTAAAATGGGTCTCACTCAGTACATCAATAATAAAATAAAAATGAAAACATCATATATTTTGCTCAAATAAAAAAAATTAATTAATAAGTTTTAATTTGATGAAATATTGTGAAGTTTGAAGTTTAAATTCTAATAGAATCAAAATCAAGTCAAATAAATCATTCAAAAAATGAAAACTTTTCAATTTGAACCTCATCAATTTTCAACTTTCAATTTTGGTTTAAAAGATTTTTATTGCTAAGTGACATATGTAGTGGGGCCCAATGTCAAAGAAAACTAGAAGTGCTCTAGCAGGCGACAGCTGAATAGAACTACAAAAACCATCAAGCCATTGCTTTACATGTACAATAACAACTAAACACCTGATATAACTCCTGCTCTCATCATTATCATCATGTCCAAGCTCCCACTCCATGTCTCCAATAGTATCAGCTATATTCTTGATCCTTCTTGGATCTCTCTTGCCTTTCATTCGTTACTTCTTACGCGGCGTCGGAAACTACAAAAATGGCTGGAAACTACCCCCTGGTCCCCGACCCCTACCAATCATTGGTAACCCCCACATGCTAGGAAACCTCCTTCTTCGATCCCTTTACCATTTAGCCAAAGAATATGGCCCCATCATGTCGTTAAGGCTAGGCTCTGTAAACATTGTGGTATCGTCTTCTAAAGCTGCTAAACTATTTCTTAAGACCAATGATGTCATTTTCGCTAGCCGTCCAAAACTCCAGGCTCCTCTCATGTCCTATGATTCCAAAGGCATGGCTTTCCCTAAATACAGTTTGCACTGGAGCTACATGAGGAAGTTGTCTGCACTACACCTTCTCAGTGTATCAAAAGTTGAGTCTTTTGCACCGATGAGAAGGGAAAAGCTGGGGTTACTGGTGGATTCATTGAAGAAAGCAGCAGCGGCGAAGGAGGTGGTGGATTTCAGTGCAAGGTTTGAGGCAGTAATACGGAACATGACTCATAAGATGGTGTTTGGAGGAAGTGACGTTGATGAGTTCGACCTGAAGTCTCTTATCATGGAAAATATGAACTTGGCAGGGCGTAATTGACCGTACAAGGGTATTGTAGCATAAAAAAAATACCGGAAGAGGGTGTGTTTATGTTAAATTACCAAAATGGTGCGAATAGAGCTGACTTGAAAAGCTAGTGCACCAAGACACTAGTCATAATAGCGTCCCAACGGCAAGACTCGAATATAAATAACATCCCAGTCTGAACGCTAGTTATAGTGACGTCCCACTATCAATACGTTAATATTACTAGCGTTCCAAGTCCCTTCACGTCAGCCATGCAGAACGTTTGTCAGCCATGCAGAAGATGGTATTTGGTCAGGCAGCAAGACAGTAATATAATTAGCATTCTCAGGTGTTCAAAAATTGCTAAATGATCCCGCAACAAGATGCTAATTATATTAGCATTCCTATGGCAGCAACATGATAATCATAATAGTGTCTCACTGCAATTGCAATACTAATTTATTTTTTTAGTAGTAGTACTATGCATTTGTCAAATGTAATTGTGTTTATACATTATAAAAATATTATAGTTGTACAGATTAAAAAATATTTATGTTAAAAATATTAAAGACTTATTATCGTATTGGAAGTTTTTTGTTTATTTTGTAAAATATGTTATTTTTATAAATTAAAAATATCTTAGTTTATAAATTAAAAATATTAATGTATAATATTTGAATTGGTACGTTTTATTTTTCCTAATGGGGAATATTTTTTGTTTATTTTTTAAAACATATTAAATTTGTAGATTTAAAAATATGTTAGTTTTATACATTGATTTATTTTTTAAATTCTGCTTTATTTTTTTAGTAGTAGTAACATTGATTTAATATTATACATTTGTGAAATTTAATTGTGTTTATACATTGTAAAAAAATTATAGTTGTACAGATTAAAAAATATTAATGTTAAAAATATTAATGGCTAATTATTGTATTGGAAATTTTTTGTTTATTTTGTAAAACATGCTTTTTTTTTTACAAATTAAAAAAAATTCTTAGTTTATAGATTAAAAATATTAATGTGTAATATTTGAATCAGTATGTTTATGTTTTATTTATCTTAATGGGGGCTTTTTTTGGTTTATTTTTTTAAAACATAATAGATTTATAGATTTAAAAATATGTTAGTTTTATAGATTAAAAAATATTAAAGTACAAAATTTATATTGTAAAATTTCTTTAAAAAAATATGTTATTTTGATAGATAAAAAAAATATTAAATTATAATATTTTCACCAACATATTATATGAGCAATAAGTAAAATTGTAGATATAAAAGATAAAAAGGAAGATATAAATTAAGGCATATATATAAATTAGCAAAACGTTTAAAAATGTAATATAATAAAACAAAATTAAAAGTTGCAGCATAATTAATATATAAAATAAGACAAGTATTCAAAAAAGTCATGTGCCATAGCTAAGTCTCCTTATACGTCTCATCGGTCAAAGAACTCAATATTGTCCCCCTTCTTCCAGATCTTGTGTATCACCTTATGTATCTTGGGGTTAGTTAGGTTGTCCTTCTTGTTGTCTTGATGATTCCCCCTTACAGTAGAATGTATAGCACTTTGTTCATAGTGTCTCGCACTAGAAGGAATATGACCTAAGGCACCAGACTGATATAGTGCAAAGTATTGTTCTGAACCATATCCACCAAATTGACTCGAAGCATAGTGTGATGGCCCGATGCTAGATAGTCTGCCAAAAGGAGCAAATAAGCAACTGAATGGTGTTTGCGACTATTGACTCTCAATGAAGTCAAACGTGGTACCACTCCACCTTTAAGATTGAAATGGCATCCATGTTGTTGTTGGGCCAGATATTGATGGGCTAGACACCCAACCAGTGTACTGTGCTGTGATAGTTTCTGAATATGGTTGGAATATTGTGGACGGACTAAGATCAGAAGGTGTAAGTGGCGAGGGAACTGGATCAGAAGGATCAGGCTCAGATAACGGGCAGCAAGGGTGGAATGCGATAGGTGGGAGCAAACATCACCAGGCAGAGAGGGTGGACGAAGTGGCTATTATCGACATTTAGTAGGACATGATCGACGTCGTCTGTGTGAGGACTCAAGCTGATTGACGAGTTGGTTCTCTTCCAATTCATTTACAAAGTTGTTGGTTGAAGTGCGAGCTGAGGAGGTGGTATTTGGCAAAGCTGACTTTCTTGCTCTGGAGTATTCATCAAATTCCTCAGTGTATACTTAACTTGTTCCACATTTTCAGTTGATGGGTTCTTTTATTTTAGCAAATAATCCTCGATTCTGTCCTCCTGTAAATATAAACATACATTTATTAATTTATATTTAACATTAAAAATTATATAATATGAATAATAGTAAGTAACTGGTATTCTAAATCATTACCACAGAACCAATAGCAGCTCCACTAATTGAGATCCAATATCTCACAACTCGATGGTACCACTCCATATATTCAAAATAATGGTGGAGTGGTTGTACCATTGTTACCCTTGAGCAATGAATTATTGTCACCTATTCCAATGATTAATATATATTGCATGGTGGTGCTCCTAATTACTCTCACTTAGTTGAAGAGTACTCTCGTGCAACTCATCTGTTTGCATCTATGGGTGTAGAATAGGTTGAACTAAATCAAACCGCTTGAGTATCCTATCAGCTTGGTGCCATTCAACAATATAGAAGCAAACTAATGGCACCATTGCCTTCCAAATGGGACGGCCTTGAACACAGATGTCTTGAAGCTCATCCAACGATTCATTAGTACATGATTCCCATGTAATCTGTAAGTTAATAGTAATAAAGCATTAAGTCAAGATAAATGCAAGGAAAAATGTAACATATTACTATTTTAACTATGATTATGGAAGTATGGTTTACATCTTGCGGGTGCATCCGGTTAAGGTTGTACTAGATTTGTGATAATACATGAGTTGTTACTTCAGTAATCTATCAAGCTCTACTCCACCTCTTAGTTGAAAAGAAAAATTTTGATGCAATACAATAAAAATCAATTTGTTCATTGCTTAATGGAAAGAAAATAAAAGTTTAGGGACATACCTAGCACCTAGTGGTGCATCATCCGATACTGATGGATCTTTTAATAATAGAGAGATTATTTTAAATCTCTCCCAAGCCCATATCTGCAAAATGAACAGGGGCCCTAAAATCTCCTTCGTTTCAGTGACTGCAACACGACATTGCTCCCAATAAAGGAAGGCTAAGCATGCTTTCCCCCAACTGTATGTCACAGTTTCCCTCAAGTCTTCTAAAAGGGGTAGGAACATCAAGTTCACATGTGAGTTTGTTTTATTCGAAAATATAGAACCAATGAGGTGTGAACATAGTTAAGTTATCTACATGATGTGGAATATCTCCAAACTCATCAGCAAGCCATGATAATTTCAATGTATGTCCTCTTATCATAGCCTGGGATGGTCTAGCTCCCAATAACATCTTACAAAGTGCTGGCCAGTCGGCCCTTGACATCCCAATTATAGGAAAACCATCTACTGGCAAATCGAAAATAATGCCTACATCTTGGAAAGTAATTACACACTCACCAATTGGCATTATAAATGTATAGGTCTCTAGTCTCCATTGCTCTACAAAGGCACTAATTAGGTGCCAATCAAGAGAAAAAAAATCCTAGTCGGGCAATACTAATAAATCCAAAATCTCGGAGATGAGAAACTATTCAGTCATCAATGTTAGAATGCAAGACGTTCCCCTGCCTCCTACAGGTAAGCATTTCATGTTCAATTGTACCATTCCAAATCTCTTCAGAATGGTGTTGTGGCTGGAGTTGAAGAAGTTGTGCATCAATCAACCCTGGAGTAATGTAATCTCTTCTTTGTTGTTGTCTAGCCATACCTATTCATTGTGGCAAATATACATTTTAAAATTGTATTTTGACAACTACAACAATACACATATACCTCTTGTACATTAATTAAGACACCAATGGTAATAAAAACAAGTAATAAAGTAATTATATTAATTAAAATTTTTCATTCATGCATTAATTATAAGTTTGAAATACATAGTCAATATAAAGATATAAGAAAAACATTGTTTAATAAATAAACAAAATATATACATATTGTTCATAACATTATAACTAACTAGGTCATCCTGACTATTTTATTAACTTGACATGATCTAATTAGCTCGTCATAAAGATCTTTCTCCAATTTGTAATCGATTTTAGGTAACACTGGCTTCACCAGAGTATGTTTGTTACTATCACGCATATTTATACCAGTCGATCGACACATGGTCTTCATGGCGACCTAACCAGCATACTCTTTCACAAAGCCTTTAAGTACTAGTAAATATGATGGGGAACAGTTAGCTTCCAATTTTCGCCATAAGTGATCGAGTATACCCTTATTGTGAATACAACTAAAAGCTGACCTCAAAGCCAAATATCTAAGTTTATCTGTTAATAGCTCTCATTCCCATATAATTTCTTGAATTAGTCCATTGACCTTTATCGTATGCCTCACAAGGCAAACTAGGTAATCCCCTGTACTTGAGATTGTTACTTCCATAGATAGATTAATCAAATTCTTAATTATAGCATGTACTTTTCTTGTTGTTATCGACTGACAATCCTTTTTGGAGTGAGCATTATAAGAGCCATGATTTTATCTAAGATAAAAACAAAAGGCAGCACAAATAAATAAATAAGAAAAACATAATAATGCAACCAATGTGTTTAATTATGTAATAAATGGAGCTATTAATGAGAGAGGGGTATGGGTGAGAGAAATTACAAAGTGGGGGTGAAATAGTTACTGGGACGCTGTTCAAATTAGAGTGTCGAAAGCAAGGTGCTGTTAATAATAGCGTGCAGAGTAAGGACGCTATTATTATCATTGTCCATGAAGGGCTGCAGTGATTCCCTGTTGCTCAGTCACATTAAGTAAATATTATAAGCAGTCATGGTAGTGATATTAGTTGCATGCTGAAGGTGGTGGCAAGTTGGGGACTTAAATTGAAAATTTAAGTCAAGGTGCTGATATCCTTTAGCAAGCAATAAATCTCACTGCCATGACTTAGGGGTGAGCAAATTTCGGTTCAAATTGAAAAATCGAACCGAATTAAATTAATTCGGTTCAATCGATTTGATTTTAAATTTTAATCAATTCGGTTCGGTATTATATTATAAAAATTTTGGTTATTTCAGTTCGGTTTGATTTTGAAGAGAAAAAATTAGGTTAAACCGAACCAAACCAAATAGTAATTTTATATATTCAAATCGAACCAAATCAAACCGAATTAATTTTTGAATTGATTTATTTTTATGGGGAATTTATAAATTATATTTAATTATATAAATATAAATTGTTTAATTTCATTGATTAATGGTTATTAGGTTTAAACCAAAGTCAAAATTAGACCAAATAACTTGAAAATCAAGTCTAAATTAAAAAATCAATCAAAAATCAAAACCGATCGGTTTGAACACTGAAATAGAATGGTTCAGTTCGATTCGATTTTTTATCAATTTCGGTTCTGTTCGATTTCTAAAATATATAATTTGGTTTTTATAATTTAATTTGGTTCGGTTTGGTTCGGTTAGAACCGAATGCTCACCCCTACCATGACTGCCATTAATATCCTTGATGTGACATGCATCCCTGCCTTGACGTTGATAATAATAGCGTCCCGACTCTACATGCTGTTACAAATATCAGTCTGCTCAGAGTAAGGATGCTAACTTTCCTAAGCAGATTATGTCCCAATACTTGTACCACCCTATTTCATCAATTCTCTCACCCACACCCCTCTCTTGTTAATTGTTTTTTTTTTAATTCATCCTTACGGTAAATAACTCCTTTTAATTCTAAAATTATAATTGGAAAACAAACACATCAAAAGGCAATAATTCATATTTAACAATGCATTACATATATCTTATAATCACAATAAATAAAGACTAAGTTAACATTGTACTATACTAAACCTAGCAACATAGTGGTAAGCAGTGTGGGAGATAATGTACAAAATCATTATCATCACCGTCACTAAAATAAAAAATCTCATCATCTTCCATGTTTAAGGTAGCTTCAGGTACGCTATTAACTTGTCCATATTTATGAATGGCATTCATTGTTTGTGAAATAGTTCAAGATGATTATTCATTATCTCATTCTCAGCACACAATTGTGCTTTACCTTTTTGGATACCTTTGATTGAATTCGTTTCTACCTCAGCTAATCGAACCATTGGGATTGGTAAATCATGAAATCTATAGTATGCTTCCAGTTCACAACGTGTCTCCCATAATCTCTCCCATTCATACTGTATAGCGATTGTAACTTTTTCAAAACTTGAAAGATTCTTTAAATGCTCACTTATAAATATATGGTTTGCGAATCCTTGTTGCAGACATGCATAACACTTCAGATTGACAAATGCTCTTTTATGACCATACTATGTACATCCATTAAGGTTTGTATATTTGTCCATTATATTTTCATTTGCTTTTTATTTGAAGTGTTTGGATGACTCTTATGTGATAAGACACAATTCATCTTCCTATGCATTAATCCCTGTTACATTTACACACATAAAATGAAAACATAAAAATAAACATAGTGCGCAACAATATATGGTAGTTAAAAAAAAATTAGAGGATTTGTTCAATACAATGTATTTGAAAAGAGTAATATAATTAATTAATGGTGTTCTTTCGCATGGGACAACTCTTTTTTGTATATCCTTATTCACAACAGAGCGAACAATGGATTTTAGACGTCTCCCTAGCTTTTCCATTCACCCTCCAATCCATTTCATTCTTCTTCCTTAATGATTTTGGTCTTCCTTTAGACCTTTTCCATGTTGGATCAGATATAAGAATTGGATCTTGTCTGTCAACCAATCATTATGATGTCTAAGTGCATGAAACTGTCACTCATAGCACTTAAGCGTTTGATCCAATGTATAATAATTTGAAATATATTGCTCATAATTAATTGATATTGATTGGTATGCTGCTATCACATGGAAACATGGAATGTGTATCTCTTAAAACTTTTCACACATGCATGTCCTTTCATCAAGTTTCACAACATGCTTCTTTCCAGATCCACCCTTCCAAACTTCAAATTCACCACAATTATGGTTAAACAATCTAGCATTAAGTGAGTTTGCTGCATTTAAAATTTTCAATTAAAAGTTTTTGACATGCTCGTGTAAATTTTAAGTGCAATTGCAGTTGCTCACAGAACGTCATTAGGCATGTGTTAAAATATTTGATACACTAGAAAAATATTTTCTGTACCATTATAGTTATTGGTAATGCATAGATCTCCTTGAGCATTCTATTAACGGACTCAATGGTATTGGTTGTCATGAAGCCATAATGTTTCCTTCCATCATGAGAACGTGTCCATTTGTCTAAAGGCATCTTTATGGCCCATTCAAACATGCTTGGATACTCGCTCTTGATTGTGTTCATGGACTCATAATTTTTTTTTCTACATTTAGTAGGCTATTACAAAAAACACTATTAATTCTTTACATTATGTGACAATGATTGCTTCAATTAAAGTTACGATAACTATTAAATTTAGATCACTAACCCGCCTTTCAAATAACTTCTTTCATATCAGTATTTTTAAACTTCATTTTATAATTACTGAGGATGTGTCTTAAGCAATATCTATTATTGTTGCTTGCGGCAATCCAAGGTGGGGGGGGGGGTGAATTGGGTATTAATTAAAAATTTGAAGGTTAGCTGGAGATTTTTGATAGAAGTGCACAAAAAAAGGAAGAAAAGAAAGAACACAAGAGATTTTATAGAAGTTCGGCTATCCCAATACCATGTCCTTTCCTCAAGGCCTTCTTTGAGAGTTAACTTCATTAAAATTCTTCTTTAGGTAAAGAATAAACCCTTTACAATCACCACAAGAGCAAACCCTTATTCTTTTATAAATCCCTTTACACTTAAGAGCAATTTAATGCTTTATTACACTTAAGTAACAATAAATGTTTACAATAACCTTGAACAAACTCTCAGAACAAAGAAATTATAGCTCAAACTATCAAGCTCTCAATAATCAATTATGGTAGCTTAAGCTCTAAAGAGAGAAAAGAGGAAGAAATCTTTTGAACATAATAAATTCTCAAAGAAATAGTTGTTGTCACTTCCCTCCAATCATAAATGGTCTCTATTTATAGTTTTGGCAAGAAAATGACTGTTAGAGGAACATTAAATGCAAATATAACTGTTCAACCACCCATAACCCTGTTTTATCAAGTTTTAAAAAACCATGTTTGGCTGCCGAAGTCTTTTACTTCAGTTGCCAAAGGTTGGGGTGCCAAAAAATGTTATTTAAAAAGTGAACTTCGGCTGCCGAAGTTCCCAGCTTTAGCTACCGAAGTGCTCACTAGACCAAAAAGGCAATTAGGCTTTAAAAATTCAAAACTATTATTTAAAGTGTGAACTTCAGCTACCAAAGTTTCCAACTCTGGCTGTCGAAGTGCTCTCTGGACAAAAGGCACAAAAGGGCACTTAAGCTTTAAAAACTCATAACTTTTTGATCCGAACTCGAATTTTCAATCCATTTGAACCGTTGGAAAGCTAATTTGATAAATTTTTCAATAAAAGCATTTTCAAAAAAAAAATTTCATTTATCAAAAGTAAAAATTTCATTTTACTCCCTCTTGGTCAAGAAAAGTTAAAAATAAAGACACTAAGAAATTTAGAGAAACTTAGACTTGAGCCAACATAACCAACCAATTGAGATTCACAAGATAAAAGAAAAAATTTACATTATAGTGTCTCCTTGATCTTTGCTTCAATTTCTTGCTCTCTCTCAATCTTAATTTGAAGCAATTTCTCAATTTTGAACTTGGGACCTACAATTTTAAAACAAATACTTCCAAAGTAGATTAGTAGCACACTAATTATTTACTATCATCAAAACATGGATTAAGACCCGTAGGTCCAACAATCTCCCCCTTTTTGATGACGATAAACAATTAGTGGATGAGGAAAATTAAACACAAGTGAAGTGTGTATTTTTCAGAAATTCTCCCCCTTTCAAAAACAATTTATGCTTCAATAATTAGAATTTGAAGAGCACATAAGAGAGGTTTTGACTCAATGAATGCAATGCCATAATGTCATAAGTCCTAGATGAATGATGATACAAAGATATTTCTAAATCAATAACAATCCAATAGATTAGAAAACATCATATAAATATACCAATATCATGTATGTATACCATGTATATACTATGTATAAAGGTATTTCTAGAATCTGGAGCTATACTTCCATTATCTACTAAAAAATGTATCCCACTAAAAGCATGTATACTATGTATTTATCATGTATAAAGCCTAGAATCTAGAATTATACATTTACTATCTACATATATCCCCCTTTTGGCATCATCAAAATACACTCCAAAGGAGAAGACGTACAATATTCTTTTTGACAAGGTTAGTATAAAAGAACTAGAGAAGCTTCTTTCTAAACTCCTGTAGACTATTCAAATCCAAAAGCATGAAGAGGTGTTTGGGTAGGCTGAGGACCCTTACTATATTCTCCCCTAGGTCACTTTTCACAAGCTCTCTTTTAATCCATAGAGATGAAAAAGCATTAGAGAGAGAACTACAAGAACTAAAATTTACACTATAAACAATATACCACATAGTGTAAGTGAAATAAGTGATAGACACAAGATTTTAATTCAGACAAGAGTGCAACACATGTTTAGACCAATTATTTATGTTTAAAATAGGAGCACAATCAACCATACTCAATAAAAATTACTAACAAGTTCATGATATCAACAATCATTAAAGATGTAAATTTGATGTAAAACCATGTTTTTTGAAATACTTATGCAAAAACTATTAATAGTGAAATTATTTCACAGATGCCAATCATTGATGCACAATATCAATAATATGTCAGAAAAGAACCAAAGGATAAATCTAAGTAACAATTTTAGTGATTCAAATTAGATTGGAGCGTTTCAACCACAAAGAGAGTGTGAGGCAGCAATTGTAAATATAGAAAAGTAGCATTAAGCCAAAATGTAGCATCAATAGTAAGAGTATAGAATGTAGCAACTTTAACAAAATAGGTTCAATATCCTCTTTTTGCATAAAACAACAATACAAGTACAATAGTTTCATTTGATCAGTATTAATGAGCTAGATTTCATGCCAAAAAGAGCATAAGAATTGATTTCATAGAATTTATAGTTTTCAAGCAGAAGGAATCAAAGAGTCATGTCTCTTGACAAGTTCCCACAAAATAGACATATTGTTTTCATGTGAACAATAAATTATAATATGTATGCAACATCATAAAGCAAGCATAGGTATGAACCATTAAGTAAAAAAGAAATCTAACTAATCAACAAGAAAGATCAATAACTTAAATTCCGCAAAATTTCAATATTGGACTTCAGAATCTATGATGCCATAAACACACACACATACACACACACACACACACACATGTACATATATACATATACTCAGTAGCCAACACCTTTGAAAATGAGTGAATTGAAGAGTAAAACAAAGAAAATATTGAGTAAAAACTGAATATACGAGAGGGAGAGGCAATGGTGTTTAGAAGAGATGATTTGAAGGTGAAGCGCAAAGGAGAAAATAAATAAAGGGCCACCAAAAATGTCGAAGAAAGGTGAAGAAGGGTTTTTATAAACTCCATGTTCGGCAGCCAAAAAGAAGACTTTCGGCTGCCACAACAGCTTCTGCCCATTTTCAAAAATTAGGATTTTAAGGTTCGATAGCTGGAATAAGGACTTTCGACTGCCTAAAGTACCTGAGTCTGAAATTTTAAAACACATTTTCAGGGCCATGGCAACATCAAAAACCTTTTCTTTTTAAATAAATAAAACTTCTAACACATAAAAATTTTGAAAAACATTGAGACAAATCTTAAAACACCAAATATACACCAATTTAACAAGAATTTTCAAAAAGTATATACACATTCAATCATCACAATTTTAAGCATTAAAGTTATCAAGCATGCCTAATTCTCTTTTAATGAAATTAAATCTATCTTCACATAAAGGTTTTGTAAATATATCAGCTAATTGGTGATTAGTGTCAACAAACTCAAGAACAACATCACCATTCAACACATGATCATGTATAAAATAATGTCTAATGTCTATATGCTTGGTTCTAAAATGTTGCACGGGGTTCTTGGTCAAATTGATTGCACTTGTGTTATTATATTTAATAGGAATGTGATCAAGAGACACTTTGAAGTCCCATAATTGTTGTTTGATCCAAAGAATTTGACTACAACAAAGACCTACAGCCACATATTCTGCTTCAGCCATGAAAAGTGCAACCGAGTTTTGTTTCTTGCTATACCAAGAAACTAAAGAGTATCCTAGGAGTTAACAAGTTCTTGAGGTACTCTTCCTATCAAGGATGCTTTCAGCAAAGTCGACATCCGAGTAGGAACACAAATCAAAAGATGCTTTTCTAGGATACCATAGACCTAAATGTAATAAGCCATTCAAGTAATTGAGAATGCTTTTAATAGCATGCAAATGAGACTCTTTAGGACGCGATTGAAAACGTGTACATAAATATACAAAAAACATGATGTCTGGTCTACCCGTCGTGAGGTATAAGAGACTACTGATCATACCTCTATAGAGCTTTTTATCAATTAGTTTTCCTTTTTCATCCTTGTTAAGTTTGGAGTTTGTGCTCATTAGAGTTCTACCTGGTTTGCTATTCTCCATCCCAAACTTCTTGATCAACTCTTTAGTGTACTTGCTTGGTTGATGAAGATGCCATCCTTAGCTTGCTTAATTTGAAGCCCAAGGAAGAACTTGAATTCTCCCATTATGCTCATCTCAAACTCACTCTTCAAGGTGTTAGCAAACTCTTTACATAAACACTCATTAGTAGCACCAAATATAATATCATCAATATATATTTGTACTAAAAGGATGTCATTTTCATGATTTTTAACAAAAAGAGTTGTATTAACTTTTCCTTTTGAAAAACCATTTATTTGCAAAAGAAAGTTACTAAGTCTTTCATACCAAGCTCTAGGAGCTTGTTTCAAGCCATACAAGGCTTTAGTCAATTTAAAAACATAGTTTAGAAACTCATAATTTTTAAAACCAGGAGGTTGCTCAACATATACCTCCTCATCAATAAAGCCATTTAGAAAAGCACTTTTAACATCTATTTGAAAAAGTTTAAAATTCATGTATGATGCATATGCAAGAAAAATTCTAATGGCTTCTAATATAGCTACAGGGGTAAAAGTTTCATCAAAGTTAATGCCCTCCTCTTGGTTATAGCCTTTATTCCTACTTATGTTTCCATTCTCATCTAACTTATTTCTAAACACCCATTTAGTGCCTATGGATGGATGGTCCTTTGGCCTAGGAACTAAGGTCCAAACATTATTTCTTTCAAATTAGTTGAGTTCCTCTTGCATTGCAAGCACCCAACCCTCATCATTTATGGCCTCATCTATGCTTTTAGGTTTTATTTGAGAGATAAATGCAAGGTTATTACATATATTTCTAAGAGAGGATCTAGTTGTTACCCCTTTTGATGTATCACCAATGATTAGGTCCTTAGGATGATCCTTCTTAAAGGTCCAATCTTTAGGTAGATCTTTTTAAACTCCTTGATGAGGAACTAGTTGACTTAGTTGCTCTTGAAGCTCAACTTCATCATCTCCCAAATCCTTTAAGGGATCTTCCTTAAGTTAATCTTGATCTTTACTAAATTGAGGATCTCTAAGAGTCAACTCATCAAAATTACTTACAACATCATCATCATAAGAAATATCATTTCTAGGAACAAAGGGGTTAGCTTTATCAAATACAACATACATTGACTCTTCAATAACTAAAGTTCTTTTATTAAAGACTCTATATGCCTTACTAGATATGGAGTACCCCAAGAAGATACTTTCATTGGTTTTAGATCCAATTTTATCTAGATTATCTTTAATATTCAAAATGAAGCACTTACAACTAAAAACTCTAAAATAACCTACTTTAGGTTTATTGCCATTCCATAGCTCATAAGGAGTTTTCTTTAAAATAGGTTTAATCAAAACTCTATGTGAAACATAACAAGCCGTATTAATGGCTTTCGCCCAAAAATAAGTAGGCATGTTATATTCATTTAACATAGTCTTCCCCATGTCTAAAAGAGTTCTATTTTTTCTTTCAACAATACCATTTTTTTAGGGAGTCCTAGGAGAAGAAAAGTTATGAGTGATCCCTAGTGAGTTATAAAATTTTTCAAATCTCTCATTTTCAAATTCTCTACCATGATCACTCCTAATAGAAGAAATTTGAAAACCTTTTTTATTTTGAACCTTTTTTGAAAATCTCTTAAAAAGATCAAAACATTCATCCTTATGAGCAAGGAATGCAACCCAAGTATATCTAGAATAGTCATCAATAATCACAAAAGTGAAATATGCACCACCTAAGCTAGCTACTTTAGTAGGATAAAATAAATCCATATGCAATAATTGAAGAGGTCTAAAAGTGGATATCTTATGAGTAGATTTAAAAGAGCTCTTGACTTGCTTACCCATTTGGCATGTACCACACACCTTGTCCTTTTGAAATTTGATCTATGGAAGCCCATCAACTAGCTATCCTGGTTCAAGTTTGCAGGAAGGTCCATGCTAGCAGGTGCAAGCCTTATATGCTAAGTCCAAGAGTCAACACTAATAGAAATAAAATACTTGACATCTTTGTTAGACAAAGCATACAAATCAATAACATAAATATTTTCAATTCTTTCACCAATAAATAACATTTTGTTATCACACATTTTAGACACAAAGCAAGATTTAGACTAAAAAATGACTCTACAACCCTTATCACACAATTAACTAACACTAAGCAAATTATGTTTTAAACCATCAACCAAGAGTACTTTGTCAAGAATAGGGGAGTTTTCCTTATCAATGTTACCTATCCTCACAATTTTACCTTTACCATTGTCACCAAAGGTTACTTGCCCACCTCCATCTTTCTTTTCAAGTGAAAGGAAAAGGTCGGCATTTTCGGTCATGTGTCTTGAACATCCATTATTCAAATACCACTTGCTTTCAAGCTTTGAGAATTTCAAACACACCTACACAAGACAATTTAATTTACTTTAGGTACCCAAATGTACGTGGGTCCTTGGGGGTTAGTGGTTCCATCATTTGAATAAAATGTTCTAACATATCCAAGATGGATATTTCTAATGGCACACCTATAGTTGGTGTGACCGAATTTGCCACGATAGTGACATTGACCATTAAACCTTTTAATTCTTGGTTGTATGAAAGTGTGCACATGGTCTCATGTGACCATTCTTTTTATGTCCATTATGTGCATGTGAGCATGAGGCATGGTGAGTGTGATGATAGTTATGAGGCTTAGTAGCATGTCCCTTATGGTGGTTTGGCCTAGATGCAACTTTCCTAGATGAATATGTCCTATTTGCATTTTTTCTAGGAACATGATGATGATATGAGGTCTTTCTAGGTTCATTGCCACTAGATTACTTTGGTTCTTGTCCTTTAGGATTGGACACCTTTGAACTAGGCACTTAGAGACTAGGCTCACTAGAACTAGATGCTTTAACAAATATAGTCTTAGAAAGAGGTGCTTGAGCAAATTTGCTATAGCCAAGTCCATACTTGATGCTAGGAGACCTTTGAGAGTCCAAAATTGCATCAAGTTTATCCATTCCTTTAGCAAATTTGGAAAGAGAAGTTTTTAGCTCAATAATTTCATTTTTCAACTTCTCATTTTCTAATGAGAGCTCATCTAAGGATTTTTGCATGCTATTATCTAAAGGTCTATCATCCTTAGATGAAGTCTCATTCTCTTTCTTTAAACTAGCAAGCTCACTTTTCAATCGTTTATTTTTCTTATGACTTAATTCTAGTTTATCATTCATAACTTTAAGAGCACTAACTAGCTCATCATAAGAAAATTTAACAACATCATCATTTAAAGTTACCTCATTGGAGCTTTTTCTCATTGCCATGAAGTACATTTGGGCAACTTGATCACCAATCTCCTCATCTTTGGAGTCACTTGGTTCATCCCATGTTGCTTCAAGTGCCTTCTTCTTGAATTTCATGAAAGGCTTCTTCAATTTGGAATAATCCGTTCTAATGTGACCCAGCTTGTTGCATTCAAAGTATATGGGAGGATCCTTCTTGCTACTTTTACCCTTGTCCTTTTTAAAATTCTTCTTTGAGATGAATTTCTTATTTTGGAAGAGCATCTTCCTTATTCTCCTTGCCACTAAAGCCAAATCTTCCTCATCATACTCATCATCTTCATCACTTGAGTTTTCGAAAGATACTTAAAGGCAATGTTCTTCTTGATCTTGTTGGGTTCCTCCACTTGCTCTTTTTTTAAGGTCATCTCATAGTCAATGAGATTTCCCAAGAGAGGTTACTTTGGGTAGCCACTCCTTAAGAAGACTTCTTAGTATCTTCTTTACTAGGTCCTCATTTGTGAATGTCTTCCCAAGAGATTTGATTCCCCCCATGATCTCCACAAATCTATCATACATTTGACTTGCGGTTTCATCTGACTTCATCTTGAATAACTCATATTGATAGATGAGGGAATCCATCTTATTCTCTTTTACCTGGCTAGTACCCTCATGAGTGACTACCAAAGCATCCCAAATTTCTTTTGCTGTGGACTTCATACAAACCTTATTATATACACTTCTACTTAGTGCACAAAATAAAACATGAATGCCTGTATCATTTAGTGCTACTCTTCTTTTTTCTTTCTCACTCCATTCATCCTTTGGCTTAGCTACATGCACACTATCTACTATTTTAGTTGGGGTGAATGGCCCATTTTCAATAACATCCCACAAATTAACACCTTCTGATTTTAGGAAATAATAAATTTTATTTTTTCAATACAACAAGTCATTATCATCAAAAAAAGGAGATCTCACCACTGATTGACCTTCTTGTGCATTGAGTGTTGCCACTTATCTTTGCTCCAAGATGATTAAATCTTTATTGAATGGATACTTGCTCTGATACCACTTATTGTCCCTTATGGCAACTCAAGAGGGGGGAGGGTGAATTGGGTGTTAATTAAAAATTTGAAGGCTAGTTGGAGATTTCCAATGGAAATGCATAAGAAAAGGAAGAAAAGAAAGAATACAAGAGATTTTATAGAGGTTCAGCTATCTCAAGCCTACATTCTCTCTTTAAGGCCCTCCTTGAGAGTTAACTCTACTAAAATTTTTCTTTGAGGGAAGAATAAACCTCTTATAATCACCATAAGAGCAAACCCTTGCTCTTTTACAAATCCCTTTACACTCAAGAGCAATTTAATGCTCTATTACACTCAAGTAACAATAAATCCTCACAACAACCTTAAACAAACTCTCAGAATAAAGAAATTACAGCTCAAACTATCAAACTTTCAATAATCAATTATGGTAGCTCAAGTTCTAGAGAGAGAGAAGAGGAAAAAATCTTTTGAGCACAATAAATTCTCAAAGAAATAGTTATTGTCACTTCCTTCCAGCAATAAATGGTATCTATTTATAGTTTTGGCAAGAAAATGACCGTTGGGGGTACATTAAATGCAAATATAGCCATTCAGCTACCTAAAACCCTATTTTGTCGAGTTTCAGAAACTCAAGTTCGGCTGTCAAAGTCTTTTACTTCGATTGCCGAAGGTTGGGACGTCAAAAAATGTCATTTAAACAGTGAACTTCGGCTAAAGGTTGGGACGTCAAAAAACGTCATTTAAACAGTGAACTTCGGCTGCCTAAGTTCCCAACTTCGGCTACCAAAGTGCTTCCTGAATAAAAAAGGCACTTAGACTTTAAAAACTCAAAAACCATCATTTAAAGTATGAACTTCGGCTGTCGAAGTTCCCAACTTTGGTTGCCGAAGTGCTCTCCGGACAAAAAAGGCACAAAAGAGCACTTAGGCTTTAAAAACTCATAACTTTTTGACCCAAACTTGGATTTTCACTCTGTCTGAACCATTGGAAAGCTAATTTGATAAAATTTTAAATGAAAATACTTTCAAAAACAAATTTGCATATCTCAAAAGTGAAAATTTCATTTTACTCCCCCTTGGTCAAGAAAAAGTTAAAAATAGAAATAGTAAGAAATTTAGAGAAACCTAGACTTGAGCTAACATAACCAACCAGTTGAGATTTATAAGATAAAAAAAAAAAAAATTACATTGTAGTGTCTCCTTGATCTTTGCTTCAATTTTTTGCTCCCTCTCAATCTTGATTTGAAGCAATTTATCAATTTTGAACTTGAGACCTACAATCTTAATACAAACACTTTCAAAATATATTAGTAGCACATTAATTATTTATTATCATTAAAACATAGATTAAGACCCCTAGGTCTAACATCTATGATATCCATCAGAAGGTTGCCTTCAATCTTGCTGCATTGCCTTTTTAATAGATATGCCTATCTAATATAACACAAATACCTTTATGATCTATCACAAACACCCTCAAACAAGACATGAACCAATCCCAATTTTTCACAATCAACTATTGCCTACGCAATTGGAAAAATGTGGTTATTGCCATCTAGTGTCGTCGCACAAAATAAGCACCCTTTGTACTTTCCATATAAAAATGTTAAGTTTATGAAAATAACCTCTAAAAATAACTGGCCGACAATGCTTAAATCCTTCAATTATTTGTTTATACGCCTAAAACATTCCATCAAAAACTCAATATTCAGGATCTAATTTATTATTAATAAAAAGAGAGTTATCTTCAGTCAAGAACGAGCAATTAGGGTTGTGTTTGCACAAAGCATTCATGAATCGACACAATCCTCCATAAGATTCTTACCAACCACTAACGATCTTAACAATTGCCTAGTGTCTAGCCTTCTAGGTCTTCCAATAACTCGACATATATCCAACCTTATCTTTGATTTATGCTTGTAACATAGCTATCTTCACACTTGGTTGTTCTCGTACAATAGCTTGGATGAACTCAGATATAAATCAACTATCCAATTACCTATGGTCTTGCGAGAGTGATGGATTAACACATTTATGGTGTCCGTTATATTGTGTAATTTTTCATATATCACATCCTTCCCGCCATGATGCATGCATCCTCCATTTACAATTGCTATTTCTATCTTTGCACCTGATGGCATATGTTCTACTCTTTGTCTCATCATTACAAAACTCATGGTGCCTAAGTAAATAATATTCTTTGGCAGCTTTTTGGATGGACTCTCTAGAAGGGAATAACATTCCAACTTCAAACTCCTTTTATGGATCCCACATTGAACTACATGGCAGTTTTGACCATGGATCAACCGTTAGTAATTAAAAATTAATTTCAAAGTAAGGCAGAGGAGGAACAAGCGGCATTATTGGGTTCACAACATAAGTGTTGTAATACAAAGGCAAGTCTAATAGTAGGCCATTATGATGATCAACATCCTCAATTATGTCTGTGTCATCATTGTCAATCCATTCTTCTTTATAATCCTCTTCGTCCTCATCATCATTCAGATAATAATCACTGTTAGGAGCAGATTCTGAATTGTTCACCAATCGACTTGGACAAATATATGCACCTTCTTTAGTCATCCCTATCACTTTCTCCTCAACTGTATTGCCATCAATTTGAGACAATTGATAGCATAAAATGGTCTCATCACTTTTATCCTTATAAGCACCTGGATTAGTGGAACCAACATTTAATGGTCCCGCTTCATCAACATCATATTCGGATGCATCCAGTTGAAAAATGTCAATATATAATTCAATTGATGACATACCTCCAATTTCATTAATGAAGTGAAACATCATATTTACATCATCATCTTTAGCCAAGCTCATGCAATCCCATTTCACTGAACCATCTCCTACAATGGGTTGTGTGAATAAGATATTCGATATAAATTCATGTCCAGCTTTAAAACCAATTCTACGCACTATTTTCATACCTAAAGTATCAAAATCCAGGCGTCTACCAGTAGTAATGACCGTAGATGAACCCCCACAATAGTCATAGCCTAAATCATCCATAATAATTTCAATATCCCATTATAAAATAGTAAAAGATGGAATTGACATTTTCTGATTAAATAAGAACTAAATTATTTAAATGAAGCATAACAAAAATTATCATTAATAGCATTCAATAAGGTTGAAAGAAAAAAAAAAAAAACCGAATGAAGATCTGGTTCTGTTTAACATTTCAAGTTGGAATTATTACAACTAGTTATAACCACTACAACTGTACGCATAAATGGTCAAATTCACTACAAGTATTCAATTGTATTTTTTTTTAAAAAAAAAAAACCTAACTGGATGAAAATTCAGTTCAATTTAACATTACAAATCGAAATTATCAGAACCGATAAGAATCGCTACAACTTGCACCATAAATGATCCAGTTTACAATAAGTATTCAATTTTATTTATTGCAAAAAAAACAAATTAAACCGAACCAGATGCAGATCTGGTTCGATTTACTATTACAACTCAGAATTATTAGAACCAGTAATAATCGCAACAACTATTAGCATAAATGGTCTAGTTCACAACAAGTATTCAAATTTATTTGTTAAAAAAAAAATGAACCGGATGAAGATCCTGTTTGATTTAACATTACAACTTAGAATTATCAGAATCGGTATGAATTGCTACAATTGTCTAGATAAACAATCAGGTTCACCACATTTTTTTTTTTTTGCTTTTTTTTTCTTTAAGTATTATATTTTTGCAAACTACTGTAATTATTGTATTTTTATAAATTTTACATATTATATTTTTATCAACTTAAACTATTATTGTAGGTTAATGTAAAATTATTTATTCAACTTATTAAATTATTATATTTTTTATATGAAACTTAAAATTTAATTAATATACAACTTATTTTCGGATATAATTTATATTTTTTTATTAATTTTATATTACATTTTTTCTACATTCTTTAGTATAATATATTATAAACTCAATTTTGGACGAATTTTTTCTTTTTTATATAGCTTTTACAAATTTTTCTAAAGTTAAACTTTTATTTTAGGTTAATATAAATTTTTGTATTCAACTTATTAAACTATTTTTTTTTTGTAATACAAAAATTACATTTTGTGAATATAAAATTTATTTTCGGCTATTTCTTATATTTCTAATTTTTTCATTTTTTAAATATTATCTTAATAATATAAATTTATATTATATTTTTTATACATTCTTTAGTATAATATATTATATAATCACTTTTCTATTAATTTTTTTTCTTTTTTTTATAGCTTTTACTAATTTTTATAAACTTAAACTATTATTTTAGTTTAAACTAAATTTTTCTATTCAACTTATTAAACTATTATATTTTGTTATACAAAAATTACATATTATTTAATATAAAATTTATTTTTGTCCATAATTTAGATTTATAATTTTTTCATTTTTTTGAATATTATCTTAATACTATAAATTTATATTATATTTTCTCTACATTCTTTACTATTATTTATTAAAAACTCAAATTTCTATTAATTTTTCTTTTTTTCAATAACTTTTACTAATTTTAATAGTATTATACTATTACTATATACATACATACATTCATATATATATATATATATATTATTAAAAATAATTCCTACTATGCATTAGTTAAGTTGAGTCCACTAAGTCAGTAAGAATGCAAATTTAAACCTTAATAACTTCAAGTACATCCATTCTTGGCCACCGAAGTATTTTATATACTCACAACTTCACATGCTTAACAATTATTTTAAGAAAATCTCTTAAACCAAATACATCATCTCTATATAACCATAGCAAATAATGTAAGTGTTTAAAATTTCTTAAATAATTGCCCTAGTGGAGAGCAATAATGCAATTTTCAAATTACACCATCACCAACTTAATCATTTTGCTGGAAGATTTTCTTGGCCGACTTAATTAATTTTGGTCTCATTTTGCACATTAGCCATTTTCATGTATATCTTATGTACATCATGAACATATATATCACACATACATATATTTATACAATGGTAATGTAAAAGGCATAATTATGGACTATTCTATGGGAATTCAATCCTGGCCACAAGGATTGAATTCAAGGACATCCTAGGTTAACATTCATTTATTTGCAAGTTGTTCACAATTCTTCAACTCTTGAAGGTTACGCTCTCACTAATCTCCATCAATGTATAAAGCTCCATTTCTTCTTGTAAATCTACCATAGCCAATTACAACATTTATCCTTGGCATTCTAAGGTGAAAATTATAATGAAAATTGAGCATACAAGTTCAAATAAATAAATTACAATTTAACGCTATCACAACAAACTTATGATACAACCCATGTAAAAATTAAAATTAATTATTACAATCCCATAGAAATGAATAAGAGTAACATTACATTGGTCTCCTAAAGTCCATGATCACCTTTCATGCCATTTCCACATTCATCACATGAATATACTATTTAATTTTAAATACCTAATATTCAAAATTAAATCTACCATATATGAATAACATTCACAATCATATTATATTGATGTTGGGACTTAGATAAACATTTTAATTACCAAGAAAAGTTATAAAAGTTGATCAAACACAATGTTCATAACATTAGCCTTATGGAAATTCCACCTTGGCCATTAAGTACTTTAATCAATTTTCATGATTTTTCTTGGATTCCAATGGTTCCAAACAACATGTTATACATGTCTAACACCATAAAATAAGTCAACAAAAAAAAATTGTTTGCAAAATTCTCAATTTTTGTTGAATTGAATGTGAGCATGGTCTCACTGATACATGCATTTTGCATAGTTATTTAGGTTTAATTTCATGGCCATTTTACTTGATTGTTAGTCACTTTTAGCTAATTTTATTAGCTATTTAGATAGTTTTTTATGATTGTCAATTTTTGGATTAATTTGTAATTTTACTTTGTTTTGTAGGAAAAATGGTGTTTTTGAGGGATTAAAAAGAAATTATACCAGTGATGAGTGATTTCTACAGCCAAAGATATCAAAAACAAGTTTGAAAGTTGAATTATGCAGTGGCCAAATTGCACATAACTTGCCGCATAAGTTGTGCAGTTCTGCACAGGGAGAAGAAGCAATTTTTCCATTCCTACCGAAATCTGTATAAGTCACTGCATGACTTATGCAGACGTTGCTTATGCAGCTTCACACAGAGGGCTCAGAAACCTGCCGAAAACTGCATAAGGGAGTGCATAACTTATGCAGTCCACTTATGCAGTTTTATAGAGTCTTAATAATGAGCTGGCAGAAGATTCCCACATGAAAACACACCTCAAACACACCATTTTAGGGCTACTTGTCAGAAAAAGATATAAATAGGCCCTTATCTCATTTTAGAAGAGGAGAGGAGACAAAAAAAGGAGCAACAGCAGGGGAAGAGTCAGAAATTAGAGAGCAAAACGTCACCTCTCCATTTCTAGACTAGATTTGAAGTTTTCTTCTTTTCTTGCATATTTCTTACCTTTCTTGTATCGGGTTTCTTTAGTTTTAGTTTATTTTCATGATTTATTTCCTCTTTTACTTAGAATTTCTTATGTTAAACATGGATTGTGAGTAGTCTTCTTTGATTCTGGAGTAAGGATGTAATATTTTAGTCATTTTTGTAGATTTAAACTGGGTTAGTCCCAATTTAATGAAATTTATGAGGTTTAATCCATTTCTTGTGTACTTATTCACATGCTTAATGAAGGGCCCCATTAAGTTATATTCTTAATCCTTAGTTGAAGCACCGAAAGGAGAAAACCAAGTGATAGTTAATCAAGAAATTGGACTTAATTAACTTAGATCTAAAAATAGACTAAGGGTTAAGAGGGTTTTAATAGATTGATTAAAGAACCTAATGGGTCTTGGTTAATTTTAACTCCACGAAAGTAGAATTAAGTTAATTAAGGCACTCTTTGTCTCACTCGAAAGAGTTTTCAAAGGATTTTAGAATTAATCTCCTTTAAACCCATAAATTTCATGGATTGGGCTAGCTAGGGAAAATCCCAAAATGACTTAAATATGAACCCTTAACTCCAGAATCGTCTTTTATCAATTATTGCTTGGAATTTTACTTTTGAGTGTTTAGTTTAATCTCATTTTATTAATTTTCATTATTAATATTATCATTATTTGAATTTAGTTTTGTATTTTCATACCTTATGCTTCAAATTCCTAAATTTCTTTTATTAATTTGATTAAAATACAATTTTAACATATTTTATTTTACATCAAAAATTCAATTGAAAACACAACTCTCCGTGGGGACGATATCTTTTTCTATACTACTTTAACGACCCGTGCACTTGCAGTTGGGACACATCAAGTTTTTGGTGCTGTTATCAGGGAGTTGTTTATTTAAGATTGAATTCTTGATTATTTTAGTTGTTTATAGTTTTATCTTTGTTATCTTTTCATTTTGTGTTTGTTTGTTCTTTTTAGGTACTCTTAATCTTTTATGAGAAGAGCTAGAAGCACAAGTGACACATCCTTATTAGTTAATCCTGAAATTGAGAAGTTTTGTAGAGCCAACAAGAAAGAAACCTGAAGAAGAAAAGAAGCATTGAGAGCAGCTAAAATTGAACAAGAAATGGCTGAAGAAAGAGTTGGAATCGGTGGTGATAATGCTGAAAATGATCAAAACAATTAAAATGCAGCTCATGGTGAAGAAGTTGTAAATGCTAATGTGCCTAGGGGAAGTATGATGGATCATGCATTTCCTCATTTTGATGACTTAAGAGAGAGTATAGCAAGACCAAGAATTGATGCAAATAGTTACAAGATGGATTTTGGAGTACTACAAATGATTCAGAATTCTCAATTCGGAGGTCATCCTTTAGAAAATCCTCATACTCATCTTAAGAAGTTTGTTATGATCTGTGACATGCAAAAGCAGCCAGGAGTGTCTGATGATGCAGCAAGGCTAAAATTATTTCCGTTCTTTTTGAAAGATAGAGCATTGGATTGGCCTGATTCTTTACCTCACAACTCAATTACAAATTGGGAGCAGCTCACTGATGCATTTCTTGCCCAATACTTTCCACCTAGAAAAACTCAAGAGTTGAGGAATCAAATGATTGCTTTTAGACCAAGAGAAGATGAGACTCTTTATGAGTCATGGATGAGATGGAAGGAGTTGGAGAGACAATGTCCACATCATGCCATTCCTAAATGGATGATAAACCAGAATTTTTACACAAATATCACTCCTGCTATCAGAGGAATCATTGATGCTCAAACTAGAGGGGAATTCATCATTAAGCATGAAGATGAAGCTTATGAGTTGTTAGAGAAAATAGCAAAGAACAGTCATCTATGGAGTAGTCCAAGAGGGTCAACTCCAACTCAAAAAAGGCAAGTTGCTGGAATGTATGAGCTTGATTCATTCAACATGATCAATGCCAAATTTGATGCACTCACTAATGTCCTTGCTAAGAAAATGGAGGATTTAAGTATGCTAGTCAGTTCATCATCATGCTCTGGAAGTTCTCAACAAGTTGCTTATGCAAAGGAACAATGAGCTGTGGAGTAGATTATCCTTCTTATGCTTGGAGGAATCATCCCAATTTTTCATGGGGGAATCAGCAAAATCAAGCTTCAACTCAGAACTTTCCACCACAATAACAAGGGCATCAATACCAACAACCTAGGCAACCACCACCTAGTTTTCAGCAAAAGAATGCAAATCCTGCACCTCTACCAAAACAGCAAGAACAAAGTTCTACCACAGAAGCTTTATTACAACAAATTCTTGCTAACTAAACTAAGCATGATGAAGAGATGAGAGAGATGAAAGCAAGGCTGGAACAAATGCAAACACACAATAGGATGCTGGAAAATCAAATTGCACAACAAGCATGCTCATCAAGTACCAAATCTATGGGGAAACTTCCTAGTCAAACAGAAAATCCAAGGGAGCAATGTCATGCCATCACACTGAAGAGTGGTAAAATAGTGCATACTGAGAAGAGTGAAAAAGTTGAGAAGAGAGAAAATGAGAAAGATGTTGAGAGAGATGAAAAGCAAAAGAGTGAAAAAGGGAGTGCAAGAAAAGGTAAAGAGGAGGTTGGAGAGAAAGAAGAGAAATATATACCTCCAGAGCTTTACAAGCCACAGCTTCCCTTTCCACAGAGATTTCAAAAAGCCAAGCGTGATAAGCAATTTGGGAAGTTCTTAGAGGTTTTGAAGAAGCTATATATAAATGTGCCTTTTATCGATGCTCTTTCCCAAATGCCTTCTCATGCTAAGTTTCTAAAAGAAATTCTCTCAAATAAGAGGAGACTTGAAGATTATGAGGCTGTAGCCTTAACTGAGGAATGCAGTGCTATCCTCTAAAGGAAACTTCCTCCAAAGCTCAAGGATCCAGGGAGTTTTTCAATTCCATGCCACATTGGGGAATCATGTTCTATAAAAGCTTTATGTGATTTAGAGGCTAGTGTAAGCCTTATGCCCCTCTCCATCTATGAGAAGCTCAACATGGGAGATCTTAAGCCAACCCACATTTCTCTTCAGTTGGCAAACAGATCAATTAAGTATCCAGAAGGGATCTTGGAGAATGTACCACTGAAGGTTGGAAAATTCTATATCCCAGTTGACTTTTTCATTTTGGACATGGAAGAGGATTCTCATATGCCAATCATTTTGGGGAGGCCTTTCCTAGCTACAGCTGGTGCTTTGATTTACGTGAAAGGTGAAAAGCTTACTCTCAGAGTCGGAGAGGATCATTTAGTCTTCAACATTGGCAATGATAAGAAGAAGCAACATGAAGATGTAGACTTTTATTTGAGAATTGATATAGTTGATGAGTTAGTAAAAGAGCACTTTAGAAAGAGCTATCCGAAGGCTTCTCTTGAAAGTTGTCTTATCCATGAAGGGAGTGTCAATGATGAAAATCCAAAAGAGGCTGCATTTGCACAACATTTGAACAGTAATCCACCTTGTCCTATGGCACCAATCTTTCAAGTTGAGCAAGTGGAGAAAAGTGAAGCAAAACAACCATCTCTCAAAGAAAAAGATGCACCAAAGGTTGTCAAGAAAGAAATGGTTGGATTTTTAGACAAAGCAACAAGGATCTTCTCATGTGATGGAAAGAAAATGAAGTATAGATACATTGAAGCACCTATTGGAAACAGAGGCAATAAATTCCAATTCCAGCCACCATGAAACATGACAAGAGTCCAGCTAAGGACTATAAATTAGCGCTCTTGGGAGGCACCCCAAGTTCTTTATTTTGTTTTTGTTGATTTACTTTTATTTTTGTCTTAAATCTCCCCAAATTCAATTTTTGACATTGTTGAATTTTGTCTTTTGTAGATGTATTTCAGTGGATGAAGGTTGTTGCACTACTGGAGAGTAACTCTTAATATGATATTTTATCCATTAACTCTTCTGAGATTGATTTATTTTCATTGCTTCCTGTCCAGGACCCCTTTTTGGTTTATGCAGAAAAAATTTTCAGCAAAAAGGGTCTGCAGCATATGCTATTTGCTTCTTTGTTGAGGTTGGGCATGTATCTTTTATATATCTGTGCTTATCATGTTAATATGATGGTAAGTGGGTCATTTTAGTGGTTTTGAACTTATTTGGGTTGTGTGATTCAATTTGCACATGCTGCATTTTATTGGCATAACTTGGAGAGCCTATTTTCTTTTGTGGATAAGTGCAACTTTGTGCAGATTTTTATTGAGCTTTAATGTGCTAGAATGTTGATTTGTAGGGTTTGAGTTGAAATGGCATAATTCACAAATGTCTCTTATGCAGAACTTACTTCTACAAGCTTGTATGGTGCAATTGTGATAGATTTTGTATATATTGATGTGTTTTTTATGATAATTTCTCATGATTTATACTTCACAGGGTTACATTTCATTCTAGTGTATTTTTCAAACTTGCAAAACATTTTTTATTATAATCTGAATCTTGTTGAAATGTGCATAAGTAACTGCATAACTTATGCAGCATTCAGGTCTCATTTTTTGCCATTTTTCTTTTTTTTCGAAACCTGCATAAGCTCTTGCATAACTTATGCAATCCTGCATAACTTATGCAATCCTGCATAACCAAATTTTTGCCATTTCATTTCTTGCCGAAACTTATGCAATTCTGCACCGCCACAATTTTTGCCATTTTTTATTTCTGTCGAAACTTGCATAAGAGAGTGCATAAGTTATGCACTTTTGCATGACCAACTTTTCAGACTTTCCATTTCTGCCGAAACTTGCATAAGTGTGTGTATAACTTATGCACTCTTGCATAACTTCAAATCCTGCATTTTCATTTCTGTCGAAATCTGCATGACCAAGTGCACAGCTTATGCACTTTTGCATAACCAAATTTTCTGGGATTTCCTTTTCTGCCGAAACTTGCATAAGAGAATGCATAAGTTATGCACTTTTGTACGACCAACTTTTCTGACTTCCCATTTTAGCCGAAACTTGCATAAGAACCTGCATAACTTATGCACAACATTTTCCCCTTATGCAGAAACTGTCACGACCTGTGCAAATCAAAATTTTCGGCACACTCTTTTTCCCACCTCCCACTTCCCGTCATTACTGTTCACCTCCTTCCCATTTTTCTCGGCATCAATCCCTCTCCCCACACCCCTTTTCGCCGATCGATACCTAATTTCCCCTCTATCTCTTTTATTTTCTTCTTCCCTCCTCCATTCCTACCATCATCGACCACCACCATGGAAATGCCTTCCCCTTCCCCTCAAGGCTCTCCTCTCCAAGTCACGCCCCTAGCCATGCAAGCCCCCAATCCCGATTCTCCTCCACAACAAACCCCTCCACCTCCTCCTACATCCACATATAAAAGGAGAATCCAGTCTAAATCAACCCGACCCATAGCCTCTGCACCCCCTCCCGCAAAACGAAAAGACCCACCTGCTACTCCACTTTCAGAGCCTACACCCAAAAACCCCAGAACTTTGGCTTCCACACGACAAGGGGTCGGTGCTTCTACCTCAACCCCACAAGCCAAATCTCCCTCCTCTAGCAAGAAGCAATCTTCAGCAGCAGCCAGCTCCATCCAGTCCTCTAGCAGCACCTTTGGACAAGGGCAAAACCATAGAAATAGATTAATTTTTATCTTGCTCTTGTTCAACTTCTAGGAGCTTTTCTTTTTAGATGTGTTGGAACAATTTTAGTTTGTCTTGAATTCTATTTTCTTGAAGTACAATTGGATGGCTATTCCATTGGTTTTTCATTGCTTCTCATTGCCTTTGTTGCCCCTTTGTGCATACTTGTCAATACATTGTACATATTTACATACCTCTGCTGGTGTTTTTAAGTTTTTCATGATATCATTATGCTGCAACTTTTCAATATACTGCACAGGCTGTGAAACTACTTATGCAAATGTTCTGCATAGCCTGTGCAGTCCCTTATGCAACTCATGCCATACTGCACAGCTTATGCACTCTTCTTATGCACCTGTTCTGCACAGCATTTATTCTGCATAACTTATGCAGCTTTCTTATGCATCACCATCATCTTTTAAGTTCACATTGTAGATGATAAAACACTGCCCCATACCAGGTAACTCTTTCTTTTTGCTTTAAAATTTAACTGTTCCTGGTTATTCCTCTTTGGTTTGAATTTTAATGTTGCACCGCCTTAGACATTGAGGACAATGTCCAATTTTGAGTTTGGGGGTATGCATTAATGTTTTAATTTTGATTTTTGCAAAAAGTTTTCACATTTTAATATAGGAAATAGTACCAAAAAAAAACATTTCTTTCCATTTCATTAGCATACATATACATTGTAATTAGATTGCATACATTATATTGTACATATATACATATATTACACATTATCTAGGAATCATACCATAGAGATATTACAAATAGATTTATTTTATTTAGTTAATGCATTGCTCAATTTTTTTTAGGAATCATGCATTTATAAAATAAAATTTTTGCCAAGTCCTTTGAGTTATAGGAAGTTGCTTATGAGAGTGATTTGACTTACCTTTAGTTGGGTTCGTGGATTGAAAGTTTCCTAAAAGGTGCAAAGTTTTGAAGTGATTGTCGTTTGCCTATATCTTCTTAGCCAAAAAGCCACCCAACTAGTCATTTGGAGATGGAAGTGTTTAGAGAGAGCTATAGGATAAAAAGTAGTTAAGTGATGTCTCACCAATCCTAGAACAAATTTTCTAAACCTTTCGAGGCGAAATACCAGCTTGTACTTGAAAAGAGAGATGATTAGGCATTCTTTGATTTAAACCTTCTCATTTTAAACCTTTGGCCTTTTTCCTAATTAAAATTAACCCTTGCAAACCCTTTTGAGCCTTTATATTCCTAATTTTTCTTGAAACTCTTGTTGCTACCTAGCCAATAAACCAAACACTCCAACCCTTTTCATGAGAATAATTATTTATAATATTAGGTATACTATAAAAAAAAGAAAAAAAAAACAAAAAAAGGAAAAAGAAAAAAAATAATAAAAGGGAGAAGAAATGCTTATCATGATGTAAAAATGCTAGTATGTATGTACTTTTCATTATTGTCATTCAAATTAAAAGAAATACACCCAAAGTAATTAAAGGAAATGAGTTTGGGGGTGGTATTTTTAGGGACAATCATCAAGAGAAGATACAAGATACAAGCTTAAAGTATCACAGTGTCCCTCCATTTTATGTATTTTGTAAAATATGCTAGCAATTGAAAATTCTCATTGTGTATTTCTCTCCTCTTTATATATAAAAAAAGGAAAGCAAAAAAAAAAGAAAGAAAAAGAAAAATTATAAAAAAGAGAAAAAAAAAAAAGAAAAAAAAAAGAGAGAGAAAAAAAGTAATAAGAGGTGTACCATATGTTTTCAATATTGAAAATATTCTCATGCTTTGAATCATTTTTACCCTTTTTATTCTCAGCATCATTTTGAACCCCATAGCCCCATTACATTCCTAAAAAGATCTTTGATCTCTTGATAGTACTTGCTACATTAGTGGAGATAGGAGTAGGAAATTTGCCTATGGGATTGGAAATTTATTCATTCACTCATTAAATTCCATCATTCTATATAGAGACACTTTGGCTATTGATTGTTCTAGAATTCTTTTTGAGCATGACTCTCTCTTTTGATTGGTTGGTTTGAGAATTTTTTATGATAATTGACTTGATGGCTAAGCGGTGAAAGCTTGGATAAGCATTAAATTCTTTGCATCTTGAAGGATGGGTATATGGATTGTTGGTATGGCTAAAGGTATGTTAAGTTACTTTAATAAGTGATTTTCATAGCTCTTTGGACAAGGCACCCCTAAAAATTGCATTATATTTTAAAGTTTGCTTGAGGACAATCAAAGACTTGAGTTTGGGGGTATTTGATACATGCATTTTGCATAGTCATTTAGGTTTAATTTCATGACAATTTTACTTGATTGTTAGTCACTTGTAGCTAATTTTATTAGTTATTTAGATAGTTTTTCATGATTGTCAATTTTTGGATTAATTTGTAATTTTACTTTGTTTTGTAGGAAAAATGGTGTTTTTGAGGCACTAAAAAGAAATTATGCCAGTGAGGAGTGATTTCTACAGCCAAAGATATCAAAAACAAGTTTGAAAGTTGAATTATGCAGTGGCCAAATTACACATAACTTACCGCATAAGTTGTGCAGTTCTGCATAGGGAGAAAAAGCAATTTTTCCATTCCTGCCGAAATCTGCATAAGTCACTGCATGACTTATGCAAACTTACTCCTTACTTATGCAGCTTCACACAGAGGGCTCAGAAACCTGTCGAAAACTGCATAAGGGACTACATAACTTATGCAGTCCACTTATGCAGTTTTATAGAGTCTTAATAATGAGCTGGCAGAAGATTCCCACATGAAAACACACCTCAAACACACCATTTTAGGGCTACTTGTCAGAAAAAGATATAAATAGGCCCTTATCTCATTTTAGAAAGGGAGAAGAGACAAAAAAAAGGAGCAGCAGCAGGGGAAGAGTCAGAAGTTAGAGAGCAAAACGTCACCTCTTCATTTCTAGACCAGATTTAAAGTTTTCTTCTTTTTTTGCATATTTCTTACCTTTCTTGTATCGGGTTTCTTTAGTTTTAGTTTATTTTCATGATTTATTTCCTCTTTTACTTAGAATTTCTTGTGTTAAACATGGATTGTGAGTAGTTTTCTTTGATTCTGGAGTAAGGGATATAATATTTTAGTTATTTTTGTGGATTTGAATTTGGTTAGTTCCAATTTAATGAAATTTATGAGGTTTAATCCATTTCTTGTGTGCTTATTCACATGCTTAATGAAGGGCCCCATTAAGTTATGTTCTTAATCCTTGGTTGAAGCACCGAAAGGAGAAAACTAAGTGATAGTTAATCAAGAAATTAGACTTAATTAACTTAGATCTAGAAATAGACTAAGGGTTAAGAGGGTTTTAATAGATTGATTAAAGAACCTAATGGGTCTTGGTTAATTTTAACTCCATGAAAGTAGGATTAAGTTAATTAAGGCACTCTTTGTCTTACTCAAAAGAGTTTTCAAAGGATTTTTGTAACACCCTAGGCAAATCCCACATCGGCAAAACACGGGAGAGATGCTGGGTTTATAAGTTGGTGGTTCGTAACCCCTAGTGACGCATTTTAAAACTGTGAAGGCTTCGGCCTAGAGTGGACAATTTCACTAGTGGGCCGGGCCATTACATTTGTGGTATCAGAGCCGCTCCGCGTGCAACCTTGAACGATAGTGGGGCAAACCTCAGCGAGGACGCTGAGTCCCATAAGGGGGGTGGATTGTAACACCCTAAGCAAATCCCACATCGGCAAAACACGGGAGAGATGCTGGGTTTATAAGTTGGTGGTTCGTAACCCCTAGTGACACGTTTTAAAACCGTGAGGGCTTCGGCCCAGAGCGGACAATATCACTAGTGGGCCGGGCCATTACATTAGAATTAATCTCCTTTAAACCCATAAATTTCATGGATTGGGCTAGCTAGGGAAAATCCCAAAATGACTTAAATATGAACCCTTAACTCCAGAATCATCTTTTATCAATTATTGCTTGGAATTTTACTTTTGAGTGTTTAGTTTAATCTCATTTTATTAATTTTCATTATTAATATTATCATTATTTGAATTTAGTTTTGTATTTTCATACCTTATGCTTCAAATTCCTAAATTTCTTTTATTAATTTGATTAAAATACAATTTTAACATATTTTATTTTACATCAAAAATTCAATTGAAAACACAACTCTCCGTGGGAACGATATCTTTTTCTATACTACTTTAATAATCCGTGCACTTGTGGTTGGGACACATCACTCACCATGGCTGATTCAATTCTAACAATTTTCTTTTTGAGTTTTCACTTATTTCCAATTGCATCTCATGCAACACAAGGCTGTCCCACACATCATACAACATGATTAATTATTCCTAATGGCAAACTAGGGTGGCTCTAATTCCAATTGAAGGAAATTTATACCAAAGTTAGAACAATTTCACTAATAGGTACAAGGTTAGCAATTTGAAAATTTTAAAATCCTCAGTTTCATGCAACACATATAATGTAACACCCTAGGCAAATCCCACATCGGCAAAATACGGGAGAGATGCTGGGTTTATAAGTTGGTGGTTTGTAACCCCTAGTGACGCGTTTTAAAAACTGTGAGGGCTTCGGTCCAGAGCGGACAATATCACTAGTGGGCCGGGCCTACATTTGTGGTATCAGAGCCGCTCCGCGTGCAACCTTGAGCGATGGTGGGGCAAACCTTAGTGAAGACGCTGAGTCCCATAAGGGGGGTGGATTGTAACACCCTAGGCAAATCCCACATCGGCAAAACACGGGAAAGATGCTGGGTTTATAAGTTGGTGGTTCGTAACCCCTAGTGACGCGTTCTAAAAACTGTGAGGGATTCGGTCCAGAGCGGACAATATCATTAGTGGGCCCGGCCATTACATATAAACATTTTATACTATTGCAAATTACTTAGTTTAGGTCCCAATCAATTGCTAACATACCCAATTTACCATAAGGAAACAAAATTCCCAAACTTCACAAAGTTAGGGTTTTGGAGAAAACTCACCCAATAGGCACAGAATCACATTCTAATCACTTAATCCGAGTAGTAAAGCCCTCAAATGTTGGCTCTCTAGCTTGTCCACACAAGCTCCTTGATCAAAGCCCTTTGATCCAAGCAAAACTCCTTAATATTCCTTCCAAGTGGGGTGGCTAAGATGAGGAAGAATTATTTTTGAGTTTTCTTTGGTTTTCTTTCTTTGGAAGTGAAGAGAAACAATTTCTCTAAAGCTAATTCTAGTGTATTAACCTTTAATACCCTTGAATCAAGCTAGAAAGAAGATGAAAAACTTGGTTATGAAGGGAGGAGTATGAATAGCCGAGAAAGGAGGAAGAAGAAGAAATGAGTTTGTCTTCTTCTCTTTTTTCTTTTATTAATTTAATTTTCTTAATTAAAAAGCATTTAACAAGTGTCCATCTCTCATTCAACCATTGAATGAGTTTTCAACCTTTGATTGGTCCACATGTCATGCCTTAATCATAGTTAAGAAAATTAAATTTGATTAATTAGTATTCTAAATACTAATTAATTTAATTAATTAATCATTAATTAATTAAATAATTCCTCCATTTTTGACCAAGTCAAAGTGGTCAAATTGTCTAAATTTGACAAGTCAAACTTGTGTAAAATTTTGACCAAGTCCATAATCCTTTTCTTCCTTGATGCTTAGTCCTTCAAGTTTATATTTGAACACTTTAAATATTAACTTGAATACTTCTATAGGTAAATTTAGTTTCAAGTCATACTAAAGACTTTGCAATCTTATTGCAAACTAAATTTATTAATTTAATTAATTAATTAATTAAACTATTTAATTAATTAATTAAATTAATCTTACTTTGATCAAGTTACTTTTATGTATGTGACCTACTAGGTTCATTACTAATTGACAATGAGAATAATATTAACCCCTTAATATTATTAGAACCATTCCAAACTCAAATGAAATTTCCTTTTCATTTAAGTTCTCATAAGTCATAGTTGGCATCTAGCATAATATGCTATAACTACCCAATTAGTTTTAAATTTATTCTCCAATTCATTAACCTTTGATCATACGTACCATATACTAAAATCTCTCCGTTACAAAATCCCAATTCCAGTTAGAGTCATGGTTCCATGTTAAACTCTTATGCTTAGAATCATATGTCTTTCTTTTAATTCTAATTCTTGATTAATAAAACTTTCTCCTTAGAAACTCTTTTCCGGCTAAGTCTATCTGTCCTGGCTAGGAACTTGAATTCATCAAGAACAATTAAATGGACATAAGATTTTATCTCTATTTACTTAGGGCAACGGATCTCATCTTGACTAATACCTATCTCCGTATATAACTAGTCGAAGCCAACACATGCCCATATACCCATACATAGTAAAAGTATGAAAGCAGTATCAAACTCAAACCACCTGCATATAAGATAACTATGTTATCGCAAGTCAAGGGATTATATACACTATTATGATCTAGATGACTTTGTATTGACAAGAGTAAACTCCATGTATAAGTCATTTTGTGTCATTGGTTCGGCCTATTTATCTTATAAGTACCCACCATGTTTGTCTTATGGCATGAGACTCATCATTCCATCTCATTAGTATCACATACTAATCCATGGACACAAACATAAGTGACAATCCTCCCAGATAAGTCATGCCCAATTAAGTATCCCAGATTGTGAACCAAATTTATAATGCTTGTACTAGAATGTTCTGTCATTCATATTCTTAACAACTTAAGAATAGAACATCTGACAATTCATTAAAGGATATTTCTCTATAATATTCAAACTATTCAAATATAAGAGAAATTAATCATTTGCCATTAAAAGGAATCATTATTTACAATACACAACACAAAGGCATTGCTCTAGAGCATAGCACCAACACAAACTACTACTGTGCTCTTTTAACCAAAGACAAACTTCACTTTTTTTCGTTGTTGGTCCACACTGCAGCTCCTTTTCTCCTTGCTGGTACATCGAGTAGGAAGGCTACTCCACACCAACTGGTTCATCACGAGAAGGATGCTCCACCAAGATGAGAGAAGAAAGGGATGAGAGACTGAAAGTTTACAAAAAAATCTTCCTGCTATTTAATGAGAGTGTTGAGGGTTAGTGTGGATAAATGGATGTGGCTGGGGGAGAAATTTTGAAATGAACTCTAGACGCTAATATAATTAGCGTCCCACGCTTCTGCATGCTAATGTGACGGAATATTCTGTTAGTGCCAAAGCTTGCACGCCATTATAAATGGCATCCCTAGACCTGCACGCTGTTATAAATAGTATTCCCAGTCCATGACTTGACGAGCCACAGAGATTCATTGCAAAAGCATGCCGCACGCTACTTATATTTGTATCCAGTTTTGGGACTCTAGTATGACTAGCGTCTTTGTGCAGTTTTTTGTAGTACCTTTCCACACCAACAAAATTCACACCGTTTTGGTAATTAACTCAAACAAAACCTTGTTATGGTATATTGTATGCTATAGTACCCTTGTATGGTCAATTACCCTTGGCAGCAGCATTCAATGTAATTGATTATGTGCCTTGCTATCGGCATTTGACCTTCAGGTATTTCTACATCTACACATATTTCTTATATGATAATTCAAAATTAAATAACTCTATAGTCACCAATGAAAGATTTAAGTTCAAACCCAAGTGAAACTTGATAAGAAGAAGATAATTTTAACAAAATCTTGTTGTTCATATTACAGGGATTGACAAGGCATATGAAGGCATTCAGCAAGAAAATGGATGAAGTCCTAGAGAAGATAATTAACGAGCATGCAAAAGAAGCGCATTACAAGAAAAATCAGCCGAAAGATTTCATTGACGAGTTGCTTTCATTGATGGATAATTCTCAAGAGGAGATTGATCGAGCTAATATCAAGGCACTCGTGATAGAAATGAATGTGGGTGCATTCGACACTTCAGCAGGCACCGTTGGGTGGACAATTGCAGACTCCTAAGGCACCCAAGGGTGATGAAACGCCCCCAAGAAGAGCTGGATAATGTTGTTGGATTGAATAGAATGGTGGAGGAGAAAGATCTGCCCAAATTAACCTACTTAGATATGGTGATCAAAGAAAGCTTGAGGCTGCGTTCTGTTGGACCATTATTAATCCCACACGAGTCCACAGAGGACATTATTGTTAAAGGATATCACATTCCAAGCAAATCTAGAATCATGGTCAATGCTTGGGCACTTGGAAGAGATCCCAGTGCATTGCCAGATAATGCAGAAGAATTTTTGCCTAAAAGGTTCAAGGATACAAATATAGATCTTCGTGGACATGATT
Source organism: Hevea brasiliensis (assembly GCF_030052815.1). Lineage (NCBI taxonomy): Eukaryota > Viridiplantae > Streptophyta > Magnoliopsida > Malpighiales > Euphorbiaceae > Hevea > Hevea brasiliensis. The sequence continues at coordinate 90,460,948 of NC_079501.1, forward strand.
TCCAGCTTCTCCCATTTGGTTCCGGACATAGAGGGTGCCCAGGAATGCACTTAGGCCTCACCACTGTTCGGCTTGTTCTGGGCCAGTTATTGCACTGCTTTGATAGGGAACTCCCTCATGGTTTGTCGCCTAATGAAATGGACATGAGCGAGAAATTTACCCCTCACAATGCTCAAAGCAACCCATTTGCTTGCTGTCCCAAAGTATCGCTTGCTTGTTAAAAATGTTTAAGTTTGCAGTGAATCTTGTATGATCTGCATGCACGCTTAGTTTCTACAATGTTCTTGGTGCTGCATGCAGCTGAAGTATCACCAATATATGAGAAGAAGATCGAGCTACTGTAATAATGAAAAAGTTTGCAATTCAACAAACTAATTGAATGAATATATTTTTTTTCTAAATGTATTATGAATTTTATATCAAAGTTTTTTAAATTGAGAGTTGAAATCCCAAAAAAAAATCTCATAATTTCTTGAAATTCATGTTAAAAAGACTTTTTTCAATTATTTATTAACAATATTACTATAAATAAAATAATTTTTCTTTACAAAATTATATAACATAACATAATATTTAAAAATTTATAAAAAAAAAATTGTCTTTTTTATGAAATATTTTTATTATTTTAAATATAAAATAAATAATTACTTAAATATTACTTGTATTTTATTATATGATTTGCATAATAAAAATAAGACGAGTCATTCTCCAAAACAGCACTAGCACTAGCACTAGCACTTCATGTTTTTTATCGCTGCCTAGCATCCTCACTTTCTAAGCACCCTATCCCTGTTATCAATCCACACTACTACCAACTCCCACCCATCAACAAAACTCTTTCAGCTTCGAAATTCAATCAATGGGAAGCAGCAGCTGCGCCTCTTCTTCTTGGCTCAGCCCGCGCGCCACTGTCTTTAGCCTTGGCTCATCACCCAAGCGCGAACCTTTCTCCCTCTTCTTTTTCTCCTGCAAATCCACCAACAATACTTTCACCTGTTGCGCTACTAGCCCCACAGATGATTCCTCCTTCTCACCATCATCATCATCCTTATTATCTGCCTCCTATACCCGTCGGTGGTATAATCCTCTCAGGCGCAAGCCTTACGACCACCCTTCTCCTGAAATTCTCCGCCATTGGGTAGAAGCTGATCAATCACAAGCATCCCAAGGTAATGAAGCTCATTAGGATGATGAATAAGAATTGAGTTTTCATATTTGCTCTACTTGTTTATTAATAGCTGTTTTAATGGCAAGTTAATTTCTGTTTCCAGTTTTTATTGCTTTTCTTTTTGATATCTAATTTGTAAATTTGTGTTTTTGATTTGCAAGAACATTTTACGATGGTGTCATATAATATATTGGGAGACAGAAACGCTTTCAAACACAGAGATTTGTATCAAAATGTTGATCCTCTTTATCTGAAATGGGCACATCGCAAAAAGGTCATATCTAAAGAATTAGTTGGATGGAATCCTGATATTATTTGTTTGCAAGTGAGCTTCTTTTTTTTCCCACTCTTTCTTTCTTTCTTTCTTTCTTTCTTTCTTTTTTAAAATAAAATTGTTGCTTGAAATTTATGGATGCAAGTGTGGTTATTCTAGGAGGTGGATAGGTATTATGATTTATTGAAGGTTATGGAGAAAGCAGGGTATGCTGGTTCTTACAAGGTGAGCACACTTTTTATATTTAAAACACCATTTCTTTTGTGCTTGCTTTTCTGGAGGAATACTTATTGCATTACTCACAATGGCAGCGGCGCACTGGAGATTATGCTGATGGTTGTGCCATGTTCTGGAAAGCTGATAAGTAAGGAAATTTTGGTTTGTTTTCACATTTTTCTTCTTAATTACTTTGGTTAAAAGAGAACTTTCTAATAAGTTTATATTCGAAACTAGATTTCGGATGTTAGAAGGAGAGAGCATTGAATTTAAGGCACTTGGTCTTCGTGATAATGTTGCCCAACTCTCTGTTTTTGAGGTAGCAACTCTGAAACTTCCACTATCTGCTGCTATATTGTTAAGTAGTATGGAAACAATTTCTTGCAATATCTTTAGTCTAGTTTGTTGAATATTTTCATTCATTTCTCATTCAAGGTTCGAAATTGATTAGAGATATACAAAACAAAAATTTGCTGTGAGTTATTGCTTGTACTGTATGGTCAGAACCTGAGATAAAGACCAATGACGTTTTTGATATAAAGATTATGTTAGGACTTCTCAATTTCTAACTGCAAGCTTGTTTGTAAGACTTGGTTAATCTAACTGTTCTATGCTGACTTGAGTAACTAACTGTTGATAATGGTACATAAAAATGAACAATGCTTTGTCATTGTGGCATGTTACATTTTTCACTTATGTTTGAATAAATTGACTAAGTCACCAAGGTAGTCACACTATGACCAAATCTTGGGCAGCCTATTACTGATTCTGTCTATTAAGTTCTATGTCTCATATTCCGTAAATTATATTTCTGAAACCTTGTCTTCTCAAAGAAAGACCATTATACAGAAAATGGTTATTGTAGCAGTACTGCCACATATGGTGCTGTATTCTTTGTTTTTTTTCATATTTAAATTTCTTTTTCTGATTAATGTTGCTTTGTAGGGCTGAGATTATGCTCATTTTTAAATATTCGGAACCTCTTTATCTAGTTTCAACTGAGCAATAAAATTAGCATTTGGCTTTTTCAAGTTTTTCTGGGAACTTGGGTTACAATTTGTTCATGAGAAATGTAGGCTTTGATAGAATATTGAACTAATTTTCTTGTGTTGCCCTCCCCATTGCATCAGACATCGACTTGCACTTTGTTGTCCTCTGTCTACAGTAGCCCTCTTTTTTATGTCTGACTCCATTTCATACAGGCAGATTCTTGAAGATGAATCAAGAAGGTTACTCGTTGGTAACATCCATGTCCTTTATAGTCCAAATCGAGGAGAAATTAAATTAGGTCAAGTAACTACTTTTATATCAATAGCTGCATTCTATGCAGAAAGTGATTGAAACAAGCTTAATTAAGGTGCCTCTAATGTTTCTCCCATAATAACTAGTAGAAGATCTACTATCCAGAATGAAATGATAAAGTCCTTTCAATTTATTTCTTTTGATGGACACATCAAACTTGGTAACATTTGTAAGGAAAATTCTCGACTGTTGAAAGCAGACTTTTTATGATGTTACATTGCATCTGTAGACCAGCAACAGAGCAACTGGAAAAGTGTGTGTATGTGTTAGTAAAGTGTCACTGCCACCTCTACATACTTTTTTTCAATATGACTTGACTTGCATTATTAGTCATGCTTGATGTTGTTGTCTTTACTTTTCAACTTTTTCCTTCACCAAATATAATGCAAGCCAAGGTTCTTGAGATTTCAATATACATAATATCATAATTTATTTAGAAATCATGTTAATAGTAGCCTGTTGGTTAAAATGCCCACTAATTAACAAAATGAAGCTGCCGCTTGTATTTTGGTGCCTCTTGCACTTTTTGTTGGTTTCTCAATCAGCAGGCACAGTTTTCTCTGTTGTCTTAATACTGAATTGTTTAATTTGTAGATTCGTTTACTTCTATCAAGGGCACAGATCCTTGCAGAGAAATGGGGCAATATACCTGTTGTTCTTGCTGGTGATTTCAATAGTACTCCTCAGGTGAAATATTATAAATTCTACTTCTTTATGTTCACCATTGTAGTTGCATTTGCTTCTTATGCCAATTAATTTTTTGATTCTTTTCCTGCTTGACAGAGTGCTATATATAAATTTTTAGCTTCATCCGAGGTAAGCAGCTTTTTAAAGTTGTTTAATGTATTGGAATTATCCTGGCTGTGGAATTGCAATATATATATAGAATATTTTTAATAGTCTTATTTAGCACAAATCAAACAACAAATTTAGGTTCTTGATTGACAATGGATATGTTCTGTTTGCAGCTGAATATTATGTTATATGACAGAAAAGAGCTGTCTGGACAGAGGAATTGTGACCCTGCACAGGTTCTTGGTCTAGAGAAAGAATTGAGGAATCCATTATATTTGATGGACAGGTAATTTTCCTTTTTCCTTTCTTTACATTGGTGGTAACAATTACAACCATATATATTAGAGTTGAGTTATAAGTTTGAAACAAGTTTTATTCTCTCTCTCTCTCTCTCTCTCTTTCTCTCTCTCTTTATCTATTACTCTTCATTTCTATCATGCGGAATGGCTGTCCAAAGACATTTAGCCACTGCATTTACTCCTTGTTCAAGTAATTAAATTCTATTAGATGTGGACAACCATATATATTAGAGTTGAGTTATAAGTTTAAAACAAGTTTTGTTCTCTCTCTCTTTATCTATTACACTTCATTTCTATCAAGCGGAATGCCTGTCTAAAGACGTGTAGCCACTGCATTTACTCCTTGTTCAAGTAATTAAATTCTATTAGATGTGGATATATCATCCCTTTAACAACAACTTGAAATGTCTCTGCTGCTTTTTATTTTAGAATTTTGAAGACTTGCTGGACCAGAGAAGCAATTAAAGTTGCAACCGGTGACCCTGACGGTCAGTTGCTTACTCATCCTCTGAAGCTTAACAGCTCCTATGCCACACTTAAGGTATCTACGATTTTACTTCTGTTACATTTTGGTGGCTCATTATTTGCATTCTCTGAGTCATTAATTGAAAATTTGCGGACTGCATTCAGGGCTCTACAAGAACAAGGGACTTAAATGGTGAACCTTTAGCTACTTCCTACCACTCAAAGTTTCTTGGTACCGTTGACTATTTATGGTAAATACCTATACTATTAGGCTGATATTATAATGATGATGATGGAACTATTAAAATGTTGGCATTTGACACAGGTACTCAGATGGTGTTGTACCTATACGAGTTCTGGATACTCTTCCATTTAATACTCTCGAAAGGACAGGTGGGCTTCCATGCAAGGTAAGAACTTTGGAGATGGCAATATCTACCATCTGATGCCATTTCACATAAAAATTAAGCAAAACTTTTCTATGAGTGGAGTGAATTTTCATTTCATTTCTGTCAATTTTTCTGGAAATTAAAATGTCAATCCACTGAAGAAATTTAGTTTTCTTCTCTTTTTGTCAAATGCAACAATTATTGGTCATTGAGCTTGTATAAGAGTGTGATGCTGATTCCACCATCCTTGGCATCCCTTTTGTAATATTTAACATGGAGTAACATTGTTGATATTTTCATTATTTACTGGCTCTTTAGGTGACATCCTTTCCATAAACTGATCACCCAATCGCAATGAGGTTTGAACCACAAACCTCCTCACAGAAATCCCCAGCCTTTACAATTATGGTGTCCCCATGGAGACTATGATCTCCTTCTCCAATTGTTGGCTACATGGGCCAACAGAGGAAAACACTATTGTTCTTCCCAAGAGCTGACGCTTCTGGAGCTCACCCTTTCAGCAGAGCAAAGGACAATATCTTCAATTTAGTTGCATGAATTTAAAACCTTCAAGAAATGCTATAAATCATTATAGTTGGTTAGGAAATGTTTCTAGGTTCATTTTTTTCTATATATATATATAAACTACAAATCAGTCCTGCTGTCTTCAAGGTCAAACAAGTTAGTTCTCGAGATTTTATATACGTGTGTATGTGTGTTATGTCTAAAATATATAAAATATTTTTTATTAATATGTCCTTTTTGTGTCTTGTCCTAAATTCTTAAGAAAAATCGTCTTAAAATATATGTATTTTAATGTAAACAAATGTATTTCATATCCATATTTATAATTTATACTCATTAAATATATGCGAGTGTGATAAAACATATTTAAAATTAGGAGGAATAAAATAATTTTATCATAATTTTTCATGATTTATATCAAAATTAGTGTGGTTAGAATTCTAAAAAAAAAGAAGGATTAGTGTGATTGGACTGTTTTCTGTTAACTATTATGATCATTCTGTTGACAGAATCAAATGTGTAGGATTAACTTGTAAATTACCATTTTTTAGAATTACTGCGTGGCATTGATTCACTACTAAGCAGTAATCACATCTTGATGAAATGCTTTGTAAAGATGATACCATCTCAAATTACAGTGTTGCACTCATGAAATTGCTTACAGAGTTGTTACTTATTCACATATCAAAATACAATTTCTGTGAATGCGTCTTTATTCAAATCTATTTCTGATTCTGTGAATGTACAGAAACTGGGAAGTGATCACTTGGCTCTAGTTTCTGAGTTTGCCTTTACACCAGGAGCCAAAGGAGGCAGCACCACAAGCATAGCAACAGTCTCAGCTGCAGCCACCTCATCTTCAAGAGAGGATAACAAATCAACATAATGGATGCATATTGGTTGGCATGGACTTCCAGGATTGGGTTTTAGTCAATTTGGGAATGAAATTCCACATATCCACTCAATCTTAATATATATTTGTGGGTGTGTGTGGATGTTTATGGATAAATTTTAACAATTGTCTCTGAATTTATATCATTGTAATATTACAGTCCTTCAACTTTAAAATATAAAAATAAAACTCCCTAAACTTTCAAATTTTGCACAGTAAAATCACTGACTTTCAATTATTGATTTTCCGGTTAGAAACTGATGTGAACAGCTCTCCATAGTGTTTTGTCAATATTTCTCTCTCCTCTCTTATGCAAAGTGTAAAATTATTCTCTCTACACGTGAAAATTTATTCTATCCATAGAGAGGAGAATAATTCAATTTACACATGGCTTGAGAGAGAAAAGAGAAATACTGACTAAGCTCTATACTAACATTATCTAGGTCAGCGTCTAACTGAAAAACCGGTAATTAGAGATTAGAGTGAGTTTCCTGTGCAAAATATGAAAGTTGATGAGGTTTTATGGTATATTTTTAAGTTGAGGGATTATAATGTTATAACTAGATAAGTTCAGAGACAGTTGTTAAAATTTATTCGGGTGTTTATGGATTGCATTCCTAAGATAAACAATTAGTTGATGTCTTTGTTGAGCCAAAAGTAAGCAGATGATGTAAATGAATTCAATCAGTTGAAAAATTGAAACTTGAAGTGATAATTCACTTTAGAATTGCTAGTAGTTCATAGATGATGTAATTTCTTTCCTCATTCAAGAAAGTGAAAAATATCAATGTGGATTGCAATTCACAGTTCAACCATGTGGGGATTTTTTTTTTTTAATTCAATGAAGGCACAATAAATTGAATATAATTAATAGATTATTTAATGAAAGTGATTCTTTTTATTTTTTATCATAAAATAAATAATTTTATAATAAATAAAAGAGAAACTCAAATTTAAAATATTTACACGTCTTTTATCTTGAATATGAAAGAATATCAATCAAATTATCTTTGACCGACTTATCAACAAATTTATATAGTGAAGAGTGGACCCCTAACCCTCTTTTTATTTGTAAATTTTATAATGAACTTTTTAATATTAAAAAATTATCTTCATTCAACTAATTTTGTTACTTTATTATTTTTTAAATAACTATAATTTTTAATTGCAATAACGAGAAATATCAAATTTGAATTTTCTTATTTATCTATTTTAAAATTATTTACTTTTATAGTAAGAGAAAGAAAAAAAAAAATTATTTTCTATCGTGTAACTTATCAGTTGTATATGGCCATTGTTACTTTTCATTATGCAACTCATCAGTTGTATGTAGTAATTGTGTCTCTATTCAATTGGAAAAAAAAGGAGGTAAAATATAATTTAGTTTTCAAGGTTTGGTTAAATCTATAATTTAGTTCATATAATTTCAAAATTAAATAATTTAGTTTTAAACATTTTAATCATCATATAAATTAATTTTTGTTACTAAAATCCCGGTTAAATTATTATTAATTCTAGTAGAAATAACGAAAAATACCCTTAACTCTATTTCTAATTTAAAAACAATTTAATCTCCTAGATTTTATTTTATTGATAATTTTGTTCCTGAAATTTAGTTAAACTTAAAACTTAGTTTTTATAGTTTTAAAATTAAGAAATTTAATCTCTAATATTTTAATAAACCTACAAGTTCATTACTGTCATTAGAATTACCATAAATTTCTTATTAAATTCTAGTAAAAATAACTAAAATATCTTTAATTTTATTTTCAATCTGAAAACAATTTATCCTATGAGGTTTTATTTTATTTACAATTTGCATCCAATTTCATAGTTTATATATATATATATATATATATATATATATGAAAATATTATATGCTGATAAATATATATACTTATTTATATATTATTAAAATAATAATGAAATAAATAGAATTTAAAAAATTATCTGAGATTATTTGTAAATAACTATAATATTAAAGTACCAATTTATAAAATATATGGATAATTTTACGATTCATCAAAATTTTAAGAATATTAAAGTAATCAATTTATATTTTTTTTTATAATTATAATGTCAAATTGAAATTTTTTAATTTAATAGGACACATCTACAATTAGAGATTAAATTATTAATAAAATAAAATTTTAAGAATTAAATTATTTTTAGTTTGAAAATAAAGTTAAATATATTTTAATCATTTTTATTAAATTTAATAAAAAATTAACAGTGATTCTTATGATAAGAAATATCTTGTAAATTTATTAAAATATCAATAATGAAACTACTTATTTTCTAAATTACAAAAAATAAATTATAGATTTAACTAAATCTCAAACAATTATATATATATATATATATATATATATATATATATGAGTTGCATTGCCGAGTGACCGCCACATCGTGCGATTCAAAACCGCCAATCACAAAATTGCTTTTCTTTCCGGCGATATGTGATTCCATTTGCACTCATGAAATTGCTTACAGAGTTGTTACTTATTCACATATCAAAATACAATTTCTGTAAGTGAATGCGTCTTTATTCAAATCTATTTCTGATTCTGTGAATGTACAGAAACTGGGAAGTGATCACTTGGCTCTAGTTTCTGAGTTTGCCTTTACACAAGGAGCCAAAGAAGGCAGCACCACAAACATAGCAACAGTCTCAGCTGCAGCCACCTCATCTTCAAGAGAGGATAACAAATCAACATAATGGATGCATATTGGTTGGCATGGACTTCCAGGATTGGATTTTAGTCAATTTGGGAATGAAATTCCACATATCCACTCAATCTTAATGTATATTTGTGGGTGTGTGTGGGCGTTTATGAATAAGTTTTAACAATTGTCCCTGAACTTATATAGTTTTATCATTACAGTCTTTCAACTTTAAAATGTAAACATAAAACTCTCTAGACTTTCAAACTTTATACAGTAAAATCTCTGACTTTTAATTATTGATTTTCCAGTTAGAAACTGATGTGAACAGCTTTCACATGGTGTTTTGTCAACATTTCTCTCTCCTCTCTTTTACAAAGTGTAAAATTATTCTCTCTAAACGTGAAAATTTATTCTATCCATAGAGAGGAGAATGATTCAATTTACACATGGCTTGAGAGAGAAAAGAGAAATACTGACTAAGCTCTATGCTAAAACTATCTAGATCAGCGACTAACTGAAAAATTGGTAATTAGAGATTAGAATGATTTTACTGTGCAAAATATAAAAATTGATAGGGTTTTATGGTATATTTTCAAGTTGAGGGATTATAATATTATAACTAGATAAGTTCAGGGACAGTTGTTAAAATTTATCCAAGTGTTTATGGATTGCATTCCTAAGGTAAATAATTAGTTTATGTCTTTGTTGAGCCAAAAGTAAGCAGATGATGTAAATGATATCAGTCAGTTGAAACTTGAAGTGATAATTCACTTCAGAATTGCTAGTAATTTCTTTCCTCATTCAAGAAAGTGAAAAATATCAATGTGGATTGCAATTCACAGTTCAACCATGTGGGGATTTTTTTTTTTTTTAATTCAATGAAGGCACAATGAATTGAACATAATTAATAGATTATACAATGAAAGTGATTCTTCTTATTTTTTATCATAAAATAAATAATTTTAGAATAAATAAATGAGAAACTCAAATATAAAATCGCTACACTTCTTTTATCTTGAATATGAAAGAATATCAATCAAATTACCTTTGACCGACTTATCAACAAATTTATATAGTGAAGAGTTGTCACGACCCAAAATTTTGAACCGTGACCGGCGCATAATTTAAGTATTCTTAAATCATGCAAGCCTTATCAGAGTATCTTGAATGAATATATTGTCACTTACTAATCCCAAAAATAGACAAAATTCAAATAAATAAAATACTAAATAAACATCATAAATATCCCATAAGTAAACTGCGGAGTCTCTACAGATTTCAAATAAAAACTTAAACTGTTCAATAAATTAAACTAATTATTAGCCCGAGAAAACATGAATTTGGGCATACTATGAGAATAAATCAAAGTTGTCCCTCTCCAGAAAATGAACTAAATATTTGGATCAGCTGCAGAATTCTACTGATCTGAAACAGATAACAGACAGAGAAAACGTGGTTTAAGCTAAATGCTCAGTAAATGATAATTATAGCACACAACGGAATAGGAACAGGCAGACGCTTGATTAATTTCACAATAAATTTTCTATTCAATAAAATTATGCTCATGCTGTCAAAATCATTAATAAAATAATTTCATAAAACATATATATAAAATAAATTCATTCAATAAAAATTTTATGGTACAGTGCACCAGGGTGATGATACCCCATATCACCAAAGGCCAGATGGTAAGCGCGCTACCAGATATTAGATACACATCGATAAATTTTATAGTTAAATATCAATCAATATAAATACATTAAAGGCCTGTTCTCGGAATCCTAATGGGTCTAATGCAGAGATAGTTAACAAAATCAATTATTTAATCAAAATCGAAATAAAATTCAATAATAAAATAAAATTCTAGAAAATCACATATAAAATAATTGTTAAAATATTGATTTAAAATTTCATTTAATAACAAACTTAATGCTAAGAAATTTTAAAAGGGACTAAAACAGTGTCATGTACTATAATTACCACTCACCTGGAAGTTCCAAGACAATAGTTATTTTCAATGGAAGAGAAACAATTTCAACTGACTGATTGAATATTCAAATCTCCTACACACCCAAAATATAAGAAAGAAAAAAAAAGAGAAAAAAAATATTAAATAATAATAAAATATAATATATATATATATATATATATATATATATATTTGCGGATTTGGATCTGTGCATGTGGGACGAACGATTTGCAGATTTGCGGTGGAGGATTTGTGCATGTGGGAGGAATGGTTATACTGATTGATATATATATATATATAAACGTGATGAATGGGATGGGACGATGGGACGGGACCAACGGTTATACCTTTATATATATATATATATATATATAACAATCAATTATTGTTCAATAATAATTATGATCAATTCAATTCAATATCAATTATCAAAAAAATAAATTTATAGAGTAGTTGTAACAGATCAAGAAAAGAAAATAAAATTAGATTCACCCATTATTGAATAAGAAATGAGAATTTTTACCTTGAAAATAGAATCAAAGGTGATGAATAGAGAAGTAAAAAATTTAGGGATTCTCTGCGCACATCAGATTATAAATAGTAAATTTATATATATATATGTGTGTGTGTGTGTGTGTGTGTGTACATATATAATAATAATTTAAAAGATAATGAAAATACCTGTTGAGAGTATTTGATAGAAAAAAGAGATGGCAAACAGGTTTTGAGAGCAAAGTTTAGCAGAAGAGATGATTAGGGTATATATATATATATATTTCAAGAGTTCTATTAGGTGTAGAATGGGATAAGAGTTATTATTGAACTGAGTTGTTCAAATTGCAGATATATATTTAATTTCAAAAATAATATATATATATATATATATATATAAATAAGCAGACCATCCAATAAAATATATATATTTTTTATAAATATATTAAATTATTGTTAGCTAATTAAAATAAAATAATAATAAATAATAAATATATATGGGTTTCCACATACTTCCCCCCTTAAAAAAAATTCGGTCCCCGAATTTGAATAGACAAAATTCTAACCTGAAGAATCAAATAAGTGAGGATATTTGACTCGCATTTCAGATTCTGCCTCCCATGTGGCCTCACTACTTGAGTGATTATGCCACAAGACTTTGATCAAAGCCACTTTCTTAGATCGGAATTTCCTAATTTGTCGATCTAAAATCTTTACTGGTTGCTCCTCATATGACATATCATCCCTAAATTGCATGGTTTGAGGTTGTAAAATATGAGATGGATCTGGTACATACTTTCTAAGCATAGAAATATGAAAAACTGGATGTACATGTGCAAAACCAGGTGGAAAGGCTAAACGGTAAGCAACTGCTCCAATTCTCTCCAAAATTTCAAATGGACCAACAAAACGATGGCTAAGCTTCCCTTTCTTCCCAAACCTCATAATTCCTTTCATAGGGGAAACTCTCAGAAATACATGATCACCAATCATAAATTCTACATCTTTACGCTTAGGGTCGGCGTAACTTCTCTGTCAACTTTGAGCAATCAAAAGTCGATCACGAATTAGTCGAACCTTCTCTGAAGTTAATTGTATCAACTCTGGTCTAGTAAGCCTTCTTTCTCCAACTTCATCCCAACAAACCGGTGACCTACACTTTCGACCATATAATGCCTCATATGGAGCCATCTCTATACTTGCCTGATAACTGTTATTATAAGCAAACTCCACTAAAGGCAAATGATGATCCCAACAGCCACCAAAATCCATAACGTATGCATAAAGCATGTCCTCTAATGTCTGTATGGTCCTTTCTGACTGTCCATCCGCCTGAGGGTGAAAAGCAGTACTAAAGTCTACTTGTGTTCCTAAAGCTTCTTGGAATTTCTTCCAAAATTGAGAAGTAAACTGAGTACCACGATCAGAGACAATGGAAACTGGAACTCCATGAAGACTAACAATCTTGTTTATATACAACTGTGCAAGTTTAGCAAAGTCATATATAGTCTTCACAGGAAGGAAATGAGCGGATTTTGTCAATTTGTCCACTATCACCCAGATTGCATTGTAACCACCTCATGTACTAGGTAAACCCACAACAAAGTCCATGGCAATATGCTCCCACTTCCACTCGGGAATAGGCAATGGCTGAAGTAACCCAGATGGTCTCTGATGTTCTGCCTTAATCTGCTGACAAGTCAAATATTTAGCAACAAAGTCTGCAACATCCCTCTTCATGCCACCCCACTAATAATGCTCCCTTAAATCACGGTACATCTTAGTTGAACCTGGGTGTACTGTGTAAGCAGAATGGTGTGCCTCCTTTATGATTTCTCTTCTCAACTCATCAACATTGGGAACACAAAGTCTAGTGCCATAACTAAGAACTCCATCATCATTCAACATGAACCCTTGAGCTTGGCCTTTATGAATACTATCTATAATCACACACAGCTGAGAATCCCTCTTTTGAGCAGCCTTAATTCGATCAATCAAGATAGGCCTAACTCGAAAATGTGCTAAGAATGATCCAGCTATGATTTTAAACTCTACTCCTTGATCTAGCAACTCATGTAATTCACCAATCAAAGGCCTCATCTTGGTAGATATATGGGCTAAACTACTAGAAGACTTCCTGCTTAGAGCATCAGCCACCACATTACATTTTCCAGGGTGATACTGTATGGTGCAATCATAATCCTTCAGCAATTCTACCCATCTCCTTTGCCTAAGATTAAGATCACGTTGGTCAAAGATGTATTTGAGACTTTTGTGGTCAGTGAAGATTTCACAAGTCTCACCATACAGATAGTGCTTCCAGATTTTTAAAGAAAAAATTACTGTAGCCATTTCCAAATCATGAGTTGGATAATTCTGCTCGTGCCTATTCAACTGACGAGAAGCATATGCAATAACCCGTCCATGTTGCATCAAAACACATCCTAAACCAATCCTAGAAGCATCACAATATACTACATAACCCCCTAATCCGGATGGAAGGGCTAACACTGGTGCTGTAGTTAAACGAGTCTTAAGCTCCTGAAAACTTTTTTCACAAGCCTCCGACTACTGAAATTTCACATTTTTCTGTGTCAACTTAGTTAAAGGTGCTGCAATACGAGAGAAGTCTTGAACAAATCGTCTATAATACCCTGCTAAACCCAAGAAACTACGAATCTCTAACATAGTTGTGGGTCTAGGCCAATGAAGCACTGCCTCAACTTTCTTCTTATCAACGCACACCCCATCCTTAGATACTGTATGGCCTAGGAAAGTCACACTATCTAACCAAAACTCACATTTTGAGAACTTGGCATATAGCTTGTGTTCTCGTAAGGTCTGAAGGACAATTCTCAAATGTTGCTCATGCTCCTCCTTACTCTTTGAGTACACTAGAATGTCATCGATGAACACTATAACAAATTGATCTAAGAAAGGCTTAAAAACTCTATTCATGAGATCCATAAAAGCGGCCAGAGCATTGGTAAGACCAAAAGACATTACAAGAAATTCATAGTGTCCATACCTAGTCCTAAAGGCTGTCTTGAGTATGTCTTCTTTCTTGACTCTCAATTGATGATACCCAGATCGAAGATCAATCTTGGAAAAATACTTTGCACCTTGAAGTTGGTCAAACAGGTCATCTATGCGTGGAAGAGGATACTTATTATGCATAGTTACCTTATTCAATTGCCTATAATCAATGCACATTCTCAAAGACCCATCCTTTTTCCGTATAAATAACACAGGAGCACCCCATGGAGAAACACTAGGGCGAATAAACCCCTTATCTAGTAGGTCCTGTAGTTGCTCCTTCAACTCTTTAAGTTCTGCGGGTGCCATACGATAAGGTGGCATAGATATGGGCTCAGTTCCAGGAACTAAGTCTATACCAAACTCTGCCTCTCGCTCCAGGGGTAAACCTAATAAATCTTTTGGAAACACATCAAGAAACTCCTTAACCACTGCAACATTCTCCAAACCTGCACCTTCTACCTGAACGTCTCTAACATAAGCTAAATACCCCTTACACCTCTTTCGCAATAATCGACTAGCACTCACTACTGAGATAAGATTACTAGAGGCTATACTGCGATCTCCCTGAAATTGAAATTCTGCCTCCCCAGGAATTTTAAAGAGTATAACTTTATTATGACAATCCAATGAAACGTGATAAGTGGCTAACCAATCCATGCCTAAAATCACATCAAACTCAAATATATCTAAAGAAACAAGATCTGTAGCTAATTCCCTATCTCCAATGTGAACTATACATCCCCTATACACCATATTAGTGTCTATTGCGTTCCTCATGGGTGTTGATACAGATAAAGGATACTCTAACAAATTAGGTGGTGTACTAAATATCATAGAAAAGTATGGGGAAACAAAGGAATGGTTGTGCCCCAGTCTTAGCCATAAGCGCATGTTCAGATGTCTGATTAATAGTTTGAAGTGGTACCTCTCTTGTTGGATCAAGGTTTGCACCATTAAGACCCTTGGCCCTAGCTCTCCTCTTACGTTTAACAGACTCAGGTACCTATTCATTTTAATAAACAAGTATTAAATATGAAAATGTGAGCCAAATTAAGACAGGTGAAAAAGTACGAAGGACGCAGATATCTGAAGCAATGATAAATTGAAAAGACATTAAGGATCCTATGCTCCGCAAGTTTACTAGACCTTAACCGAGCTCTGATACCAACTTTATCACGACCCAAAATTCTGAACCGTGACCGGCGCATAATTTAAGTATTCTTAAATCATGCAAGCCTTATCAGAGTATCTTGAATGAATATATTGTCACTTACTAATCCCAAAAATAGACAAAATCCAAATAAATAAAATGCTGAATAAACATCATAAATATTTCATAAGTAAACTGCGGAGTCTCTACAGATTTCAAATAAAAACTTAAACTGTTCAATAAACTAAACTAATTATTAGCCCGAGAAAACATAAATTCGGGCATACCATGAGAACAAATCAAAGTTGTCCCTCTCCAGAAAATGGACTAAATATTTGGATCAGCTGCAGAATTCTACTGATCTGAAATAGATAATAGACAGAGAAAACGTGGTTTGAGCTAAATGCTCAGTAAATGATAATTATAGCACACAACGGAATAGGAACAGGCAGACGCTTGATTAATTTCACAATAAATTTTCTATTCAATAAAATCATGCTCATGCTGTCAAAATCATTAATAAAATAATTTCATAAAACATATATATATAATAAATTCATTCAATAAAAATTTTATGGTACAGTGCACCAGGGTAATGATACCCCACATCACCAAAGGCCAGATGGTAAGCGCGCTACCAGATATTAGATACCTTCCTCCTCCTTCACAGATATCAATGCATATGATACTAATGCAAACCATAAACTGCAATGATGCATGACTCGACAATGCAACCTAATACCTTGATAGTCCACACGGTAAAGCCAGATAACAGAAACAGATACTGGGCACAGGTACTAATTCAAAACAGAAAATCAATTTGTACAAATCAATCAAAATCAATAAAAAATTTCAGATAGCAAATAATAACTGATAGTACAATTTTAATAGTTTATTTCAATAATTTCAGAGAGTCAATAAGATCAAATCAATCTCAAATCAATTCAGTGTAACACATCGATAAATTTTATAGTCAAATATCAATTAATATAAATACATTAAAGGCCTGTTCCCAGAATCCTAATGGGTCTAATGTAGAGATAGTTGACAAAATCAATTATTTAATCAAATCGGAATAAAATTCAATAATAAAATAAAACTCTAGAAAATCACATATAAAATAATTGTTAAAATATTGATTTAAAATTTCATTTAATAACAAACTTAATACTAAGAAATTTTAAAAGGGACTAAAATGGTGTCATGTACTATAATTACCACTCACCTAGAACTTCCAAGACAATAGTTATTTTCAATGAAAGAGAGACAATTTCAACTGACTGATTGAATATTCAAATCTCCTACACACTCAAAATATAAGAAAGAAAAAAAAAAGAGAAAAAAAATATTAAATAGTAATAATATATATATATATATATATATATATAACAATCAATTATTGTTCAATAATAATTATGATCAATCCAATTCAATATCAATTATCAAAAAAATAAATTTATAGAGTAGTTGTAACAGATTAAGAAAAGAAAATAAAATTATATTCACCCATTATTGAACAAGGAATGAGAATTTTTACCTTGAAAATAGAATCGAAGGTGATGAATAGAGAAGTAAAAAATTTAGGGATTCTCTGCGCACATCAGATTATAAATAGTAAATTTATATATATACATAATAATTTAAAAGATAATGAAAATATATATATATATATATATATATATATATATATATATATATATATATATATATATATATATATAACAATCAATTATTGTTCAATAATAATTATGATCAATCCAATTCAATATCAATTATCAAAAAAATAAATTTATAGAGTAGTTGTAACAGATTAAGAAAAGAAAATAAAATTATATTCACCCATTATTGAACAAGGAATGAGAATTTTTACCTTGAAAATAGAATCGAAGGTGATGAATAGAGAAGTAAAAAATTTAGGGATTCTCTGCGCACATCAGATTATAAATAGTAAATTTATATATATACATAATAATTTAAAAGATAATGAAAATACCTGTTGAGAGTATTTGATAGAAAAAGGAGGTGACAAACAGGTTTTAAGAGCAAAGTTTAGTAGAAGAGATGATTAGGGTATATATATATATTTCAAGAGTTCTATTAGGTGTAGATGGGATAAGAGTTATTATTAAACTGAGTTGTTCAGATTGTAGATATATATTTAATTTCAAAAATAATATATATATATATATATATATAAATAAATAAGCAGACCATCCAATAAAATATATATATTTTTTATAAATATATTAAATTATTGTTGCTAATTAAAATAAAATAATAATAAATAATAAATATATATGGGTTTCCACATGAGTTGACCCTAACCCTCTTTTTATTTGTAAATATTATAATGAACTTTTTAATATTAAAAATTTATCTTCATTCAACCAATTTTGTTACTTTATTATTTTTTAAATAACTATAATTTTTAATTGCATTAATGAGAAATATCAAAATTGAATTTTCTTATTTATCTATTTTAAAATTATTTACTTTTATAGTAAGAAAAAGAAAAAAAATTACTGTCTATAGTGTAACTTATAAGTTGTATATGGCCATTGTTACTTTTCATTATGCAACTCATTAGTTGTATATAGTCATTGTGTCTCTATTCAATTGGAAAAAAAATAGGTAAAATATAATTTAGTTCTCAAAGTTTGGTTAAATCTATAATTTAGTCCATATAATTTTAAAATTAAGTAATTTAGTTTTAAACATTTCAATAATCATATAAATTAATTCTTGTTATTAAAATCTTGGTTAAATTATTATTAATTCTAGTAGAAATAACAAAAAATACCCTTAACTCCATTTTTAATTTAAAAATAATTTAATCTTCTAGATTTTACTTCATTGATAATTTTGTTCCTGAAATTTGGTTAAACTTATAACTTAATTTTTATAATTTTAAAATTAAGTAATTTAATTTCTAATATTTTAATAAACTTATAAATTCATTACTGTCATTAGAATCACCGTAAATTTCTTATTAAATTCTAATAAAAATAACTAAAATACCCTTAATTTTATTTTTAATATGAAAACAATTTATTCTATGAGGTTTTATTTTATTTACAATTTGCATCCAATTTCATAGTTTATATATATATATATATATATATATATATATATGTGAAAATATTATATGCTGATAAATATATATACTTATTTATATACTATTAAAATAATAATGAAATAAATAGAATTTAAAAAATTATCTGAGATTATTTGTAAATAACTATAATATTAAAGTACCAATTTATAAAATATATGTATAATTTTATAATTAATCAAAATCTTAAAAACCTTAAAGTAATTAATTCATATTTTTTTATAATTATAATTTTAAATTGAAATTTTTTAATTTAATAGGACTCACATCTAAAAATTATAGAGATTAAATTATTAATAAAATAAAATTTTAAGAATTAAATTATTTTTAGTTTGAAAATAAAGTTAAATACATTTTAATCATTTTTATTAAATTTAATAAAAAATTAACAGTGATTCTTATGATAAGAAATAACTTGTAAATTTATTAAAATATTAATAATAAAACTACTTATTTTTCAAATTACAAAAAATAAATTATAAATTTCACTAAATCTCAAACAATTATATATATATATATATATATATATATATATATATATATATGAGTTGCATTGCCGAGTGACCGCCACATCCTGCGATTCAAAACCGTCAATCACAAAATTGCTTTTCTTTCCGGCGATATGTGATTCCATTTGCACGAAATTGCTTCTCTTTCCTATTGATCTTTGCTTGAATCATTCGCTTACCTTTTGAAACCTTTCAGTTTTTGTGTTCTATCGTGCGGATTGAGATTTGGCTGGCCTGTTTTTGAATCTCCAGCACAAACGTATCCGGTATACACTGTCGTGCCACTTCGCCTTATCTAGAAAAATTAGCTTATAAGAATTCAGCCAATGTTTGATATAATATAATTAAAATTGTAATATAATTATAATTATATTATGTATTTAATTATGTTATTTGATAATATAAAAAATTAATATAAAGAAATAACAATTACATAATGTAATGATTTATATTTAAAATAATGCAACAATGAAAATGAATAGAATTATAATTATTTCTTTCGATTTTTTTTTATTTACTATCAATACTATTACTACTACCTAACTATTAGGACTGTGTAGTTTTCGGTGTGAACCCAAAAACCGAATTGAATTAAGCCATTTCGATTCAATCGGTTTAGTTTTTTAATTTTATCTGTTCGGTTTGGTTTGAAAATTTAAACATATTCAATTTTCGGTTCGGTTTGGTTTTTTATCTGTAACACCCCAAAATTTTAAATTTTATTATTTTATGAGCATTTTTGGTATTTTAATTTTATTTAAATTTTAGAAATTTTTTTGAGATTTTTCGAATTTTAAAAATCGGGTTCGATTTTCCGAAAATATAAACTTTGATGATTTTTAAAAATTAATTTAAAGACCACGTGGTAAAACTAAAAATATATTTGGAGTCTACGTATTTTTCTGAGTTTTCTGAAAATTTTTCGAAATTTTTGGACCTCATTTTCGGTCCGGAGGCAGAGTAAAATTTTAAAATTTTGTATTTCGAATCGAACAGACCGAATCAAACCGGATCGGACTTGTCGAATCGGACCGGTTCCTTTTTCTTCTTCTCTTTTCTTCCGCGCGTCCCGACCTCCTCCCCTTCTCTCTCTCTTTTCTCTCTCCTCCCTCCTCCCCTTGCCACGCCGCCACCTCCTCAGCCCTCCCCCAAGGCCGGCCGACGGCCGCCTGGAACGCCGAAAAACGGCATCAGAAACAACGCGCAGCGCGCGCCCGACTCCTCGGTTTCCAGGCCAAAATACGGCCGATCCGGCCACCAATTGGATCGGGTCTTGTGTCTAAAATCATCTACTCATCGAGAGCTTTCCATAAACACCAAGAACACCGAAATCCATCTAGCGGTTTGTCCAATTTTTGCCCGGAAAGTTTTAGCCCATTTTGACTTTCGGGCTAGATTTCTCGCAAACCGTGAATCCCACGAGAAAACCGAGAGTACCAGAGCGCTCCACTCGTCGAGAGTTTCGCGGGGATATAAATTTCAAAATTTTTCGACACCGTTTTTCAGTGGGTCCCACGGAACTTCGCAGTGTCTTTTCGAGCATTAAATGAGCTTAGAAAATCCTGAAAAATTTATGTACTAACCCCCGTGTTGTGGGCTTCGTGTAGGTATCCTCAATTCGCGGAAATTCGACAGTTGACCAGGTTTGTGAATTTCCGGCCAGACAGACCCGTTATCGAAAAAGTCTCCGAATTGGACCGAGGTTTTGGCTACCCCCCATTGTCAGACATCCCGAGCGCGTCCCCGAAGTCAGAATCGGCAAAGGTAAACCCGAACCTTGCTTTTTCATAATTTTCTAGTGCTTAAATAGGATTAAAAATCCATAAAATATTCGTGGTAGCTCAGAAAATTATGATTCTTTTTGCAATAGACTAGTAATATTGCTAAGGACCGCGGGGCAAAGTTTTAGAATTTTTAGAGCTTGTTTGGGTAGTTTTTGCAAAAATGATCAATTATAAGGACTAAATTGAAATTTTACATATTGTGATGGATGATTGATTTGATGGGCCCAGGAGGGGCTGTGTGATGAGATTGAGTTGTGGATATATGGGTTGTGAATATAAAAGTGTGTTTTGAGCCCTTTTGCAGGTTGGGTAGGTCCTAGGTATAGGAGAGACTCTGCCGGATTTTCGGCACGACTTAGGACGTATTTGGTCTTTTCTTGAATTGTATTGAGTCATTTATATTAAATAATTGTAATGTAATTGTCGTAAGCGGAATGACCTTCTTCCTCCGCCGATCATACGATGACCGTTGTCAAGTCTGTGAGTAAAATATTAATTTTAATTGTAATTTCACTATTATTATATGTTCGAGCATGCCCATGCATCACTTATATGCATATATCTATGTAGATAAACTTTAGGCACGATTTATGTCGCATTCATAACTGTGAAAGTGTCATGTATGTTGTTGTGGTAATTTGGAGCAGTGTGCGTGCGTTGGCGTGCGTGTGATGTGGTGTGGACTATGGATAGGACGGGTAGACACGGCTTGAGATCTTCGCTGGGACCCGGTCCTTCGGGGTAGACACGGCTTGAGTTCTTCGCTGGGACCCCGATTTGGTTATTAAGTGGAAGTCCGAGCTGAGTTCTTCGCTGGCACAGTTGGAATTAAGAGAGCTGTATAGGGGATCAGCTCCCATATATATTATGATTGATGTTACTGGGTGTGTGAGTGCTCCAAATTACCTTTTTGATGTTATGATGTGAAATTATTGCTGGTGTTGCATTTCACTCCACATGGTGCATTAGTTTTAGATAGTTATAGAGATTATGGTTAAAATTGATATTTTACTCTCTGAGTCAAACGCTCACTCCTGTTCAATATTTTTCCAGGCCACAGGAGGATATTTTTTAGGCTAACCTGCTTTCTCCCTCGCAAGTCGATTATTAATGTTTGTATAAACTTGTTAAATCTTAGAATTGTCGCATGTGTTAGAAATGTTTAAATGATTCGGGTCTGTAATATAAATTGTTATGTGGACCTGTAAAATTTTTATATGCATATTTGATGGACTGGATGAGGGAGCTGAGCTCCCATTTATTGTTATGCTGATGAGTATGTGGAGGGTGAGCTGAGCTCCCCAATTGAGTATTTATTGTGTTTACAGGTCGGGTGAGTCAAAAACTCCCCGTTGAAAGGTCCATTTTATGGTCGGACTCTGTCCGGTTGATTTCTTGAAATTGGGCCCAAATGGGCGTTAGAGTTGGGTTAAGTGAATAGTTAGGCTTACTACGGGCCTCGGGGGCTTTAGGCTGGCCCAGGTCCTAGTGCCGGTCCGGCCCATAGATTGGGTCGTGACAAATGTGGTATCAGAGCTTAGGCTCCAGATTCTTAGGGAATGCTTGTCAAAAATGTTGGAAAGAGTCTAATATGAGTCACATGCGAAAAATAGGGTCCACATTCGTCTTACATTGTCATCTTTGCTTCTAGTTTCTGCTTCATATATTGTGTGTAAATATGAGTCTATAGAGCTGTGTAATGAGTAATTTTGAATAATGAGTAATTTTGAATTTTGTGGGCTAATGCTGCTGAATTTCAGGAAAATGCGTAGAAGCAGGAGAGCTACCACTGCACCAGAACCAGATGTGCCTGACGAGGTGTCAGCACAGGATGAGGCGCCTGCCCCGAGGAGACGGGGTAGGAGGCCTAGAGCTGCTCAAGTAGAAGCGGTGCCAACGGTCGAGATCAGTCTTTCATGGCACAGGGTCCCATGGACCCCATGGCAGCTACTCTAGCTGGTTTGCAGAGGACCATCGATATGATGGCATAGTATATGTTCCACCCTCCACAGCAGCAGCAGTCCACCACACCAAGAGGAGAACCTTACAAACAGATCATAAATTTCAAGAAGTTGGTGCCTTGGTACTTATGATGTGTCAGACGATGCATATCGATTTTTGGATTCTATGACAGCGAGAATGCAGTGCGATTGGTGATAGAAGACTAATAGAGTGTATGCAGCATGTCATGGGGCCTATGCCTAGACAATGGATGAATGACTACATATTACCTCGGATGGAGGGTTTGTCGTGGACTCAGTTTGTGGAACTGTTCATCAATCGGTTTGTGCCAGAAAGCTTCAGGGATCAAAAGCAGTGGGCCTTTGAGGCCTTAAGACGTAATGGCGGTGCAGTAGATGAATATGCTACAGAATTTCTTGAGTTGAGCAGGTATGCCCCTACAGCAGTTGCTACAGAAACTATGAAGGTGAAGAGGTTCCTAAAGGGGCTTGACAGGAGGTATGCAAACCTGGCCATGATGTCGGATCAGTCTTTTGATGTGGTGGTTGATCGAGCCAGACAGATAGAGATTAGCTATGCTGTGGATGACAGCGGAAGAGCAAAGAAAAACAGAGCAGAGGGTTCTTCAGGTGTTCCCCACATGGGTACTACGGATAGTGGTGGCCAAACTACTTACAGAGGAAGAAGCAGGAATAAGAGGAGTGGTTTTAGACACAAATCTCGAGGGTTCGCACTGAGTGCGGATCCAGCGGTGGTCACGATTCGGGAATCTGGCGATTGGTGCAGTTCAGGATCCTCTTTGGCACCTTGTGCACAGTGTGGAAGAGGACATTCAGGACCTTGTTTGATGGGTTCAGGAGTATGCTTCAGGTGTGGCCAACCAGGTCACTTTGCTAGGGAATGCCCCGTGTTCAGCGAGCCACAGATGGGGTCACAGGGTTCTGTTGCGAATGTTCCTCGTCAGTTGTATCCGGGTGCTTCCAGCATGGCGAGTAATCGATTCGATGTGGCCAACAGGGCCGAGGACAAGGGGGACATGGATTTGGGGGCAGATCAGGAGGGAGAAGTCAGTATCAAGGTTCTGCCACTCAGGGTAGGGGTCAGGCTCGGGTTTTCACCCTGACCCACCAGGATGCTCAGGCTTCCAATGCAGTTGTGGCAGGTATTCTACTAGTCTGTTCCTATGAGGCTCGTGTTTTAATAGATCCGGGTGCTACGCACTCATTTGTCTCCCCTGTGTTTGCCATGAGGTTGGGTAGAAACCCTACAACCTTAGAATGTCCTTTGTCGGTAGCTACCCCACTTAGTGACAACATAGATGTAGATATGGTTTTTCCGGGTAGCTCAGTAGTAGTGGATAGAAAGATCCTCCCAGCAGACTTGGTTCCTCTACCAGTGATAGATTTTGATGTAATCTTGGGGATGGATTGGTTGGCAACTCATTATGCCACTTTAGACTGCAGGAACAAAAAGGTGTATTTCCACATACCTGGTGTGGAAGAGTTTAGCTTTGATGGTGACAGGAGCGTGGCTCCATATAATTTGGTGTCAGCAATTAGTGCTAGAAAAATGTTGAGGCGTGGATGTCAAGGGTATTTGGCATTGGTGAGAGATACATCTGTAGAAGGTGTCAACATGGAAAATGTTCCTGTTGTCAGAGAATTCATGGATGTCTTCCCTGAAGAGCTTCCAGGGTTGCCACCAGAAAGGGGAATAGAGTTCTGCATTGATGTTGTTCCGGGTACAAACCCCATATCAATGCCACCTTACAGGATGGCCCCAGCAGAATTGAAAGAGTTAAAGGAGCAACTACAGGAGCTATTGGACAAAGGTTTCATACGTCCGAGCACTTCACCCTGGGGTGCTCCTGTTCTATTTGTGAGAAAGAAGGATGGGTCATTGAGGTTGTGTATTGACTATAGACAGCTGAACAAGGTGACTGTGAAGAACAAGTATCCACTTCCTCGGATCGAAGATCTGTTTGATCAGCTCCAAGGGGCTAGATTCTTTTCCAAGATAGACCTGCGATCAGGCTACCATCAGTTGAGAATCAGGAATGAGGACGTGTCCAAAACGGCATTCAGGATAAGATATAGTCATTATGAGTTCTTGGTGATGTCTTTTGGACTCACTAATGCACCAGCAGCCTTCATGGACTTGATGAATAGGGTGTTCAAGCCGTTTTTAGACCGTTTTGTCATCATATTCATAGATGACATTTTGGTATACTCTCGGACCGAGGATTATAATGTTATAACTAGATAAGTTCAGAGACAGTTGTTAAAATTTATTCGGGTGTTTATGGATTGCATTCCTAAGATAAACAATTAGTTGATGTCTTTGTTGAGCCAAAAGTAAGCAGATGATGTAAATGAATTCAATGATGTAAATGAATTCAATCAGTTGAAAAATTGAAACTTGAAGTGATAATTCACTTTAGAATTGCTAGTAGTTCATAGATGATGTAATTTCTTTCCTCATTCAAGAAAGTGAAAAATATCAATGTGGATTGCAATTCAGAGTTCAACCATGTGGAGATTTTTTTTTTTTTTTAATTCAATGAAGGCACAACAAATTGAATATAATTAATAGATTATTTAATGAAAGTGATTCTTTTTATTTTTTATCATAAAATAAATAATTTTATAATAAATAAAAGAGAAACTCAAATTTAAAATATTTATACGTCTTTTATCTTGAATATGAAAGAATATCAATCAAATTATCTTTGACCGACTTATCAACAAATTTATATAGTGAAGAGTGACCCCTAACCCTCTTTTTATTTGTAAATTTTATAATGAACTTTTTAATATTAAAAAATTATCTTCATTCAACTAATTTTGTTACTTTATTATTTTTTAAATAACTATAATTTTTAATTGCAATAATGAGAAATATCAAATTTGAATTTTTTTATTTATCTATTTTAAAATTATTTACTTTTATAGTAAGAGAAAGAAAAAAAAAATTATTTTCTATCGTGTAACTTATCAGTTGTATATGGCCATTGTTACTTTTCATTATGCAACTCATCAGTTGTATGTAGTAATTGTGTCTCTATTCAATTGGAAAAAAAAGGAGGTAAAATATAATTTAGTTCTCAAGGTTTGGTTAAATCTATAATTTAGTCCATATAATTTCAAAATTAAATAATTTAGTTTTAAACATTTTAATGATCATATAAATTAATTTTTGTTACTAAAATCCCGGTTAAATTATTATTAATTCTAGTAGAAATAACGAAAAATACCCTTAACTCCATTTCTAATTTAAAAACAATTTAATCTCCTAGATTTTATTTTATTGATAATTTTGTTCCTCAAATTTGATTAAACTTATAACTTAGTTTTTATAGTTTTAAAATTAAGTAATTTAATCTCTAATATTTTAATAAACCTACAAGTTCATTACTGTTATTAGAATTACCGTAAATTTCTTATTAAATTCTAGTAAAAATAATTAAAATACCTCTAATTTTATTTTCAATCTGAAAATAATTTATTCTATGAGGTTTTATTTTATTTACAATTTGCATCCAATTTCATAGTTTATATATATATATATATATATATATATATATATATATATATATATATATATATATATATGAAAATATTATATGCTGATAAATATATATACTTATTTATATATTATTAAAATAATAATAAAATAAATAGAATTTAAAAAATTACCTGAGATTATTTGTAAATAACTATAATATTAAAGCACCAATTTATAAAATATACGGATATTTTTATAATTAATCAAAATTTTAAGAATATTAAAGTAATCAATTTATATTTTTTTATAATTATAATGTCAAATTGAAGTATTTTAATTTAATATGACTCACATTTAAAAATTACACAGATTAAATTATTAATAAAATAAAATTTTAAGAATTAAATTATTTTTAATTTAAAAATAAAGTTAAATATATTTTAATTATTTTTATTAAATTTAATAAAAAATTAACAGTAATTCTTATGATAAGAAATAACTTGTAAATTTATTAAAATATTAATAATAAAACTACTTATTTTTCAAATTACAAAAAATAAATTATAAATTTAACTAAATCTCAAACAATTAATTATATATATATATATATATATATATATATATATATATATATATATGAGTTGCATTGCCCAGTGACCGCCACATCCTGCGATTCAAAACCGTCAATCACAAAATTGCTTTTTCTTACCGGCGATATGTGATTCCATTTGCACGAAATTGCTTCTCTTTCCCATTGATCTTTGCTTGAATCATTCGCATCCCTTTTGAAAGCTTCTAGTTTTTGTTTTCTATTGTGCGGATTGAGATTTGGCTGGTCTGTTTTTGAATCTCCAGCACAAACGTATGCGGTATACACTGTCCTGCCACTTCGCCTTATCTAGAAAAATTAGCTTATGAGAATTCAGCCTATGTTTGATATAATATAATTAAAGTTATAATATAATTATAATTATATTATGTATTTAATTATATTATTTGATAATATAAAAAATTAATATAATGAAATTATAATTACATAATGTAATGATTTATATTTAAAATAATGCAACAGTGAAAATGAATAGAATTATAATTATTTGTTTCAATTTTTTTTATTTACTATCAACACTATCACTACTACCTAACTATTAGGGCTGTGCAGTTTTTTGTGTGAACACAAAAACCGAACCGAACCGAGCCATTTCGATTCAATCATTTGGTTTTTTAGTTTTATCTGTTCGGTTCGGTTTGAAAATTTGAACATATTCAATTTTCGGTTCGGTTCAGTTTTTTATCGGTTAAAACCGATTAAACCGAATAATAAAATGGCTCAAATAATTTTTCAGTCTAAGATGCATAAGGCTCAAGGCCCAAGATGTATAACCTAGTCCAAAAAAATGAAAATTCTAATATTTTTGGTTTAATGCAACGAAACCGAAACGAATCGATATTTTTCGATTTGGTTCGGTTCGATTCTACTTAGGTGATCGGTTCAGCTTATATTTTTAAACAATTCATTTTTTTGGTTTTTTGTATTCGGTTCAGTTCGGAACCGAACCGACTGAATGCTCTCCCCTACTAACTACCACTACTATCATTATTATCTCTACACTGCTGTCACCATCGTTATTGCTATTGCTATCATTACTACCACCACTACTATCACTTAGTTATCAACTCGTGTTTACTACATTCATGCTCTTTGTACGCACCACTCATCGCTCCAATTGATTGAATGGTTTGGTGAAGTGCTCTGATTACGGCGATGTAGGCAGTTTACCGCCGACAATGTCACAAGAAGTCCACTGAACCTTATTATTTAGAAAAAGAAGAAGTCATAACAAGGTTTTTGTAGGTGAACTTGTGAAATGATCATTATCGAAACTTGTTCTGCAGAACTACCCGCGAACATGTTCACAAACGAACAGGTTGCGGGGGGCTATTCTCACCTTGCCACCATCGCTATAACTACTACTATTACTGTCACTTAGCTACCACTAATAATCGATTACCAATTATCACTTATTATTAATACTATAAATAAATTAAATATTAAAATAAAAATTATTATCACATTAATTTACTTATATTTTTATTTTACAATCAAATATAGTAAATAATTATTCTATTATATAATTGATTATATTTTATTATACTTGTACCAAATGTAATCTTAATTTAAATTTATAAATATTTAAAATTTTAAATAATCATATATTTGATTAAATTATTTGCAAGTGATTGATTAATTATCAATGTGCTTGTAAAAAAATAATTATATTTAACTAAACTCAACTAAGTTTTTATTCAAATTATAAATATATTTATTATTAAAATCACTAAAAATATATATTAAATTACTTTAAAATTAAATGAAAATATATAATGAATTTTAAAATTAAATAAAATAATATTAATTTACTTAGCAATACTAACCCTTTGTTTGGATCCTCAATTGAGTAAGGGAATTGAGAAGAAATTAAAGAGGGAAAATAAAGAAAAAAAATTATATTATTTGGATACTTCGCTAAAATAGAGAAGAAATTAAAATTTTCTCCTAATAAATTACTTAATTGCCATAAATTTATATTTTTGTTATTATATAGTATTAAGGATTGTATAAATAATTTTAATATAAATAATACTTAATTCTATTCATTTATTTTTATTTTACTCTAACTTAAAGAGAAATATTTTAGGTTCATAAGGGAAAATTAAGAAATATAATTTTTTTTTATTTTTTTTCCTATTTACTATCCAAATAAAGAGAAGATGATAAATATTTTTTTCTCTTTCTTTTTATTTCCTTCGATCCAAATAAAATGTAATAGTTTTTTCCTTTAAAAAATTTAAATTTATAAGTTTTAAAAATCCTTCAAATAAATATATTAATTTAAAATTAGAGTTTATAATTTGATCTAAATGGCGCCAAACATCCAATTAACCAGCGACGTGGCACACTGCCGACGATGGTACAGTCACGAGCGTACACTTATTGGGCCCACAACTTCTTCCCCCATCACAGCCGTTGACGTGAAGTCGACGATCCACATTCAACGATTATCCACGTGAGTAAATATTATCTATGTCCCCTCTCACAACTCAACTCCGAACTGACTCATTACTGCGTTTCTTCACCAGCGCCAAACCCGAAAGCGACACATAGCCAGGCTGTCCAATGATTTATAAACACGTGTACTTTCTGACACAAAATCAGCGACTTTGGAAAAACTACTATTCACCGACTTTCTTTGTAAGGCAAGAATCGCCGTTGCTTTGCCTTATAAGGCGGTCTGGGAATTCATTTTCTTCTAAATTCTCTCTCTGTTATTGACTATCTGATTTTTTCTATCTCTTTGGCTGCGATTAGGATTTGATTTCGATTTCGATTTATATTTTCGCTAATATAAATTGAGAAATCTCTGAAGATCAATTATGCAGCGATTCGTTGATACTGTCCTCGCTGTAACCAAAGAGTGAGTCCCTTCTCTTGAAAAACTTCACTTTCATATTATATATGTTCACATTTGATTTGGTGGCCATTTAATGAGATTTTGCTGTTTTTTTAGCTCTTTTGATGGTTTTTGTGTGAGTTGTTGAAGGTGGGTAAGAGAATTATTGATATTTTTGTTGTTTTGATTTTTTTTTTTGGAATTTAATAAAAGGGTTTTATTTACTTTGCCTTCTTTGGTCTGGTGAGAAGATTTTGAGTGGTACTAGTGTTTTTGGTTTGGTAGTCGTTTAATTCATGTAAATTTCAAGTCTCCGATCAAAATTTTGTAGGTGTTTCAATTGATTAATTTTGGGTTTCAAAGAAAGGTTTGAGCTTTTTTTTTTTTAGAAAAAATTCGGGATTTCATTTGACTAGTAGTAGGAGGAAAATTGAAGAAGATTTTCCAAGTGGCAGTTCTAAAAAATGGAATTTTTTGCAGGGTGAAAGGAGTGTCTGTTATAATAATTTGTGGGTTTTGCACTTGTTTAATGATGTAATGAGATTGGTGAACTCTTAGCTGAAAAAATTTGGTTGAGTAACGCTGATGAATTCTTAATCAACCTATGTTAACTGGCTGCTGTAATTATAAAATTCTGTTACTGACTTGGTAGCAAGTTATTTGTTGCTGCTAGTGCTTCTTCATTAGAAAAGTTTTTGTTTTGGCTTTTAGTGCAGGTCAGTGAAGACATTCACTTATGAGTCTTTGCATAATATCGTGAGGCTGATAAATGGAGTGTCAGCACTTTTGTTGACGCTATTGCCAGGGAAGGCTAATATCCTTGAAGGTCTTCATGGCTGGGAGCTTAGGCCAACTGTTCGTGGACCACGATTCCCCCGCTGGATGGAGAAGTAAGTTTAGACCATTATACTGAAATCTTCTCTATATATGATCAACTAAGATCTTTCATTTTTAATTGAAGTTGGCTATTCTAGAAAGATCCTCTCATGTTTATTTTGATGCTTTTGTTGATTTTTTTTTTTTTTTATGTTCTTCTTAATGTGAGTATAACTTTGTGAATCAAAACTTTAATGCTGTTAAGGGAAGCAGGGGGATTGCACAGTACTTGACTATTTAAGAGAATGTATTCTTTTTATAGATTTCTATAGCAAGGGGTGTTGGGACATTTAATGTCACCTGCTTACTAATCAGATATTACTTTAATAACTTTAGTCAAATTTATGGTTAATATTATTATTTACACATAAATTCTTTCTTGCTTTAGAGCTTGCTTATGTTGGAACTCCTAATTGTTGTTGATATTTCTTTTCTTCCTCTTTTTTTTTTTTTCCCGCTGTTTTTGGGGTGGAATGTTGATGATGATAGTGGGGTGTCCTCTTTCAACAAATTCATCCATGATCTGTCAATGGATTCTGATACTTCAAGTGAGGATTATTCATCAGCAGAAGAAGATAGTGATGGAATATGTCCTGCATCACCATTATCTCAAAGTTCACGAGTCTCGCGGACAAATTCTTTCAGGAAGAATAGCGGGTACCGGAAAGGATGGACTATGCTCTTATTATCATGGATTCTCTTTCCTGTGAGGTTTTTGCTGGGGATACCATTATGTCTTTGTCGTTTATTTTACATTAGGACCTCCTTTATGAGGGGAAGCCACAGGCCTTCACGATTACATTCTATTAGGAGAGTGAATACTCCAAAGGATCATGTCATTCATCATACCACTGACAGGAGACGTGGAGTCATTGAGGTTTCTGCAAGAACTTTAATATGTTACCTATCCTTGTTCCTTTTCTTTCTTTTCTGTTCCTTTCTGCCTCTTGTGTCATTATTACGCATTATCTCATGCCTCTTTTATGTTGTCGCAACAGGATCTTCATCTGGCAATTGAGATATTCATAGAAGCAATATTTGATTTTTTCCATAAAGCTGCACATTTTCTTCTTTCTCCATCAGAAGTTTTGAGAATACCATACAGATGGTTTTCATATCAGAGAAGTGGCCATGAAGATACTAATGGCATGTCAGATACATCTGTTCCCACCGCTACCCTTGGAGAGAGTGATCCAACTCCTACAGAAAGGAAAACTACCTTTCACCAGTCTCTGAATACAGATGCTCGGACTTGTCAGGATGTAATAACAGAGCTTGGGTGAGGGCACTGCTTAGTCAACTTAGTCATTCCATTCTTCATGTTTAGCTACATATGCTCTATTAGTTTTCACTTGTCTATCTGTTATAGATACCCATATGAAGCAATTCGGGTGATCACTGCAGACGGATATGTTCTTCTTCTAGAAAGAATTCCCAGGTATTTGTTTGTTTCTTCTCCAGTCAAATGAGTTGCGTTTGCTTAAACAACTGTTCCCTGAACCAGTGAACATGCTGTTTTGATGATGCAGACGTGATTCGCGGAAAGCTCTTTACCTTCAGCATGGGCTTTTGGATTCATCCATGGGGTAAGACTTTTTGTATCTTCGTTTCTTATGATGTAAGCAAAATTGTCTGCATGATGTTGCAGACATGTCGATTTATATATATTTTTTTAATCAAAACTTTATTTTATTGATAACTAAGCGTATGCTTGTGCAATACACCAATTAAATTTTATTTTTTATATAGTATTTTTTGAAATATGTTTAACTGTTTTTATATATCTAGTTAATTATATGTAATTTTCAACTCTTCAAAAAGGTTTAATATTTATTTATTATGGTCCTTGATTTACTAATTCCTGTATTTTCTATTGTAAATGAAACTTTTAGACATTAAGGCTCCGTTTGTTTCGTAGAAAATAACTTGTATTTGGAAAATATTTTCTAAATGAAAATATTTTTCATTATTTGATTGTAATGTTAAATTCATGGTATGTATTTATGTCATAAATGTTTAAGTATTTTCACATTTTAATAAAATTATCAAAATCTAGAAAATAGAAATTGACTTTATCTTTTGAAAAGAGAAAGTCATTTTTGTTAAAAATAACTTAGATTTCCCTTTAATTAGGAAAATATTTTCTGTTGATCAATTTTCCCGAGTTTCCCAAACTCTAGGAAATGCAAAAAATATTTTTCTTTTTCATGAAACTAACAGAGCCTATAAGTTTGCACGTGTAATACAATATGAAGGAAAGAGGTTAGCAACATAACATAATTATAGTTTTGACATTATTTTGTATTTGTAAATGAAAAGAATGTATAATCACCACAACACATTATAATTTTTGTATCTAACTAATGATTTTTGATGGTGGAATACTAGAAGATATTAGAAATAAGGAATTTTATTCTTAATTTGCCTTAAACTTCATATCTTTCTATTATCAACTCTTAAAATAAAAATAAATAAATAATAATGATCAAATACTTGTGAAGTTAACATTTGTCAAACTGATTAGAAAAATAACTCAATTTTTAAAAATTAATTAAACATATTGCTGGTAGTATGGTGAAATTTGCTTTATGAAAGTGTCTTAATCAGTTAAATAGCATGATCATTCGTAAATAATTTGAAAAGACTATGAAAAAAAAAAAGCTTGAAGGAGAGAATTTCATATGTTAATCAAATATAGTTACTCTAGTATATTCAATTTAGTTAAATGAAAAGACCGAAGCAAAGTTCCAAAGCTGCTTTTTTTTTTTTTTTTTTTCTTTTTCACTCAACATGTTGAGAACTCATAAATTGTTAAGAGTTTAAACACATAATTGAGAATTCATAATTGCTTGTCATTTTTTTTTTCAATTGATAAATGTTAAAAGACCATGTGTCAAGGAAGATTGTGCAAGGTTCATTATGGAAGTATATATTTATTTTCATAAATCAAATTATTAATTATTCAACTGGACTTTTATTATAAATCAATCATTTTATTTATTTTTATCTAATCTTCCATGCACTAAAAAATTTTCTAGCAAAAAAGCACATGATCTTAGCGTGTTTTGTCATAAAACTAGTAGACAAGTGTTTATTGTGTTTGAAATCCTCTTTCTTTTTTACTCTTATGTATATATGTGTTTGCCATATTGACCTCTTATAAATTTAATTATTAAGATCTCTTTTTTTTTTTTTTATCACAAATGTATTTCTGCAAATGGAAAGTCAGTTGACACTTTTTTTATTAAAAAAATCTTGACTATAAAAAAGTTCTTTATATATTGACTCTAAATTTTTTTTTTCGGCCCTCTTTTTTAATGATAGATACATTTCTATAAATGAGAAGTTAATAGACACTTTTTTATTAAAAAATAAATTTGACCACAGAAAAATTTTTTATATGTTGACCCCAGCAATTTTTTTTTTTTGAATCTGCCACAGCTTCACAGCACCATGTGTACCCCATCTTTTTCCTCAAAGTTTTCTTATCCTATATTTGATACTTGATAATTCTGAATATGGGGTTTTTCTTGCCATTCTGCGCAAGAGAGCCTAAAGATGGGAATATATAATAAAGATCCTCTTTCTGAAGTAAAGATGCCCATGCTATTAAGAATGTGCCACCATCTTCTTAGAATTCTCTTATTTTAGCTTTACTTAAAGCTAGCCAATTATATTTTTGTAGT
This sequence comes from Hevea brasiliensis, assembly GCF_030052815.1. Taxonomy (NCBI): domain Eukaryota; kingdom Viridiplantae; phylum Streptophyta; class Magnoliopsida; order Malpighiales; family Euphorbiaceae; genus Hevea; species Hevea brasiliensis. The sequence goes on from NC_079501.1 coordinate 90,495,476, forward strand.
TGGTAGCCTTGTGGATATATTATTTCTTGTCATGAGAATAATTTAGATCTTGGATGCACCTTCCCCATTTCACCTTCAGTCTCTTTTTATAAAATTCCTGTGCTTTTTTTTTCCCTATCTTTTTAATCTTGTAAATAAAATTTGTTTAATTAGATTAATTGCCGGTTCCTTTTTTATTCATCTTCATGATCCTTCATTGTAGTATATTTTTGTCTCATGTATTCACTTCTTTTCTTTTCATTGTCCAGTTGGGTGTCTAAAGGGATTGTTGGCTCTCCAGCTTTTGCAGCATATGATCAAGGTTGGTAACATTTGCCTCAAGACTATATGCATCTTCTGATGCAATATTATTAAAATTGAAGAACATGCTGCTGGTTTCTTATTACACAGGGTTTGATGTTTTCCTTGGGAATTTTCGTGGTTTGGTTTCTAGAGAACATGTTGACAAGAACATTTCCTCACGAAAGTAAGTCAATTCGGTATTATGGTGGTTTTTTAACATGGAACTATCTTTAATTTCCATCTTTGACAATGAAATGTGGAAAAGACAAGTTTCTTGTATGCACTTGATTAATATGCTGATGACTTAATTGAAAGTAGCAAATTAATACAGGTATTGGAGGTATTCCATCAATGAGCATGGGATGGAGGATATCCCAGCAATGATAGAGAAGATTCACCAAGTTAAAACTGCAGAACTGACAATTAGCCAGCCTGATCTTGAGGAAGAAATGAATGATGATCAACCTTACAAACTCTGTGCAATTAGCCATAGCTTGGGAGGAGCCGCCATGCTGATGTATGTTATCACACGCTGTATTGAAGAAAAGCCTCATAGACTTTCCAGATTGATTCTATTGTCACCTGCTGGTTTCCATCATGACTCCACTCTGGCATTTACAGCTATGGAGTATCTGCTGCTTCTGTTGGCCCCTATTCTAGGACCTATTATACCTGGCTTGTACATACCCACAAGATTCTTCCGCATGTTGCTAAACAAGTTGGCTCGAGACTTCCATAACTACCCTGCAGTCGGAGGGCTGGTTCAAACTCTAATGAGTTATGTTGTCGGTGGAGACAGCTCAAATTGGGTAGGAGTATTAGGATTACCACACTACAACATGAATGACATGCCGGGACTTTCATTCTATGTAGCTCACCATCTTGCACAAATGAAACATGCAAAAAAATTTATAATGTATGATTATGGAAGTGCATCCGCCAACATGAAAGCATATGGATCTCCAGAGCCTCTGGACTTGGGTGAATATTATGGGCTCACTGATATTCCTGTTGATCTCGTTGCTGGAAGGAAGGACAATGTGATTCGGAATTCAATGGTAAAAGTGCATTACAGGCTGATGAAGGATGCTGGTGTTGATGTATCATATAAAGAGTTTGAATATGCTCACTTGGACTTCACATTCTCTCACCATGAAGAACTTCTAGCCTATGTGATGTCACGCTTGCTGCTTGTGAAGCCCACTGAAAAGCAACCGTTTAATCAGGAGGCCTCAAGATCGAAGAGAAAAGGCCAAGTAAACCATTTAATCAGAAGGACGGTACTCGAGTAGCTGTGCTCAATGCTTTTCTGGATTTGTCATACATGTTGTACCTTTAGAGCCAAGTTGTTGTACATGATTGAGTAGAGACTTGAGTAGATCCATACAGGCTTCAGTCCAGTGTAATTAATTAGAGAATTAGCAGCAGAATATACGTCTCGAGTCTTGCCCAATTAGCTTTGCCTATGGTTGAGTTATTGAGTTCGAATACTAGTTAGAGCCAATTATACTAAAAAAGAAGATACAAGTCTTGGCTGCCTTCCCAACTAGTTTTTGCGGGAAAGCATGACTTGTCTTGATTGGATTTTGCAAACAGAAGTTGTATCCTTGATGTAGGAAGTTCACCTGGGTAATGTTTGTACCTTTGTAATACAGAGATTAGGGTTTTTTTAAAGAGATGTTATAGATCCTTCTCCACCATATTTCTAGCATTCTTCCCTTTGTCGACTTTCGAAGTTCAGCTGTAGCTCCTACGCTGTACCTTCTTCTTCTGCTGCTTTTCCTCTAGCACCTGTCTTCCACCGAATCAAATATGAGGTGTATTCTGAACTCTCTTCCTCTGAATAGAATTGGATGGGTTGACACTAAATTCAAAAGAACTTTACTAAGAAAGAAAATTTTAAATAATTTTAAACTTTGGAGATTCTTTAGAGATTCAAGCTCAATCATCAATAACAAGGGTGGAATGTATGCGCTGGGGGCAATGGGGGCACTTGCTCCTATTGTCACACTAAAATTTCAATGAAACTATGTTATATTGTTGTTATCATTAAAAAAAACTTAAAAAAAAAACATTTGTCTCTGCTATCCGCTATTTTTGTTTTATTTGTAGTAAATCACAGGTATTTTTTAGTTCATTGGATTAGTCTAATTTTGCTTGTATTGATGAGGTCTATTAAGGAGGTAAAGCGTTGGTAGAAGAGATTTTCTCTATTTACGAGGATTAAAAACTCAACTTAAAGAATGTGCAAGATTGCCTTCTAAAATTATATCCTCGTCGTTTAGAGATATGTTGAATATTTTGATTTTGATTTTTTATTTTATCATTTTCAGATTTTGTTGTTTCTACAAGGGTGATTCGTCAAATTTTCTTTCCTTCTTGATAAAATGGAGGAATAAACAATGAAAAGCTCTAATTTCAAATTGAAAAATAGAAAAGTAATTGTGTTTGGTTCAGTTAAGAATGACATTTTTCTTCTCATTCTACTTTCCACCTTAAATTTATCCCAAGCAACCCATGAGGCAACACAGGGGGGAATTGTCCGACACAGGAGAAAACACTCGTCCAACCCAAGCAACACCATAAGGCAACCAATTAGAAACCACAAACAATAAGCAGAAAGAACGAAACCATGGAGCCTATGAAACCACTAGAACCTAGATCGACAACCTATACAAGGGGGAGGAATCAAGGAGGAGCAAAGCCCTGCTAGTGTCTCAATCTCGTTTAGTCAGGGTGGCGGCAATTTGTTTTGCTGACTCTTTAAATCCTAGAGATGCTTTCTTCTTCTTTACCCAACAACAAAAACATCCTCTTGCCTAGCCCATAACAATGCTCAAGTTAACATGCAACCACACAAATGAATTAGATTTGCCAAAAAAGTTGTCTCTTTCTGTATTATAAGACCTGCAACAAAACCAAAGACAAAGCAAGACAAGAAAATGGAAAAAAAAAAAAAAAAAGAGAATCACATCACAAAGGGCAGCCTAAGGATCCCTCACCGCTCAACGCCTACTCAAAAACCTATAAACAACTCTACTCGTTGGTGGAGAGAGAGACCCATTGATCGAGGAGAGACTCTGCTTGAAGGGGCAGAGAGAAACCGCCATGCATAATAGAAGAGCAAGGCCTAACGTTAGAGAAGAAACACTCAAAATGAGAGAAAAAAGAAGAATTTTTTTTGCCATCTTAAATAGATACGTTAATTAAAATATTTTTAATTCATTATAGATAATTATAAATGATATCTATTTATCAAGAAAAAAAAAAGATAGTTTCATAATTAAAAAATAAATTTGATCATATAATACTTAATTTTACTTTTTTCAAAAACTTTTATAATTAAAAAAATAATTAAAATGAGCGTTAATAACTTTTACCATTTAAAGAAAAGAGAAGAAAAAAAAATTATTTTTTTAAAATTATTTTGTTTGAATATTGAATAAAAGAGAGAAAGAGTAAAAAAAAAATTATTTTTCAAATTCTTACGCTAATATAATATATTTTCTTTGGAAAATAGGTATTATTTAGATTAAAATATTTAAATTTCATTTTATAATATAATATACACAAGATAAAAAAAAATAATTCCCTTATTCTAATAATTTATTAAATAATATTTAAACATTCACTTTCTCTGCACAATTATAATCCAAACGGTGCGTTTAAGGTGGGGAGGAGAAACAAAATCACAGTGACTGAAGTTGCCCTTGGTTCCCGATGGAAAGGACCGAGGTCTGAGGTCTAAGGAGAGAGGGATTATTATGGCGTTGGATTCGCTGAAATGGGGTTACATTCGCATCATCACCGGCACAATTCTGGGTGGTATTCTTGGTTTCTACGTTATGCACCGTGTTGAAGTCGCCTACAAGGTTTCAATTTTTCACTCTCTGTGTTTCTGTTTGGTTACTGAGAAACTCGCTGGAAAAGTTGGAAACTTTTATAAATTTTTAACCTTTTAGTACTTTTCAGCTACTGAGATAATATTCTATTTGTTTGTTTGTGTTAATTTGGTATTCTTTTTTTTATTTATTGTTGGGATATACAGGAGAAGATGAATGAGAGATTGAAACAATATGAGAGTGAACTGAAGGAGAAAGAGAAGTTGAATCAGCTTGAAGACTCCATCTAGTTTTTCTTTTCTTTTCTTTTCTTTCTGCGTTTTTTTAACTCTTCCTGTTTGGTTGCTGAGAAAAAGGATGGTAAAAAATAAAGAGAGAGAGAGAGAGAGAGAGAGAGAGAGAGAGAGAGAGAGAGAGTAAACCCACTACGCTGACAAACAAGCAGGTAATGGATTTCAAGCGGTTGATTCTGGATGTTTAGTGAGTTTTTGAATTGGCATTAATCTGCTTTGGCTATTGTCCTTTTCTTTCTTTACATTGTTGGTTTTATAGTAGACTTGAGATACAATGCTGCCAGATTGTTCTCCTGTCATTTGAAAGCAGTAATAACTCTTTGATTTCTCATGTATTAAATTTTGCTCTTTACTGGGGATAGTAAATTTTAATATACTATTGCTAGTGGAGCATTTTTTTGTCCCTTTCTAACTACATTCCTTAAGCGAAGGCTTTGCAATCAGCAGTTTTCCAACACCCATTCCTTCAGAATCGTTGTGAAATTCTTGCAATTTCTTAGGTTAGGTTTGCCTTTGATATTTTCTGTTTTTAGGCATAGTTGAGATGAATGAAGATTTGGATTTATGTTTCATCAAGTGAAAACTTGTAAATTTCAACATGATTTCTAATGGTTCAAATACATCATAATTTGAAATGACATCTGTCTAAATGGAGCCAAAAAGGAATTTGACCATACCCTCCTATTTCAATCACTGTTTAGAAAGTGATGATGGAACTGTTAGTTCAGCTGGGACTTTCAAGAAAGAGAACACCTCTTTTCTCTTGAACTATTCAGCTTTCTCAAATTTTCCCTCATGAGTTTTTCCGTGGTCTGCAACTACCAACTCTGACAAGAGCTGTATTTTAGAGTTCTCCTATCTTGTCCTCTAGCTGATTCATTTGGCTACAAATATGGTTTGTTTCATTGTACTTTGTGTATAAATGAGAAACAAAGAAGAATCAAAGTGTGAGTGAAAATACTCTGCAACTGTGGTGAAGTCATGTAATATTGAGCAGGTGAAAATGAGTTGGAGTTTTATTGGGAGTTAAAGTGAGTTGATAAAGAGTGTAATAGTTAAAAAGAGTCATATTTTATGTCTTAAAAAGAGTTATAGTTAGAGAGCTCTAGACTCATTGACACCATCTTAGATGAAAAACTTTCATGATGTTAGTTACCGACTATTGAAAACTTATCAGAAAATAATGAATAGACTAGAGTTCTAGAGAATTTGGTGGAGGTTGTGTTGATCTTCATTTCTCCCTCGATGGAGACTTGCTTTTCTGTAATATTGCCAAGCTGTGCCGGGATCTATGGAAACTTTGGTGCTACTGAGTCATTGAGTAAATTCGTGAACCACTTAATCTTCTATCTTGATTAGTTTTATAGTAACTTTGACATACCTCATCATGCTTCAAACTTATAAATGAGGCTTCTTCATGCAAATGAATATCAGGTCATGTGATGCGTAGGGAGAAAATTGTTCACCAAGTACTGATTTATAGTGGCATCCTCCAATTGTTTGCCTTCTCCATTGCATAGCTTAGTATTGACCTCTCTAGGGGTTGAGATTGGTTTGCACTTGAGCATCCCAAATTTCCATAAGAGAATCTTGTATACCTTTTTTCTGGCAAAGAAAACAACCAATCCCTTTTACTTTCCACTTCAAGGCCAAGAAAGTGTTTCGACTTTCCAAGCTCTTCCATTTCGAATTGCACTATGGAGTTCTCTTTTTTTTGAGAAAATTCACCTTCATCATATCTAGTGAATGATCAAGTTATCCATGTAAGCTAACACTCTTATCAGTTTGTCATTTCTTACAAACACGCTCAAATATGTTAGTGCAACTGAGTAACCACCCTTCTGCTATCTTGCTTTATCATGCTTTCCTCTCGGTGCCTGTTTTAGCCTGTATGGTTGGTACTTTTTTTTTTCAGCTTAGATGTGTAACCTGGGCAAGGCTTGCTATCAAATCCTCTCAATTGCTTTTGATATATGTCATGATCCAATTATCTGTGAAAAATTGTTTTTGACGTCTATTTTCTAAAGTTTCCAAGACTTACTGATTGAAAGTCATAGTAGGACACATAGAATAGCAATCTTGCTTATAGTACTAAATGCCTCATCATAATCTATCCATGAGCGACCAACCAAACCATATATCTTTTTTTTTTCCTTTTTTTTAAGAAGACCAAGCCATATATCTTTCAATTGATCCGCTATGTTGAGTTTTATATTGGCAGGCTTTGCATTGTCGTCAACTCCCAAGTTCCACTTTGTTTTAGTGCTTGAACCTCTTCTTCCATAGGCTTTCTCCTTTTTTTGCTTTAAGCTTCTTTTTCTTGTTTGGTTGGTATATGTGCTAAATGTTTTTGGAATAGAAGTGTACTTTTTTTTCCAACATGTGTTTGCTGCAAAATTAACTCAACAAAAGTATTTGGAGCCTGTTTGGTATCATTTGTGCTTCTGTGCACAAGCCCTGAGACCTAAATGGGAGCTTAATTGAGAAGTAGCTAGATTCAGCTGCAATTTGGTTCTCGGAGTTTGTGCACACCCAGGTGCAGTACACTCTCATTCTTGTTACATTATAAATTATAGTTCTTGTTTGCACTATACAGGCACAGTTTTCAGGGCCTATTTTATTTGGTTTTATTTTACTTCTTGGTTGGAAAAGTAGATGAGGAAAAATGAAGTGAGAAAGGGAGAGGAGTTAAGGAGATTCTGTTGTAATTTTGCAGTTTACATATATTTAATCCTAGGCCAGTACTTCTAAGAATTGCACTGTTTAGAAATTATGCAAGAAGAGCCTCTGTTTATGTGACCATGAACTACCTGATGACCATCAAAATAACTAAAAGAAGGTCCACCTGAAGAGTTTATAACCATCAAAATAAATATAGAAAAAAGTTATAAGAATCTATAACTTCCTGGGAGCACTTCTTGGAACTTCATTTGGTGAAAATATATAATTTTTATGGCACAATTACAGTCAGAAAATACTCTATAGACCTGTAGATCTTTTGGAATTGGATGAAAAATATTGAGCTTTGCGAGTGTAAATACTTTAGGCAGGAAAAATGAGTGGGGCTAGGCATGTTCATCAGAGCCAACCAAATTAAACAGAAAAAGAAACAACTAATTTCATACTGGCATATATGAGTTCCTATGTTTCTTTAAACAAATTCAATATTACATCATATCGGTAGTAAATGAATTTGGCAACAGCAAAATGTTTGTTATGCCTTTGCCTATTTCCCTTTTCCTTCATTTGCCTGTATGTGTAATTGCTGAAAAACACAAGAAGATGAAGGCAACCATATAATGGACCAGGAAATGTATTAAATTTGAAATTATAGAAGAACCATTGGATCAGCTATTGAAAATTTGATACTAGGAATATCTCGATATTAAGTGTTAATTTTCAGCCATATTTATTACATTGCCATATTTCATTTGGTCTTGCCGAGTGGTTATTGAATTAGTTTTTGAAATGACAGTATCCAATGCTATCTGGCTTAGAGCTGCTATATTGCATTTCTCATTTCCCTAATTTATTTGTTCTCTTTGTTTCTGCCAATTCTTCAGTTTTAATGTTTGTTGATCATTGTGTCTTTCTGCAGGACAGACATCATCATGAGAAGTCCCTCATTAATATTTAACCAGAAACAACCAATGGCACCAATAAGATGGATGGTTGAATGTCATTGTCCTGAATGAAGTTGTAAACAAGAACAACACAGGTGATGTGGTTTTTGCACTTGGTTTTCATTACAACATATGGTGGGATTGCTGAACTTTTTCAGGATGTTGGTTTTCTCAAAACTAAAATAATCATCAGTATAGGTTTTTGCTTTACATCAGCTTTCTGGAAACCACGTATTACAGTGTAGTATCCCTGTTAAAGGAGCGCGTGTTTTTGCTATTTTGCAAGCATTGATAGAGTTATTGTGGATTTTCACATCAAACTGATATTAATTATCTATTAAACTGCCTTAAAATGGATTTGTTGAGCTCTTGCATGGTAAGCTGGTAAATGGTAACCAGTCCTGTGGAGCAGCTCTCCATAACATGTCCTCTTGACCAGATTTAGAAAGCTGGCCATGGAGTTACCTCTCTCTCTCTCTCTCTCTCTCTTTATGTGCAGTTGGCTCTGACCGGTGCTCGAACTTGAGATTTTATATAGTTATGTTTTTTAAATTATAAGGACTAAATGAAATTTAAAATAATATTTAAATTGATTAGAGGGACTAAAAGAGTAAATGAAATTAAAATATAAAAATTAATTAATGTATTTTTTAATATAAAAAATTAAATAATTAATTTTATTAAAATGGAAGAATTAAATTGTAATTTTATTAAAATATTGGTGTCTAATCCCACTTATTTTGGATATGGTCGCAAATAAATATCCAATCACGTGCCTCCTATTTGATTTGCACGATGGTTACATTTGAGAATTTTTTTTTTTATTTTTTTGAGTTTGGCCAAAGAAATCTCTATAATTTCAGGATTAAAATCTTGATTCTTTTCTCAAAGTGTTATAAGTGTATTACTCAATAAGTTGGCAGAACCTTCACTGTTTGGAATCCAAACTGGTTCGATTCACTGATTAACGCTATCATTCGTAGAATCAAAGGCTTTAAACCAAAGAATAAGGGCTGGTTTTGGTTCGAGTTAAATTAATAATTGAGAATTTGTTTTGATTTTTTTTATTTAAAAACTAAATTATAATTTGAATCAAATTAATTCTAATTTAATTTGAATCAATAAATCATTGGTCAATTCATGTCAAATGTTATCTATAAAATTTATTAAAATTTTATAAAAAGTATTGTGATTAAAAATTAAAAATTTTTAAATTAATTTATTAATTATTTTATAAATAAAATTATTTTATTTTATTAATTTTTTAAAAAATAAAATATATAAAATATATCCGTTGTATAATTCATTTTCTTTTCACATTAATTTTTATAAAATTAAATTAAAATTTAATAAATTTTATAAAAAAAATTAATAATTTTTATGAAATTATTTATAAAGTTTGGAAGTAATTACTTAATATATTTATTATATATACAATATATTAATTACAACGAATCGGTCTAGTAAATAATTATTTCTTATTTTTGGGAAGATTTTTAAATGATTTAATAATAAAAAAAAAATCCCATTTATTAACGTGCTAAACTTGAAAAACGTGGCAAATCAGAACTGCAAGGGAGAGAGAACGCCATGGACGACTCAGGCGTGATTCTCTGTCAAATCTCTTCGCTTAAGGACATGCTCGATCAAGTTCTCTTCTCTTCTCTTACACGCAATTGTTAACGTAGGGTTTTCTTATCGTCATCATTATCAGTTATGATTCTTCACTGAATTTTTCTCTTTCTTTTTGTTTCCCCGCTTTAATCAACAATTTTTAAGGTAAATGAAGAAATTGAGGCCAATATTCAAGTAACGCGAGAGATCGAGTCGGAGATCGTGAAATGTACGGAATATGAATACACCTTGGCTGCCAGAGAATCGGAGCTCACTAAGACGATTTACGTCTCTCAATTTGAGATAATCGGATTGGTCTCCGTCACAAGTAATTCCGTTTCTTATACTCTTGATTCAATTTCGGAAAGAAAACAGTTTTAATTCAGTGATGTTCTTATTTTACATGGATATGCTTAATCTGAATTTATATTCTTTTCAAATAATTGTGTAGACGAATCAAGAAAATCTGCCAAATTATTGGAGGCGGAACTGTCTAGTCTAAGAAAAAAGCGAGAGGAGACGCTTAAAAGAATGAACAATAAGCGGTAATTGACTGAAATAGCTTATCAAGAGTTTGTGCAAATATACATTGTTGGTCTATTTTCCTATGGATTATGCCTCTGGGTTTTGTATTATTTTTGGACCAGAAAGGCTTCTAATTTACCAACCTCGCCTTGCCAAGTCCAGAATGGTAGTCTGGCATTTTTCCTTGCATCTTTTCCGTTCTGGCATTATCTTATTTGAAGTCTATTTATACTTTTTATAGTTTCAAAAATAAAAGATTTTGAAGCTTTTACCATTTTTTTAGCTTCCTTAAGTGCAGCAATGTCTTGTGGGTGATGATGAAATATATTGTATATCTTAGAACAAAAAGTAAAAATGTGATTGAGTATTCAATTTTTAGTGACATCTACGATGAAATTTCATCCTTCTGGAAGTTACTTCAAACCTACAGCTTTTAACAATTTAATTTTGTTGTGCTAATCTTTGGCGGGTTTGAAGTACATTTATATGTAACTTTAAAATCTTTTGAAGGTCTTATAGGTCAACTGCTTCCATAGGAAACCTGTTCTCTCACAAGTACAAAAAGGTTTGAAGTAGTATTTATATATTAAGTGTTGAAGGATTAGACATTAACTTTTGCATGCCCAAATGCCAAAGATGCTTGCTAGAGAACAATGACAGAGCCACGAATTATTTTTAGGGGGGCCAAAATAATATATATATATTGGGTAAATTTTTTTTTCTCACCAGCTTAGTGGGGACCATGGCACCCCTTAGCCCCCCTGGGTCTGTCACTGCCAGAGAACGTTTCATCTTTGTGGTATTTAAGGCTTAAAAAATTAGTTTAAAATTCAACAGAATTGTAGGAGATTACAAACAGATCATTTAGATGTTAGAATCATAATTGCAATTAAATTTTCTACAGATTTTGCTTTTACACATGATCCATGATGCAGATAAGATGGAAAAGAAATTTTATGAATTACATTTGTTTATTTGTTCGTTTCCACTATTTTTGGTATTCCATGTCAATTTTGCTATTTCCTAGGAATTTTAATGTAACTTTTCCCATTTATGAAAATTAGAGTTCTTTTTAATTATACTGGAATTTTCTTGGCTTTGCCTTTCTTATTGTGTGTGAATTTTCCCATTTTGTAATGGGCATTGTTGCCTATACAAGTGCACCAGATAAACACTAGAATTGAAACTTAGCCATTAAAAAAGAATGAATAAGAACATTGGTTGTTTGTAAAATTAGTTCACCTTGTGTTTATGTTAAGTTGGTTCTACATCAATATAGTTCCTTCTTTGACAGATCTTCCTTTGGTTCATGTTATTCTTGTGAAGAGACTGATTATGACTGTACTTAAGTTGGTTCTACATCAATATAGTTCCTTCTTTGACTGATCTTACTTTGGTTCATGTTATTCTTGCAAAGAGACTGATACTGACTCTACTTATTCTATAAAGGGAACAGTTTGCCATGCAATGCCTAGAGTTTCAGAGGGAAATTGACAAAGGAGAAAATGATGAACTCATGAAACTGTTATCAGAGAAAGAGTTTTTTGAAAATGAAATCCGTCTCTTGGATCAGAAAAATGATGTTTTAAAGAATTCAATGTTGGCATTTGTGGAAGAAGTTCTTCAGGATCTTCAGGATTCAAATTCTGGTAATACAACTATACATAATAAGCAAGTCCTTAACTTTTTATGTTTTAAAGTTTTATTGCTTCAAACTAAGGTTTCAAGCCCCACTTTTTGTCATAGTATTTATTTTGCATTTTTTTTCTTTTTTCCTGGCCACTCTAGCCATTGGACATCCATTTAGATCTTTTGGTTGTACTACATTATTAATATGTTACTTTTTGATATGTTAGGTCTACAAATATGGCTTACATAATTTACATGCATTTCTTGGTTGACTAATTCAATCCTTTTTATGTGATGAGGTCCTTTTTTTTTTTTTTTTGATGGACATTTGATGAAATCCTTAGATAACAGATTTGTCTAGATAAAAAGAATAAGGCTATAAACATACTTGAAATTTATCTAGGTGGTTACCTTATGTTAAAGTGAAGGAATCCTTGTGATGTGCTTCACATATCAAAATATATCTTCTTAATTAATGTTCTTCCATTCTCCTCTTTTTTTTTTTTCCATGTTTTGGGTTCATGGAATATTGCATTCAAACTATCCAAACAAATATTCTTAATGTGTTGAATCCTTGTGATCTGCTTCATATATTCAAATATATCTTCTTAATTGAGGTTGTTCTATTTTTCCTTTTTTCCCTGTTTTTGGTTCGTGGAATAGGGCTTTCAAACTATCCAAACATATATTCTTAAGGTGATGTAAAGAATACAATCAATATGTTTGAATGAAGAAAAGTTTCCATGACATTGGGTTTAATTTTTGTCACTAACCAAAGTATTTCCAATGTACAATGCAAGTTCGCAACAAAGTCCACTTCTGTCAAAGAACTAAAGAGACATAAAACAATAATAACATTTTAAAACAGAATCTTAATTAAACGTGGTTGATTTAATTAATAGGTTTGATAATTTATTTTTTATTGCAAACTAGTAGTTTTCCTGTAAACTCAACTTGATGTCCAGATTTAAGAACTATCAGCATCTACCTTTTTCTTGATTTTGTGAAAGCATCATATTGGCCGAAAGCATCAAAACCTCACCTTTAGTTGCATCTCATTTGATATCTGAACTTTACAAAAGTGTTATTGTTAAACCCTTAAACTTATAAAAGTGTAACTATTGAACCCCTGAACTTTATACAAGTGTAATGAAAAGTTAAAGTGCATACAAGTAATGTCCACGCAATCATCAATCGCAGGAGTTAAATAGTTAACACTTTCATAAAGTTCAAGTGTCAAATGAGATGTAACTAAAAGTAAGGGTGTTACATACAATAAATGTTATACTGTTAATACTTTTTATGTTTTGATATTTCTTGTACTATTTGTTTGCGAGATAGTTATGCATTGAATATAAATATCTAACAATCAAATCCATTTGATCATAATAGAGTTTTTAGTGATCTTCTACAAGTTAAATTGCAGCTTTACATGTTGAGATACAGAATATGAACCTTGAGAATGAGAAATTGCTTAGGGATATTGATGAGTTGAAGACGATGTTGCTTTCAAATTTCAACTACCATCATTCATAACTAATAATGGTAAGTCTTGATATCAATTTCATACTCCTGTTTTCTAGTCATTTGCATCTTTTCTATGCTGCAGTAATATTTGATCTTGTGCAAACATAATCTGAGTTAGCATGTGATAATTGCTGTCTCACTACCTTCCTGTCAAATTTCAATAATGAGAAGTAGAAGTAAATGTGGAAGTTAAGAGAAATGTACTCTAAAAGCAATTGAAATTATATTTTTGGGGGAGAATATAGAGAGAAATGCTTGTCTTGAAATGTATACTTTCGAATAATTTTTGGTTCTCATGCTTTAGCCAAACTGAAAATCAAACTGAAATAGAATCGAATCGTGTCAAATTAAAAAACTAAAACATAATTGATTTTAAATCATTCTGATTTTTTTTTTAATTATTTTTATTTAAGTATTAATTTTTATTACATATTAATATAAACGATTTCTATCACAGTTAAAATCGTAATTACATAGTGTTATCATTTATAAAAAATTATATTTATATAATTCAATTAACTTTTATCATATGACAAAATTTAATTGAATTATATAATAAATATAATTTTTATAAATTATAATAAAATATAGTAAAAATGTATAGTTGATAAAAAAAAAAGGGAGAATCATAATGTACTCTTTAAGTTTTGTCATTATTCATGAGTCAATATTCTATTTTGATTCTATCAACTATAGGTCCCTTCCAAAATTTTCAATATATTTTGTCAATCAATGCATAAAAGAGTAGTCAAATGAGCGATACAATTGAGACTTTTATTCCCTCAAAAGCCTTGCTAAAATCACCCATCCTTTCTAATCTCTAATCTCACTTCCCCTCGAACAACACACGCACACAGAGTCTCTCTGTCTTCTCCCTTCCTTGTTACCATTAACTAACAATTGTGGGAGCTCTTCTCTGGTACCAAATCCTCTTTCGCTACGTCACACCTCTGCACTCGTCTTCTTTTCGTTAAGACTCCATCTTTATCTAATGTAATTCTCCAAATAAGGGATTAACTTGTGAATAATGGCAAACTCTAGAGACTATATTGTCATTCTACCATAAAATAATTTAACAAATGAAATTTATAAATCAATAAATTACATTTAGAAAAATAAATAAATAGACTAGCAATATAGCATTGATAAATAAATAGACTAACAATATAGCATTATCAAATTTATTTTGAATGCTTTGATTTGATGAAAAAAAAAAAACATTACTTACATCCTTTTATTGCTATTGTTACAATTTATGAGAATGTTGGATTGTTGTAAATGGTTTTTTTCCCTCTTTGAGCATGTTGCAAGTTTATAATATTAAAACTTAGAAAGTTGCTGACTTATTATAGTGTTTTCAAGGCAAGAGCAATGAGCATTTGATGCATGTGTAACATGGTGCATGACATTTTTTTTTTTTTTTTTTTGCGAATATATGTAACTCAGGTCTTGTTGAAATTGTTGTTGAGAAGAACATTTTCTTTAATATTATAACATGCTTTTATTGCTATTGTTACAATTTATTAGAATGTTGGATTGTAGTAAATGGTTTTTTTCCTCTTCAAGTGCGTCGCAAATTTATAATATTAAAACTTAGTTGCTGACATATTATAGTTTTCTTAAGGTTAGAGCTGTGAGTTTTTGGTGCATGCGTAGCGTGTTGCATGACGTACATTTTTTTTTGTTAATATATATAACTTAGGACTTATTTTGTATTACTGTTAAATTATTATTAAAAAAAATATTTTTTAAAATATATTAGTTAAAGGATATTAAAAATGATTTAAAATTAAATTTAATAAATTTTAATCTTAAAAATATTAAAATAATAATTTTTTTTTAATAATATTTAAAATAATATTTTTTTTCTCCTTAAAAAATAATTTTAACTCTTTAATCATAGTGCCAAACAGACACTAAATCTGTTATAAGTGTGCCGTGGTTATTTGACCATAGTGTTCCAGCCTTGCACGTCAAGTGCAGAATTCCATGAACTTGTGCAAGTAGAACGGCTTGGAATTTAATTACTGGAAGCAAGCAAAGTCATCATCATTACTTGTAATACCTACTGTATATGCTTCAACTGTTTACACATTTCCTGAGGAAAATTGGTTAAAGCGTATCTTTACAAGCAATAATATTGTAAACTTTGGCAGAGAGCTTAGCACTGTTGTGGTACCATGCTTCATTAAAGTTCGACTAGTTCTGTTTAAATTTTGAAAACCTCAGGGAAGAGGACTATCAAGCTTACAAAACTTTTGCAGTGATACAGTATTTGTAGGCAGTTGCCATTAGGGTATTGAGTCACGTGTGTAGGAAGAGACTGGTCAAAATTTTGACTTCTATGCACTTGTAGATCCTTATTCAAATTACTTTTTCTATTGTCAGTATTGGGTAGGGTTCACTGTTGGGTACATAATCACCAAGTGTATCTCTGTTGGGTCACTTTCTAGTAGGGGTCCATCTTGGTTGAGAGTTTGGCTGCTTATCAGTTTCAATGGGAATCTTTTGGGCAGAACAGATAGATAGATTTCCCTTCCCCCTCTCCACGGCGCCACCACTTTTTATTTTTATTTATTTTTTTAAATTGTAAAATAAGGGCTCTCTAAATACGATGATTATAACATTCTTAGATCCGAGGTCCGATATCATTAATTGATGTCCTCGTTACAATTAATGAGATGAATCATTGAACATTCCGTCATCAACTCTCATTACTCTTAAGTAGAGGTAATATTTAATTATCATATTAATGTGGAGGAATCGAGGTGGAATAAGACTATCTTGATGGTAGTGGTTATGATTTTGACCCTTTATAAGCATGTGGATGATGTAGGGTGGGGCCAAAATTCATGTGAGATTGAAGGACCATAATACTATTCTGTATAGTATTTTTTTTTTCCTTTCTGGCACCATTGGAAATTATAATTAAGGTAAGAATGGTGTTTAATACTATATCCATTTAAAAAGGTTGGAGTCTCTTTCTTATTAATTAGAGTTTAAGCATTCTAATATCATATCATTAAAATCATCTAGATAAAATTCCATTTGAAACTAATTTTTCAGAAGGGAACTCCTATTTTCCCAACTATATTTGCTGAGGTCATAACTAATTTAATTAATAAAATTCATATCGACTAATTTATCCTTCCTACAATCACTATTTATATTTTAATTTAGTTACTGTCCTATGATTTGTAGCCTATAACTTCTCTTACATCTTATCTAATAAGAATTAAAAATAAAGAAAAAAAAAGGTCTAATAGCCTATGAGTGTAAACCATCACTTTTTTTATGAACTCAAACTTCAAAAGAACAGTCGATCAATTGAGAATTCGATTTTCTATTTTGCTCTTTCATTGAAATATTATGCCAGATGTAATAGTGGCTTCTCTTATCACTATTGAAGAAGAAGAAGTATCAATAATTTATATGAATACTAGGGGAAGGCATACCAAAGTTATTAACAATCACCAATCTTTTCAAATTTATTAATTTATAATTTGTTACTATAAATTAATTTAATTATTTAATATTAGTTTAAACCTTATTATGTCACATTCAATAATAATAATAATAATAATAATAATACAGATTCATACATTCTTTCACTTGTGTTTTAAATATATCGTAAACCAAATTTAAGAAAGGAAAATCCTATAAATTCATCATGCCTCCATTAAAACTCTATAGGAAGTCTCCTTGCTTCGTTCTAGGCAAAATTCATTCATAGGACATCCTTCATAATACATAGATCAAACTATTATTCACATCTCTAAGCTCAATTACTTTATTCAAATCCAAATGGATTTGAATGAATATATATATATATATATATATATATATATATAACTTGAAATTAGAGGTAAACTCATCTCACTACAAGAAATTAAAAAAATAGTTACAAAAATTACTGACCAAATATACTGAAATTTCATAGGTAATCAGTAATTACCGACGAAATTTTTTCGTCCACAAATACTAGCGTAGGTAATTTTTACCGATGAAAAAAATGTTGTTGCTAACTTTACCAACGAATTATTTTGTAGGTAAATTTAAATTTTTTTGTAGGTAATTTCGTAGGAGATTTTACTCTTATAAATTACCAACTATTTACTGACAAAATTTTTCGTTGGTAATTACCGACGAAAAGAAATTTTTGTAGCTAATTTTTATTTAATATTTTTAATTTAGTCATTACTTTTTAATTTAATTTAATTTTTAATTTTTTTAATTTAAATTAACTTTTAAATTAAATTAAATTTAAATTTAATTTAATTTAATTTAAAATTTTCTAATTAATTTTTTAATTTTTAAATTAAATATTAAATATTAATTATTTAATTTATAATTTTTTAAGATTTAATTGACTTAAAAAAAATTACTAGTGGGCCCAACGTAGGCCCCATATATGTGACTATGACACAATTGCTCTATGTTGGAGAGTAGTTCACATTTTATAAACAAACTCACAACCCTCCAATCTATTCTCAAACGATGTGGGAATTTCATATTTTTTGTGATTTACCGACGAATTATCGACTAAATATATTTCGTAGGTATTTTTTTTAAATTTTATTTTCAATTTCTCCTTAATATTACCTACGAAAATCGTTTCGTTGGTAATTACCGACGAAAACAATTCGTGGCTAAAATTTTTAAAGTTTTTTTAAATTTTTTTTTCTTATTTTCTTTTTAATATTACCTACGAAAAGTATTTCGTTGGTAATTACCGATAAAATACTTTTCGTAGGTAAATTTTTTTAATTTTTTAGAATTTTTTCTCTATTTTCTGTAAAATATTACCTACGAAAAGCTTTTCGTTGGTAATTATCGACGACAAATTTTTCCTAGGTATTTTTTTTAATTTTATTTTCTATTTTCTCCTTAATATTACCTACCAAAATCGTTTTGTTAGTAATTACCAACGAAAATGATTCGTAGCTAAAATTTTTTGAGCTTTTTAAAAAATTTTTTTCCTATTTTCTTCTTAATCTTACCTACGAAAAGTATTTCGTCGGTAATAAAGATGAAATACTTTTCGTAGGTAAAATTTTTTTTAGTTTTTTAGAATTTTTTTCTCTATTTTATCTTAAATATTACCTACGAAAAGATTTTTGTTGGTAATTACCGACTAAAATTTTTTTGTAGGTAAATTTTTTTTAATTTTTTAGAATTTTTTTTCCTATTTTCTCCTTAATATTACCTACGAAAAGCTTTTCGTTGGTAATTACCGACAAAAAATTTTTCGTAGATATTTTTTTTAGTTTTTAAGAAATTTTCTTCTCTATTTTGTCTTAATATTACCTACAAAAAACTTTTCGTTGGTAATTAACAATGACAAATTTTTGTAGGTATTTTTTAAAAAAAATTATTTTCTATTTTCTTCTTAATATTACCTACGAAAAGCGTTTCGTTAGTAATTACCGACGAAAAAAATTCGTAGCTAAAATTTTTTCAAGCTTTTTAGATTTTTTCTTCTCTATTTTCACCTTAATATTACCTACGAAAAACATTTCGTTGGTAATTACCGACGAAAAAAATTCGTAAGTAAAATTTTTTAGCTTTTTAGAAATTTTCTTCTCTATTTTTTTCTTAATATTACCAACGAAAAACTTTTCGTTGGTAATTACCGATGAAAAATTTTTCGTAGGTATTTTTTTTAAAATTTTATTTTCTATTTTTTTCTTACTATTACCTACGAAAAGCGTTTCGTTGGTAATTACCAACGAAATATTTGGTCGTTATTTTTATTATTTGATCACTAATTTTGCCGCTAATGTTAGGCACCACTTTTACCTACGAAATTACATCGTCGGTAAAGTTTTAGTCGATAATTTCATCGGTAAAAATTAATTTAAATTTTATTTCTCTTTTTAGTCGGTAAAGCGTCGGTAATTCGTCGGTAAATTACCAATGAAATTCTGTAGTTGGTAATTTTTGTAATTATTTTTAATATTTCTTGTAGTATCTGTCAATAAATTAGTTTTCTAATATCTAACATCAGTTATAAATGAATGTGTACGTGAGCTTATAAAAATTAGTGCACCTTCATAAAATGGTCATAATTACTAAGGAGCATGTCATTTATCTTAGCTTAGTTCCTCCGTTCATCATTACAATACTTCAATCTCATAATTGCTTCACCGTAGATACCGCAACTGGTCCTTTCAACTTTCCTCAATTGTTTTTTTTAAATTTTTTTTATCATTTGTTTGTATATCTCTATCACATCCTAATTTACATCTAATTCAATTAGTGTAATGCCTTTACATTATCCTACACACTCCAGTAGAATACTCCTAAGAGACTTTCTAATACATCATGTTGCAGAACTAATGGGTTTTAATTCATTAGTATTAAATCATCTCTAGAGTTATGTGATATAAAGTTCCCATTGCTTATATTAAAAAAATATAAGACTCTATTTATTTTATATAAAATAATTTATATATAGAAAAAAAATATTTTTATAAAAATATTTTTTATTATTTGATGTACTGTTAAATTAATAGTTTATATTTATATCATACATGTATAATTATTTTTATATTTTAATATGATTATTAAGGTTTAAAAAATAATTTTCTCGTTTCAAAAGGTAAAGTCATTTTTCTTAAAAATAACTTAATTTTTTTTAATAAAAAAATATTTTTTATTAATCTATTTATTTCAGTGTATTAAATGTTAAAAAAATATAAAATTTAAAAATATATATATATTTTTCGTAAAATAAATGAAGGCTTAGATACATCTTAAGTTGTTATAGCCCCACACATGTTCACCATAGAGGTGTCCACCCTCTGAATTAATATTTTAACGCCAACCATATTGTTGGAATTCCAAACATTAGAGTTAAAATTTATTTAAGTTTTTAAAAGTAGATTAGAAATTTGCAGATGTTGATATTTGATAATCTAAATTTGTAAGTGTGATGGACAAGTCGAAGTCCAATTTGGACTTATATTGCTTTGTAGTCTATGCAAGACAAAGGCCACAAGGCCATAATTAGTGAGTGGGAACGTGTGTGCAGTAAGAGAGAGGACAACACGTTGTTGAAGGGTAAGTCCACATGGTAAAGAGGGAATTTTGGGTGAGAAAAATAATTTAATTTTTATAATTATTTTTTTAATAAATTTGTTGTGGAGTAAATTTACATCAAATCTAATCGTGTGAGAGAATTTTCACAACACACATACTTTTTAAACCTTAATGATAGCCCCCAAACAAATAAAAAATAAGAGCTCCAAGGCTAAAGATGATAAAAAGTCTGATTTTTATGAATATTTGATTCGATAAAATTTTAATAAAATGAATTTAAATAATATATAATATAATTTAAAATATATTTAAATTTAAAAAATAATACTTATGATGAGTTTTAATCGAGTTTAAATTTTATATATTAAGTAATTGTTACTCGAATCTATTTATATAAATACTTAATTAAATATAAAATATTTTTTTATAATATTATTTATAAATTTTTCATTTTAAATGAAATAAAGTTTAAATATTTTATAAAATTATTAAAATTTTAAAATATAAAATATTATTAAAAAATACTTTTTATGTAAATTATTAATTAAAAAATATAAAATTAAATAGATTTTGATATTTTTTGGGTAACAATCATCAAGTTTGAGACGAGTTCAAGTAATTGAAAATAAATTTTAATCTATTTAGGATGGGTCTAAATTTTAAAAATATTAATCAAGTTCAAATTTCAATGAATAATATTCCTGAATACCCTTTTCATTGTAATTTCTACCCAAGTTATTTTAATTTGTCACCACAGTCTTAATTTAAGAGGTCTCCACTGGCACTCCTATTAACATTTCCTTGAAATTTATTGACTATTCAACCAATTTTCTCTTTCATTTCCTCTATATAACCTAAAAAAATGAACATATCAAAATTTTTCTTAAAATTATGAATATAAATTTCATACATAAATGAAGAATAATCATTATAAGGCCACAGAATTAGAAAATAAATAAATAATGTCTGGTCATTTCTAACTTGGTAGAGGAAATAAATAAATAAATAAATGATACAAGGGAATTGAAAGGCATGCAGTTGCAGTGTGGTAATCATTTGGCCATAGTTGAACTCCTAGAATAAATTGATTCACATAAGAGGGAAAAGGCTCTTTAATTTGCTGCCACCTAGAGATGCACTCCCAGTTGTAAATTACAGGCAGCTTTGTGAAGAGAAAAAGGTTAAGTGGTCCTTATTCCGCCAAAGAGGGAAAGCGATGTAGTTGTTTGAGTACGTGGTTGCTTCTATCAAAATGGCTAGTATCGATTTACCTTGGCTCCACTTGCTATATATTCACTTTTATTAGGTCTCGTATCAATTTTTTAATACTAGTTTATAGATTCACTGAGTTTGACTCATTGCGGTATTGCCTATTATGCTTTTTCAGGTTTTGGATTGCAGCTTGCTCTAATAACATGTGAAATTTTCTCTGATTCAGAGAGTACTGAAAAATATCGACGATTTAACTGTTTGAGTTGAAGCTAAAATAAAATAAAATAAAAAGAGAGAAAATCCAGACACAAATGTAGGTAATGGGTGTAGTAAATAAAGAATGTGTAATGGGTGTAGTAAATAAAGAATGTGGCTCAAGAACATATCTTAATGGTGAAAAAAATTTCAAATTTTTTGGGACTTTTTATAATTATAGTACATTCTTTTATTTATGGTAATTTTAAGACCTGTTTGACATTGCTGTTAAAACTGCTGTTAATAAAATCACTTTTTTAAATATACTAGTTAGGGATTATTAAAAAATAATTAAAAATTAAACTTGATCAGTTTTAGTTATAAGAATACTAAAATAATAAAATAATTTTTTTCTAAACTGTTTTCTCAATAGCATCTAAAATGATACTTTTATTCAGAAAAGTAGTTTTAGGCTCTGAAACTTAATGTCAAATAGGGCTTTAGACTAATTTCAAATATTAGTTCTTTTTTAGTTTAATGTTAAAATTAGAGAGATGAATAGTTAAAAGGGTGTTTACACAAACTGACTTAGAAATAATTTTTTGTTTAAATTAAAAATAATTAACTTTAAAAATTAAATTAAAATTAATAAAAAATAATTTATTATAATTATAAAAAATTGGAAAGGTTTGAAATTTTTTTTACCATTAAATCTTTCTATTATTTTAAAATAGTATTAATGAATAACAAGTTAGTGATTTGAAGGTTGTTTTTTGGTACAACCAAAAAACTATTGAAGTTGAAATTGGAATAATATAACTACTCATTATTTAATTTGTTATAAAAGTAAGAAATAAAAAGGTATATGGTTGCTTTCATCTCTCCACATCTAACAATCTAAACTATGGATTTTTTTTTAATCTTTTTAATTTAAAATTCAATACAAAAATTGTGAGAATAGGGAACTATTTTAGAGGACAAATTAAAATTTATAGTCTTAAAAAATATTTTTCTTAAATAATTGAGGATAATTATTTTAATCATCCTTTGTTAATATTATTTAGCAACGACAAAAAATATATAATCCCCAAAAACATTTCATGGGGACAATAAAAGAAAATCATTTAAAAATTTTATCTCTAATTATATAAATCTTATATAGTAAGAAGATAAATGTATATGTTATTCCTAAACATTGTTGTCACTAACAATAGGGGGGTGATTTTGTTAATTAGAATCTAATTTTTACCATCTTGGAAGTTACGGCCATCAGATATAAGGATAACAAAGGCAAGAAAAGGAGAAAAAAGAAGCTCAATTGAAGCTAATCAATTAATTTTTTTTTTAAAAAAAAAAAAAAAAAACAGATGGAAGAGAGATTGATGTATGGTTTCTAATACGTTCCAAAGTGTAGTGCATGGTGACAACATATGTGAGCCTGATGAGCCATATTTGATTCTTTTAATGGACCCTTTTGAGCTTGGACCACACCCATTGTCCCTCTGCTATAAGAAGAGCCAGCCTTCCATGTTTTTTTGAATCATCCCTCATTGTTTCTAGCTTATCAGCCTCTCACCAAAACCTCAGAAATCATCATTTTGGAACATTTCAAGAGAGAAACAGACCTGCAAATTGAGTTGGGAAATATCATGAAGATGAAAAGTTCTAAAGTCGCAGATTCTAAGACAAGACTATCATGTAATAATAAAGGATTTAGTGGGTTTCTCAGAGAAGGAAGAGGCAGGCTTTACCTCATAAAAAGATGTGTTATCATGCTTCTCTGCTGGAGTGACTAATTTAGAGGTTTCTACATCTTCTTCTTCTTCTTCTTTGGATGATACTTTATAAACTCTTTCCTTTAACTTCTCGTTCTGCTCCAAAAAGGTTATTATGTCAAGAAGGATTGGCTCGTCTATAACATAAATGGCAATTTGAGCTTAATCCAACTCCTACAAACTTCCCCAAGTTTTGGGGTAAAGCAGAGATTATTGTTTTTATGTTTTTTCATATTGCTCAGGTATCTCCTATTGGTTTAAAACTAATTCTGTTTGCACCGAGTCTTCGCAACGGGTATTGTCTCCATCTACGAAGATCTAACAATCGACCTCACTTAAGAGATAAGAGTATCGAACCACTCATACCAAACACCCGTCAGAGCAGAGATGATTATTTTGATTTGCATGTGCTTATTCAAACCAAGAGAATTTTATTTGATCATCCCAATTTGTATGTAATTAGTCACACTAAGCTTCTTTAAAATTGCTGTGGTGAATGGATAGTTGGTTGCTCTTTGCATATAAGCAATTATCTTTGTTTAGTTCTTCTTGGGTGTTTGAGAAATCAATCTTAAATTAGATCATATATAGGGAATTCAACTAACAACTAACTCTCTTTCCCACCTCTCTTTCTTTATATTTAGTTGAATTGATTTGTTGAGATTCTAATTCTCAAGACTAATCACAAAATGTGCTCTTATCATATCTAGGAGAAGGAGAATTGGGCTTCATAGTTTTGCAATGTTAGAAAGAAAAATAAAATAACAAAGAATTTATGCAAAAAATCTTAAATTTGCATTCATTTAACTAAGTATTGAGGAACTAATTTAAATCTTATAAATATGAGAAATTCATTGTTAATGTTTTTGTTCAGTATCGTTGTTGAAATCGATTGTTGAAAAAAATATTTTTTAAAATATATTAATTGGAGAGTATTAAAAAATAATTTAAAATTAAATTTGATAAGTTTTAATAATAAAAACATTAAAATAATAAAATAAAATTTTTTTATTTTTTTAATAATATGTAAAATAATTTTTTTAAATAAAAAATAAATTTGACCCTCTAACTTTAATGCCAAACAAGTTCACAATATGTTTATAATATATGATTGTATTGGTTTAATCCTATTCAATCAATTCATCAAATTTTCTATTATTCACATAATTTAAATATAATAAATAAGAGATTAACAATCATATTAAATGTATAAAACACTATTTATCAATATAAATATATGTCTAATAAGAAATATCTTTTTTTTTAAGAGAAATCTCTAATATCTTAGAATCACTAGGCTTTTATATTTTTTTTTTTACTTTTTATTTTTTATTTTTAAGAATATTAGAATCACTAGATTGATGTCCCAACCAAATAACTATTAGGATGAGATCTCAATCCCACAGTTCCATTGTGGATCCATCAATTCCATGCCCACATCATCACTTCACTGAATTTCTGTTATTTTATTTTACTTTATTTAAAAATACTGATTTATATTAATAAAATATATTTTCCTTAAAAAAACTAATTTATATTAAATTTTGAAAAACATTATTTCAAGAATTAGTAATTATTTGCCGCACAAACAATTTAGTTGGCTAACAGTTTAGAAAAATATGTACGTGCCAAATATTAAGTACATCAACTATACGCTTTTTAACTTCTATCAAATGTTTGCAAAAATTTGATTATACTTAATGTAATTTCATCAAAATCTCACAATAAATTAGAAAAAAAAGCTAAGAGAATTTATATTAATTGCTTGAAAATTGAGTACAAAGCTGAAAAACTGAAAATTTACTGAGACTTAGAAAAATAAATGACAAATAAAATAAAAATAGATAGATCACTGGAGTTTGTTGTTGTTGGATTGATTAATTAGTTGGGTGGGTGGAGCTTTTCACATATCACTGCGAAACTTATTTATATCTGCATCCAAGGGTAGAGGAGAGCAGTTTTCTGTTTAAACCGAAAAATCAAACCGAATCGATTTAATTCGGTTTAATCAGTTCAATTTTAAAATTCAATTGGTTTGGTTCAGTTTATAATTTTGATAATTTCGGTTAATCGGTTCGGTTCGGTTATTTTCATTAAAAAAAACCGAACCAAACTGAAATTATTATATATATAGGAAATCAAAGAAAATCGAATCAAGCTGAATCGAACCAAATCGAATTGAACCAAAATCAAGAAAACCAAACCGAACCTTAAGATTTTTGAGTTTTGATTTCTAATTTTTTTTTTTTATGTTTTATTATTTAGATTTAATGTTAAAAATATGAAATTTTATAAATTTCAGTTTGATCAGTTTAAAACATAACCGAACCGATATTTATTGGTTTGATTCGGTTTGATTTTCTCTTATTAATTGGTTTGATTCGATTTTTAAAATTTTTTATTTTTAATTTTTGATTTTTTCGGTTCAGTTCGGTTTGAAACCGAATTACTGTTTGCACACCCCTATCCAAGAGAATCTGGTTGAACTTGAAAGGCTTCAGAACCTGCAATTTCTCATGTCTGCATGTCTTGATAACTGTTACCCACTGCTCACAACTGCTAGTAACCTAATATTCATAATTTCCCACTGGCAAGTAACTCCTTGTAACATCTTGTTAATTATTAACTTCTAACAATAGCCACTCAAAAATAATTAATAAATATAATTCAGGCTTCTTAATTAAACTAATGCAAAATAATTAATTAAATTGATTTTAAAAAATTAATTTAATTATTTATAAATTTAAACAATAATTAATAAGTTAAAATAATTATTTTTAGTGTAAAAGATAATATTGGAAACTTGGGTAAGGTTTTATTGTCATTAGAGGCCATAAAATTGACTCTATTTATCTAAGATCTATTATAAAAAATGACTTAAGGGCTGGCCTATCATTAGGCTTATAACTTGTAATATATTAGTCCTTTAAGCTCGATATTACATTTTTTTTAATGAAATTAAATTATATATTAATCCTTTAATTAAGAGAACAGTAAAATATAATAAGAGTGAGTTCTCAAAGTAATTGATTTTGGTGTTGCTAATTACACATTTGCCCTTTTGGATTTGCTTAATTGGTTTGCAATTGCTGGATTATATCGTTTTTAGCTCTCACAATCGATTAGATGGCTTAAAGTAATATTGCTTTTTCCTTTAGAAAAATTATTATTTAGTCTTTATATTTTAAAAAATACACCATTTAGTCTCTGTAAAATTTTTTTGTTAAAGTACTTAGTCCCTTCGTTAAATTTTCCACGACCATATTATTCACACTACTATTTAATCCCTTAATTTTGAAGAAACTAATTAGTTTATCTCTATATTTTGAAAAATACTACCATTTAATCTTTCTATTTTAGTGAAACTAATTAATTAGTTTATGTATTTTGAAAAATATATTATTAGATAAAAATAAAAATTTTTCTATGTGAATACTAAATATTAATTTATATTTTTAAAAAATTTTTAATTCTTTAGATATCATTTTTATGTTTTTTTTACTAAGAAATAATTTTCCTTAATTATTTAGAAATTTAAAAAAACTGGTTAACTTTTTTGTGTAGATAGCTTATACTATTTTTATTGACAAATAAAAACAAAGAAAGAATAAGGGAGAGAAAGATATGAGTGTAGCGAAAAAAAAAAAGAAAAGAGAAATAAGAAATGATGAGAAAGAAATAAATAGAGAGAATTAGAGCAGTTTAAGTATAAAAAATAATTATTAAATTAAATAGTTTACATAGCCAAATTATAGAGACTAACTAATATATTTTTCTAAAATATAGATAATAACTAATTAATTTTATTAAAATAGAAAGACTAAATAAAAAGTTAACTAATATTTACTAATAAAAAATTTAATAAAGAAATTAAATAGTTTAATGAAAATTTTTAGAAGAACTAAATAATATATTTTTAAAATATAAAAATTAAATAATTAATTTAATTAAAGTATATAGACTAAACAATAGTTTTTTCCTTTCCCTTTTTAGTTTTTACCTATGATGTTTTTGCCTCCTAGCCCATGGCTTATGGCGGCAAAACGACGCCGTTTACTTGCCTAAGAGGCTTTACTGGGTTGGAGTGTCCTTTATCACTTGCTGCCGCCAGCTCACACTTGTACAAAGTGTGAGTCTGCATGTGATTACTGGTTGCCTAGCTTTTGAAAACAAAAAAAATGTATAACTTCATTGAATAATTCTGGCCATGTCAAATCATAGGAGAATTTGGCCCCATGTCACTTTTGTTTTTGTCTTTTTAGTAGGACTTATAGTTTCAGTCCAAGGGGAGCAAAGCTCAAACAAAGGCCAAGAAGGACAGCTCCAGCAACGAGCTATGCCACAGATATCCAACCCTTACAGCTCAGAAGGAGGTTGCTGGATAACATGGACTTAATGGGCAAAAGAAGATGCAAACCCAACTAGTCAGTTGGCACCACAATTTGCTTTGGCTGTTAAATTTGTGAGATATTTGAGAAACATATTGATATTAGAGTTTACGATTTCTGAGTTATTATATCTTATTTTTTTCATTATAGTTAAATTTTCTCTTATCTTATTGATGAATATAGATTTTACGGTCTCAATAATATAAATTATGTATTATTTTTCTTCTCTTTTCTATATTAGTCATGTTTGGTATTACTGTTAGAACTACTATTGAGAGTATTAAAAAATAATTTGAAATTAAATTTGATAAGTTTTAATCATAAAAATATTAAAATAATAAAATAATTTTTTCTAAACTATTTTTTTAATAGCATTTAAAATGATACTTTTATTTGTAAAAATAGTTTCAGGCCTCCAAACGCAATATCAAATAAGCACATTATGTGATTGTGCGATTATATGTCTGTTTTAAAATTGCACGCCTACTATAACACAAATTATCAGCAATCCACTCTTCAATTTCCAAACTCACCCTAAAGAAGTCTTGGACTAGCTCCCTTGGCAAAATGCTTCTCCAAACAAAATCAAATTGATAAAATTAATAAAAAAATTTGAATAAAATAAAATGTTTAATTAACCTCTTAATTATTGCGTGAATTTCACATTAAAATGGGAATGGGAAATGAAACTAAAGTAAGATCACAAATCAATCCACTTTATTTTTAAGAATTTTAAAAAAAATTGGATGATGATTTGTTTTTTATCAAGTTAGAGTCTATTTGACATTATTATTATAGTCGTTATTAAAAATGTATATATTTTTGCTCCTAATTTACAAAAGACAATAATATCTTTAATATAATTTAAAGTGTAATAAATTGAAAGATAAATTGATAAATTATATTATAGTTAATTAGGGAATTGCAAATTATTATATCCCTCCTAAGTTGCTTTCCTTGCACAAGGAGAGTAGAATGGTCTACTTCAAGGAAAGTTGATACGATAATCCAAATCAAATAAGAGAGGTTTTTTTTTTTTTTTTTTGGTACTTTACAGAAAATTCTACTTTCTTAGTCTATTTAACTATTGTAAAGAAAATGAATCGAGTCTAACTCCACTCATAAAGCTAGCTCAAGGGAAGGAAATTTGCTCAAATTATGTATATAGCTCAAATACCTCATTCCAAACCAATGTGCCCAGGCATGAACATTTAAAACGTATAGTTTACGGGCAAATACATATGCGGATGGCCTAACATTAGAGTAAGGTAAGCTCTGATGCCACATAGAGAAAATAGACCAAGTTTAATCCACCTCAAAAGCTAGCTTAAGGGGAGAAAGTTTACCTAAGTCATATATATAGCTCAAATACCTCATCTCAAAAAAATGTGAGACAACAACGCCAGCCAAACAAGTAGTTAATATAAATCTGGCTTAGCATAATATTTCATCAACTTTTAGTTTACCAATTTAATAAAAGGTTGTTTTCTACTGCGATCCACAACTAGAAGAAGATACTGGAAGATATTCTTTTTTTTTTTTTAGTAGCATTGTTTCTATTGAATTATTTAGGATGTGATATATTATTCATCTCTAATTATTATTATTATTATTTTTTAGTTCATTCTTTTGAGGGATTAAATTTACATGGAATTCTGATTTTTATTCACCTAATTAGGCAATGAGCAATTCTTCTGTTTTTTTGGGAGAAATAAAGTTTCTGTATATGTTTTTGTGCGTTTTTTATATTAAAATTCGAACTTGAAACTTTATAGACTTGAATATATTTCTAATTCCTTAATTGGGTATTTTTCATTAATCTATTTCATTAAGTTGTATTGTTATAATCAAATTGATTTTTCTATTATTGTAAACTTGTTCATTAAGTTTTAAGCTTTGCATACAAACACAAGAATGTCAATCAACATGAATTCAGGTAGGACTAAATTAGAAAGTTCAATACAATTATCAGCAACTCTGTAGGAAATTTATATGGCTTAGGAAATCTAAATAGTCATTGTTGGAAAATAAAAAATTAAAGAGAATTGCACCATTGAGAAGGTCTATGGAGTTTTTCCAAAAGCACAATTCCTGAGAGGGATAAAGCCCACCAACTTATTGATGAAGGAGATGAAACAACTATATAAAGGCTTTATTTCAAGTAAATTTGATTTATAATTAAAAAGCAAGTCATGTTGTTAAGAAAATAACTCATAAATTAAAGAATATAAAATTTAAAATAATTCGACTCTAGCTTATTTTATAACAAATTCAATAAAAAATAATTATAAACACATTTTAAATATATTAATTAGAGAGTATAAAAAAATAATTTAAAATTAAATTTGATAAGTTTAATCATAAAATATTAAAACAACAAAATAACTTTTTTCAAATTATTTTTTTTTAACATCATCTAAAATAGTGTTTTTTTTTTTTTTTTAACTTAAAAACAGCTTTAGCCCTCCAACTACAATGCTAAACAAGCTCAACATTTTCTTCCCCTAGGGCAAGAGCCAAACTCATATCCTTCTGCTGATGTTTCAGAAGGAATGCAGGGGATTGATTGCTCTTGACTCTTGAGGATGCCTCTACATGTTGGATTGGCAATTCCGTTTAGATCCTACTAGAAAATTGGTTATCAATAGTTAAGTAGTTAACCAAACTTCCAAATTCTAGGTTTACACAAACTCCAGACTTCCAATTTGTTTTCTCACCAACACATCAAGAATATTAGGATTATTTTTTGGAGAAGATTTTTGGAGGTAAAGTGTCATGACCCAACTTTATGGACTGGATTGGCACTAAAACTTACGCCAGCATAAAGCTCTCGAAGCCCGTAATAAGTCTTACTGCTCCCAAATTCATGACCATACCCAAAAAAATTCAAGGTCCAACGTGCAAAACAAAATAAAATAAAATATTATAAATTAATTTGGGCCAACTCAATCTAATATCTATCGGAAAATCTACTACTAGAGGAGTTTAGTTCAACCCTGATAAATAACATGTAAAAACCATTTATTACCATTAATTTTCATTAATTAATATAATACATTTATAAACTAGTGTAGAGTGGGGTTCTAGTAATTAAATAAATAGATAAATAAATAGACAAATAAATAGATACAATAAAAACTACAAACTTTGATGCACCACAACTTGAAAAAATAAGCTTGCTCCTCCTGCAACCTTAGAAAAAAATATTTGAATAGAAAAAAAATAGTGTAATTATACCATGTAATGCATATTTAACACATACACAAATAATTCACCCAATATTTACACGAAAAAATAATTTGGAGCTAGTCATGCACCCAGTGTATCACATCAATATAGAAATATGGGAGCTGATTCCCTATACAGCTCTCTCAATCCAAGTCCCACTAGTGAGCTCAACTCAAGTCGAACTTTCTCTTAAATTCAAGTGCGAGGACCAGCAAGATCAATTTAAGTCGTGTCTCATCCCAACTTTCCATATTCATAAAGACCAAGTTTCAGCGAGACTAGCTCAAGCGACGACTACCCATCCAATCCAAATATATATAACATACGCATACACAACTCCAAATTATTCTTAAGGCAACAATCACAAATAATTTATCAATGAATAAATATGCAACAACAGGAATGCCCCTAACATATTTTAACTAATTATATGCATAAATAAATAAATATTTATAAAAATGCATTAGCGTGCTAGATATATAAATAATAATGAAATTACAAAAAAAATAATAAATATCTAACTCACAGACTGGTACACTTGATTGCAGTTGTTTTGGCTGGAAGGAGAAGACGGCTAGCACCGATCATCTAAATATACACATTGACCTCTATCAAAAGACTTGATAAAATTAACTAATTAATTCAAACTATAGAAGTAAGAATAAATCCTAAGATTTTACCAAAATTTTGGTAGAGTCTTTCCTATAATTAGACCTAATTCCCTATAAGAAACTCAACCAAAAGTAACAACACAGGCCTTAAGCCCATAATAACAATTATAATGCCCAAACGGGACCTATAAGAAATCCAATCTAAGTCTAATTTTTCAAACTCTAGCTCGATTCCCTAACTCCTCTATAGTCTAAAAATTATTTTAAACACTTTAAAAATTATAAAAATATTCTTAGAGGTCCTTACATTGTCCTTGTATTAATTGAATTTATTTTTCTCAATTTTGCTAAGCCAGAAATATTTTTATAAATTATTCAGCTAGCTTAAGTAAGGTAAAAACTACGCAATTTGAGTTTTGGATTTCCTTTGCGAATTCTGCTATTTGTAATGCGTCCGAAATGTCTTAAACACTAAAAACAACTATAAACATGATCACCTTCCGAGTCAGCCCGCCAGGTGTCTAGATCGGGCTGAAAACTCAATCCTGAGTGCTAGTAAATTATCATTGATCCGATCACACCTATACGAAGCCTATAAATAATAAATAATTATCATATAATAATATTTAATTTACAAGCATTGAAAAGTCCAAAAATCTCACTAAGCAATCTGGATCGTCCGATTATCGCATTTTCCAATAGTGTCTGATTAGAGCGATGTTGGTCCCATCTCAAAGAGTTCGACATGTTGAGCTCAACGGTGGTCTCGGATCGCCAGAAAACTGAGCGAAAAGTTGTTGCCACCCATTCTCTCTCTCTCTCTCTCTCTCTCTCTCTCTCTCTCTCTTGTCAAATCTCTTTCCTTCGATGTCGATTCATAGTTTTGTTGATAATAAATGGAAGCTAGTTGTGCAAGGAAGCCATCGCCACCTAAAGCCGGTAGGATAATTGCTGGAAATGGCCAAAATTGACTTGCAAAGTAGACGCATTGTGCATCCCTTCCACCTCTCTTTCTCCTCGATCTTGCCACGCCAGCCGCCATTCGCCATGAATACCAGTGATTGGTAGTTGGCAGCGCTCGTTGCGGGTGCTAGAGTGGCTCACCGGTCACTGGTTCAACTCCAGCAAAGAAAGGAAGAAGGGAGGGGGAAGAAGAGAGAGAATCGAGGGGGGGGGGGGGAGGGGAGGGAAGGGGGGGGGGGGCGAGTAACTGGGCTTGTTTCAAATTTGTAGAATTTTTTTTAACTTTTAATTATCTTTTCAATCATTAAACTTTTTAGGTACATTTAATTAGGTCAAAAATTATTTTCGATAGGGTCCAATAATATTTTAATTAGTTTAAATCTAATTTTTAAATAAAATACATCAACAACAACAACAACAACAACAACAACAACAACAATAATAATAAAATCCCATTTAATAATACTATTACTTTAATACTTGAAATAGTATTAAAATTTAAAACACTTTCATAAAATATATTTGAAGGAAATAATATTAAAATTTTAATTATAAATAAATTTTAAAGTTTTTGAAAACATTACATAAAGGAAGTGCTTTTAAGGTAATGAGGTTGCCTGGGAAAGAGGTTTTTAGAAAAAAAATAGTAAGGTTTTTAAGAGGTTTCAAAACCTCCGAAAATCTCATTTTTTTTCTACCCACCAAATTAGTGGGTTTAGGAGATTTCATATCTTACCTTCAATTACCTTACTATACTTTATCGGGTAATTATTAAATATACCGAAATTACTAAAAAATAGTACTTTCTTAGACACAATAAAACCATTTTTATTTAATTATAGGGAGATGAGACCCTTATTTTCAGAGTGAGGATGCATGTACGCCGAATACACCTAATAATCTCTCATTCCTTACCTTACTTAAAAAAAAAAAAAACACCTCTCACTTCATCCAAACAAAGGTCTACTTCATTCTGCCAATGCTCGTCCCAATGATAGACCCAAGAGGCTAGCAATTGGCGCCGCATCCGAAAATTTTAATTCTTAATTGGGAATAGGTTGAAAGTGAGCATGTCATTAATAGATTCTCACATTTTGTCCTCAAATAAATCTCTAGCAAAAGTTTAAAATGTTAATATTTGTTTATTTGATTCAAATAAACAAAAAATTTAGTGAGACCATATTCCAAAAGCTTTAAAAGTTTTTTTTTTACTTCAACTAAAATAAAAATTGCTAACTTATATTTTTTAAATTTTATTTTGTGAAATAAAAACTAAATTTAAAAGAGACTAAAATTATGGGTGAAACATATTAAAAACACTTAAATTTAAATGTTATACTTGCTACCTAAATTTAAATATAAGATATTTTGTATCCATCGCTGATTCCCCTAAATCTAAATGTTGATTTAATGCATTCATCAAATACAAAATAGTGCCAAGTGCACATTCTTTTTATAAATAAAAGATTTCAATAAAGTGCAATAATAATTAGGCAAATCTAGATCGGTGTATTGGATTAATAATGGTTTATGGATTTGGATAAATGTTGATTAGTGTTGATAACTCGGCGTATTGCTTAAATGAAGAGTTTTGAGTTGGGTTCTCTGCTTTTTTGAAAATTAATAGTTTAATTAATAGTGTGCTCTTCGATAATCGTAAATAGGGATGATAATAGATAGTATATCTATAAAAATCACTCTATTTAAATCCAATTAATATTTTTAAAATTAGAACTCATTCTAAACTTGATTAAAATTTATTTTGAATTATCTGAACTTATTCTTAAACTTGATTATTATAACCCATTTAATTTTATATATTTTAATTAATAATCTACATTAAAAATTATTTTTATTAATAATATATATTTGAAAATTTTAATAAGAAGAGCCAGCCTTCCATGTTCTTTTCAATCATCCCTCATTGTTTCTAGCTTATCAGCCTCTCACCAAAACCTCAGAAATCATCATTTTGGAACATTTCAAGAGAGAAACAGACCTGCAAATTGAGTTGGGAAATATCATGAAGATGAAAAATTCTAAAGTTGCAGATTCTAAGAAAAGATTATCATGTAATAATAAAGGATTTAGTGGGTTTCTCAGAGAAGGAAGAGGCAGGCTTTACCTCATAAAAAGATGTGTTGTCATGCTTCTCTGCTGGAGTGACTAATTTAGAGGTTTCTACATCTTCTTCTTCTTCTTCTTTGGATGATACTTTATAAACTCTTTCCTTTAACTTCTTGTTCTGCTCCAAAAAGGTTATTATGTCAAGAAGGATTGGCTCGTCTATAACATAAATGGTTATTTGAGCTTAATCCAACTCCTACAAACTTCCCCAAGTTTTGGGGTAAAGCAGAGATTATTGTTTTTTTGTTTTTTTCATATTGCTCAGGTATCTCCTATAGGATTAAAACTAATTCTGTTTGCACCGAATCCTCGCATCTACGAATATCGAACATTTGACCTCACTTAAGAGATAAGAGTATCGAACCACTCATACCAAACACCCGTTAGAGCAGAGATGATTATTTTGATTTGCATGTGCTTATTCAAACCAAGAGAATTTTATTTGATCGTCCCAATTTGTGTGTAATTAGTCACACTAAGCTTCTTTAAAATTGCTGTGGTGAATGGATAGTTGGTTGCTCTTTGCATATAAGCAATTATCTTTGTTTAGTTCTTCTTGGGTGTTTGAGAAATCAATCTTAAATTTGATCATAGATAGGGAATTCAACTAACAACTAACAACTAACTCTCTTTCCCACCTCTCTTTCTTTATATTTAGTTGAATTGATTCGTTGAGATTCTAATTCTCAAGACTAATCACAAAATGTGCTCTTATCATATCTAGGAGAAGGAGAATTGGGCTTCATAGTTTTGCAATGTTAGAAAGAAAAATAAAATAACAAAGAATTTATGCAAAAAATCTTAAATTTGCATTCATTTAATTACGTATTGAGGAATTAATTTAAATCTTATAAATTTGAGAAATTCATTGTTAATGTTTCTGTTTAGCATTGTTGTTGAAACGATTGTTAAAAAAAATATTTTTTTAAATATATTAATTAGAGAGTATTAAAAAATAATTTAAAATTAAATTTGATAAATTTTAATGATAAAAATATTAAAATAATAAAATAAATTTTTTTATTTTTTTAATAATATCTAAAATAATTTTTTTAATAAAAAGTAAATTTGACCCTCTAACTTTAATGCCAAACAAGTTCACAATATGTTTATAATATATGATTGTATTGGCTTAATCCTATTCAATCAATTCATCAAATTATCTATTATTCACATAATTTAAATATAATAAATAAGAGATTAACAATCATATTAAATGTATAAAACACTATTTATCAATATAAATATATGTCTAATAAGAAATATCTTTTTTTTTAAGAGAAATCTCTAATATCTTAGAATCACTAGGCTTTTATATTTTTTTTTTACTTTTTATTTTTTATTTTTAAGAATCTTAGAATCACTAGATTGATGTCCCAACCAAATAACTATTAGGATGAGATCTCAATCCCACAGTTCCATTGTGGATCCATCAATTCCATGCCCACATCATCACTTCACTGAATTTCTGTTATTTTATTTTACTTTATTTAAAAATACTGATTTATATTAATAAAATATATTTTCCTTAAAAAAACTAATTTATATTAAATTTTGAAAAACATTATTTCAAGAATTAGTAATTATTTGCTGCATAAACTGTAACACCCCTGATTTTTTTATATATTATTATTGGGCTTCGTGTAGGTATCCTCAATTCGCGGAAATTCGACAGTTGTCCGGATCTGTGAATTTCCGCCGAATGCACTACCGGAAAGGTCTCCGAATTGGATCGACGTTTTGGCTACCCCACCATTGTCAGGCATCCCGAGCGCGTTCCCGAAGTCGGAATCGGCAAAGGTAAACCCGAACCTTGCTTTTTCGTAATTTTCTAGTGCTTAAATAGGATTAAAAATCCATAAAATATTCGTGGTAGCTTAGAAAATTACGATTCTTTTTGCAATAGCTTAGTAATATTTCTAAGGACCGCGGGGCAGAGTTTTATAATTTTTAGAGCTTATTTGAGCAGTTTTTGCAAAAATGATCAATTATAAGGACTAAATTGAAATTTTACATATTGTGATGAATGATTGATTTGATGGGCCCAGGAGGGGCTGTGTGATGTGATTGAGTTGTGGATATATGGATTGTGGATATAGAAGTGTGTTTTGAGCCCTTTTGCAGGTTGGGTAGGTTCTAGGTATAGGGGAGACTCTGCCGGATTTTCGGCACGACTTAGGACGTATTGAGTCTTTTCTTGATTTGTATTGAGTCATTTGTATTAAATAATTGTAATATAATTGTCAGGTGAGCCGGGACAGCCTTCTTCCTCCGCCCAGCCGCCACAGTGATTGTCGTCAAGTCTGTGAGTAAAATATTAATTTTAATTGTAATTTCGATATTATTATATGTTCAGCATGCCCATGCATCACTTATATGCATATATTTATGTAGTTAAACTCTAGGCATGAATTATGATGCATTGATAACTGTTAAAGTGCCATGATGTTGTTGTGGTAATTTGGAGCAGTGTGCGTGCGTTGGCGTGCGTGTGATGTGGTGTGGACTATGGATAGGACGGGTAGTCACGGCTTGAGTTCTTCGCTGGGAACCCGATCCTTCGAGGGGTAGTCACGGCTTGAGTTCTTCGCTGGGACCCTCGATTTGGTTTATTAAGCGAAAGTCCGGCTTGAGTTCTTCGCTGGCACCAGGTTGGATTTAAGAGAGCTGTATAGGGGATCAGCTCCCAATATGTTATGATTGATGCTACAGGGTGCGTGAGTGCTCCAAATTACCTTTTTGATGTTATGATGTGAAAAATGTTGTGTATGTTGCATTTCACTCTACAGGGTGCATTAGTTTCAGATAGTTATAGAGATTATGGTTAAAATTGATATTTTACTCTCTGAGTCGAACGCTCACTCCTGTTCAAAAATTTTTACAGGCCACAGGAGGATATTTTGTTCTGGGTTAACCTGCTTTTCTACCTCGCAGGTTGTTTATCAATAT
The DNA here is from genome assembly GCF_030052815.1 of Hevea brasiliensis. Taxonomy (NCBI): domain Eukaryota; kingdom Viridiplantae; phylum Streptophyta; class Magnoliopsida; order Malpighiales; family Euphorbiaceae; genus Hevea; species Hevea brasiliensis. The sequence continues at coordinate 90,533,300 of NC_079501.1, forward strand.
TTGTGTAATTTTAATTACTCCTAGAATTTCCGCATGTGTTAGCAGTAATTATTTGAATTTGGTCTGTAATATTATTATCATGTTGGACCTGTAAACTTAATATTTTAAGTCTGTTTTGATGGATTGGATGAGGGAGCTGAGCTCCCATTTATTATTATGTTGATGAGTATGTGGAGGGTGAGCTGAGCTCCCCAATGGATTGTTTATTGTGTTTACAGGTCGGGTGAGTCTAAAACTCCCCGTTGGAAAGTCCATTTTATGGCCGGACTCTGTCCGTTTGTTTTCTTGATATTGGGCCCAAATGGGCCTTAGAGTTGGGTTAATGAATAGTTAAGGCTTACTACGGGCCTCGGGGGCTTTAAGCTGGCCCAGGTCCTAGTGCCGGTCCAGCCCATAGGTTGGGTCGTGACAAATGTGGTATCAGAGCTTAGGCTCCAGATTCATAGGGAAAAATTATCTAAGTGTTGGGAAGAGTCTACTAGGAGTCACATGCGGAGTATAGGATTCTGTTTCGTCTTTTCCTGTAATTCTTTGTTTCTAGATTCTACGTTATACCTCGGGAAATATAAGATTACCTCAGTTAGTGTCTTGATTTTCGTGGAGTACACAGAAATGTGAAATAGAGTTAGTAGACATGTGAGATCTATCATGAGGATACGTACTCCAAGAAATGTTATATTTTTGTCAGTATGGGTTTAAATGGTGTGCCCATTTCGTGTAAGACACGAGTGCATAAAAGTGAGTCTTAAAAGTACAGTTGCCCTAGATAAGGATGAGGATACCACTCATCGGCAACATCGAGATGACCCAGTCAGAATAAGTTTGTGATAATAGAAGATTCAGGAGAGATAAGAAATTAGGAGACCTAGTCTGTCAGGACGTATCGTAGTAACTATACAATGTTCTCGATGTCTGCTCTGTAAGCTGCAGATTACAGTACCGACATGAGATTATTGTGTAGAGCTGCGTGCATCCCCGTGGTGCTCCATAATGAGGGTGTTTGAGATGGCTTCTGTTTTGGTACAGTTATGCCAGAACAGAGTTCTATATTTGCAGAGGAGTTGGGAACTCCTGGCTAAGAGTCTAGAGTTATAATATTGAAAGGTCACAGTTGGGTGATAACTAGAGTCAGTGACTCAGTTACCCCAGCATGAGCTAGAGTTACATCAAGAGTTGCCATCAGACCAGAGGTTTCAGACTAGTTGCAAAGTATTATAGAGTGAGAATAGTATACCTTGTGTGTATCAGTATGGAATAAAGTACAACTCTACTACCTAGAGAAGGTCGAAACTATAAATTGATGATTTATAGAGCTATGATATGATAAAAGAGTCATTAACTTGACATGGTTCTGGCAAGGTGGTAGATGTAGTACCTTTGTTGCAGCAAGTTAGGATATAGTCCTATCTTTTCAGAATGGATCGAAGGTTATTACTGATAATGATGACTTATGGAATAGTGTCCCAGATGGGACTGTAGAGTGTGGTAGAGAGTAGTTGGCTCGGGTATCCTGGAGATGATACAAGTTCCATTATAGGAATCATATATAATCAGATCACGATGGATGTAAATCCTTTGAATTGGATGACGGGTTTGGGTGCCCGAAATCTTAAGTTTTGGAATTGAGTAAACATGGAAAATAATAATAATAATAATAATAAAAATAATAATAAATAAAATTACTGCAGAATCAGTTCTCGAGGTAGTAAGGGTATTATGTAAGCTAAAGGATAAGAATAGAGATCATACAATAAAAGTATGACTGTAATTTGCTGAGTTCCTTTCTAATTTCAAATTATTCAAAACAATAGTATAATCTAATTATAATAGTGTTAAGAGTAATAAATTAGCGAAGATAAATCACAGAAGGCCAATGGATAAAGAAAGTGCAGAATGAAAGTTTGGGCAATTGATTGCAGATGCAATATAATCTAAATGCTAGTGGAAGTACTAGCTAGAGTGGTCAAAGGACCAAATCTGAGTAGCACAGACATATGATAACGCGATAGAGACTCTGAAAGATATAGTTAGCAAGTACAGCTATTATGTTAGGAAGAAGAATGGAACCAAGGATAGAATAGTCAAGTTCTATTTTGGGTAAGACAAAGGAAATAAATGAAAGGACAACCTAAAGAGCGCATAATAAAAGGAACAAAGTTAAGATATAGGATAGGCTAAGTGTTATTCTTGGCAAGGAGAATGACAAGGATGGAAAACCCAAAATGGGACCACATTAGTGAGAAAAGTGATGGAGGTATGGAATACAATAATAATGAGTAAATGTTAGAAGGTGTGCGATGGTATTGCGGACTACCTAAATAGGTAGAGAAAGAGAAGTTAGTAAGCGATAAGTTGAATAAAAGTCGGTCTAAGGGATCAAATAGGTATGATGAGAGGAAAAGAATGATAGATAATGACACATAGGTTTTAGGTTAGGCTTTTGAGATAGTGAGAAGGTAGTTAGAGGTTAGTTATGAATGTCGAGCAAACATTTTTAGTGTGATCAACGTAATCACTTTGTAGTGAAGCAATAACGACAGGACAATAGTAGGGTAGAGCGAAAAGTGACAAGTCCGGATGGTTATAAATCACTAGAAAGTTAAAGGATCAAATTAATGACCCTAGATAAGGGTGGAATTAGTGTTGGAAGAATTTATTAGTGAGAGAAATCTTTCATGAATCAACATAAGTTAAGGGCACAATAAAAACGATGATAGATATGAATCATAGGTCGAGTATAAGTAAAGTTAATAAATTATAAAATATTATGTCAAGAAGGAAAATGGTACGGTAAAGGGTTCATGCAGATGATACCTTATAGGTAGAGCATAATTGTGCTAGGAGATGATGAAATTTGGAGAGAAAGACCAAGAAACTTAGGTGAAACGTTATAATATGACAATCGGGTGTAGTTGAATATAAGAGGATATTTTCTTTCTTTTCAAGTTTAGCTTGTGCTTTTGGTTCTAGAAGGTTATATAAGGAACAAAAACTGAGTCAAGGAGACCTAGTTATTGAGAGTTTAGTAGGCACAAATTCATACATAATTTCCTGATATGAGAATGACAGTAAGTGCATACCTAGTATTAAGTATGAAAGGACGAACAGTAATGACAGGAGTTAAATTGAGTTAGCTACTAAGGCTTGCAACTGTTTTAAACTATGAGCTGGAGGAAGTACTATTTATGGTTGAGATTCAATAGATGAAATTGTTGCTGATGGGTAATTTGAGGTTGAAGTTTAGAAAGCTATGGGCAGTATATATGATTATATTAAGGAGAATGAACACGTGAAGTATCTTGTTTGGAATTAAGGCATGACACATATTTCCTACTGGTAGTGTTAGTTCAGATGGAACTTATAGTTTATGGGGCTCATATTCATCCAGGATAAGCAATTTCCTACTAAGGCTGATAGGGAATGATAATGTTCTGATAGTTAAGTTGGAAAAAAGGGGATACAAGAAAAAAAAAAAAAAAATTTCTATGGGTAATTATAAGTGTTACATAAGGTGAAGAATGTGCTGGTAGGAGTAAATCATAGGGTTAGAATTCTTGAAGTAATGAAACTAGTATTCAAGATAAGACTAAGAAATAAAAAGAAAGTTAAAGTTGATGATGGGATAGACATCTTTGAAGGAAAAGGTGTAAGGATGAGATAGGACTAAAATTAAGGAATAAGTACAGCAGGTTGAAATGATACCAACAATACCAAAAATAGGAAAAGGGAAGTGGATAAGATGCAAAGGACAGGAAGAGAGCTCGATAGAGTCAGTTATAATGATGAGGATAAGGAGTGTCTAACCACTGCCCCTGTGTTAACACTACCTATGAGCGGTGAAGGATACACCGTGTACTGTGACGCCTCCAGAGTTGGCCTAGGGTGTGTTTTGATGCGGAATGGAAAAGTAGTGGCTTATGCTTCAAAGCAGCTGAAGAGGCATGAGCAGAACTATCCCACCCATGATTTGGAAATGGCGGCTGTAGTCTTTGCACTAAAAATCTGGAGACACTACCTGTATGGTGAAGTGTGCGAGATATACACCGACCATAAGAGTTTGAAGTACATCTTCCAGAGGATTTAAACTTGAGACAGAGGAGATGGATGGAGCTTCTGGAAGACTATGATTGCCCCATCTAGTACCACCACAGGAAGGCCAATGTAATGCGAGATGCTTTAAGCGAGAAAATCTTACAGCGGTTTGGCGCACATTTCAGAGAGAAGAGGCTGATTCGGGAGGTACATGATTTGATGGATAAAGGTTTAATCGTTGATCTTTCGGATGAGGGGTATTGTTGGCTCACTTTTTGGTGAGGCCGGACTTGAGGGCGAGTTAGAGTTTCCCGGCCACGAGACCAACAATTGATGAAGATTATAGAAAGAAAGTGCAAGGTGTAGGTTGTGAGTTCTGATTTTCGAATGATGGTGACCTAGTGCAAGGTTGTTTTATATTTGTGCCCGATGTTGACAACCTCTGGATTGAAATCATTCGAGAGGCACACTACACAGCATGTCAGTGTCCACCGAGTTCCACCAAGATGTACCATGATGTGAAAGATAGCTATTGGTGGAATGGCATGAAGAGAACCAGCGGACTTTGTGTCCAAGTGCTTGACTTGTCAGAAGGTGAAGTTTGAACACTAGAGACCGTCAGGGAAGCTGCAAGAGCTCCCTATCCCAGAATGGAAGTGGGAAATTATCACTATGGATTTTGTGACTGGGTTGCCTCGTACCACGCTAGGATATGATTCGATATGGGTAATTGTAGACCGCTTGACCAAATCAGCTCACTTCTTACCTGTAAAGACTACATACTGCGTGCACAGTATGCGGCTCTACATTCGAGAAATAGTCAGTTGCATGGAGTTAAGCTTCCATAATATCTCGACGAGGGCCCGATTCACTTCTCGGTTTTGGAGAAAGTTGCGGGAGGCACTTGGCACCTGATTGAACTTTAGTACGGCTTTCCACCCTCAGACAGACGGACAGTCCAAAAGGACAATCCAAACACTGGAAGACATGCTTCGCATGAGTGTTTTGGATTTTGGAGGTCAATGGGATGATCAGCTAGCTTTGGTGGAGTTTGCCTACAACAACAGTTATCACTCCAGCATAGGAATGGCACCCTATGAGGCACTATATGGAAGAAAGTGTAGGTCTCCTCTGTGTTGGACAGAAATGGGGGAAGCGAAGGTGCATTATGTAAACCTAGTGCAATACACTTCAGAGATAGTTCCTTTAATCGAGAGCAGCAACTTGACTTTCGATGGCGTAAGAGTTATGCGGACCTCGAGACGGAGGATGTGGAGTTTCTGATGGCGACTATGTATTCCTGAAGGTTTCTCCAATGAAGGGAGTCATGAGATTTGGAAAGAAGGGCAAGTTGGCACCTCGGTATATTAGACCTTTTGAGGTTACTGATAGAGTTGGAGCAGTTGCCTACCGGTTGGAGCTACCACCCAACCTCTCTCACGTTCATCCCGTGTTTCACATCTCCATGCTCAGGAAATACATTCCCAATCCTTCTCATGTACTGCAATAGGATGTGATAGAGCTAAAAAGAACTTGACATTTGAGGAGACTGTAGCCATAGTGGACTACCAAGTGAGGCAGTGAGATCAAAGCAGATCCCTATGGTTAAGGTTTTGTGGAGGAGTCGATCGGTGGAAGAGTGCACTGGGAGTTAGAGCGGGACATGCGTAGCAAGTACCCTTATATCATTCAATGTATAATCATGTGCTTTATTACGCCTTGTGTCAAATTCGAGGGACGAATTTTTACGTAAGGGGAAGAATGTAACACCCCGATTTTTATATATTATTATTGGGCTTCGTGTAGGTATCCTCAATTCGCGGAAATTCGGCGGTTGTCGGATGCGAATTTCCGGCGAACAGACGACTACGGAAAGGTCTCCGAATTGGATCGACGCGTTTTGGCTACCCCACCATTGTCAGGCATCGCGAGCGCGTTCCCGAAGTCGGAATCGGCAAAGGTATTACCGAACCTTGCTTTTTCGTAATTTTCTAGTGCTTAAATAGGATTAAAAATCCATAAAATATTCGTGGTAGCTTAGAAAATTACGATTCTTTTGCAATAGCTTAGTAATATTTCTAAGGACATGGGCGAGTTTTATAATTTTTAGAGCTTATTTGAGCGGTTTTGCAAAAATGATCAATTATAAGGACTAAATTGAAATTTTACATATTGTGATGAATGATTGATTTGATGGGCCCGGGAGGGCTGTGTGATGTGATTGAGTTGTGGATATATGGATTGTGGATATAGAAGTGTGTTTTGAGCCCTTTTGCGGGTTGGGTAGGTTCTAGGTATAGGGAGACTCTGCGGATTTTCTACGACTTAGGGCGTATTGAGTCTTTTCTTGATTTGTATTGAGTCATTTGTATTAAATAATTGTAATATAATTGTCGGTGAGCCGGAATGACCTTCTTCCTCCGCCCGCCACGGTGATTGTCGTCAAGTGCATGAGTAAAATGTTAATTTTAATTGTAATTTCGATATTATTATATGTTCGGCATGCCCATGCATCACTTATATGCATATATTTATGTAGTTAAACTCTAGGCATGAATTATGATGCATTGATAAGCTTAAAGTGCCATGATGTTGTTGTGGTAATTTGGAGGCGGTGTGCGTGCGTTGGCGTGCGTGTGATGTGGTGTGGACTATGGATGGGGCCGGGTAGTCACGGCTTGAGTTCTTGGCGGGAACCCGATCCTTCGAGGGTAGTCACGGCTTGAGTTCTTCGGGACCCTCGATTTGGTTTATTAAGCGAAAGTCAGGCTTGAGTTCTTGGCACGGGTTGGATTTAAGAGAGAGGCGTATAGGGATCGGCTCCCAATATGTTATGATTGATGCTACGAGTGCGTGAGTGCTCCAAATTACCTTTTGATGTTATGATGTGAAAAATGTTGTGTATGTTGCATTTCACTCTACTGGTGCATTAGTTTGAGATAGTTATAGAGATTATGGTTAAAATTGATATTTTACTCTCTGAGTCGACGCTCACTCTGTTCAAAAATTTTCTGAGCCACGGAGGATATTTTGTTGCAGGTTAACACCTTTTCTACCTCGCAGTTGTTTATCAAAATATGTGTAATTTTAATTACTCCTATAATTTCCTCTTGTGTTATAAGTAATTATTTGAATTTGTTATTTAATATTATTATGATTTTGGAACTGTAAAATTAATATTTTAATTCTATTTTTATGGATTGGATGAGGAGTGAGCTCCCATTTATTATTATGTTGATGAGTATGTGGAGGGTGAGCTGAGCTCCCCAATGGATTGTTTATTGTGTTTACAGGTCGGGTGAGTCGAAAACTCCCCGTTGGAAAGTCCATTTTATGGCCGGACTCTGTCCGTTTGTTTTCTTGATATTGGGCCCAAATGGGCCTTAGAGTTGGGTTAATGAATAGTTAAGGCTTACTACGGGCCTCGGGGGCTTTAAGCTGGCCCAGGTCCTAGTGCCGGTCTGGCCCATAGGTTGGGTCGTGACATAAACAATTTGGGTGGCTAACAGTTTAGGAAAATATATACGCGTCAAATATTAAGTGTATCAACTATAAGTTTTTTAACTTCTATTAAATATTTGCAAAAATTTGATTATACTTAACGTAATTTGATCAAAATCTCATAATAAATTAAAAAAAAGAGCTAAGAGAATTTATATTAATTGTTTGAAAATAGAGTACAAAACTGGAAAATTGAAAATTTAACGAGACTTGGACAGATAAAATAAAAATAGATAGATCACTAGAGTTTATTGTTGTTGGATTGATTAATTAGTTGGGTGGGTGGAGCTTTTCACATATCACTGCAAAACTTATTTATATCTGCATCCAAGAGTAGGGGAGAGCAGTTTTCGGTTTAAACCGAAAAATCGAACCGAATCGATTCAATTCGATTTAATCAGTTCGGTTTTAAAATTCAATCGGTTTGGTTCAGTTTATAATTTTGATATTTTCGGTTAATCGGTTCGGTTCGGTTCGGTTATTTTCATTGAAAAAACCGAACCAAACCGAAATTATTATATATATAGGAAATCAAAGAAAATCGAACCAAGCTGAATCGAACCGAATCGAATCGAACTAAAATCAAAGAAAACCAAACAGAACCTTAAGATTTTTGAGTTTTGATTTCTAATTTTTTTTTGTTTTTATGTTTTATTATTTAGATTTAATGTTAAAAATATGAAATTTTATAAATTTCAGTTTGATCGGTTTAAAACATAACCGAACCGATATTTATCGATTCGATTCTATTCGATTTTCTCTTATTAATTGGTTTGATTCGATTTTTAAAATTTTTTATTTTTAATTTTCGATTTTTTCGGTTCAGTTCGGTTTGAAACCGAACTACTGTTTGCACACCCCTATCCAAGAGAATCTGGTTGAACTTGAAAGGCTTCAGAACCTGCAATTTCTCATGTCTGCATGTCTTGATAACTGTTACCCACTACTCACAACTGCTAGTAACCTAATATTCATAATTTCCCACTGGCAAGTAACTCCTTGTAACATCTTGTTAATTATTAACTTCTAACAATAGCCACTCAAAAATAATTAATAAATATAATTCAGGCTTCTTAATTAAACTAATGCAAAAGAATTAATTAAATTGATTTTAAAAAATTAATTTAATTATTTATAAATTTAAACAATAATTAATAAGTTAAAATAATTATTTTTAGTGTAAACGATAATATTGGAAACTTGGGTAAGGTTTTATTGTCATTAGAGGCCATAAAATTGACTCTATTTATCTAAGATCTATTATAAAAAATGACTTAAGGGCTGGCCTATCATTAGGCTTATAACTTGTAATGTATTAGTCCTTTAAGCTCGATATTACATTTTTTTAATGAAATTAAATTATATATTAATCCTTTAATTAAGAGAACAGTAAAATATAATAAAAGTGAGTTCTCAAAGTAATTGATTTTGGTGTTGCTAATTACACATTTGCCCTTTTGGATTTGCTTAATTGGTTTGCAATTGCTGGATTATACCGTTTTTAGCCCTCACAATCGATCCGATGGCCTAAGGTAATATTGCTTTTTCCTTTAGAAAAATTATTATTTAATTTTTATATTTTAATGAAATTAATTATTTGATTCTTGTATTTTAAAAATTATACTATTTAGTCCATGTAAAATTTCTGTTAAAGTACTTAGTTTCTTCATCAAATTTTCCTTGATCATACTATTCACACTACTATTTAATCCCTCAATTTTAAAGAAATTAATTAGTTGATCTCTGTATTTTGAAAAATACTACTATTTAATTTTTTTATTTTAGTGAAACTAATTAGTTAGTTTATATATTTTGAAAAATATATTCTTAGATAAAAATAGAAATTTTGTTATGTGAAGACTAAATTTTAATTTATATTTTTTTAAAATTTTTAATTCTTTAGATATTATTTTTATATTTTCTCTACTAAGAAATAATTTTTCTTAATTATTTAGAAATTTAAAGAAACTTATTAATTTTTTTGTGTGAACAGCTTATACTATTTTTATTGATAAATGAAAACAAAAAAAGAATAAGAAAGAGAAAGATATGGGTGTAGCGGAAAAAAAAAAGAAAAGAGAAATAAGAAATGATAAGAAAGAAATAAAGGGAGAGAATTAGAGCAGTTTAAGTATAAAAAATAATTATTAAATTAAATAATTTATATAATCAAATTATAAAGACTAATTAATATATTTTTTTAAAATAAAAATACCAATTAATTAATTTTATTAAAATAAATGTATTAAATAAAAGATTCACTAATATTTACTAACAAAAAATTTAACAAAGAAATTAAATAATTTAATGAAAATTTTTATGATGACTAAATAATATATTTTTAAAATATAAAAATTAAATAATTAATTTTATTAAAGTACATTAGCTACAAAATAGTTTTTTCTTTCTCTTTTTAGCTTTTACCTGTGATGTTTTTGCCTCATAGCCCATGGCTTATAGTGGCAAAACGACGCCGTTTACTTGCCTACGAGGCTTTGCTAGGTTGGTGTGTCCTTTATCACTTGCTGCCGCCAGCTCACACTTGTACAAAGTGAAAGTCTGCATGTGATTACTGGTTGCCTAGCTTTTAAAAACAAAAAAATGTATAACTTCATTGAATAATTCTGGCCATGTCAAATCATAGGAGAATTTGGCCCCATGTCACTTTTGTTTTTGTCTTTTTAGTAGGACTTATAGTTTCAGTCCAAGGGGAGCAAAGCTCAAACAAAGGCCAAGAAGGACAGCTCCAGCAACGAGCTATGCCACAGATATCCAACCCTTACAGCTCAGAAGGAGGTTGCTGGATAACATCGACTTCAGGGGCAAAAGAAGATGCAAACCCAACTAGTCAGTTGGCACAACAATTTGCTTCTGCAGGTAAATTTGTGAGATATTGGAAAAAAATACTGATATTAGAGTTTACGAGTTCTGAGTTATTATATCTTACTTTTTTTATTATAGTTAAATTTTCTCTTATCTTACTGATGGATATAGATTTTACGGTCTAACAATATAAATTATGTGTTATTTTTCTTTTCTTTTCTATATTAAGCATGTTTGGTCTGTTAGAACTATTATTGAGAAAATTAATTTTTTAGATATACTAATTAGAAAGTATTAAAAAATAATTTAAAATTAAATTTGATAAGTTTTAATAATAAAAATACTAAAATAATAAAATAATTTTTTCTAAACTGTTTTTTTCAATAGCATCTAAAATGGTGCTTTTATTCAGAAAAATAATTTCAAGCCTCCAAACGGAATTTCAAACAAGCACATTATGTGATTGTGCGATTATACATGTGTTTTAAAATTGCATGGCTACCATAACACAAATTATCAGCAATCCACTCTTCAATTTCCAAACTCACCCTAAAGAAGTCTTGGACTAGCTCCCTTGGCAAAATGCTTCTCCAAACAAAATCAAATTGATAAAATTAATAAAAAAATTTGAATAAAATAAAATGTTTAATTAACCTCTTAATTATTGCGTGAATTTCACATTAAAATGGGAATGGGAAATGAAACTAAAGTAAGATCACAAATCAATCCACTTTATTTTTAAGAATTTTAAAAAAAATTGGATGATGATTTGTTTTTTATCAAGTTAGAGTCTATTTGACATTATTATTATAGTCGTTATTAAAAATGTATATATTTTTGCTCCTAATTTACGAAAGACAATAATATCTTTAATATAATTTAAAGTGTAATAAATTGAAAGATAAATTGATAAATTATATTATAGTTAATTAGGGAATTGCAAATTATTATATCCCTCCTAAGTTGCTTTCCTTGCACAAGGAGAGTAGAATGGTCTACTTCAAGGAAAGTTGATACGATAATGCAAATCAAATAAGAGAGGTTTTTTTTTTTTGGTACTTTACAGAAAATTCTACTTTCTTAGTCTATTTAACTATTGTAGAGGAAATGAATCGAGTCTAACTCCACTCATAAAGCTAGCTCAAGGGAAGGAAATTTGCTCAAATTATGTATATAGCTCAAATACCTCATTCCAAACCAATGTGCCTAGGCATGAACATTTATAACGTAAAGTTTACAGGCAAATACATATGCGGATGGCCCAACATTGGAGTAAGGTAAGCTCTGATGCCACATAGAGAAAATAGACCAAGTTTAATCCACCTCAAAAGCTAGTTTAAGGAGAGAAAGTTTACCTAAGTCATATATATAGCTCAAATACCTCATCTCAAAAAAATGTGAGACAACAACGCCAGCCAAACAAGTAGTTAATATAAATCTGGCTTAGCATAATATTTCATCAACTTTTAGTTTACCAATTTAATAAAAGGTTGTTTTCTACTGCGATCCACAACTAGAAGAAGATACTGGAAGATATTCTTTTTTTTTTTTTAGTAGCATTGTTTCTATTGAATTATTTAGGATGTGATATATTATTCATCTCTAATTATTATTATTATTATTTTTTAGTTCATTCTTTTGAGGGATTAAATTTACATGGAATTCTGATTTTTATTCACCTAATTAGGCAATGAGCAATTCTTCTGTTTTTTGGGAGAAATAAAGTTTATGTATATGTTTTTGTGCGTTTTTTATATTAAAATTCGAACTTGAAACTTTATAGGCTTGAATATAATTCTAATTCCTTAATTGGGTATTTTTCATTAATCTATTTCATTAAGTTGTATTGTTATAATCAAATTGATTTTTCTATTATTGTAAACTTGTTCATTAAGTTTTAAGCTTTGCATATAAACACAAGAATGTCAATCAACATGAATTCAGGTAGGACTAAATTAGAAAGTTCAATACAATTATCAGCAACTCTGTAGGAAATTTATATGGCTTAGGAAATCTGAATAGTAATTGTTGGAAAATCAAAAATTAAAGATAATTGCACCATTGAGAAGGTCTATGGAGTTTTTCCAAAAGCACAATTCCTGATAGGGATAAAGCCCATCAACTTTTTGATGAAGGAGATGAAACAACTATATAAAGGCTTTATTTCAAGTAAATTTGATTTATAATTAAAAAGCAAGTCATGTTGTTAAGAAAATAACTCATAAATTAAAGAATATAAAATTTAAAATAATTCGACTCTAGCTTATTTTATAACAAATTCAATAAAAAATAGTTATAAACACATTTTAAATATATTAGTTAGAGAGTATAAAAAAATAATTTAAAATTAAATTTGATAAGTTTAATCATAAAATATTATAACAACAAAATAACCTTTTTCAAATTATTTTTTTTAACATCATCTAAAATAGTGTTTTTTTTTTTTTAACTTAAAAACAGGTTTAGCCCTCCAACTTCAATGCTAAACAAGCTCAACATTTTCTTCCCCTAGGGCAAGAGCCAAACTCATGTCCTTCTGCTGATGTTTCAGAAGGAATGCAGGGGATTGATTGCTCTTGACTCTTGAGGATGCCCCTACATGTTGGATTGGCAATTCCGTTTAGATCCTACTAGAAAATTGGTTATCAACAGTTAAGTAGTTAACCAAACTTCCAAATTCTAGGTTTACACAAATTCCATACTTCCAATTTGTTTTCTCACCAACACATCAAGAATATTAGTATTATTTTTTGGAGAAGATTTTTGGAGTTAAAGTGTCATGACCTAACTTTATGGGCTGGATTGGCACTAGAACTTACGCTAACATAAAGCTCTCGAAACCCGTAATAAGCCTTACTGCTCTCAAATCCATGACCATACCCAAAAAAATTCAAGGTCCAATGTGCAAAACAAAATAAAATAAAATATTATAAATTAATTTGGGCCAACTCAATCTAATATCTACCGGAAAATCCACTACTAGAGGAGTTTAGCTCAACCCTGATAAATAGTATGTACAAACCATTTATTACCATTAATTTTCATTAATTAATATAATATATTTATAAATTAGTGTCAGAGTGGAGTTCTAGTAATTAAACAAATAAATAAATAAATAGAAAAATAAATAGATACAATAAAAACTACTAACTAAAATGCACCACAACTTAAAAAAATAAACTTGCTCCTCCTGCAACCTAAGAAAAAAATATTTGAATAGAAAAAAAATAGTGCAATTATACTATGTAATGCATATTTAACACGTACACAAATAATTCACTCAATATTTGCATGAAAAAATAATTTGGAGCTATTCATGCACCTAGTATATCACATCAATATAAAAATATGAGAGCCGATCCCTTATACAGCTCTCTCAATCCAAGTCCCACCAGTGAGCTCAATTCAAGCCGAACTTTCGCTTAAATTCAAGTGTGAGGACCAGCAAGATCAACTCAAGTCATGCCTCATCCTGACTTTCCATATTCATAAAGACCAAGTTTCAGCGAAACTAGCTCAAGCGGCGACTACCCATCCAATCCATATATATATAACATAGGCACACACAACTCCAAATTATTCTTAAGGCAACAATCAGAAATAATTATCAACGAATAAATATGCAACAACAGGAATGCCCCTAACATATTTTAACTAATTATATGCATAAAGAAATAAATATTTATAAAAATGCACTAGCGTGCTAGATATATAAATAATAATGAAATTACAAAAAAAATAATAAATATCTAACTCACAGACTGATCGACTTGATTGCAGCTGATCTGGCTGGAAGGAGAAGACAGCCAGCACCGATCATCTAAATATATACACTGACCTTTATCAAAAGACCTGACAAAATTAACTAATTAATTCAAACTATAGAAGTAAGAATGAATCCTAATGTTTTGCCAAAATTTTGGTAGAGTCTTCCCTATAATTAAACCTAACTCCCTATAAGAAACTCAACCAAAAGTAACAACACAAGGCTTTAAGCCCACAACTATAATTATAATGCCCAAATGGGGCCTATAAGAAATCCAATCTAAGTCTAATTTTTCAAACTCTAGCTCGAGTCTCTAACTCCTCTATAGTCTAAAAATTATTTCCAATACTTTAAAAATTATAAAAATATTCTTGGAGGTCCTTACATCGTCCTTGTATTAATTAAATTTATTTTTCTCAATTTTACTAAGCCATAAATATTTTTTATAAATTATTTAGCTAGCTTAAGTAAGGTAAAAACTACGCAATTTGAGTTTTGGAATTCCTTTGCGAATTCTGCAATCTGGAATGCGTCTGAAATATCTGAAAACACTAAAAACAACTGTAAACATGGTCAACTTCTGAGTCAAACCGCCGGGTGTCCAGATCAGGCTGAAAACTTGATCCCGAGTGCTAGTAAATTATCATTGATCCGATCATACTTATACGAAGCCTATAAATAATAAATAATTATCATATAATAATATTTAATTTACAAGCATTGAAAAGTCCAAAAATCTTACTAAGCAATCTGGACCATCCGATTATTGCATTTTCCAACAATGTCTGAATAGAGTTCGACATGCTGAGCTCAACAGTGGTCTCGGATCGCTGGAAAAATGAGCGAAAAGTTGCTGCCACCCATTTTCTCTCTCCTCTCTCTCTCTCTCTTGTCAAATCTCTTTCCTTCGATGTTGGTTCAAAGTTTTGTTTATAAAAAATGGAAGCTAGTTGTGCAAGGAAGCCATCGCCACCTAAAGCCGGCAGGATGATTGCTGGAAATGGCCAAAATTGACTAGCAAAGTAGACGCATTGTGCATCCCTTCCACCTCTCTTTCTCCTTGATCTCGCCACTCCAGCCGCCATTCTCCATGAATACCAGTGATTGGGAGTTGGCAGAGCTCGTTGTGGGTGCTAGAATGGCTCACCGGTCACTAGTTCAACTCCAACAAAGAAAGGAAGAAGGGAGGGGGAAGAAGAGAGAGAATCGAGGGGGGGGGGGGGGGGCGGCGAGTAGTTGGGCTTGTTTCAAATTTGCAGAATTTTTTTTAACTTTTAATTATCTTTTCAGTCATTGAACTTTTTAGGCACATTCAATTAGGTCCAAAATTATTTTCAATAGGGTCCAATAATATTTTAATTAGTTTAAATCTAATTTTTAAATAAAATACAACAACAACAACAACAACAACAATAATAATAATAATAATAAAATCCCATTTAATAATACTATTACTTTAATACTTGAAATAGTATTAAAATTTAAAACACTTTCATAAAATATATTTGAAGGAAATAATATTAAAATATTAAAATTTTAATTATAAATAAATTTTAAAATTTTTCAAAACATTACATAAAGAAAGTGCTTTTAAGGTAATGAGGTTGCCTGGGAAAGAGGTTTTTAGCAAAAAAATAGTAAGATTTTTTAGAGGTTTCAAAATCTCCCAAAATCTCATTTTTTTCCTACCCGCTAAATTAGTGGGTTTGGGAGATTTCATATCTTACGTTCAATTATCTTACTATACCTTATCAGATAATTATTAGATATACCGGAATCACTAAAAAATAGTACTCTCTTAGATATAATAAAACCATTTTTATTTAATTATAGGGAGGTGAGACCCTTATTTTTAGAGTGAGGATGTATGTACACTGGATATACCTAATAATCTCTCATTCCTTACCTTACTTTAAAAAAAAAAACACCTCTCACTTCATCCAAACAAAGGTCTACTTCATTATGCAATGCTCATCCCAATGATAGACCCAAGAGGCTAGCAATAGGCGCCGCATCCGAAAATTTTAATTCTTAATTGGGAATAGGTTGAAAGTGAGTATGTCATTAATAGATTCTCACTTTTTGTCCTCAAATAAATCTCTAGCAAAAGTTTAAAATGTTAATATTTGTTTATTTGATTCAAATAAACAAAAAATTTAATGAGACCATATTCCAAAAGCTTTAAAAGTTTTTTTTTTTACTTCAACTAAAATAAAAATTGCTAACTTATATTTTTTAAATTTTATTTTGAGAAATAAAAACTAAATTTAAAAGAGACTAAAATTGTGGGTGAAACGTATTAAAAACACTTAAATTTAAATGTTATACTTGCTACCTAAATTTAAATATAAGATATTTTGTATCCATCGCTGATTCCCCTTAATCTAAATGTTGATTTAATGCATTCATCAAATACAAAATAGTGCCAAGTGCACATCCTTTTTATAAATAAAAGATTTCAATAAAGTGCAATAATAATTAGGCAAATCTAGATCGGTGTATTGGATTAATAATGGTTTATGGATTTGGATATTAATAATGGTTTATGGATTTGGATAAATGTTGATTAGTGTTGATAACTCAGCGTATTGCTTAAATGAAGAGTTTTGAGTTGGGTTATCTGCTTTTTTGAAAACTAATAGTTTAATTAATAGTGTGCTCTTCGATAATCGTAAATAGGGATGATAATAGATAGTATATCCATGAAAATCACTCTATTTAAACTCAATTAATATTTTTAAAATTTGAACTCATTCTAAACTTGATTAAAATTTATTTTGAATTATCTGAACTTATTCTGAAACTTGATTATTATCTGAACCCATTTAATTTTATATATTTTAATTAATAATCTACATTAAAAATTATTTTTATTAATAATATATATTTTAAAATTTTAATAATTTCATAAAATATTTAAATTCTATTTTATATAAAATAAAAATTTACAAATTTACAAATATTATTATAAAAATATATATTTTATATTTAATTAAATATTTATGCAAACGAGTTTAGGTAACAGATACTTAATATATAAATTCAAACTCGTCATGAGTATTATTCTTCAAACTCGAGCCCATCCCAAACCTGATTTTATACTATCCAAATCTATCCTAATAGCGTCTGCTTGGATCGAATGCCTGCAAAAATCTAACTTGTTGCTACTCCTAGTCGTAAAAAGCAAAACAGCAACTATTATACAATAGTGTTTAAGTATATATTGTCACGAATTTTTCTTATTTAAATTTAGTCTATTATGAATCCAAGATATAAGATATATGGTTAGACCTACATATTAAATACATAGATTTCAAATGTTTATATCTTGAGTTCATAATAAATTAGGTTTAAACAAGAATTTTTTATAGCCACGAATTAGGAAGAAATAGACAGAAACAAAAGCCCAATGAATATTGTTTAAAAAAATATAGTTTTGAGATATATTCATAAACTTATATTGTAATTCTATTATATCAAATAATTTTTAATAGAAATTATTTACAATAATTAATCTCTAATAAAAGAATCCCAATCATATAATAATAATTTAAAATTATAATTTTTATAAAAATTTAATTCAAGTTATAAACAAATAATATGAAAAAAAATAAGTTTTTTATGGCTTTAATATAATTCTAGTAGAATGATTCTATAGTATTTATGAAGTAAGTATCTACTTTACAATGTAAAAAATTTAAAATAGAAAATTAATAATATCTTTTAGAAAATTCAATGAATATTAAAATATGTATTAAGTAGATACATTAATAAATATTATTAATTTTAATATTCATTAATGTATCTACTTAATACATATTTTTTACTTATAATATTTTTCCTATTTAGTATTTTTATTCTAAATGATATATATATATATATATATATATATATATATATATATAAATATATTTTTTATAATATTTAGATAAAAAAAATGATTAACCAAATTGAATCTAGTATCCTTGTATGAAAAGCAGGCTAAAACTCTAGGACATATATTTAAACTTCATTAATGGATGTAGGAAGGAGTTTTAAATATAGAAAGAGTTTTAGAAAATTAGAATTTTACAAATATATATATATATATATTCTAAATTTTAAAATAAACTAAATAATTATTTTATATCACATATTATTTTTAATTTTGCCTATGCTTAAGTATGAAAAAATGTTTTGCCTACTTTTGGAATGAAAAAAGTTGGCCTTGACATTTAAAAAAAATAATAAATAATAAAAAATTAAATAAATAGAATTATAATAATATATTTAAAATTAATAAAAAATATAAGTACATAAGAGTGAGATACAATTAACTTTTATAAATTTGATTTAGATTTCCAAAATTATAATTAATAATAAATATATATTATTTTCTAATGGTGTCTCGGTTTTTGTAATGGGTGCAATATTGCACCCATTAAGGATTAATAATATACCCACTATTATGGGGAAGAGTAATTATCTTTGACAAATAATAAAACTAAACCCACCCTTAACCATGCTAATTAACTTAATTGTCATTTATACTGCAATTCACTTAACCTTATTGTCTCGACTATATTTACCCCCAATTACTTATCTCCATTAATAATAATCCATTATTATTATTATTGTTATTATTATACTTTGTTGATTGTACTCGTAGCCCAACTTGGTTTTTCTTTTTCAATTTCTCTTTATTTGGTTCAATGTTTCTTATTAAGTAATTTTTTTATAGTTAAAAACAAATATTTTACTAGAAGCCATATTCTAGTTAGCTATATTCTAGTTAAAAAAAAGTTATTTGTTTTTATTTTTTTATAAAGAAATATAATTAAATTCATATCATATGCAAATAAATTTACACATAAGATTATGTGTGAACATATATTTAATTACTTAAAGAAGTATACAAGAGTTTGAGATTACATAAAAAAAAAAAAAAACTAAAAAGGAATAATAATATAACAAAGGTGAAATTTATTTTTTTTTCTGCAAAAGGATAAAAATATTGACTACTTAACATCAAATGGTGCCAAAAAAATCCAAACACTTAAAAAAAAAAAAAAGCTTAGACAAATTATCATACCCATGATCCAAAAATAATATCATAAAAATAACGAAAATTTTAGCATCTTCTAAAATTTTACAAAGAAAATCAGATTAACTATTCCATATTCAGCCGTAACTTATTTTCACTTGTTCGAATTTGTATTAGTATTTGTGTCTTTATTTTCCTTGTTTGGGCACCAAATGATGATATGGTCATCAACGTTACAAAACCCACAAGTCTTCTTGTTTCATTGAATCTTTTCCCCTTTTCATTCGCTTCAGTAAAGGACATCCTTTATTCTTTGAATTAGGAGGACAATGAACATAATCAACAATTTCAGCATTTGAATTGCCATTCATTGTAACACTAAATTTGAATTGCCATTCATTGTAACACTAACATTTGGTTCCATTTCTTGAAAGGGCGAGGATACAATGCTAGTAACTTGTGATGATTCACCATGCCAGCGTATCAAAAAGTAGACATCAGGGATTTAGAAATAATCCTTATGAATGAACACACTCAAAATATGACAACAAAGTATGCCCCATAACTCGAAATGCTTACAACTACAAGTTGCTTCCTTACCATTCCAAAACACATTGTGCTTTTGACTTCTTATTGCATCAAAGTATTTCACCACAAACTGATACAGGTTTATTTGAAGTAATATGTACCAAGTAGTCATTGCAAACTCATTTTGAAACTTTTTAAAAGCAAATGGTGTCAAGTTGTATGCTTGCTCCTCTAATGGTGATTTAGATCTCCTAAAAGACCCCCTATAATTCTCTAACATGGTGTTTTGCAGCAATACATGCTTAATGTCTTCTATAGTTAGTTCAACCTACATAGCCAATCACATAATTTTTAAACCAATTAAGCTAAATATAATAAAGAACAAATAGTTGCAATATTGCGTGTGTTGCTTTTCTTTTACTTAAATAAAATTTAAAAAATAATAAAAAGTAAAATAATATGAATGATCAAGTATTACATGTTCCATAAATTCAACAAAATATGAGCAATAAGCTATAAGTCTCTTCATAAAGACTTGATGCTCTCCAATCTTTCTGTTGTGGTCATTCCTCCAAAAAAATGATGGCGAAGAAATCAGGCACCCAAAAGTGTCTAATATCATATAAACCATGAACATGCTTGTTTTTATCTATTTTATACATGGCAATTACAAGTGGCCATTGATGCTCAAATTCCTCGGAAGTGTCCAACTTGTATAGCTTGTAGAAATCAGAACACCAATGTGAGTATTGATGATGAAGAACTAAAGTAAACCAACCACTGGATTTAGAAGTGATGTGCCATTTACAAAATGCATGCTTCGTAGTTAGCATTTCACTTGCTATAGCTTCAGTTATCCATGGATTTTGATCCGTCATAATCATCAAAGGAGCCTTCTTCATCAATGATACAAAAGTCTGCAAAATAAGCATGTATTAAGTAGCAATTATCCATATAAGCATAAAATTGTTGAATTTAACTAGCTATATTCTAGTTAAAAAAAGTTATTTGTTTTTATTTTTTATAAAGATATTATAATTAAATTCATATCATATGCAAATAAATTTACATATAAAATTATGTGTAAACATATATTTAACTACTTAAAGAAGCATACTAGAGTTTGAGATTATATAAAACATAAAAAAAAAACTAAAAAATGAATAATAATATAAAAAAAGGTGAAATTTATCTTTTTTTGCAAAAGGATAAAAATGTTAACTACTTAACATCAAATGATGTCAAAAAATATCCAAACACTTAAAAAAAAAAAGAGAAAAAAGCTTAGACAAATTATCATACCCATGATCCAAAAATAATATCATAAAAATAACGAAAATATTAACATCTTCTAAAATTTTACAAAGAAAATCGGATTAACTATTCCATACACTTGTTCCAATTTGTATCAGTATTCATGTTTTTATTTTCATTGTTTAGGTACCTAATGATGGTGTGGTCGTCAACCTTGCAAAACCCACAAATCATTTTGTTTCATTGAATCTTTTCCCCTTTTCATTCGCTTCAGTAAAGGACGTCCTTTATTTTTTGATTTAGGAGGACCATGAACATAATCAACAATTTCAGTATTTGAATTGCCATTCATTGTAACGCTAAATTTGAATTGCCATTCATTCTAACACTAACATTTGGTTCCATTTCTTGAAAGGGCATGGATACAATGCTAGTAACTTGTGATGATTCACCACGCCAGCGCATCGGAAAGTAGATATCAGGGATTTAGAAATAGTCCTTGTGAATGAACACACTCAAAATATGATGACAAAGTATGCCCCAAAACTCGAAATGCTTACAACTACAAGTTGCTTCCTTACCATTCCAAAACACATTGTGCTTTTGACTTCTTATTGCATCAAAGTATTTCACAATAAACTGATACAGGTTTATTTGAAGCACTATGTACCAAGTGTTCATTGCAAACTCATCTTGAAACTTTTTAAAAGCAAATGGTGTCAAGTTGTTGTATGCTTGCTCCTCTAAATAGTGATTTAGATCTCCTAAAATAATTCTCTAACATGGTGTTTTGCAGCTATACATGCTTATTGTCTTTTATAGTTAGTTCAACCTATACAACCAATCACACAATTTTTCAACCAATTAAGATAAATATAATAAAGAACAAAAAGGTGCAATATTGCATGTGTTGCTTTTCTTTTACTTAAATAAAATTTAAAAAATAATAAAAAAGTAAAATAATATGAATAATTAAGTATTACCTGTTTCATAAATTTAACAAAACATGAGCGAGAAGCTATAAATCTCTTCATAAAGACATTGATGCTCTCCAATCTTTCTGTTGTGGTCATTCCTCCAAAAAAATGATGGCAAAGCAATATAGCACCCAAAAGTGTCTAATATCATATAAACCATGAACATGCTTGCTTTTGTCCATTTTATACTTGGCAATTACAAGTGGCCATTGATGCTCAAATTCTTCAGAAATGTCTAACTTGTATAGCTTATAGAAATCAGAACACCAATGTGAGTATTGATGATGAAGAACTAAAGTAAACCAACCACTGAATTTAGAAGTGATGTGCCATATACAAAAGGCATGCTTTGTGGCTAGCATTTCACTCGCTATAGCTTCGGTTATCCATGGATCTTGATCTATCATAATCATCAAAGGAGCCTTCCTCAGTAATGATACAAAAGTCTATAAAATAAGCATGTATTAACTAGCAATTATCCATATAAGCATAAAATAGTCAAAGTTATAAAACATGCATACATATTTTTACCTTTTATTAGCCATGAAAAAGTGCTTCTAGTCTCATTTCGTGTTAGTGCACAACCAAATAATATTATCCTTCCATGATTATTCATACCCACAAACATACCAAAAGGCATTTCATATTAGTTCATCTTATGAGTTGTGTCAAACACAACAACATGTCCAAATTTTTGGTACCAATCAAAACAATGTGTTGGGGACCAGAATAACCTTCCTTCGCCATCAACTGTGAAAGCATACTGAACGTTGGGGTTCTCATCTTTAATAGTTTTGCAAAATTGCAGGAGATCCATGGCATTATTCTCACTCTCTCTTCTATATACCTTATTGAACAGATTATAAATGTCTTTAGCAAGAAAAGGAAGATGGCCATGTTTAACACCCTTCTCAAGTTCCATCACATGCATAATTTGTTTAACAGAAAGACCTCCCTCTTTTGTACACAACATTGCACTCTTCATCCTCTTTACATATAGTGCGATTTATTGTAAGGAAATAAACTTCTTCTGAAGACAATAACTTGTGGTTGTGATATTCTTCAAATTTCACTACTTGCCACTTTTTAGGAAAAATATCATATTATTTCTTCAATACAATTCGTAAAAGTGCTTTGCATTCCCATTTAATAGATGCTCTATTTCTTTGTTTTTTGATTAAATCAACTACTTTTTCTTGTGACTTTCTTACACAGCTGCAAACAAAATCACGTCATTTTTTTTTCTCCTTGTGCAAGTACAAATATGTTCTTTTTACATAAAAAACTATGGGTCTTTGCATAATTCTTATAAAAAATGAAACCCTCTTCCTCACTTTGAAAGCACTGACCTATAAATGGCTTGAAAACATCCTCTATATTGTCTTGTTCATTACTTTTGTAACACCCCCTTTACTTGATCTACAGTGTAGCTGAGCAAAAGAATGTCACATCTTGTGTCAAGCACTTAAGCCTATCATATTCCATTTATGATCAATTTTATTTCATTTTAATTTTAATTAAGAAAATTTTTAAATGGAAACTGCAAAAGTTTCCCCTGTATTATTAACATTTGACCTGTTAAAGATTGATCTGCTATCAATATTCATATCATAAAGTCTCATATTTACTATAATTTCAACAACACAATTCATAATCTCAATTCTCATCCATTTCCATACATAAATTTCTTTATTTGCATTCATTTACAAAATACACATACTTATTATACATCTCAAAATTCAAAATTATATACATCATAAGCATGCACTATTGTGGCCCAAACAGTATCTACTAAAATTATGTGATGAGGTGACAATAATTTCTACTGTAGATCTACGCCAAATCCCTATCCAAATCTACTGGACCTTATCTTTTGAACCTGCACGAGGAGAAATCGTCGCGCTAAGCATTTCTGCTTAGTGGTGCACTATATAATAAGAGTACCATTTACAAATAAAATAATTTCATGCTTGTAGGAAATAAGGAAAAATGTACTTTTGACTATTCATAAATCATTTTAAAAGAATATAGACTTTATAATATCATGACATGAAAATAAATTAATAACTCTATACTTATTAATTCTACCACTTAATGAGGTTAATTTCACTTCATCATATCTTGTTTGGAACCATTTTCTTTATGATCACAATTAGAAATCTTCCTCCAGTACTTATAGAAATTGGTGACAGACGGTATACAGGTTGAATAATGAGTCCTATGACACTGATCACTCGGTGGCTCTAATCGGATAAGCACTAGCTTACATTCTTGGTGCTGACCACTCGGTGGCTCTGACTGGTGTAACACTAATTTTCATTCTTGGCACTGACCATTATGTGGCTCTGGCCAATATAACACTAATTTTCATTCTCGGCACTGATCACTTGGTAGCTCTAGCTGATAGCATGCCCACTTATCTAATCCTATACTGTCTAAGCTCACTTAGTTCATCTTTTATACATTCCAGATTTGGTACCATAACTTTCTTAATTAATTTGACTAAGTTACAACAGGAATTAGGCTGTACCTCCTTCATGAGAATTGTAGATCCATGTCTTATGTTTATTTTGGCTTTAGAATCATTCAATTTGCATTTGTATAGTTTGAGTTATGACTATTTTGCCAAAATTGTTCAAGTGACTAATTTCCAGTTTTCAGGTGACTTCTAGAATCCAAGCAGATTTCTGGACTCATTTTGTCAATCAAATTTGGATAGGTCACAATCATAATTTAGCATCATGGTCTTCATATGAATTATTTCCCTGTGTCTCAGGATTACACAAGTTTAAGAATTACTTAATTTAGAGTTTTGTAGAGTGAGTTATGCTCAATTTAGCGCGTACTGTTCATTTGGTATTTTTCAGGGTTCCAAATTTGCACTTTCTGATTTCAGTCCTAATTCAGGTATTTTCTAGTCAGTTTCACGTCAAGTGTTCTTCATGAAAATTGTTCCTCTATGTTATAGCTTTCCAACAAGGTAAATTTTACCTCATTTGGAATTATACACAATGAGTTATGTCTAAGTAAACAGGATATATTCAGGTGTATTCTTTATTAATTGCAGGACGATCTTTGGGCAGTTTTTGGTGCCTGAATTTGAATAAGTTACACTTTGAATTTGTCATTTTTTTCTTCAGGAAAGTTGTTCCTTTATGTTTTAGCTTTTCAACAAATCAAGAATTATATAATTTAGCTTTTCCTTGTAATGCCCTCACTTTAGGAAGTCCGTACATTCTACTGTTCCGGCGACTAACATCTGTCTGGACAGCTAGGATGTCTAGAACTACATTAAACTAGAGTGAGGAGGCATAAATTGACCGAATAAATATTAAGAAAAATTAAGAAAAAAATAAAAGAAATAAAGTACAATTAGGTTAAATGAGCCAGAACCGCAGCGATGGGTGACCATACAGGGAAGTATCGATAAATACAGATACCTACCCCAGACAGGTGAGAAATCCCAAGAAATAATTTTAGGACTTAATTAGAGGTTTACTAAGGCACAAATGATATTAAAAATGCCAAAGAAAATTCAGAAGAATTTATTTATCGGTACAGACAAAAAAAACCTGATAAGTCCAACGAAGGGCAGTATGGTCAATTCACCCTCAGTGCTGAATTTTGATCTGAATGTCAAGTGAAATGAGAGAAAATAAAATATTAAAAATCAGTTTAAATATGAATTATTAAATGGAAAAAGGGAAAAGAAAAGAAAAGAAACAAAATCAAAATGTAAATGAATTATTGCATGAGCATGACAACTTGCATGACATATTAAAATTAAAAAGCCAATTAAAATTAGACAACTTATATATGAATAAGAGATAAGATAATTGAAGAAAGGAAAAAAAGTGGTCATCTTCCTCTCCATTTCAAGTGGCCAAACTCCATGAGAAACCTTCCACCATTTTTTTTTCTTCTTAGCAAGGTTAAATTTCTATGCTTTCTTCACCTTAAAACCCTAGTTTGTCTTCACTAAAGTTAACCCCTACACCAAGAGGAAGCTTTTGATTGTCCTAAAGTGAAGAAATTCTAAGGTTTTGCACAAGTCCAAGAAGTGCCACTTAAAGGTTGGTGCTTAAACAAATCTCTTTCTTCTTTAATTAGCTTAGGCATGTTAACTTAAGTGTAAATGTTAAGAAATTAAAAGAAAACAAGGGGTATGGCAGTAACCAAATTTCGGCAGCCATGAAAAGAGTGGGGATTTGATGATTTGGATAGAATTAAATTGTTTATTAGAGTTATTAATGAGCTTATGTGATAGACAAATTGATTGGATATAAGTTTGATATGTGTTTACATGAATTTGAGAAATGTTAAGTTAGGGTTTTAACCTAACTTTAGAAATTTTGTGTTGTGACTTGAAATTGATGATGTTGAGAACATTTGTTGACTAATTGAAGTGCCATAAATGTGAATTGAAGTTTGGAAGTTTAGTGGAATTGAAGATTGGAAGTGTTGTTTCATGTGTAGAAATTCTGAACCTATGAGTTCAGCAAGATTAAACAGCCATAGGTAGAGTTATGTTGCTCCAAATAGTATGAAGCCAATTGAAGATGAAACTTAAGACAATTTGCCACATTTTTCATGAAGAGAATATGCCCAAAAACTGTTCCTAACCTAGCTAAAAATTGGCTTGAATCCGGGTAACCCTAATCTGGACCTGGAAAAATTACCAAATAAACAGTAAATGTTCAAATGGCCATAACTCACACTAGAAAGGTCAGAATGACCTGAATTTTATACCATTGGAAAGGTTAGACATAGGACTACAACTTTTATTGAGAACACCAAGCCTAGAAATGCCTCTAACCAAATGAAATTATTGACTCAAGTTAGGATACCAAACTGACCTGCACCATTCTGTCTAGAATTTCCTGGACTAAAGCTCACCCTACCAGTTTTGGTAAAATGGCCATAACTTGGTCCATAAAAACTCAAATCCAATGAAACTAGCGGCAAACTTTCCATAAGACATAGATCTATAACATTGATGATTTGACCAAAACCCAGAAACCTAGGGAACTAGGTTAATTGACTAGGTTAAATCAGTGTGTGAATTCTAGAAATTTTCTAAGTGATCATTTGACCCTAGAACACTCATTTATCTACCACTAGAAAACTCCAATTCGGATGAGCCATACTGATATGGAACCCTAAGAAATAGGGATCCAACTTTGTTTTAAACATGGTCTTCAAACTATGACCATAAGAACCCTAAAATGGAGGTCAAAACTACTGACCTGAACATGGACCCTGAAGACACAAGATACATGAGTCCAGGCCAGTGATTTGGCTATAATTAATTCTACAAAACTTGAGAAATTGTAATAAAAATTTTTAAGTGACTATAAGACATAGGGTAATAACTTGTATAAAGAACCTTAGGCCTAAAAATGACTATAGCATGACCAATTAATTAGACAAAAATAGACTTTAGAAAATGCAAAATTCTGGACCTTGAGAAAGGTAAAAAAAATAACTGAGCATGTGATATGAAATAAAATAGAATACTTTGTTAAGCATAAAAATGACATGAATTAATGAAATTATAGGTATGAAATAACATTATTTTGCCCAAAGTACACCTAGACTCATTTATATAGCTTGGATCGATTTGTATACCAATTAGGGACTACATATTGCAGTACTGCCCACAGGGATAATCATTGATAGATAACATATGTCTAAGATTATTGTTCTACTGGCTTTATGCCTGTCGGATGGCCATAGTGCCAATTTTCATTATTACTGGCTTATGCCTGCCCGCTGGCCTTGTGCCTGATGTGACCATTGTATACTGGGTAGACATACGGATGTCTGACTAGTATACTCCCATGTTTCCAAACTTTATAGTCTGTCATAGGTTACTTGGGCACAGTTATGAGAAATAAAAATTTAAACTTAAACAAGTACATGGGAAACCATTAATATGAAGTATATAACACCGAATATGAATTACATGAATAGAAAGATCCTGATTAACTTAATTGCTTTCAAAGTTTTATAAACATGTAAAAGACTGTATGTAACACCCTAGGCAAATCCCACATCGGCAAAACACGGGAGAGATGTTGGGTTTATAAGTTAGCGGTTCGTAACCCCTAGTGACGCGTTTTAAAACCGTGAGGGTTTTGACCCAGAGCGGATAATATCACTAGTGGGCCAGACCGTTACATTTGTGGTATCAGAGCTGCTCCGCGTGCAACCTTGAGCGATGGTGAGGCAAACCTCAGCGAGGACGCTAAGTCCCATAAGGGGGGTGGATTGTAACACCCTAGGTAAATCCCACATCGGCAAAACACAGGAGGGATGCTGGATTTATAAGTTGACAATTCGTAACCCCTAGTGACGCGTTTTAAAACCGTGAGGGTTTCGACCCAGAGCGGACAATATCACTAGTGGGCCGGGCCGTTACACTGTAAATTCATATAACTGTATATTTCTTTATAATGATATATGCAGAATAATTATTCAATTATTTCGATATTTTTATTTCAATTTATGCACCACTAAGTAATATGCTTAGCGCGTTGGTTCTTACCACGCGTAGGTACTGGAGAGCAGCAGCAGTAGTAGAGCTTAGACAGGACTTGGACCAGATCTGCTATAGTATGGGTTATCACCTCATCAGATATTTTTTGTAGGGCTCATGTAAATATTAGATTTTGCATTTTGGTATTGTATGTAATTAAATGATATAAATAATTTTGTATTATATATAAATTATAAATTATTGTATATGTAAACTTTATATGAATGAAATGTAATTTTTTTTCTTGAAATTGATATGAGCATGAGAAGTGATATGATGAATGAATAGATGAAATGGATATATATTATTTTAACAGGTAACATGAAACCCACCATGCACTAATAGAACAGAGGGGACTCTGTCTGGGTCTCCATAAAAATGAAATGGGATAAAAAAAAAAATTTCTACAAGTGTGATAATAAAATTAAATGGATATTAAATTAATATTGTAAATGATAAGACATGATAAGGTGCTCCGGCACCGAATGTAACACGCTTTACTC
Organism: Hevea brasiliensis; assembly: GCF_030052815.1. Taxonomy (NCBI): domain Eukaryota; kingdom Viridiplantae; phylum Streptophyta; class Magnoliopsida; order Malpighiales; family Euphorbiaceae; genus Hevea; species Hevea brasiliensis. The sequence continues at coordinate 90,562,245 of NC_079501.1, forward strand.
AGCTACATTGTAGACGGGAGAGGGGTATTACATTTATTGGTATCAGAGAAAAGGTTTAGGCATTCCTAGGCATAGATAGATAGAAAGATATAGTGTGCATAACATGCATGAGCCCTTATTTAGGAGTCGAGGTGACACTAATGCAGATCTGTTCTTTATTTGTTTTATAGGATTGATGGAGTCCGATCCTTCAGAGGAAGGGTCTTACAGACCAGTGGAGGAGGAGGAGATTGGTAGTTATGCACCTATCCGTAGTCAGGGGTGAGACAGCAGAGAGGAGTCATCCCAGGGTACAGCGGGTAGAACGCAACAGGAATTTTTGGAGCAAATGACTCAGATGCTCTACTAGTTTACCGGAGCCATCTCACAGCCTACACAACGGACCCCACTAGAGAAGCTAAGAAAATATGGGGCCGTCGACTTTATGGGTAAGAAGGAGGACGACCCATCCGCTGCTGAGCATTGGCTAGAGCGGACTGAGAGAGTGCTGAAGCAATTACATTGCACGTCAGAGCAGCAACTAGAGTGCACTCTATCGTTACTACAGGAGGAAGCCTATCAGTGTTGGGATACGGTTTCCAGAGCGGTATAGCCAATGGAGCTTACTTGAGACTTCTTCTTGACTGAGTTCAAGAAGAAGTATATTAGTCACATATACTTAGAGGCTAGAAGGAGAGAGTTTCAGACCTTGAGGCATAGATAGTTAATGGTCTTTGAGTATGAGAGAGAGTTTGTGAGGTTGGGTAGATATGCACGGGAGGTAATGCCTACAGAGGCAGAGAAGTGCTGTAGGTTCAAAGATGGACTGAACGATAATATTAGAATTATAGTGACGGCACATGGGTATACGAATTTCTCCCGGCTAGTGGCTGCATCACTTAATGTAGAGAGAGTATGAAATGAGGAGCAGTCTAGGAGAGATAGACAGTGAAAGAGGAGTTCTGGACAAGGTCAGTCCAGTACACCAGTTTCTGAGGGTAAGAGGAGCAAGGTTTCCCAGGGCTAGGGGCAGAGATAGGGGTCTCAGTTTACTCAGAGAGGAGGACAGTCCAGAGCGTCAGGAGGGATTTACCTCCATACCATTATGCACCTATTGTGAGAGGAGGCACCGAGGAGAGTGCCGATTGTTGACCGGGGGATGCTTCCGATGCAGAGCTACTGATCATTTCCTATAGGATTATCCCCACTGGAGTGTTCCCACTGCCCCACCACCGACTGAGAGATCTGCCCCTGCAGCTCAGAGGGGTAGACGACCTGCGAGGCCAGAGGTGATAGGTACATCACAGAAACCGGCTTCTAAGACCATTGAGTGACCTAAGGCCCAAGTAGCACCTCGTGTATATGCTGTGAGGGCACATGAGGAGCCAGAGCGGACAGATGTTGTCTGAGGTATATTTCTCATTATAATATTTCAGTATGTGTCTTAATAGACCCTGTAAATAAGATGAGAGAAGATAAGTGCAAAATTAGTTGAGAATAAGAATGTAAAACCATAACTAGTAAAACAGATTAAAGATATAGCAGTTCCTCGACTATTTACATCGAGTAAATTTCGAGAACGAAATTTTTATTAGAGGGGGAGAATTATAATGCCCTCACTTTAGGTAGTCCGTACATTCTACTGTTCCGGAGACTAACGTCTGTCCGGACAGCTAGGATGTCTAGAACTACATTAAATTAGAGTGAGGAGGCATATATTGACTGAATAAATATTAAGAAAAATCAAGGAAAAATAAAAGAAACAAAGTGCAATTAGGTTAAATGAGTCAGAACTACAGTGATGGGTGACCATACGGGGAAGTATCAATAAATACAGATACCAACCCCAAACCCGTGAGAAATCCCAAAAAATAATTTTACAACTTAATTAGAGGTTTAATGAGGCACAAATGACATTAAAACTGCCAAAGAAAATTCAGGAGAATTTATTTATCGATACAGACCAAAAATAACCCGATAAGTCCAACGAAGGGCAATATGGTCAATTCACCCTCAGTGCTGAATTTTGATCTGAATGTCAAGTGAAATGAGAGAAAATAAAATATTAAAAATCAGTTTAAATATGAATTATTAAATGAAAAAAGGGAAAAGAAAAGAAAAGAAACAAAATCAAAATGTAAATGAATTATTGCATAAGCATGACAACATGCATGACATCATTAAAATTAAAAAGCGAATTAAAATTAAACAACTTATAAATGAATAAAAGATAAGATAATTGAAGAAAGGAAAAAAAGTGGTCATCTTCTTCTCCATTTCAAGTGGCCTAACTCCATGAGAAACCTTCCACCATTTTTTTTTTCTTCTTAGCAAGCTTAAATTTTCATGCTTTCTTCATCTCAAACCCTAGTTTGCCTTCACTAAAGTTAACCCCCACACTAAGAGGAAGCTTTTGATTGTCTTAAAGTGAAGAAATTCTAAGGTTTTGCACAAGTCCAAGAAGTGCCACTTAAAGGTTAGTGCTTAAACAAATCTCTTTCTTCTTTAATTAGCTTAGACATGCTAACTTAAGTGTAAATGTTAAGAAATTAAAAGAAAACAAGGGGTATGGAAATAACCAAATTTTGGCAGCAATGAAAAAAGTGGGGATTTGATGATTTTGATAGAATTAAATTTTTTATTAGAGTTATTAATGAGCTTATGTGATAGACAAATTGATTGGATATAAGTTTGATATGTGTTTACTTGAATTTGAGAAATGTTAAGTTAGGGTTTTGACCTAACTTTGGGAATTTTGTGTTGTGACTTGAAATTGATGATGTTAAGACCATTTTTTGACTAATTGAAGTGCCATAAATGTGAATTGAAGTTTGGAAGTTTAGTGGAATTGAAGATTGCAAGTGTTGTTTCATGTGTAGAAATTTTGGACCTATGAGTCCAGCAAGATTAAACAGCCACAGGTAGAGTTATGTTGCTCCAATTGGTGTGAAACCAATTGGAGATGAAACTTAGGACAAATTTTCACATTTTTTATGAAGAGAACATGCCAAAAAACTATCCCTAACCTGGCCAAAAATTGGCTTGAATTCGGGTAACCCTAATCTAGACCTGGAAAAATGACCAAATGAACAGTAAATGTTCAAATGGCGATAACTCACACTTGGAAGGTCAGAATAACCTAAATTTTATACTATTGGAAAGATTAGACATAGGACTACAACTTTCATTGAGCATACCAAGCTCAGAAAATGCCTCTAACAAATGAAATTGTTGACTTAAGTTAGGATACCAAACTGACCTGCACCATTCTATCCAGAATTTCCTGGATTAAAGCTCACCCGACCAGTTTTGGCAAAATGGCCATAAGTTGGTCTATAAAAACCCAAATCCAATGAAACCAGTGGCAAACTTTCCACAAGACATAGATCTATAACATTGATGATTTGACCAAAACCCAAAAACTTATGAAACTAGGTCAATTGACTAGGTTAAATCAGTGTGTGAATTCTGGAAATTTCCTAAGTGACCATTTGACCCCAGAACACTCATTTAGTCATATCTACCACTAGAAAACTCCAATTAGGATGAGCCATACTGATCTAGAACCCTAAGAAACAAGGATCCAACTTTGTTTTAGACATGGTCTTCAAACTATGAACATAAGAACCTTAAAATGGAGGTCAAATCTACTGACCTGAACATGGACCCTGAAGACACAGGGTACATGAGTCTAGGTCAGTGATTTAGCTATAATTAATTTTACAAAACTTGAAAATTTGTAATAAAAATTTTTGAGTGACAATAAGACATATGGTAACAACTTCTATGAAGAACCTTAGGCCTAAAAATGACTATAACATGACCAATTAATTAGACAAAGACAGACTCTAAAAACTGTAAAATTCTGGACCTTGAGAAAGATTCATAAAATAACTTAGCATATGATATGAAATAAAATAGAATACTTTGTTAAGCATAAAAATGACATGAATTAGTAAAACTATAGGTATGAAATAACATTATTTTGCCCAAAGTACACCTAGCTCATTCATATAACTTGGATCGATTGGTGTATCAATTAAGGATTACATATTGTAGTACTGTCTACAGAGATAATCATTGACAGACAACATATGTCTAAGATGATTTTTCTAATAGCTTTATGTTTGCCCAATGGCCACAGTGCCAATTTTCATTATTACTGGCTTATGCTTGCCCGCTGGCCTTGTGCCTGATATGACCATTGTATACTGGGTAGACATACGGATATCCGACTAGTATACTCCCATGTATCCAGACTTTATAGTTTGTCATAAGTTACTTGGGCACAGCTATGAGAAATAAAAATTTAAACTTAAACAAGTACATGATAAACCATTAATATGAAGTATATAAGACCGAATATGAATTACATAAATAGAAAGATCCTGATTAACTTAATTGCTTCCAAAGTTTTATAAATATGTAAAAGACTGTAAATTCATATAATTATATATTTCTTTATAATGATATACGCAGGATAATTATTTCAATTATTTTGATATTTTTATTTCAATTATTTTGATATTTTTATTTCAATTTATGTACCACTAACTAATATGCTTAGCGCGTTGGTTCTTACCACTAGTAGGTACTGGAGAGCAGCAGCAGCAGTAGAGTTTAGACCGAACTTGAACCAGATTTGCTATAGTGTGGGTTGTCACCTCATCAGATATTTTTGGTAGGGCTCATGTATATATTAGATTTTGCATTTTGGTATTGTATGTAATTAAATGATGTAAATAATTTTGGATTGTATATAAATTGTAAATTATTGTATATGTAAACTTTATGTGAATGAAATGTAATTTATTTTCTTGAAATTGATATGAGCATGAGAAGTGATATGATGAATGGATATATATTATTTTAACAGGTAACATGAAACCCACCATGCACTAATAGAACAGATGAGACTTTATCTGGGTCTCCATAAAAATGAAATGGGATAAAAAAAAATTTCTACAAGTGTAATAATAAAATTAAATGGATATTAAATTAATATTGTAAACGATAAGACCGGATAGGGTGCTCCAGCATCGAATGTAGTACGCCTTACTCGGCTACACTGTAGACTAGAGAGGGGTGTTGCATTCCTAGTGTGAGTTAGACTCATTCTAATCTGGACTGCTTAGGGTGCCCTGCACCTAGGTTTCAGGTATTGTAACTTAATTTCTAACAATTATTTTAAGTACCTACACACAAAATTTGGACAACTTATCTTTATGAAAATTTTAGTATAATGTCTTAGTTTTAATTTGCTATTAGTTTCACATCAATTGGAGTTATGTAGCTCAAGATATGAGCATTTAACTCCACTGGACTCAAGCTGTCCAGATTCATCCATAATGTCCAACACCCATTTCATTTAGTTTCTTTAGCAAATCTCTTATGTTTCTCAATCAATACATATCACATAGTCATAATACAACCATAATAGTATTAAAAAGGCTCCATACCAAGAAAACCCTATTTGTATGCAAAACCCTAACTCAAGTGATAAAAATTCCAAATTTCATGAGATCATGGCACTAACCTTGCTTTTATTCTCCTAACCACTTCCAAATCAAGCTTCAATCCACCACAACTTTGATTCCCTTACAAGGTCTCCCAACCGAATTCTTCCCCTTCAAATACACCTAAAATTTCAAATCAATTTTCATATAAATCCTCACAATCAACCATGAATTCCATAAATTCATAACTAAACAAGCTTCACAACTTACCTAACTTGGCAAATCCTCTTCCTTCACCAATCTTCCAAATATCTTGTAACCTTTGCTTGCTTTCTTCAAATTAGGGTTCAATACAAAATTTTCTCTCAATTTCCTATAAGATTTATGAAAGAAATTTAGGGTTTCAAAGCTTGGTTTTAAGCTTTAATGGAGGAATATGAGAGAGAGAGATGGAAAGAGAGAGTGGACGGCTTGAATGAAGGAAGAAGTAGACAATTAATTCATATTTATCTCTTTTATTTGTTATTTATATTTATTTAATTTTGTAATGGCAAAATTGTAATTAAGGGGAATGACAAACTTGTAAATACTTTGAAATTTGTAATCATTGGTTTGACTAATTAATTTAATTATATTTAATTTTCATAATTTTAATTAATTAAATTAATTCAACTTTATTAACTTAATAAATCTTTTTTTTTTTTTATCAATGTTGGATCTTTAAATCTCATTGATCAAATTTTACTCTTACCAAGTTTCTGTTCATCTTTTTCATAATACCCGATAAGTTCCTAGCTTTGGTTTTTAATTTACTTATTTCAACATATTTATTTTCATTTCTTTGATTTATTAATTCACAAAGTCCTATAGGGACTGGAATAATAACCAGACTCATAGTCACTTTCCAGTGGTGTCATCCATCGCTAGGACTTATGCTCATTTAACTGATTATACTCCATTTCTTTTATTTATTCTTCAATCTTACTTGATCTTTATTAATTTAATTATGACTCCTTACTTTAATTTAAGTGTGGTTCCAGACATTCTAGCCGTCCGATAGACATTAATCACTAGAACAGTAGAATGTGCAGAACTACCTAAAATGAGGGTGTTACAACTTTCATTCACCATGTCATTTTTAGGAAGCATATTTAAATCAAAGCTTTTTCTTAAAAAAAAAGGAACATAAATAAGTAGTATAAAAAGGTGATATTCATATTGAAAAAATTAAATCAAAAGAAATTCAAACCAAATCACATTTTAGCAAATAATGCAACAAAGAACTAACACAAACTAAAACAACTCATTTTAGTGTTCCATTTCATGTACGTGTCATTAGCCTTGTATCAGTTTTCCTTGTAACGTCAAACTCTTAATTTCCTTCGTTTTCATACCACACAAATAGAATTATTAAAATTAGAGGCATTGCAATACAAATAAAATAGTATAGAAAAAGTATTTATAAAATATTATAAAAAAACCAAATAGACTATACCACTAGCATTATTCTTTGTTACAGTACAAAGAAACGTAAATAGAAGAAAATACACACATTAAAATCTTTTGTTGCATTATTTATAGTTTTCTTGTATGTCTAAAAAACTTAAGAAAATAATTAAAAAATAAAAAGTATTACATAGCTTTGCAAGATGTGATTGCTGTACTAGTTCCGTAGTTAGAAAAGCTTCGATTTTCTTAGATAGGAAATATATATAACAGTAACCAGGTGCTGCTTCAAAATGAAAAGCATGAAAGGTTAAATAATTCAAAAAAAAAAAAAAATGAAGGGTTAAGGAAATACGTGAGGTTAGGTGGAATGCAATATAAATTACAGCTAAATTAACTAGCATGGCTAAAGGTGGGATTTAGTTTTATTATTTTTCAAAGACAATTGTTCTTCTCAAATAATAGTGGTAGAGGTGATTATTTGGTTTAAACCAAATCGAATCGAACCAAATTAAATCGAATTGAATTAAATTATGAAAACTGAATTACATGTTTTAGAAACTGAACCAAACCGAAATGGATGAAAAATCGAATCGAACCGAACCGCTCTGTTTCGGTTCAGTTCAAATTGATCAGTTTTAATTTTTAATTAATTTTTTAATTTAGACTTGATTTTCAAGTTATTTGATATAATTTTGACTTTGATTTGAACCTAATAATCATTAATCAATGAAATTAAACAATTTATATATATATATATATATATATATATATATATATATATATATAATTCATAAATTTTTCATAAAAATAAATCAGTTCAAAAATTAATTCAGTTCGATTTGATTCATTTAAATATATAAAATTACTATTCGGTTTGGTTTAATCGATTTTTTTTTTCTCTTCAAAACAGAACCGAACCGAAATAATCGAAATTTTTATAATATAAAACCGAACCGAATTAATTGAATTTTAAAACCGAACCAATTGAACAAAATTAATTCGGTTCAGTTCGATTTTTTAGTTTAAACAGAAATCTGCTCACCCCTTAATAGTGGTTATGTTAATTAATCCTGCCCATTAGAAAATTTAAAATTTAAAAAATCTTAATTGGTCTAATCAAAATGAAGAAAAATAAGGAAAAAAACCCAAAAATTCTTAAAAATAGAAATTAGAATGCTATACAATGAACTTTTCTTAATTTGATTTAGATTTCCAAAGTTATAATTAACGATAAAAAATATTAAATTTTAAACTTATAAAAACCTTAATTTCCAATCAAAATAAGAAAAATAAAGAAAAAAATTCGGAATTTCTAAAAAATAGAAAACTATAATGCTAAATAAAAAGAATTTAAATAAATATGTTTAAAATTCATAAGAGTCGACAAGTAGATCCAAACGTTTTCATAAATACTATATTTATATTCATTTAATTAGATAAAAAATGAAAATTGAAATTCTATAACTTTAAAGACTATTTCAACATCATTAACTAACTTGTTGATTTATAAGCATATTTTAATTTGATTTTCAAATAATATATACTTCATTGGTTATTTTAAATCTAATATGAAATATTTAATTCAACACACAAAAGAAAAATAAATGGAATTATAAAGAAAATAAAATTGATATGAAAAGAAATTATTATTTTCCTCACAATTTTTTTTTATAGGAAAAGAAAAAGAAAGTAAGGGTCTATTTTGTTAAAAGGAAAGCCAAGGAAAAAAAAGAAAAAAAAGTGAATAAAATTATAATGGAAACAATAATTATTATTTTTCTTATAATTTTTTTCTATAAAAAAGGAAAGTAAGTGATTTATTTTTTTTATATTTTGATTAAAGAAAAAGTTAGTGAAAAAATGATTACATTTTTATTATTATGTTCAGATTAAATAAATAAAATTATATTAAAAGATAACTATTGAAAGAAAATAATGATATAGAGTAAAAAAATAAAATTTAATATTATTTTCCACTATTTTCTGAGTATTTTTCACAAAAATTTTCACAATTTTTTTCCCTTTTCCTCCTTATATAAAGAGGAATTGGATTTTAAATTTTTTATTATTCCTTTTTCCTTCTAACAAAATAAGGAAATTATTTTTTTTCCTTTTTCCTTTCATTTTATTCTCTTTTTTCACCCTTTAGAATTTAGAATAAGGTTTAAGTGATTTATTTATTTTCAATATTATGATGAATATAAAATAAGGAGAAAAAATTATTATATTTTTATTATTATATCATATTAAATAAATAAAATTATATTAAAAAATAATATTTAAAGAAAATAAGGGCATAAAAAAAAATTAACATTACTTTTTACTCTCTTCACCCAATTGAGACAAAAAATAAAATTGCTCAAATCATCACAATATTTTCATTCTTTTCTTTTTATAAAACAAGAAAATTAAACTTCTAATTTTTATTTTTTCTTTTTTCCTTTCAACAAAATAAATTCTTATTATTTTCTTCTTATTTTATTTCTTTGTAAAATAGGTGCTTATACTTTGTTTGGATAGAAATAGAAATAATGTAGCAAGACCTTTTTTTTTATAACTTTTTATTATTTTCGAGAAAAAAATTTAAAAGTTTTAAAATGAAAGCCTTCTCAATTCGTCTATTTGATAATTAAAAAAATTTTTTTTTTGAAAATCTATAAAAATTATATCTAAAAAGAAATCATCGAATATCAAACACAAATTCAAAATTTTAAAATTTTAAAAAATCTCCTTAACTTTTTAATACTTGCTCCCAAACAGATCCTAATGAGGCTGTGTGCGAACCAGCTTTGCTACGAACGGAGAGAGGAAGTGGAAAAAAAAAGCACAAAGATTTTCCAGTGAATTTCTTTATCTTCTAAAACACTCCGTCATTTCCAATGCATTAGCAGCAGCAGCAGTTTTTCGACGAAGAGATTGTCTTCACCGTAAACAATCAACCAAGAGAAACGTACGAGATCTTCATAGAAAACTGTTCAGGTACCTTTTTTTTTTGGGTTTCAGATTCCGGAATCCAAATCCTGGAGTTTGTTTTCTAGTCGATGATGTTAGGGTTTTGATTTGATGTTTCTTAGGGTTTGACTTTATTTTTTGTATTAAATCTTATTTAGGGTTTTGCTTTTTAGGCGTTAAATTTTACTTATTTAAAGTGAAAAAAGTTCGGTTTTAATGTCAGAGCCAAGGTATACATTAGTTTTAGTGTATAATTTCTTTTATATGTATGGCATTGCATGGTACTGGTAGGGGTGGTGGAGAGGGATGTTATTGAAGGCTAATGAAGGGAATGTAAAATAAGATTTAGGCGGAGTTTGTTTCTTGGAAAATATCTTGTATGTGCATTTTCTGAAAAAGAAAAATCTTATTTTCTGATTTTTAGTTGCAATGTTGAAAAACAAAGGAAATTTATTTTAGTGTTTGGAGGACACTGGAAAATGTTAATTTTCTTTCAATTTATAATACTATAAAAATATTTAGACAATAAAAACTTCATTTATTTTTATTTTTTATTGTTGAATATGAGAAAAGAAATTACATATAATGGTGAATTATGACAGCCACCACTGATCGCTGCCGTTGGTCAAGGACGACTGGCGATGTTGGTAGACTAATTGGGTATTCGTTTATTTTATGCATTTATAAATTTCTTTCTTCACATTTTTAATAAGTTTGTTAAAGTCTAAAGAGGCCCTTTTCCTGTGAATTATTTTCTGTTAACCAGTTTTTTTGTGTCCCAAATGCTATAAAATGCAAAAAATATTTCCCAAGAAAATATTTTTTTTCCGAAACAAGAAGCCTTAGTGAAAAATGGGTGTGAGGAGGTTGATGAATACCAACTTCCATTAACCTTATCTACTTCCAACAAGGTTAGAAAGCTAAATTCTGTTTAAATATCACCCTTTACTCTTCCTCAAATCCGCTTTAATTCACAGTGTAAATAAAGAGATAATGGAGAAGAAATTATTACTTTTTAGCTATACTTCTATAAATCTTAGTTTGGAGAGAATGAAATCCACTGTAGCTTTTATTTCCAAATATAAATGTCTTAGTTTTTTCATATTTTCTTTCTGCTGTTGATTCCTTTCTTACCTGACTAACTGTTCTCTTCATTCTGGGTTTGTTGCATTTCATTTTAGCCCTTTACATGTTTTAATTTTCAGCTTCTTAGTTTGTCCAGTATTTAGGTTTATCCTGATTTTCCACAGTTACTTACCTTCAATCGTATGTAGTTGCCCTTGTTTGATGTATTTTACCATCAATTTTTTACATAATTTGCTATGTCATTTTGATTTTGATGGAAGGTGGTTGTGGCAGAAAGTCTTTATGCAAAATCTGAAGGCAAAATGGTTTTGGAAACAAATCGTCTGGTGAATGGGGATTCAGAGATGAGTCTTCACAAACAAAGTCATGGAGTTTCACGTAATGGCATTATTGGAAGACATGAAAGCTTAGGTTCTAATGGAACTCGTGCTAGTTGTAGTTATGATGAAATTTCTGGTGATGAAGATATCCTAACAACACCCTCCAGAGACATGAATGGCACTATGGATGTGGACACATTTCCTGATGTTGTTGTATCAGTAAGTAGAATATGCCACATTGATTTCTTAACATGTTGAAGAAATGTAATTGCCTGGGACAGTAACTAATAACTTCCATTATATCCCAATTTGTAATGTGACTTTGTCACAGAGAAAGACAAAGCAGAGAGAAATGACTTCTCAAGATATGTACAACAACCAAGACTTGTTTGATGATGACGATGATGACAGTGATTGGGAGCCTCTACAAAAGCGTGTGCATATCATGAAGTGGTTTTGTACCAACTGCACGATGGTTAATCTCAATGATGTTGTTCATTGTGATGTATGTTTAAATTTTGTTTTTTTTATTGGGACGCTAGTTTCAATATTCTGACACTTTTTGTCTATTTTGATGGTTCATTATATTTTTTGTTGCTTGTAAATCTGTATCTGCAGCAACTCAGTTCTGTGATATGATGATTTCTGTGAGTGATTTGGTGCAATCTCTTCCATGCAGATATGTGGAGAACATAAAGAATCTGGTATCTTGAGGCATGGATTTCTTGCTTCGCCATTTTCACAAGATGCAGGTGTTACTGAGGTCCAGACACAAGTGAAGGGGAGAAACAAAGGTGGTTATCATGCTTGTCTCATCGGAATGAAGAATTTTTTGCAAAGCAATTGTCTAAATGAAAATATTTTTTGTGGCCTATTCTGCATTACTAAAAATAATCAATATTATAGTTAATGGTTGCTGCATCTTTATTCAAATCAACATATCCTGTTAAAAGCATCTACATTTATTCTCTGCCCTTGATAAAAGTTAACAAAGTGATGATATTGCATGGGTTTGATATACTGTTGGAGGTTCTGGCCTACAAGCAATTTCTCTAATCTTGATTTAGTTGTACAGCACTAAATGCCCATAGTGAAATATCTAATTGATTCAAATATGTGTGGACATTATCTGAATGTAAGGGTGTAGCATTTGTTTTGAAAACTGAAACTGCAGTTTTTATCTAACTTAAATGTGTATTAACTAGTAAATGCCTAGATGTATTTTTTTCAGCTGCCCACTATCCTTACTTTGTTACTGTCAAAGAAACTGGTTGATTTTTCCTCTTCAGAAAGGCATTTGTTTTAACCTTAAAATTTGTTGAATGGATTTCTGGGATGAATGTGTATTTATTATTGTCCAATTCCGTGAACTTTTACTTACTGACTCTTGAAGCTCCTTAACATTTATGTGCTTAGTTGATTTTGAGCTAAAGGAATTACCCTAGAAGGGTGACCTGGAATGGCAGCTTTGTAGGCAACTTGAACAGGACACGGTATTCAAATTTCCAGAGCAGGTTTTGTTAACCTAGCTCTGATGCCATGTTATTGAGAGAAGAAAATTTGATTCTCATTTTTCTAAAGTGAATATATATATATATATATATATATATATATATATATATATATAATTAGGAATCCTTTGCAATTTAGGAATCCTCTTCTAATACAATTCTACAGGCTTTCTATAATAATTTTAATTTAACTTATTTGTACAAATTTGGAGATTCTATTGATGTTCAGTTTAAGTTGGACTGTGTGTCAAATATGCTAATATGTAGCTTATTGTTTGTTAATTAATTATACATATTTAACGGACTTCTCTGCAGTTTCTTGGCATTTGAAGGAATGTTTTATTGCCATTCTTTAATCTATGAATAGACATTCTTGTTGAAAAGGCAGTCTATGTTACAACAGGGTGAATTGATACTCATCTTAAAAAGGCCTCCATTTTACAATATAACATTTGCATTGAATTATGTTGAAGGAATTAATACTTACTTTAAGCTGATCCCATTGAGATAGCCTAATTTGGCTGGAGATTGTTTTCTGGTATGATAACGTGCCAGCAACCCTAATTTTTCCCCTTTTTTTGTAGACACTTATGTACAATATTCATCCTCAAACAGTTGCACAGCAGTTGGTTTTGATGAAAGAATGTTGCTACATTCAGAAGTATGGTGCTTTTCTTTTACTTACTTTGTTCAGATTGCTCTTTTAGACATGCATGTTTGTGTGCAGGAAATTGTTGCGATTTGCTTTGCTAGTTGTTCATGTAATTTCATTGCTTTGTTTTGGTGATTGCTATGTTAAAGTAGATTGAAATGAAGTCACATCCGCATCCAGAAAGACCTGATCGCCTGCGAGCTATAGCTGCTAGCCTTGCCACTGCTGGTATTTACACTCCCCATGATTTCTCCTTTTGGACCAACATATTGCTGAGTCATTTATTCATTTTGCCTAACAATTTTGCCTCCTATACCATCTATGATAAGCTTGATGACAATTGTGAATGTTTGCAGGTATATTTCCTGGAAGATGCTACCCAATTCCTGCAAGAGAAATTACGCAACAAGAACTTCAGATGGTGAGTGGTCACATTTTCTTTCAGGTATTATATGAGCTATTTACACTGGCATGCTGATGTTATCTCTGTGTATTGTCTCAGAGGCTTGTTGTCTAAAAGTTTATAAAGGGCAATTGATGGCTACAGGCTTGCTCATACCAATCTCCTTGGTTGTGCAATGTCTAAAATATTGTGCTTGAGCTGTTTTTTTTTTTTTTTTGGCACTTTATACCTTTCTTTTTTTCTTGGGATGTGGTGCTGCCATGTATTAGTTGCTTGATCTACTGGTTTGTCCTTTTCTCTGATAAAGAAAAGGTATTATAAGGTCTTGAAACAATTTTAATACCTTTTATAATTTCATTTTGGTATCTCTAGGTTCATTCCTTGGAGCATGTTCAGGCTGTAGAACTTACAAGCCGTATTTTCTCTAGGTATGCCGGTGTTTTCTTTCATATCTCTGAATGTATCTTATGAGTCTGCATTTGTGCATTTGATTAAGGACTGCTTTGTTCAGGCTTGAAGTCAGATAGGTTTTATTCAAGCTTAGGTTGGAATTTGGGAAGCTTACTGCCTTGAGTTCAATCAAAAGCTTCGGATTCATGCAGTGTGTCAAAACAGCTACATGCGTACAATTTTTTGGGTCGAACCTTATTTTATTGAAATATTTGGTCAAAGACCAAAGCACAATAATTTTGTGTGGATGACTTCAACATGCCTATTAATCGAGTCCGTAATGAGAGTATTAGAGAAAATGTAGGAGTGGTGCCAATTGATGACAAGTTGAGAGAAAAGGGGATTGAGGTGATTTAGTCATGTGGAGCGTAGACATACGGAGGCTCCAGTTAGACAAGTTGAGCACATTATGTTAAAGGATAGAAAGAAAAAAGGGGTAGACCTAAATTGACTTGGAGGAGAGTAGTACAACATGACTTGGAAGCATTACACATTTCTGAGGCTTTAACCCAAAATCTTTTAGAGTAGAGAAAGCGAATCCATATAGTCGACCCCAAATTTTTGGGATAAAGGCTTAGTTGAGTTGAGTTGAGTTGCTGTTGCAAGATATTACACATATATGAATGTCAAAGCTTTTCTGAACCTATTAAACAAACATAAAGTGGGATAAAGTAATGTGAACTATTTTCCCCTAGTTCATGTGCTAATCAAGCAAAATTTGGCCCTTCTTAAACCTGGTTCATCAATAAAAGGAGCCTTGATAATCTTGGCTTCTGTAGCAAATAATCAAGTTCAAACTAAGTGGCTAATGAAGCTGAGCTTGTTTGCATATCTAGATCACATATATCAAAGGCCGAGTAAATATTGAAAGTGTCATATCATGTAATAGAAGTTGCTAGTTATAGAGAATACCTTTTCTGTATGGAGCAGCATTTGAGTGTCTGCTTTCTATATCTAGAGATCTATTGTCGCTGATTCTCTCTTTATTGGAGTCTATTGTGTAATGTGACGACAATACTTGTTGGAGTAAATAAGGTGCCAGTGTGCCATTATTTGTAATCGGAAACTTTCTGGGTTTAGTCTCGGTGTTTGATGATGTAGTTTATATGGAGTGAAAGGTGCCTTTGAAGGAGTTGAGATGCTTATTCCTTGAAAAATGAGTTTTTCAAGTTGTTATATTTCATGGTGTAGATGTCACTTCTTTCTGCTCAGGCTTCCTTCTTTTATTTTTAAATTTGTTATGGATTATTTCTTTTTTACTCTGTTTTGTTTGTCTTTTCTTCCTCTCACCCCTGGGGTGTTTTTGTGTTTCTTTCCTACTATTTTTATTCTGTCTAGAAGTCTGTCAAAAGATTGTGTCTTTCTGGTTTCCTTTAAAAAAAACAAAAAACCCTTCTAGGGCAGTATTTATACTTGACTTGAAGTCTCTAAACAGGACACAACATGCTTATTTTATTTTAACTTTATGGATGTTGATTATGTGATGGTTGATTCTTGGTGGTTTGTTTTTTATGGGCAGCTACTTCACTCCTGACACATATGCTAATGAGCATTCAGCTTGTGCTGCTAGGCTTGCAGCAGGATTGTGTGCTGATCTTGCTTCAGCAATTTTTTCTGGACCTGCCAAAAATGGTTTTGCTTTGGTATGAAGGTTTACATATTATGCAAGTTATTCAGTATTACGAAGGTAATGCAAGGAACTATACTGAGTTTTCTTTTGTATTTTTATTGTTACTTATTCTTGAATCAGGTTCGACCTCCTGGCCATCATGCTGGTATAAAACAAGCAATGGGATTCTGCCTCCACAATAATGCAGCAATTGCTGCATTAGCTGCTCAGGTCGCTGGTGCCAAGAAAGTGCTAATAGTCGACTGGGTAATGTCCTGTTAACTATGATTCTCGTTTTTAGTTGATTATTGAATGTCTCATGCTTGTGAAAAGTGAACTTCTCCCTGCCGCCTGCCCTTTTTAATTTGTTAATCTTTCTTATGATTATTATAGGATGTTCATCATGGAAATGGCACTCAAGAAATATTTGAGCAGAACAAATCGGTGAGCTTCATAATGACAAAATGTTGTGTGTGTATCAATCACTGAAACGCTACTCATGATAAAATGGTTTGTTAGAGGAGGTGAAATAGTGTAGGCCTTCGTCACTTTTGTGACTGAAATGAATAAAAAAAAAAAGAAGCTAATTCTAGTGTTGTACATCATACTTTTAGTAAATTTTCACAATTTTATCATTGGATCACATATATGAAGGGTTATGAAATATTCAGTTAGAACTTTGTTTTAGTAGTGCAAATTATTATATGACTAAACATAATTTAAGCTTTTCAAGCATGCTTTTGGCCCAATCTATCTTCTTTGCTGTTAAAAGGTTTTGTGTTGCTGTAAATAAGTCCTTTCTTTGTTAAGTTTAATTTTTGTTTTGATGAGCTATATCCTATAGGTATTGTACATATCCTTGCATAGACACGAGGGAGGAAAGTTTTATCCTGGCACTGGAGCAGTTAATGAGGTATTTTAGCTATTTTATTTTCTCGTCTTAATATGGTAGATGAATGCTCCTATTTAGAGGTGTAAATTTTATGAGTTTTGCTTCTTCTCTTCATATGGGTCCAAGATTTAGTGTTTGGCTGTGTCTTTGTACTAAGCCTGTTTGAAGAGCATTGCCATACTTTCTAAGATACTGAATTCATGAATGTTTGATTTAGCTTTTCACATAATTATAACTGAAAATACTTGTCCGTGGTCATTGGTATATTCCATATTTTGTCTGTTGCAACCATGATAATTGATTCTGGAAAACACATTCAACTTCATGTATTCGTATTTTAGCTACAGCTTAATATTTAGCTATTGTAATGGAAAGAAAATAGTGGAAGTCTGATTTTTTGCAATTTGATACAATTTATATCACTGTTTCATAAAATGCAAAGTGTCATTTTCCTTTGTCTAGAAGGCCCTTTGGAGGGGCGATGAATATTCTATTGGCTGAAATTGTGAGATTGATCGTGTTTACTAGAGAATCTTTAGACTGTTTCACATAACAAATAACAAAAACTCCATTGATTCTTCTGCAGTGGGATGTGGAAATTGACACTGCACTTAAAATAAGTGTTGAGTTATAATCAATAAAGTGGGTTACTTGAATTCCTGGCCTTAGTAAGGTGAAAATATATTAAAGGGACCAACATTTTATACACGTTACAGGTATGAATGAAAGGGATCTGCATTGTGTTGCACTCCCCCTCTACTCTATGCCCCCTGGATGTGGGCCACCTTTTTCTCTCCTCTGTTTATTTGATAGAGGTAACATTTTATCACTATTATTGCTGGGAGTTCAGCTGTTTGTCTTAGATAAGCCGGCCTTGGTAGGTCCAGCATTCTACATGCCAAAAACCACAGAAAATTTCTGCAAATGTGGAAGGATGCCAGGAGTTGAAATTTCGTTGTCAAAACTTTGAAGTCTTTAAGACCATAGTAGGTGCCATCTGGTGAAATTTGTGGTATTTTTCCTTGAATGGGTATGATGAGAGAACAAAGTGATTTATTTTGGAGGCCCAAAATTGATGATCCTAAAATGGTTTGATTTCTGAGTGAAGAAACTGCTGAGTTAGCTTTCACTATCTAGATCAGGGCCATGCCATATATTGGTTTGATGAACTAAGCCTCCTCTCATGACTATAAGAAAATTATAATTGCTTCCTGGTTAACATGAATTGATGCATCGGTATTCTATTCTTCATGAAATGGGTGCAACATGTCTAAAATGGGAAATGATGTCATATGACCAATGTTGGAAGTTGGATGCATACATAATATCTTAAATATGCTTGCACTTGCTTGTTCATGTGGGCAAAATAAATATAATTTTAGGTGTCTTTTTCAATGCTGTAAATTATGTAGCTGTATGCATCAAGTTAATGACTAAAAAAATCCAAAACTGTACCTTTTCTTCATTTGCAGGCTTTTAAAATAAGCAAAAGTCTCATAGTAACAATTATACCCTATATCAAATTTTGTTTCCTCTCTACACTGTATGCTAATGATGGCGTGGTAGCTAACTAAAGTTGATTTGAACACACACACGCACTCTCTCTCTCTCTCTCTCTCTCTCTCTCTCTCTCTCTCTCTCTAATGTTAATTAAGATCTCTGGTTACATAAAATATTAAAAGAATATAAACAAGAAAAAATAATATTAAATTGAAACTATTAAAATATATAGAAATTATCTATAATATATATAAAAGTTGGGGGGTGGTGGGAATAATTGGATTGCCAAAAATATCCATGGTTGAATTTGATAATATGACAAATTGCCCTCTATTTTGATCGACTTAAAAATAATATAAAAATTTATTATTTAAAAGTCTTTAATTTGATTGATAAAATTTGTTTTCTATTTAAATTCAAATTGCCAAAAAATAATATAGAAATTTATTATTTATCTATAATATATATGAAAGTGGGAAGGGGGATCTTGACAAATTGCCTTCTATTTTGATTGGCTTAAAAATAATATAAAAAAATTTATTATTGTTTAAAAGTCTTTAATTTGAGTGGTAAAATTGATTTTGTATTTAAATTCAAATCGCTAGAAAATGATATGGAAATTTATTATTATTTAAAAATCATTTATTTGATTGTTTAAGTTGATTTTCTATATTCTATTTTATCAAGGCATATAATTCTATTAAGAATTTTTTTTAATTTAATTAAAAATTAAATTAGTTAATATATTTTAATGAATTTATAGGTTATAAATGAATGCGTACAGGGTACTATGTTAATAAAACTCTAGGGAAAAGGATGGGAATATATAGAAATTGGAAAACATGCTATATGGAAATTGGGCAGCAATGCTTCTGCCCTATAATAATCTAATCGAGAGATATATCTTTTATATGTCATAGTACAAGTAATTTTTAGTCAATATCAGAGTAGTTAAGGAAATTTTTAAAAAATGCATAAGCTTGATTAGTAATATTATTAAAATTTAAGTTTAGAAAACATAAAATACTTTATTTCTTTTATAAATTTTTAAATTTTGAAAAAAATGAAATTCTTCAATTGATTTATAGTAGTAAATTATTTATGCAATATTTTGATATTTCTTGAATAAATAGTAGTAATCTCATTAATTTTCTTGTATTATTATTAAGTATTTATCTTAGTTGTTAGTCTAATATAATTGAGATGTTTTTGAGCTTTATTCATCAAATGGGTAAATACTTAAATTAAGTTAAAGAAAAGGTTAAATTGTTTAGATTTAATTCCTTATCCTAGGACTGAGATTGGGAACTTTGATTGTTAGCTTAGATTGTAAACTTACATACCAAGAAATAAGATTGTAAACTTACCATTTAATTTATGAGAATCAATTTGAAGAGTTAATTTCATGGTTATTTATTTTTCTTAAATTTTATCTTGCCAAAGCTTAAATTTATACTTAGTAAAAATTATTAAAGCCTAAAAGTTTCCTTGATATTATTTTTTTAATTATTTATGCATTTACCTAAAAATGATTAAAAAATAGCTAAAAATTAGAAAAAAAAAAAAAAAACAAGAGCTCACCTTTTAATCTTCTTCACTTCAAAACTGCCTTGTCTATTTGATGATCCATGTTCTTGAGATAAAAATTTGTAGAAAAATGAATGATTTCACTTGGGTTGGTTGTGGAGAAAGTTAAGAGAAAATGGCTTAGTTGCCTAGGGAGAAAATGAAAAGCTGCTAAAATGAAATAGCCAAGAGAACTTTTTGTCCAACAAAAAGTTCTCTCTACTGCATTTCACATGAAAAAGGTTAAAAAAAAAAAAAAGGCTAAGAATTCTGAGTTGGAAAAGTAATGGCTGTTATGACTATTACTTAACGGACGGTAACAGCTGTTACCTTTAAATAATGATTGTAATGGCCTTTACAGTTACAAATTTAAAAATCCATTAAATAATGGTGGTAACGTTAAGCCGAAAAACCTTACCTAACGATTGTTATTCGTGGTAGTGTTAGATTGAATGTGATACAAATAAAACATCTTAATTGGAACGAGTCATCTAGGTTGAAAAACCTACTAGCTACTATCTGGTAGTGGTTATATTTATTTATTTGTTGGCATTAAGGATTTGAATCCAACAAGAGAAAAAGCAATAATGAAGTGAGTTTCTTTTTTAGATATGGAAGGAATGAGACAAAGCGGGGGGGAAAAAGATTATTAGAAATATCTCATTAAACTAACAGTCTGCAATTTCATATATTAAAATTGATGTTAGAGTTTCGTATTAAGCATTATTAACTCAATAATTAGTACTACATGGTTGTATAGGAAATGAAGAATTTTGATAATTATTAGTGATGCCTTAAACTACAAATTATCCTCTATTTTGATTAGCTGAAAAGTAACAGTGGAATCGATTATTATTTAAAAAAATCTTTAATTTAATTGGTTAGATTGGTTTCCTACGTAAATTCAAATCCTATATTATTAACGAATATGATTCTATTAAGAATTTTTTTTGTAATTTTTGAAAATTAAATTAATCAATATATGTTAAGTAAAATAAGAATCCTATTAAAAGTTTTTTCTAATTTACTTAAATGCTTTATGTTACCGTGTATTACAATTTGTAAATGTATTACTTAATGAATAATATGAATATTTAAAGTTGTATATAAAATTGAGCTTAAAAATAGTATGTTATGGAAGTATTGAGTTAGTTGCTTTTGCTTGGATAGAGTTTTTCTATTGTGGAAATAAAGGCTATTGATTTTCGTCATCTTTTTGTTGAGGTAATATTTCATGGTGCCTTTGATATGTTTTTATTAATTTTAAGGTTTATTATTAATTAGCATAAAATTTTTCTGAAATTGCATATAGAGAAAATTAAATTATGAATACGTAAAACGTGCAATGCATGTAAATAATATTGGTCTACATAAAAGTGGGAAAAAGAGAGGAATGATGAAATGAATAAAAAAGGACGTAATTATTTTGTATTATTTACAATGTTGCAGTTTTTTTTTAAAGAGTACAATATTACAAATTCTAATACTATTCAAATTCTAATTATGATAATTATCTTATTACCACTAATAAAGAAAAAAAGGCAAGACATTTCATCGAATGGTTAACTTGCAATAGCAGAAGTTTTTGCTTATCAAAAACACTGCACTTTCGCTTCTCGTGCTTTAGCAACCAAAACAGAATGTGAGCACTATTATCATACCTTTGGCTTCTGAAACGTCACCGTTCCCTATGACAATCAATTTTTTCCTTCTTTGCTGGCCTGAAAGCTTTTTATTATTATGTGTACAAAACAAAGGAATTATCATTAATTCTTCCAGATTCACTATCATTAATTTCATTACTGTGATTCCCTATTTTTTCATTATTGTATAGTAAAAAAAATTTTAAATTATATAAATAGTAGAAATAAAGAGGATAGTTTAAAAAATAGTCTTTTATTTTGAGTAATAAACTAAACGTATAAAAAAATTTTAAAATATGGACAATGTTATTTATAAGTAAAATACGGTCATGATAATTTGGTATCTTGACAATGAAGGATTAAATTTAATTGGCTACTAAATATCAATATAATGGTTTTAAACAGCCGTTATTTACAGGTTTTTCAAGGGGTTGTTACCCTTTACCTTGTTATTTAAAGACAGATGCTGAATTGTATTGGTAATAGGCATTACCACCGTTACATAATGGGAACGGTTATTATTTATCGTTTAGTAATGGTAACGACCATTGTCTCACTAATTTAACTGATAAAAAAACACATGGATGCTGTGTTTTCTTTAGTTTTTTTCATTCTCGGTGTGTTAAAGCCTTCTAACTATTATTTCTATAGCATTTTCTCTTAAAATTTTACCTAAACTTTCCTTTCTTTCTACAATCTCTTCCTTATTCTTTTTTAAGATAAGATCATCATAAATATTTCTATTCTCCATTACTTCTTATAAATGGTGAGTATTATTTGTTCTTTTTTGCATATTTGTTGAAGAAAATTTTGTTTGAAGTTAGTTTTGTTGTTAAATTTATAATATGAAGCAGTGGTTTGCTTGATCTATGTTTGTGTTTTTTTTTTTTAATTTGAATTATTTTTCAGAATGAATTTTACTAAAATGCATTGTTAACAACAACAAACTTGATGTATTTATGCTTGTGTCTAACAATATTTACTCATTTTATGAATTTGTAAATTTTTCAAAAAAAAAAATTGCGTAGCGCGAAGCCGTTACTGTTATGTTACGGCCGCTATAGGCTTGTTTCCATTATCCATAACCGTGACCGTGAACGTGGCTGCAATTGCGATTTAAAACTAATATTATATATATATATATATATATATGGAGACAGAGACAGAGAGAGAAAGGCACACACAGATACACACACATATAGAAATTAAAGCACGAGTATCTAACCGTGACCGCGAACGTGGCTGCAATTGCGATTTAAAACTAATATTTTATATATATATATATATATATATATATATATATATATATATATATATAAATGGAGACACAGAGAGAGAGAGAGAGGCACACACAGACACACACATAGAAATTAAAGCACGAGTATCTACAATGAGTATTAATGTGCAACGCGTGTTAAAAAAAAACTAGTTTTTTAGAATGTATTTGAATTAAATTACTTTGTTGTGGTTATTGCTTAAATTATTTGATTTAATTATTTTAATAAATATAATTAATTAATCAATATAAACATTTCACGTCATTAAGGCATAGGGATGAAGCGTAAGATATAAAGGATTGTTGAAATTGTTGCCAATGTTAAAGTTCATGGCTGTTATTGATAATTTTTAAGTGGCCACAATTGAATAATTGTATATAGTTTTTTTTTTTTTTGTCATTTACCATTTTTTATTGCATATTAACCCTTGATGCATTTTTACATCCCTTGGTCTGTTTTTTTAATCTGTTTTTACATTCCTGAAAATTGTTGAAGCATTGTTCAATGTAAACACCAATAGATGATGTTTTGATTCCCTTTTAGCATGTGGTTTAGATTAGGAAGAATGTTTGCAGATGACATTTTATTTTTTCAATTTTTTACTTTTTCTTTTGCAGATCGGTACTGAAGGTGCAGCAGGATATTGTGTAAATATTCCATGGAGTCGTGGAGGGGTTGGCGATAATGATTACATTTTTGCATTTCAGCATGTTGTGCTACCTATAGGTTAATATCTCACGTTATTCATGCATCTGCTTTCATTTTGGTGGGGATGGTGGGCAGCATGCAGTATTGGTTTTGTAATATGAAGGCCTTCGAGTTAACTATATGTCGATGTGAAATATTGAAGGTCTGCATGTTGATGTGGGTGGGTTGAGTGGTGGTCAACTGCCTATTATCATAGCTCACCAGTGTTTTGGGAAGTACTTTTTATTTTAAAATTTACAGAGGGCATTGCATGCTATCAATACTGTTTTGTTAAAGCTGCTGGTTGGTGCTCATGTCCATCTTTTCTTTTGTTGTTCTTCTTCTTCTTGTTTTTCTTCTTCTCATCCTCTTCTCTTCTCTTCTCTCTCTCTTTTGTTAATATTAATGTCATTGCTGTGTGGTCTTGCCTTTTGGAATGGTCTTCAACTTGTAGTTGCTGCTGCTCTGGGATAGGATAAAGTGGTTGAAATGGGAGAAACTGGAAGTTTTAAATGCTTCTAATAAATTGCGTACTGCTTCTGTTTATCAATCTGTAATGTTCCTTGTGTCGCTTTGCTATAAATTTATGGTGCTTTAACCATATTAATGCAGCTGCTGAATTTGCGCCTGATTTCACCATCATATCTGCTGGATTTGATGCAGCAAGGGGTGATCCTTTGGGCTGTTGTGATGTAAAGACTTTCCCTTTTACCTAATTGATTTTTTATACTTTCATAGTACATCATTTAATCAAGCATCGCTACTGCCAAAGCTATTTGATTGTTTCCGTTGTGTTATCTTGTCAAAATGTCCAATGACTGTTAATTGTATAACTTGACCAGTTGTGGATGTAGTCCTTTCAAAACACTAGACTTTTTTGCCAATTCTACTTTTTTGGAATTTCTTTTACGTATACTTTTGTATCTTTTGTTACATAGACATCTTAGCAATGTTGTTGCAGGTAACTCCAGCTGGCTATGCACAGATGACTCATATGTTGTATACTATCTGCAGGGGAAAGCTGCTCGTAATTCTTGAGGGCGGGTCTGTTTGTTTGCACTTTTTTTGGCCCTTATATTTCTTATCAATTTATTTGTTTGTCCTTTTTTTTTTAAAAAAAAAAATCTTTGGTTGAGTCCGCATTGATAATAAACTTTTGGTTGCAGCTATAATCTACGCTCCATATCATCTTCTGCTACTGCAGTGATTAAGGTGAATCCTTGTATATCTTAAATACACAAACTCACTGTGCTTGGAACATTGCCCATTGGGCACTAGATAATAGTGCTGGTCTGATCCATTTCTCTCTCAATATGAATCATACTGATATTACAAGATTAGAGTTGTTTTCACTTGATGGGTGGGGATTGTTTTGAGAATTCTCCTGTACTATTGTCCCAATTGTGCTTTCAGTACCATTCTTTTCTTAGACTTTCTGTTGTCTAATTCTTCCTGGCTTGGTTTTTGCCAAAAAAAGGTACTGCTGGGTGAAAGCTCTGAATTCGAATTAGGCAATACTGTCCCTTCTAAAGCTGGCTTGCAAACTGTTCTGGAAGTCTTGAAGATTCAGATGCACCATTGGTCTTCTCTGGAGTCTAGTTTTGCAAAATTGCAGTCGCAATGGGAAGCATACTGTTCTGAGAATAAAAGTGAGAAGTTCCCAGTCCTTACTATCAACTTTTCAGTTAGAGTTAAATGGTTGATGGTTTAAATTTACACTTCTCTTCTCTTGGGTGCTTTGAAAATGTAAAGAAGAAATTGATCTTCAATTCAGAAATATATTTATGTCTGAAATTAATCTTTCTTGACCTTTTCCTGCAGAAGAACAAATTAAAAAGAGACGGAAGACTGCAGCACCAATATGGTGGAAATGGGGGAGAAAGAGCTTATTGTATCATTTACTTAGCGGGAATCTTCGTGTAAGATCAACAGCGGCTGTCTAGATCAATCTTCTCCTTGCTCATCCCTTTCTTGTCCTTCACTTTTGTGAATTTTTGTATCAGTAGTTGCAATATACAACTTGTTTAGGATACTGCGTCTAACTTGTACCATCTCCTTTTTGTTGCTTTGGTTAAAGAATCAATGGTTCCATTTATTTATTTATGGGTGAATTACCTTAGGGTTTGTCGTTAGTTGCCCAACTCGTTCTGTATTTTGACAATTACATAAAAAAACTTTTTAACTTTTATTTTTATCTTTATTTTTCATAACGGTTATATTTTTCCTCCATTTCTCTCTTCATCTCTATCCCCTACCTGTCTTCCTCTCCCTCTGTCTCCCTTGTCTTCATCTTCATCTAGACACGTTCTTCACTCAGCTGATCTCTTAACTGAAGCATTTCTCTTTCTTTTTCCATCTCCTCTCTAACTTTGGCAGATTCTCTTTTCAATTCCTGGATCTTACTCTGCCTCCTCTAATGCCTGCCTAACTAATCACGAACTTGTTTTCTTCAGCCGGAACGTTCAAAGCCACTCCCTGCATTGTTCAACTATTCTTTGCAAGGTAAATCGGTCTTGGCTTGAAAGTCTAAATGATAAGTCAACGACGGCGATACTTTGAATATTTGGTATTTGCTTGTTTTTTTCTTTGATTTTCTTTACTTGTGAGTGTTCTTTGAATCTCCAGTACTTTTAAGATGCTTTGCTTTCTTTTTTCCCCCTCTTCCCCTATGATTTTTGTACTGTGATGTTTATCAGATGAGTAATTTATGCACATGGGATTTTGTAATATTCTTTGTTCAAGCTCTTGTGGTATTAGTGGATGAAAGTTTGCGTAAACAGTTATGAATATTTTATAAAAGTTATTAAATTTTAATTTTTTTCATAAAAATTATTAAATTTTAATTTAATTTTATAAAAGTTATTGTGTCTAAAAATTAAAAATTTTTAAGTTAATTTATTAATTATTTTACAGATAAATTTATTTTATTTTATTAGTTTTTAAAAAAAAAAGAAAAAGAAAATAGGATGTTTAAAAATGCATATATTTCTCTCTTTTCTTTGTTTCTTATCCATTAACAATTATTAATTAATTTTATTTATAAAATAATTATCAGAATAATAGATTAATTTGAAAATTTTTAATTTTCAGTTAGAGTGATTTTTATGAAATTAAATTGAAGCTCGTAAAGTTTATAGAAGAAATTAAAGTTTAATAACTGATATAAAAACACTCGTAAAATTAAAATTGAGTGATCATGCGTGATAAATACCATTTTTGATCAAAATGAGAGGTTTATTTTACTGTGTTGTATAATTTTACTTGTGACTTGCATGTATGAATACATTGAAACATGCAATTTTTGTTAATGGATGGTTGTTGCCCATTCATGTGCCAAAAAAGGGTCAGATTGCCATTCAATTTCTTGGATCTGATGTGGAGCTGTAATAAGAAAATCAACAGATGACCACCAACTTACTATTAAAGGCACCCCACCATCTCTTCCTCTTACAATATGCAAATTATGTTTGATGTTATTTGGCATTGCGGTAGTTGAGTAGAAAGAACCAGAGAAATGGAAACGATAGGCTGCAAAATACCGTCTGTCCTATATTGAAGAAAAAAACAATAAAACTTTACCAATGGTAAATTTCCTTGAGAACTTGAAGGAAAGAGGCTATGGCCTAAAGGCTTTATTGAGGATGAAAGAGAGTAAATAAAGGTAAAGAGGAGTAAGTAACTTATTTACCCTTATTTGGAAGGTGGTAAATTAATAAAGGGAAAGAGTAGGATAGGTGAGGCATAATCATTTTATTTCTTGCACTTCTTAGATTTATCTTTTATTTACCTCTAGCAAATCACAAAGAGTGTACGACATCTCTCTTTACCTATTTATTAATTCACCATTTTTCAAATATGAATATTTTTTTAATTATTAATTCTCTTTTCTCTTACCCTTCCTCACACTTACATTAATTATCTTTCTCTCACTTTGAGCTAAGGGTATGTTAATTTGCTGGTGCCTTGGATTCCTTATCATCCAGTGCATGTGTTGGAAATGCAGACTACAGAATTTTTGTTAAGGGAAGACAGGATTTGCAGTTGTGCACCATTTCATTTTGTTTGAGCAATGGATCATGGAAGTCAATGAGAACTAAGAATGCTGCTCTTTGCTTGGTTTGGGTTGGGTTAAGAGGAAGCATATCTAAAAGTGTTTGCTTTCTTTAATCTCAGTTGAGTTAAAAATCTAACTCTTTGTTTGGATCCTTAAGTTCGTAGGGAAACAGAGAGGAATCAAAGAGGGAAATAAAGAAAAAGAAAAGGAAATTTAATTTACTCTATATTGTTTGGATAGATTATTAGAATAGGAGAGAAATGCAATTTCTCCCTTAAAAGAATAACTATTATACACCATTTTCTTTCTTAATTTTTATGTTGTAGAATGATATTTTAATTGATGCTGTCCATGAAAATTCTTTATGGGTATGGATTTACAAAGCTGATAACAAATGGGTCAAAGGTCCACTTAGGGTGTTCTTAGTGAGGACCCTCCGACGCTCAAATTAGAGCTCATATGAGAGAATATTGTATCAGATTGATTAGAGAGAAAGAATGTACCTTGTTATTATGATGTGATTCCTTTATAAAGGCTTTAGATGGTGGTTGGTTATAGAAAGTGTAACACCCCCGTTTGCATAGCCTGATAGATTTTACTGTTCCGGTGACCGGTGTCGGTCCGGACAATTAAGGAGATAGAGCCACACTTAAGACAACTTGAGAAGCCATAAACACAAATAATTAGTAATGTTTAATTAGTTAACTATAAATAAGAAAAACAGAACATAAGAGGTTAAACGAGCCGAGAATCACAGCGATGAGTGACCTCCTCGGGAACGACTGCGAAGTCGTTTTAAACTCAAATTTGGAACCGTAAAAAGTGACGCTGCGGTCCTTAGGACCCTTATAAACACAGTGGAAAAGAGAAAATCATGAAAAAGAACTGTTAAGCCAATCAAATAATTAGGTCAGGGAGTCAGAAGAAATATAGAATTATTTGCAAACCGGGATGAACCGACGAGGGGCAATTTGGTCAATTGACCCCGAGAGCTGACTCCTGACCTAACTGTCAAATAAAATCGGAGAAAAGAAAATTTCGGAATTGAGAATTAAATTAAAGAACTAATAGAAAAAAAAAGAAAAAAAAAAAGAAGAAGAAGATAGAAAAGTCAAAGGTGATGACATCATGAATGATGTCAATAAGAAATTAATTAAGTTATTTATTAAATGGGATTTTGTGGTCTTCCATCAACTAAAATAAATTAAGAAAAGAAAAAAATTAACAACAAAAAGTCATCTTCATCTTCTAAAAAACGTCACTCTCTTCTCTCCCTCACAAAACCACCATGAAAGCTCATTTTTGAGCTTGAAAAACTAAAATCCAACCATACAAAATTGTCCTACCATAACTAGACCTTGTTTGGGCAACTAAGAAAGAAGATTCAAGGAAAAGAAAAGAAGAAAAATTTGAAGAAAATGAGGAAGAAAATTCTGCTCAAGGTATAGTACTATAAACTTCAATTTTTTTTGTTTAATTAGTGTTAGTGTGGCATCAAAAGCTTGTAAATAAACTTGAAATGAAACAAACATGGGAGAAGGACTAAACTGAAATTTCGGCCAGCTTAAAGAGAGTATGGATTGCATGAATTTAATGGGTTTGAATGAGTTTAGGAACCCTACTTAGTTGATTGATTATAGTTTAAAGTTTTGAATTTAGTTAATTGCACAATTGAAGTGAATTAGGGTTTGGAGGCTAGGGTTTGTGAACCAAATTTTGGAGAAATGCATAAATGATGACCTTGGTCTATTGTGAGATGAAAAATGGTCAATAATGACCAAAAGAGATGTGTGGGAATTGTTGGAATGAAAATCAAATTCATAGGTCAAATGGTCATGCTGCTGGCAGCATGACCAAACCCATTTTGAAGGACCAAAACTCAAATTTTACAAGTCCAATTGATATGCCACAAATTGGGGATGAAAATAGACATAAAAGAGCACAATTTTCGTTAAGGAACCATGCCCAAAAACTGACCAAAACTGGGTGAAACAATTGACCAAAGTGAAATGAGAGCAGGCTGCCACTGCACCAAACTGACCAAATGAACAGTAACTGTTCATTTGGTCATAACTCGAGCTAGGAAGGTCAAATTGACCTGAAATTTTACCAGCAATTAGATAAGGTATAGATCTAAAACTGTTATGAAGAACACCACCCCAAATTATGCCATTAACCCATTCAAATTATTGAGCAAAGTTGAGTTACCAAACCTGCAACTCTGCAGAATTTATATTGAGCAGTAATGTTTGAAGGGTTATAACTCTCTCTACAAAACTCCGATTTAGGCGATTCTTGAACCGATGGAAACCTAAGACATAGTAAAACATTTCGTATGAAGAAAGTTAGACCAAATTATGAACTTAACTTGATCAAATTACTGAACAAAGTTGGACCAAAAATCTGCCAGACCCAAAATACCAGTATAAACAGTGCACGTGAACAATAAACTTATTTTGGCTATAACTTGAGCTACAAAACTCCGATTGAGGTGATCCAAAAATGAGAATACACTTAAGACAATAAGAAACATTTTCTATGAAGGAAGTTTTGTCAAATTCCAACAGTAGATCGACCAATGGAACAGTGCAACTAAGTGCACCAAAACCGAAAATTGGCAATTTTGCCAAAATGACCTAAGCTTTGAGAAAATGACAAAAACCAACAAGTTTAATGATCAAAATGTGGTATGTGAGTGAAGTTGGAGTTCCCATACCTATTAAGCCTTAGAAAGTCAACTATTTGACTTGAATAGTGCAGTGAATAGTAACCCGAAACACAAAAATTTCGAGAACGTCGAATTTAACACGTTAGAACTAAGTAAATGTGAAGTTAAATTTATTTTGGATTTGTGTTAAGTTCTAGTACTGAAACATTGTAAAATTGTGTGTTTCAGTTGAAAAGAATATCGGGAAAGAACCCGAGGAACCGAGTCGAGGCTAAGAGGCGACTCGCTTGAGGTTTGTGCACAACATCACCATGTTTTAAAGTTTATTGATAAAGTGAATGAAATATGTATTTTACATTTGCTTCGAATTGTTGAAAATTTATTTGTGACATTATTTATGATGTTTTGACTTAAATTGTTGAAAGTTATTGTGTATATTTGAAATGAAAATGTTTAGCAAATTGTTAAGATAAGTTTTGAAACCACAGTGTCATGACCATATATTTGAACACCTCACTAGCATGACTAGTGGGGGTAATTAGTTTCGAATTTTGATTCCTTCTCTGGAGAAGTATTGAGGTGTGCCAGTAGAAGAGGATGTGAATCGATATCTATATATTTGAGCTAGCTAGCCTTGTGATATGATTTCTCTTTAGCCTCTGGCTATTGAGATTCTATTTGTTTTGAATGGCATGATCTATCTGTGGGTTTTATGAAATGTGTTTTAATACTTTGAAATGAACTTGGTTTACATTAAAATTTCATAATTCATGTTTTTGTGTTTAATGCGTATGTTTAGTCAAATTTTTGAATAAATGTGATTTATATTTTGCATAAAGATTATTTTAGTATGTTGTGCACCACTGAGTCCTAGTACTCAGCGATAGCTTCTATTGCTGTCGCAGATACAGAGACTAGAAGAGCAGCAGACTGAGCTGCTGAGGTGTGAGGAGCATCAGCTTAAAGTTTTCGGGTATAATTTATACCCCAATTGTAAATACTTCTTTTGATGTATATATTGCACATAAATGTATGGACATGTAAAAATGGGTCTTGAGCAGCTTGTACAAAAATTTGTATGAAGTTTGTAATAAAGTTTAGTTGTATTTCTTTTGATGTAAATTTTGTAAGAATGTATATAAATTGTGTTGTCACTAATGAAATGTATTGCTAGTATGTTGAGAAATTTATTGAGTTTGATTGTGAAATTTGAAGTAGTGGTTGAGAAAATTTTTAGAAGTGCTTTTTACAGGCATTTGAAGAACGGTTTTCTCAAAATACAGAGGAAACTCTGTCAAAATTTTTATAGAATTTGCGGAAAATTAAAATGGACCAAAATATTAACTAGTTTTAATTTCAACTAAATGTTTTAAGTACTTACTAGAAAATGCTCACCACTTGTCAAAAATAAGAAAATTATTTTAAAATTCCTTGTAGGGTACTTAATGAGTTATCGGTAGGTAAAGTTCGGTAGTTCATTAGGTATTCTACGGGATCATGTTATGCCTTACAGAGGGGTAAGGTGTGACAGAAAGTCAACAGTGTAATAATTAGCTAGCATAATTAGAGGGATATGCATAATTATGGGCAGTCTTTAGTGAGGTGTTTAAATGAGCTTCCTATTTGAAGAGCTACTTGTCTGGATGAGCTTGAGCTCTCTTTTGCAGATCTGAACTACACATGGCCGATCTCTGTCTACATTGAGTTAAGCTTATTTGTGGTTGAGTTGAGCTAGCTAATCTACACATAGTTGAGTCGAGTTGGCCAATCTACTAATGGTCGAGCTAGCTGCTATACTCATGGCCAAGCCGTGCTAGTTGATTTACTCATGGTTGAAATGAGCTGCTGATCTACTTGTGCCGAACCGAGCTGGCCAATGTACTCATGGCTGAGCCTAGCTAGCCGATGTACTTATGGCCAAGTCGAGCTAGCCGATCTACTTGTAGCCGAACCGAGCTAGTCAATCTAGTTGTGCCGAACCGAGTTGGCTAATTTACTCATGGCTGAGCTGAGCTAGTTGATCTACTCATGGTCGAACCGAGCTAGCCAATCTGCTCATGGCTGAATTGAGCTGGCTAATCTACTTGCTGAATCGAGTTGGCCGATCTACTCATGGCTGAGCTGAGCTAGCCGATTTACTTGTGGCCGAACCGAGCTAGCCAAACTACTTGTGCCAAACTGAGCTGGCTAATTTACTCATGACTGAGCTGAGCTAGCCGATCTACTCATGCCCAAACCGAGCTAGCCGATCTACTTATAGCCGAACTAAGCTAGTCAATCTACTTATGGTGAGCCACTAATATGGTTTGGCTCATGAGCTATCTAAGAACTTGAGTTTCTAGGTCAAGTATATATTTTGGGGAGCTATATCATTAGCATCCTCCCTCCCCCCCTCTCGCCCCAAGTACGAATCTTTAGGTTCATTTAGCCATCGTTACAAAATTTTTAGAGTGCAGAGTATCGCCTTTAGATCGGCTATTGAAACTTGTCATCTTGAGAATTACAGTTTTGAATTAGCTTCTTTGGTGAAGATCACCTTAGAGTGCATTTTCAAGGCTTAGTGAGCAAAAGGTAGCCTTAAGAGTGCCTCCTTAGGTCTTATGTGGGAGAAGACCTCCTAAGTGCCTTTTTACAGGTCTTATGTGGTTGGAGATCTCCTGAGTGCCTTTTTACAGGTCTTATATGGGCGAAGATCTCCTGAGTGCCTTTTTTATAGGTCTTATGTGGTTGGAGATCTCCTTAGTGCATTTTTTCAACTTTGTGAGCAGAGATCTTCTGAGTGTCTTTTCAGGTCTTATGTAAGCGGAGATCTCCTGAGTGCTTTTTTACAAATCTTACATGGTTGGAGATCTCCTAAGTGCCTTTTTACAGGTTGGATATCTCCTTGGTGCCTTTTTCAGGTCTTAGGTGCCTTTGTAAGCTCTTTAGTGTCTCTTAGAGGCAGGCAGGAGTTGCTTCGGGCCTATCTTTAGTCTTCATTACTTCAGAGCCTTTGCATGAGGTTTTTTTACCTTTGATTGTAGGCCCTTGGCCTTTGTTCTGAGTATGTCTAGTGTTTGATATTCATTTGCACTATAATTCTTGCACAAACATATTTATGAAGATAATTCATATAATGTATGTTGTAAATTTATCCAAGATATCTTCATAAATAATATTATAAATCAAATGTATAATGTACATTTCCAAGGGATTTACACTTTTTTTTTTTTATCAATAATAGAGGTCTTTAGGCTTAGAGAATATTTAGAGTAATATGGCATGCTTGTACATATATTTGCATATGCATGGATATCAAGTGAATTTAATTTTGATTAAAGTTTAGAGTCTATACCATTATAAGCAAGAGTCATATCAAGGACTAAAATAATGTTGGAAAAATTTTAGATGCCTCAATTTTACCATTCATCTTGTAAAAATAATAAAATATATAATTTAATCTAATAGAACTTGTATAGTTGCCCTTGATTGATTTTAGAAGTTGATTTCTAAAACCAATTAACACTTTATTAATTTAGATCTTGACATTAATTTCAATAAATTGAAAGCATGGAAGCAAATATTATAAAAATTCTTGTTATGAAAGGCACAAAATCATGGAACTTCATTCAAGCGGTAAATGGTGGCATTTATTAATTTTGAGCAAGAAGAATACAACACTATCAATGGACTTTCCATGAATTTGAATAACTTAAAAGTAGTCACACTATAGTGGCAAACATGTAAATAAATCAAAAGCACATAACGATTGCAATTTAGTAAATAAGATGAAAAATATATAAACTTTAAAATGAGTTATCTTCTTCTATGTTGGGTTAAAAGACAAAATCCTTTTAAAAATTAATATTTCTCATAAGTTCGAGAACCAAAAAAGTTTAAATAAATTGAATATAGTTTTGAACAAAATTTTCAATTCATACCTAACAAAACTCGAATTTTTTTTTTAGTGAAATAACAAATTTTTCTGGCTGGGTTGTCACAAGCCACAAGCCATCCACTTGTTTGATTCCTTCTCCCATTTTGAAATCAAAACATAAAAAGTAGAAAGGTGGTCGGATCTAGTTTTTTCAACAGAGATAAAGAGGGAAAGACATGGCTTTTTGTGTCTCTTCCCACAGACAGTGCCACTGATGCAGTTCATGAAAATTTCTTGTAGGTATGGATCTATAAAACAGATAACAAATGGGTCAAAGGTCCACCAGGGGTGTTCCTAGTGAGGACCCTCCAATGCTCGAATTAGAGCTCATATGAGAGAATATTATATCAGATTGATTAGGGAGAAAAAATGTACCTTGCTATTGTGATGTGATTCCTTTATAAAGGCTTTAGATGGTTATTGGTTATAGAAAGTCAATTGTGTAATAATTAGCTAGCATAATCAGAAGGATATGCATAATTATAGGCAGTCTTTAGTGGTGTGTTTGGATGAGCTTCCTGTTTGAAGAGCTACTTGTCTGGATGAGCTTGAGCTCTCTTTTGTGGATCTAAATTACGCGTGATCAATCTTTGTCTACGTTTGGTTAAGCTTATTTGTGGTTGAGCCGAGCTAGTTGATCTACACATAGCTGAGTCGAGTTAGCTGATATACTCATAGCCAAGCCTAGCTAGCTGATCTACTCATGGCTAAGCTGAGCTAGTCGACTTACTCATGGCTGAACTGAGCTAGCTGATCTACTTGTGCTGAACCAAGCTAGGAGATCTACTTGTGCCGAACTAAGCTGGCCGATCTACTCATGACTGAGCCGAGCTAGCCGATCTACTTGTGGACGAAACGAGCTAGCCGATCTACTTGTGCCAAACTAAGCTGGCTAATTCATGGCCTAGCCGAGCTACTCGATCTACTCATGGCCGAACTAAGCTAGCCAATCTACTCATGGCCGAACCGAGCTAGTTGATCTACTTGTGGCCTAACCAAGCTAGTTGATCTATTTATGGCAAGCCACTAATACGGTTTGGTCCACGAGCTATCTATGAACTCGAGTTTCTAGGTCAAGTGAATATTTTGGGAAGTTATATCATTAACAATCATTTCTCTCAATTTCTTTTCATTTCCCACCATTTTGGAGAGATATTTTGGGTTAAAATTTTTTCTCCTTACTCTTCCTTTTTCTTCAATTTTCTCTTCTATTTGATGTCCAAATAAGAAAATTTAAAGAAATCAAATTTCTTTTCATTTTTCTTAATCCAACCAAAGGGTAAGTGAAATCAAATTTCTTTTATTTTCTCTTCTTTTCATTTTTCTTAATCCAAACAAAGGGTAAGTGATAACCAATTGTGATTAAAAATATGGATTTCTTCTGTTTCATAAGTAGCAACAAGACATTTGACAGCAGTCTCAAGGAGGGTAATGATCATTGTTGTTATTCTTCTATCAAATACACTAAGCATTTAAAGATTTAATACAAATCCTGAGTGATAAATGCACTACTTATTTATACCCAACAATGTAATATGGATGACATGATAATTATTTACGTTACTGCTCTTCATCAACAAGTCTCTATTCTAATATACATAGCTAAAAAACGTCTCCCTTGGCATTCATAGCAATCTCTTCAGTCCTCCAAGTAGGGAAGAGAAAGAGAGAGAGAGAGAGAGGGAGAGGGAGAGAGATACATCACTATTGATGCATTGTTTGTGGTGGTGCCATTGGGTAAGGGACAGGAACAACATAGGAAGGATGGTGTCCAGGAGGAAGCATAACAGGAGTCCCAACAGCTGATGCCACATGACCTGGAGGAGCAACTGGATGCCCAACTGGTGCACCATACATTCCTAAACCAGTCATATGGGGTTGAACCCTCAGCTTCACTACAGTTCCTATAGCGGCGGCGGCACCTGTGTCAGCTTGCTGGCCAGTAATGGGTGCTTGATGAGGTGAAACATCTCCATTGTTCACACTAGTAATGTCATGGATGCTAGACCTCCTTCTGTCTCTGTTCATTGAGTTCAAGCGAATGAAGTATTTCTGAGCATGACTGGCTACTTGAGTAGGAGTCCTTGATATCACAAAGTTTCTTGATATGCTTCTCCAATCACCTTTTCCAAACTTGTTAAGACCCAGCAGAAACAACCTGCAAAAAAAAAAGATTAGGCCAATTAACAAAAGATTTATTTTATGGGTCTGGACCAATTAATCAAATCATCATATAAAAGCAAATCTTCAATTGGAAAATAAATGAGGCAGTTTCAAGGGCAGAAAGTGCATACCTATGCTCTTCTTCTGTCCATGGAATTCCTTTTCTTCTTTCTTGGTCAGACCTTGATCTTCCTTTCCCACCATGTCCAGAAGAGTCATGTCCTAACCCCAAAACCCCACTTCCATAACCAGAATTCAATCTCTTATCTCTAGCCACTGCTCCAGAATTTCCATGAGAATCCTTAGTTGAAGATGTTGCTTCCTCTCCTCCATAATTAGGAAGGGGTATATTTCCTGCCTCTATTGCACAAACATCCTCAACTAGTAATTGGTAGTGTTGTTTCAATTCTTGAATACTTTTACCAGGCACCATAGAAGCAATCTTTTCCCATAGCTCTTTGGATTCTTCATCCTCCTCAGTCCAATGGGTAGCAATTGCATTCTCAAAAGCTTTCTCTTCTTCTCTGCTCCAAGTAATTGAAGTTTCCATGTTCAAAGAATCAGTGGGAATGAATGATAATAGTGAAAAAATGTTAAATGGATGGTGCATTCAAATTTTCTTGTTATGTGGGTCTGTTTTTACTAGGAAAGGAAAGAAAAGAAAAGAAAGGAAGATAAAAGGAAAAGAAAAAAAAAGGGTGCGCAGGATAAACTAGAGGGGACATATGTGTGTGAAGGATTAGAAAGTGAGGTAGGACATCAAACTATCAATTAAAAAGGACCACTTTGTATGATCTGTATAGGTAATTTGTCATCTTCATTTCACACTCCTAACAATTGTTTTCATGAACAGTGTGTTTGAAAAATCTTAAAATGAAAGAATTTAATGGAATTTTTTCTGGCTTTGTTCGGTAATATATTGTCATTCCAGTTGTTGTCAGCCATTTTAGTAGCTTTCAACAGTTTCACCAGCCGTTAGTTATTATACAGTGACTTAAAATAGAAAAATTAGATAAAAATAGTTGTTTAATTAATTATAAACCACTATCTCAACCTCTAAATACTATGTAATTGAACAATAAGAGAGATAATATTTTGACTAGGGTTAAAATACCGTACGCTACCTACTATTGCCGAACAATACTTTTATCAATTCTCATGTTTGAAAAGTTTAATACAACTATAATTCAATTTCTTTGACTAAAAACATATTTTGAAAGAAATAAATTCATGATAAAATTGACATGATTTTGTAAAATTCAATTCATTTAATGAAACTTTCTATTAAATACCTTAAGCATCTCTACTTAAGTTATGTTTATATCTTTATAAATAAAGAACAAAATATAAAAATACTTCATTTTACTCATCTATTATTCTAAATAATCCAATTTAAATGAATTGTATCATTTTAAAAAGTATTATAAATCTATGAATTTTCTTACATACTCATTTGAATTAATTTCTTTTAATAGAATATAATAAAATTTTATCCTAAGAATCATTTCAAATGGGGTGAAAAAGAAATTATAAGATGCATTCAATGTAAAATAATTTATATAAAACGATAGTAAATTACTTATGTGAAATTATTATTTTATTATACCATTTTTTTTTTTTATAAAACTCAATCGATTTATTCATATTAGTTCAATTTGGAAATTCACATTCTCGTCACTTTGCCTTTGATAAAATCAAATCCACTGCGAAGAAATTTATAAACTGCTCTACCGTAATTCTTAGTGGATGTCCCAATTTTAATTTAATGGTACAACCCAATTTAAGAGACATATTAATTTTAAATGATAAAAAATAATTAAAAAAAAACCAAACTAAACTTAATTATATCAAATATTAGTCTGAATTTCTATTAGATTAATTAATTTAATTTAATTCTTAAAACATTATACATAGTAGAGTAACACTATTTAAGAATGAATACTGAAATTGAATCCTAATTATAATTTTCTTTCTTTAAAATTATAAGAAAATATGATTTTTTTGATTATTTTATTAAAATAAAGTATATTTTAATTTGTGAATGATGACTCTTAGATAATAAAAAAAATTTGCTATATAGCAAATTTTTTTTATTTAGATGAATTATAATATATATATATATATATAATATTAATAGAATTTACATATAAAATAAGTACAATATATATATATTTATATCTAAGACTCCGTTTGTTTCACAGAAAATATTTTTTATACTTTTTAGCATTTGGGGCATTTCAAAAAAGGTTAATGGAAAATATTTCCCTGATTTAAAAAAAATTAAATCATTTTTAAAGAAAATAAATTCTTCTTCTCAAAAGAGAAAATTATTTTTTATTTTTTAAATTTTAATAATTTTATTAAAATATAAAAATAATTTTATAAATATAATTACAATCAAATAATAAAAAATATTTTTATATATAAATTATTTTTTACGAGTCTTAAATTTATAAAATATCGAATTAAAACAAGTTTTTTTTTCTTAGAAATAAAGTAAAAAATAAGTTTTTTTTTTTCCTAGAAATAAAGTAAAAATAAGCAAAATTAATGTAGAAAATTTCTCTTCAATTGTGGGCTAGGGTTGTCGTTGCTTTTTCTCTCTACCATAGTGGCATATTTGCAATGATGAAGTTTGTAAAATTAGTGAAGGGAGGAGGGTAGGTCCAAGAGAATCTAAACTACCAACACATCATGCACGCTTTGGCCTCCCTGTTGGAAAGCTAGTGCTGTGCACGATTCTTAAAAATTATATCGAATTAAATTTATTTTAATTTTTATTAAAAATCAAATGGGAGCTCACCGAATTAGAATTAAATTTATTTATATATTTTTTATGATTTTTTTAATTTTATTATATATTTTTAATATAATTATATATATATATATATTTATTTATGTATATATAATTATGAATTAAATATAACATAACATCATATTTTATTTGTTTACCTCTTTTTAATATATATAAATATATTAAATTATTTTATAATTTTTAATTATAAGTGTGTTATTATTACATAATACTTAATTCATAATTATATTTATATCTTATAATTAAAAATTAAATAATTAATAAATAATTAAAAGATACATTATATGATATATTTATATTATTATATTATATAATATACTTAATTTTAAATTTTATATATATATAATTTAAAAATATATTATATGATATATTATATATTAATAACCTACTTTAAATCTTAAGTGTTAACGAAGTATGGTTTTTTATATAAATAATTGCATAAACTTATTTTAAGAATTGAGAATTGAATTAAAATCGTAACGAGCTAAAATCAAATTAAAATTTTCAATTTGATTTCGATTCCTACACAAATACCGAATTAAAATCGAAACTGCATACACTTAATTGAAACTATGATCCTTACATGCCGTTTTGCTCTTTTTTACACATATTTTCCCCCTAATATCAAATTCACTGCCAGTATATTTGAAAGTTAAAAATATGTAAGAATTCAACTCAATTAATTTTTTTAATTATATTTAAAAAAAAGAGAATAAGTAAAAGAATTTAATTCTTTTAATTTAAAATTTATTTTAAAAAATAAAAATTATGTCAAAAATTATATAATTGTGTAAATATTTAATTAAATTTTTTGTTTATATATAATTTATTTTAAAGGAAATCTATTTAGTAGAGGTAGAAATTTTATACAACTTATTAATTTAATCTAAATTTATCAATCAATTTTTTAAAAAAAAAAAACTCTTAAGCTTTATTATAATTGAGAAGCATAACGGTTAAAAAAATTTTATTTTTAAAATTTTTATAATTATGTCATTTTTTTAACTTGAATAATCATTTGTAATTTTATTTAATAATTAGAATCAAAAGTACTTACATGACAATTGATTATTATGATTTTTTTTTAATATGAGAACTACATATGTGAACTCATATTTCAATAGATATTGTTTTAATTGCAATTATATATATTCACAAATAAAAAAAATCATCTTATTTAGTTGCCATTAAATACTTTAACTTCAATTTTCACCATGTAACATTTGAATTTGAAAAATAATTATAAAAATTCAATATTATTATTATTATTTTACCCTTATGCCTAATTCTAAATATATTAAAAGTTTATGAAATTAAATCTCTTTTAAAAAACATAAAAATAAGAGAGATTTTCATTAAAATAAAATATACCGTTGAAAATCTCTTTTAATGAAAATGTCATTAAATTTCGATTTCATAGGCTCACCTTGTATGGTCAATGGATCATGTACAAGGGTTCCCTAACGTTCATCTGAACAGATTAAGGTTCATTATAATTATG
Source organism: Hevea brasiliensis (assembly GCF_030052815.1). Lineage (NCBI taxonomy): Eukaryota > Viridiplantae > Streptophyta > Magnoliopsida > Malpighiales > Euphorbiaceae > Hevea > Hevea brasiliensis. The sequence continues at coordinate 90,602,794 of NC_079501.1, forward strand.
GTTTTTCAGAAGGATGTTCAGTCAAAAAGGGTCTGAAATGATGTGTCCTACATCGAAGGAAGGTGAACTTTGACAGGTTTATAGGCGAAGTTAAGCAGATTCATATTATTTATCTATTTAGCCATTAATTAATGAACTAAAATGTGGTCTACAAAGAACTCAAGTATTAAAAATGGTATGAACGAAACATTAAAGTAATCATAATGATAAAACTCAAGGATGAGAGTATTCATAATTATAATATTTAGTGACAAAATAATAATTTATCTTTAGTAATATTAAAATATTTTCACTCATCCTCAATAATAAAAATTGAGAAAAAAATGAATGGAGAGACAGAGTGTATAATAAAATCAAAGATATTTTCTTTTATTTTTTAAAATATCACAATCTAAATATTAATTATAACATAATACATGAATAAAAAAATAATTTAATAATAATAATAATAATTAATATTTCATAAAATTATATTTTTAATTTGAAAAATTAAAACTCGAATTTCAAATTACAACGCCTATATGAAAATGCTATGGGAAGGGAGAGAGGAGGTTGATATTTGATTAGTTTTATAATTATGTTTTTGGTTAATTGCAATTCCTCCAATTCAAAGGCTACAGTGGTAATCACGCGCTGTAGGGCGATGCAGAGAGAATGGAGAAATAGAGAGTTTTGTATTGGTGTGGGATATGAAGACGTGGCTTACTTTCCATTGCTAGTTGTGGCTAAAACGCGCCACAGGTACGCCTTTGGCTTCTTCTGAGCTTGGATTCTCTCTCCATGGTCTTGAATTTCTTCACTTGCCATCGCAAAATAACAGTAATTTTTATAGAACGTCACTAAATTTTACTTCTATTTTACTTTCTTTTTTTTAATTTTAATTTATTATTAAAAAATTTTTAAATTTTAATTTTATTTCATAAAATTTTATAACATATCAAAATAATGAAATTACATTTTTTTTCTTTTCTTATACTCAATAAATATCGATCGTTTCAATCACTATCTAGATTTATCACAAAAATATCAATGTCGTCAGAATGATATACTTTCTGAAAAGGAAAAAAATTTACCCTTTATTAAAAAATACTCAAACTGTATTTGTAAAAGTCAAAATATAATTTAGAAGATTTTTTAATCTAAAAATCTGTTCTTGAAAATCTATTCTTGTAGGTTAGAAAGATTTTTTGTGAAACAAAATTAAAATTTAGGGATTTCAATAACAAATTTAAGTTTCTTATCTTTGTTCTAATGTTAATGAAGAAGAGATTACATCAAGTCAAAACCATATGAACACTTTAAACTCTTCAAGAGGAGATGTTTGATGGATTGAAATTAAAACTTATTCTTATATGAGAAGGAGTTTATATGAGATGCATCCAAAATTCTTTACAACCTAATGAAAAAGAGTTGTGAGTTATTATTAGAAGACACTCCACATCAGAAAATTAAACTAAATAGTGTCAGCCTCAACCATCATTCTCATTTGCCAATTGACAATTTGTACAAGAGATAAGACTGCAATCTAATATCAATCTTCCTTTCATTATCAGCAGGAATCTAATGTACAACAAAATAGAACTGAAAGACCAGTTCATACTTGAATAATAATCACATATTTTTAACAGTAAGGACTTACCTAACTGCTGCTGCTGTAGGAGTAGATGCTAGAATTTCAACAGTGACAATCCCTCTATAAGGTTCTTGCTTCTCTAAAAATTCTTACAGTTGGGGTGACAAAAACAAATGACCGACATATTTTCTTCTGGAAATGTTCTTGACCAACACATTTCAGTACTGCAAGGCAAAGAATAAAAACATTGTTTTAAGTATAAAAATCTACAGGGGAATTTTGCCCCAAGTAATTATACAGATCAACAACTTACGATGTCAGAACAAAAACAACACCAGTCCTTATTTTACAGTTAAATGGAAAATGATGTGCATCCTACATTAAAAAGTTCACAAAGTACAGAAGTTCTTCCAGATGCTTCCATCTCATGACCTTCTTTCAAAAAAATAAAATAAAGAGCAACATTCAAAACCTATAATAAGTTGCATCAACAAAAGTTTAGCGGCTGCCAAATATTAGAACGCTACTTCTTTTATCATTCTTCCGGTTCTGAAGAAGCATTGCAGAAGCCAAAGAAAGCTTGCCATATTCACCTATTTGACCTTTAACAGTACCTGGGCAATAAGAACATGTGACACACCAATCCCCATAAAAGGAGGCTATTTAACATTGACAAAACCCAAACTAAATTTGGCACACAACCCAAGATAGCTAAAAAGAAGACCGGTTAAAACCATTTAACACATAAGAAAAGGCATCTAGCTCCATTATCTTCTGAGGAGAACCCATTCTACCAAAAACACCTTACTTGGGGGACAATTAATACAAGAAAGAGAAACCTCTCCATCTCCTTAATCCTCATAGGAGGTTCATCTTACCCTCTTGCTTTCTTCATTGTACGCATTTATTTTAATGCCATTTTATCAGTGTTAGAGCCAAAGACATCTCTGGCCCCATTCACATCCATTGTGGGAAAGACCTTTTCAAAAAAAGCAAAGTCTTTTCTAAATTCTAACTAAACATCAGGACCACAGAAGGATCTTCCAAAAGCAGGCCAATCAATAATAAGCAGTAACTTAACGATTATTATGATTCATCTGGATAGAGCTTTGAAAATCAAATTGAGTCATGCCACCCTTTCTAAAACTTTGCCTGGACATATCAAAAGCAGGATCTTTTAAAATAGCACTAACTAGAGACAAGCAGCGACTTCAGAACTATTGTGATTCATTCTAATCAAACTTTTTATCTCTGCATGCAAGTGACTTCAAGATTAAATCATTTATGCGTGTGCATGCGTATTATAATTATAAAAAAGTCAATTACTATAATTGAATAAAGATTACCATGGTACATACATGTAGCTGCAGCCACAATAATTTCTTTTTCAAAAATTTTTTAACTTTAGGAATCAAAAATTACATTAAATGCATGGATTTGCAAAATTTTGACTAAAACCAAGTAAAAGCAACTAATAAATCTTTATACACTGTTTACAAGTTAAGTTCATCATAAATCCAAAGATGTAACATCTAACCTAGTCATGTCACCAGTCAACCCCAAAAGAAGCCATGATTCTAAACGCAATTTGCCAAATAGAAAAATGTAAAGATAGAAGGATTAAGTTACATCATTCAAATAAAATAAGCTGAATATAGTCTTGTGAGCTAGTATTTAATTTTTGGCAAGCAAAGTCAAGTTTAATATTTGAAATCATAATAGTTCTGTAATAAAGTCAACTGTTTAGCATGAAAAATATGACAAAAGAGCAAAATTAGGTATAATCACTGCAAGAATTTATAAAGGTCTGAAATATTTAAGACCTTTGATTTAATGCTACGAATGGCCATTGCCATTGCATAATGTTTGTCACCTACACCTTTTCTTTTCCCTGTCACATAACAGGGGAAAAAGGTAATAAACGTCTAAAATCCTTCATGTAATGGCAGTTACATTAAATTAAGGCCATTATTTAAAAACAATGGGTGCACAAATTCATGAGAATCCACGTGCAAAACATTTTTATCCATTAAGCAGTATACACTGAGCACCAACGAGGTTTCATCTTATTACAGCAACTCAACTCAACTAAGCTTTTATCCTAAAAATTTGGAATCGGCTATATGAATTCTTTTTCTCCACTCTAAACGATTTTCATCTTATTACAGCTTAGGAAAAAAATAATTTGTCCATTGTCCTCATTTTTTTACAAAGAAAGCATCTTTTAACCAAGCATCAATGCTATGTTCTGCATCTCATGCTAGGCATTTCAATAGTACAGCTCTCTTCCTAGTGGCACAAATTCTTGCTAATCCAGACATTTGCTTGATATGATCCATCTCTTCTGATGACATCATCTGTCATAAAAAATTCTTTACAAAAAAATGTCAAATTCCTATGATCATAAGCCACCCTCTTTTGATATTTATCCTTAGGGAACAGGGCTATAGACCTATTCTTTCTCATGCAACAGGGCTGTGGACCTTTGCCCAATTGCCTTGGTGGGAAATAGCAAAATAACAGCAAGAAAAGGCAGGACAGAAAGAGAGAGGGTATTGAAACTCAGTCAAGCCTGCACAGCAAATCTGGAAAAAGATCCATTTAGATTGCTATGATATAAGCTTTTCCTATGAAAACCCAGCAGAAACTAAAGCAAGTGGACCTGACAATTCTGGCTACAACATGGCAGAATCTTGATATCTTGTAAATTTCTAGTGGATTCACAATGAGATTCCACCTAAAATTTTGCACACATGCACGAGAGAGAGAGAGAGAGAGAGAGAGAGAGAGAGAGAGAGAGGTCATTGCAAGCATAATATTAATTATTAAATTGAGTAAATTTCTGATAATCTTATCTCTATTCACATTGTTGCTTGTGTATCCATTTAATTGGGAATTGACAATAACATCATTAATGAATCAAGTCAAGCATAAATAGAGATCTATGCCTATGGAATCCGCAGATCTCTACAGGCAGGATTCTTCAGTGATTTCCATAAAAACATGAATAGTCCGACTCCTTCAATAATTACCAAAATTTTATTAAATGATAAATTCAATCTATCAAAATTCCTTAGTTTGAATAATCACTGTGACAGAATAAATTCACACTCTGAAACTTAACATTAAGCAAGTCATGAATACAGCCAAACTAGTATAGGCATAATCAACAAGAACAACTCAACTCAACTAAGCCTTTATCCCAAAAATTTGGGGTTGGCTATATGGATTCTCTTTCTCCACTCTAAACGATTTTGGGTTAAATCCTCGGAAATGTGTAATGCTTCTAGGTCATGTTGTACTACTCTCCAACAAGTCAGTTTCGGCCTACCCCTTCTTTTCTTTCTATCCTCTAACCTAATGTATTCTACTTGTCTAACTAGAGTCTCCATATGTCTACGCTTCACATGACCAAACCACTTTAATCTTCCTTCTCTCAACTTATCCTCAATTGGCACCACTCCTGCCTTTTCTCTAATACTCTCATTACGAACTTTATCTAGTCTAATATGGTCACTCATCCACCTTAACATTCTCATTTTCGCAACTTTTAGCTTAGACACATACGACTCCTTCAGTATCCAACACTCACTACCATATAACATGGCCAGTCGTATGGCTATACGGTAAAATTTTCCTTTCAACTTATTGGGAATCTTGCGATCATATAAAACTCTCATGGCACGTCTCCACTTCAACCATCTGGCTTTAATCCTATGACTAACATCCTCCTCACATCCGCCATTTACTTGAAGGACTGAGCCAAGATATTTAAAGTGATCACTTTGAGACAGTACCACTCCATCCAAACTAACTCCTTCCCTATCACCAGTTTGGCCTTCACTAAACTTGCAATCTATGTATTCTTTCTTCGTTCTACTTAACTTAAATCCCTTTGACTCAAAAGACAAAAAGCTAAATGAAAACACAAATCTATATCTAATGCATCACAAACTTAATACCCTCAAAATGTCAATACAACAACACAACTAAGCTTTGTTTGATCAAACTGTTGATACATTTAAAAAAAGAGATGAAAACCCTATTGCTTGCAAAGAATGGAAGAAATGGGATTAATACGATTCGCGGTTATTGGAAAATTGAAAAAAAAACCAGACAATGTAAAAACGACATAGTAATTCTGGGAAAAGACAATTAACTTCCACCATCCTGCCCTTTTTCTCAGTACCTACTAATCACACCACTAAGTAGTGGCTTTGTCATATGCAAGATGAAAACAAATTGCCTGGATAAGCATTGCATCGCATATTAAAGCACCTTGTTGAAGGAATCACAAGGAAGAAGCTAGGAATAGAAAGTACAATAAACGGATATATCAGCAATTTAGCACAAAGAATTACTACTCAGTACAAAATAGTAAAAAGCCCTCTATAGTTCTCCAGTCCTTTGTTAAATATATTATTAGAAGTAATTCATTTTGCAACTCCATATAGACTCACATCAATAATCACAATAATACTGAGAACATGATTTAAATTATTCTTGGGCCGCTCCTATGAACAGAAATATAGCAGGCCTAACATGATTCAGAAAATTATACGATATACTCCCTCAGATAAAAAAGGTCACTCAATTGGGCGAAATTAATGCCTTCATTGATGTTTGCAAGAATGGCACAAGTGATTATTATTATTATTATTATTATTATTATTATTATTATTTTAAAAAAGTGAAATTAAAAGGAAACAAGGACTATTTAGAGAAAGTTATATATGAAGGGAAAAGGAGATATGAAAAATCATTTACCTCAATTTCTCTATTGAGATGCCTTTCAATGGAATTGAAGGAATCAATAGCCTCCAATTCAGAAATTTTAGATGGGAATAGTTGTATGTAAGTCTTCATTCTTGCTTGCCTCTATAGTCTATGTTGTTCTTGTTCAGCAACAACATGCCGTCTTTAAAACCGTGGAGTAAAGTTAGGCCCTTTCAGAAAACGCCTGAACAGTGATGAAAAGAAAAACTTAATAACTGTTATGGAAAGTCAATCACTATATTATTTCTCTGTATATTCTGTATTCTATATTCCTATTTAGGATCTCTTATTTAGGATTTCTTCCTAATTAATATAACACAATTATAGGAATCAATTGTATATATATAACCATGTACAGATTAATTGAAATTAAGGAGAATCATCTCTTTCTACATGGTATCAGAGCAGGTTCATTAAGGAATCTAAATCTGGAATTTTTTTTTTCTTGTCTGTTTCTAGACTGAAATCCACTGTTACCCTAGGTCATCTATCTAGGGTGATTATTTGTTCTCACCACCCAGCTCAGAAGAGACTTTGGCCGCCGACCAACCGTCCCTTCTGATCCGGTCGCCGGAATCCAAGCGCGTGAGGCTCACACGCCTAACTCAGGTTCTCGTCGTTTCTTCACTCGCCGGAGCGTGAAGGCGCGACCGCCGGCCGTTTCGACTCCGATCAGTATCGCCGGCGTCACCTCAACCCCCTCATTCCACCACTGTGGGCTGTTGCCTGATCCAGTACACCATTAAAGGACTTCTGAGGTTTGACTCTCAGATCTTATTTCGGTATTTGCTTGATTTGTGATTTTGGGTTATTTTGCGGCTGTAAGCACTTTGAATTAGCGTTTCGGTTAGTTTTCTTTGTCTCAACCAATGGCGAACAATAAGAATGTTATTTCTGACGTGATTCCGGTGATGACTACGATCACGGAACACAAACTTAATTGTTCGAATTACCTGGAGTGGAGTAAGACTATTATGGTCTATTTGCGTAGCATTGATAAGGATGATCACCTTACTAAAGACCCACCTACTGATGATATACAGCGAACTTGGCTAAGGGAGGATGCTCGATTGTTTTTGTAGCTTCAGAACTCGATTCACAGTGAGGTAATTAGTTTAATTAATCACTGTGAATTTGTTAAGGAATTAATGGATTACTTAGATTTTCTGTATTTTGGTAAAGGGAATATCTCCCGTATTTATGATGTTTGTAAGGCATTCTACCGTGCTGAGAAAGAGGATAAGTCTCTCACGGCTTATTCTATGGATTTTAAACGGGTATATGAGGAACTTAATGTATTGTTGCCTTTTAGTCCTGATGTGAAAGTTTAGCAGGCCCAACGGGAGCAACTGGTTGTTATAAGTTTTCTTGCAGGCCTTCCTTCAGAGTATGAGACTGCTAAATCTCATATTCTCTCCAGTTCTGAGATTTCCTCTTTGCATGAAATATTCACACAGGTCCTTCGCACTGAGAGTACTCAATCTTCACAGCTTGCCAGTAGTGCTCTTATTAGCCATAATCTAGATGGACAACAGGGTAATAGAAGAGGAAGTAGAGAAGGAATTACAGGCAACAGAGGTAATCAGCGTAATGGGAAAGCTAGTTCCAATCAGGACTCAAGAGGAGTCATTTGTTATTATTGCCATGAACCTGGCCATACAAAATATAATTGTCCGCAACTTCAGAGAAAAAATCAATGATCACAAATAGCAAATATTGCAGTAGAGGATTCTACAGTATCTTCCTCTGAGAAAACTGTTTTGGTATCTGCAGAGGATTTTGCACAGTTTTTCCAGTATCAGGCATCTCTAAAGCCTACCAATTTCCTTGTCACTGCGATCGCCGAGTCAGGTAAATCCACTACATGCCTTGAGTCTTCCTCATCGAAATGGGTTATTGATTCTGGTGCTACAGATCACATGACGGGTAATTCTAGTCTTCTATCTGCTTTTCAGTCTAATCTCAATTCCTCTACTATTACTTTAGCTGGTAGTTCTACTTCTTGTGTCATAGGTTCTGAAACTGCAAACCCGACTTCGTCAATTTCTTTATCATCTGTTTTGTGTCTACCAAAATTCTCTTTTAATCTACTTTCTGTTAGTAAACTTACTCGTAACTTAAATTGTTATGTTTTTTTTTTCCTGACCAGTGTTTGTTTCAAGATCTTACAACGAAACAGATTATTGGTAGAGGACGTGAGTCAGGTGGTCTCTACATTCTGGAAAATCATGTACCGCGATCGCTTGTTTGCTCCAGTACCTTAACACCTTTTGAAACTCATTGTAGATTGGGTCATCCTTCTTTGTCTACCATGAAGAAGCTATGTCCTCAGTTTCAGTCTCTATCAGTACTAGAATATGAGTCGTGTCAGTTTGCAAAACATCATCGTTTGCCTTCTGTGTCTAGAGTCAATAAACGGGCTTCATCCCCTTTTGAGTTAGTTCATTATGATGTTTGGGATTCTTGTTCTGTTACTTCTAAAACTGAATTTTGTTATTTTGTTAATTTTGTTGATGATTACTCTCGTGTTACCTAGTTATATTTAATGAAGAATCATTCTGAGTTGTTTTCTATCTTTTATGTCTTTTGTAATGAAATCAAAACTCAATTTAATATTTTTGTGTGCATATTAAGAAGTGACAATGCAAAAAAATATTTTTCAGCACAATTTCAGTCTTATATGACAAAAATGACATTCTTCATCAGTCTTCCTGTATTGATACCCCATCCCAAAATGGCATGGCCAAAAGAAAAAATCAGCATCTTCTTGAGGTAACTCGTGCTCTTCTTTTTCATATGAAAGTTCCTAAACACTTTTGGGTGGATGCAGTTTCTACGGCATATTTTTTTATTAATCGTATGCCGTCTTCTGTCCTTAATGGGGATATTCCTTATATTGCTTTGTTTCCTACAAAATCTTTATTCTCTGTTGAACCCCGTATTTTTTTGTTGTACTTATTTTATACGTGATGTTCATCCACAGATTACTAAATTGGATCCGAAGTCTCTCAAATGTGTCATCCTTGGGTACTCCCGGCTCCAAAAAGGGTACCATTGTTTCTCTCCTACTCTTAATCGTTATCTTGTTTCTGCAGATGTCACTTTTTTTAGTCCACTCCATTCTTTCCTCAATCATCTGTGTATAAGAGTCGGGGAGAGGAGGATGATTTCTTAATATATACTGTCCAACCTATGTCTAGTCCTCTCCCACAGCCTGTTCCTTATGTTTCTAGACCTACTCGACCTCCCGTTGTTCATGTTTATTCCAGGAGATTGGAGATTCCTGACTCAGATCCTCCACCAGCTACTTCATTGGGAAATCCTGTACCTCATACTGATCATGATTCTGACCTAGACTTACTCATTGCTCTTCGTAAAGGTAAGCGTTCATGCACTTACCCTATCTCTTCTTTTATTTCTTATCATCAATTGTCTTCTGGTTCTCGGTGTTTTGTTACTTCTTTTGACTCTGTTCCTAGCCCTAATACTGTTGGTGAGGCACTGTCTCATCCTAGCTGGTGTGCTGCTATGAAAGAGAAAATGGATGCTTTAGATACTAATGACACATGGGAACTGTTGCCTTTGCCCACTGATAAGAAAGCTATTGGTTGCAAATGGGTATTTAAAGTAAAGGTAAATCCTGATAGTTCAGTGGCTAGGTTAAAAGCACGCCTTGTGACAAAAGGATATGCTCAGACATATGGGGTTGATTACTCCAACACTTTTTCTCTTGTAGCTAAACTTACTTCTTTTCGCTTGTTTATCTCTTTAGCAGCTACATATGATGGGCCCCTGCACTAATTAGATATCAAGAATACTTTCCTTCATGGTGATCTTCAGGAAGAGGTGTATATAGAGCAACCACCTGGGTTTGCTGCTCAGGGAGAGTTGGGTAAAGTTTATAGACTTCGGAAGTCTCTTTATGGCTTGAAACAAAGTTCTAGGGCCTGGTTTGGGAGATTCAGTGAAGCAGTACAAGAATTTGGTATGCAAAAGAGTAAGTGTGATCACTCAGTATTTTATAGGCAATCTGAGGCTAGTCTAATTCTCCTGGCAGTCTATGTGGATGACATTGTCATTACTGGGAGTGACTCTACAGGTATTTCATCTCTTAAAACCTTCCTCCAAACTCAGTTTCAGACTAAAGACTTAGGATTGTTAAAGTATTTCTTGGGTATTGAAGTTATGAGAAGTAAGAAGGATATTTTCTTGTCTCAAAGAAAATACGTCCTCGATCTATTGATAGAGATAGGAAAATTAGGTGCTAAGCCTTGCAGTACACCAATGACTCCAAATTTACAATTGTTAGCAAGGGATAGTGAGTTGTTTAAAGATCCAGAGAAATACAGGAGATTGATAGAAAAATTGAACTACCTTACAGTCACTCGTCCTGACATTGCTTATGTCGTTAGTGTGGTAAGTCAGTTTATGTCTTTCCCAACTATTGCTCATTGGAAAGCCTTGGGACAAATTTTGTGTTATCTGAAGGGCGCTCCAGGAGGAGGTTTGTTATATAGTAATCATGGGCATTTGAATGTTAAATGTTTTTCAGATGCCGACTGGGCTGGATCTAAGGTTGACAAGAGGTCAACTATTGGATATTGCATTTTTGTTGGAGGAAATTTGGTATCTTGGAGAAGCAAGAAGCAGAGTGTAATTTCTTGATCTAGTGCTTAATCGGAATACAGAGTCATGGCACAATCAGTATGTGAGGTAATGTGGATACTTCAATTACTAGATGAGACAGGTTTTAAGACCTCCCTGCCTGTGAAATTGTGATGTGAGAATCAAGCTGCTCTCCATATTGCTTCTAATCCGGTGTTTCATGAGCGGACCAAACATATTGAGATTGATTGTCACTTTGATTGTGAAAAGATTCAACAACAGATCATCTTAATAGGACACATCAAAACTGGAAAGCAGTTAGGAGATATTTTCATAAAAGCTCTAAATAGAGCTAAGATTGACTATACTTGTAACAAGTTGGGCATGATTAACATCTATGCTCCAACTTGAGGAGAAGTGTTATGAAAAGTCAATCACTATATTATTTCTCTATATATTCTGTATTCTATATTCCTATTTAGAATTTCTTATTTAGGATTTTTTTTCCTAATTAGTAAAACACACTTATAGGAATCAATTGTATATATATACCCATATACCCATGTACAGATTAATTGAAATTAAGGAGAATCATCTCTTTCTACAATAACAATCACTGAAAACTTGAATTGACCTAATTAGAATGAAGGAATCAGAAGCATCTGAACAAATTGAAAAAGAAGGAAGAAATGGATCAATAAGAAATATTAATAGTGGTATCAACTATTCATTGCTCGTATAAGACCAACCAATTTGATCTCATCCGCTTTGATAAGAACTTCCCCACACCTCTTGCTGATAGGCTTGCCAAGAATTCAAAAGTGTTAAATGGGGGGAGAGGAGGAAGGTTAACAAATGGAGAAGACCCTTCTGACGGTGTGGTTGCTCTAAATTATGGGCCAAAAGGAGCCAAGAAGTTGGTGGTGAGCTCCAAGAAATGCTGTCGCAATATCTCATTATTGACAACCGACATTGATTCCTCAACCCTTGGACACATCCCTGCGTCAATAAGTCCATTCAAAATAGAAGTGTAGAGCAAGTCGATGCAGCATAAGTGCTCCAAATGACTTCCTAATATTCTGCCATGAGGCAAAGAGGACCATCTCTCTTAATTTAACAGCATTCAACAGGCTTGAACGAGAAAACTTCTTCAAGGAAAGCTGCTGAAGGCCCAATCCTTCAGGTCTTCCAGGCATTCTACCAGTAGATGACCTGTTTGAAAAGGGAAGCCTTTTGAATTAGCAGGAACGCTTCCCACCAAAACAATGTGGGGAATATTAAGAAGTGCTTTGGGGAAAAACCAGTTTGTCACTTCCAAAACTATTGGAGGGAAAGTGTCACCTTGTTGAAGTGAATTCAAATAAGCAAATCCAGGATCATGGATGGTGAAACACAAATCAACACTACATAATAGTGGTGCAATCAAACTTACAAGACTTGCTACTGCCTGACTGCACTGGGAAGGTGTTGGTCCTATGATAAGAATGGGCTCGCCAATAAGTAACAACTCCCATAATACCCATAGTTGCAACAAAATCACCCGGAACGTACCAAAAATATCTGAATCATGAAAAAGTCCCCGTGGTATTGACTGATTTGTTGGAAGAAAAGGAGCTATATAGGAAGAGGACTCTTCAAACATCCCATTTTCCAGGGGCAAGCTATGAGCAAGCAGCAAGTTAACTTTAAGCATGGCATTCCCAATAGAAAGCTCCACTACATGGCATTCCCAATAGGAAGCTCCATTAGCTTACCAGGTACAGAGTCAGGTCACATTGAAACAAACATAAGCAGCAATATGCTTAAGAGCTTTCTTTCCCATGACGAAATATAAAGGACCCATGATTTGTAACAAAGGCCTAAAGACACCAGAGTATGGATTATAAGATAATATCACTACATATTTTTGTTCCCCACCACGCTTTAGCCTCTCATCGTGTCTTTGCCTATTAAACACATATCATCAATTCCTGTTATCTCAGATGCAGTCACATTGCTTTGTTCAGAACCCTTCTGCCTCCGAATACGGAAAAAGAATATGCAATCGTGAATGCTTGAAAGAATCTGGTGCTGGGCAACAGAATCTGGAAATGAACTAAAAGCAACGTCAAGTTCCTCTTCATTTGTGAGAAAACCAGTTGGGTAACACTCTTTAATGAGCTGACCTTGTTCAAGATCAAATCTAATGATACAAAAAGCAACCACCCACTGCTGCAAAGCTTCTGGATCAATTTTTAAATTAAGCTCTGGTTTAACAGAAAATGAAGGCGATCGACTAACTTCTGGGTTATTCAACAACCTAATTCATCCATAAAAAAAAGCCAATTCTCTTCATCTTCAATCACAATTTCCTGCACAATCTTCATGGTTTTTACAGGCTAAGGGGACAGCTCCTCGGCTATTCAGCTGCTTTTCCAGTCAATTTCTTCCGGGATTACTCCTCTTAAGCAAATGTAATGAGAAAATCCAAGCCTACAAAAAGAAACCCTTTTCCTTAACAAGCAATGCAAAAACGATGCAACAAAAGCATTGTTCAATAATCAGAATCTCAGAGAACTAAAAGTGGGAATTCAGAAACTTACCTGAACTGAAGAACCCAGGTTCAGTTATTGCATGAATAAATCTGGAAAAGCCAAAAACGGATACCCGATCAGCCAAACAAAAAGGGGTCTGCATCAGAATAGATGAGGTTAGAAGAAAATGTAGTTTTTGGTGAGCTTCCTCAGTAACTGAATGAATTGCAGAGAGGTTATGGAATTATGAGCGTAGATGGTGAATATGTAAATAATTAATGGGCTTTTGCTTTCAAAAGGGAAGAATTTGTGGGTTTCACAGAAAAACAAGCATGCGTAAGGTCTCTTCCAAGCTCAGTTAAATTTTTTTTTTTTTTTTTTTTGAATTCCAAGCTCAGTGAACTCAGGAAAATGGCAGTTTTAATAAAATTATAATCTTGTGAATGTGAAGGAAAATGCTTGAGGCTTTCAATAAATTTTTTTTCATGGAATTTAATTGTATTTCATATTTTATCAGTATAATTTGAAAAAAAAAATTATACAGTTTTAGGCTACAACTAATTCTATTAAATTTTAAAAAATGCTCATATTAATAATTTGGAGAAATTATAATTTAATTTACTATCAAGTGGTTTGGCGTGCATTTACTAGAATAATTTTTTAAAATTTGTAAAAAATATATATATAACTTTGCCTAAGAGGGCAAATTGTCGAGCATTGAAAAAAAAAATAGACTAAATTAATTTAGTCCATTAAATATTTTATCTAATTTATTATTAATTATATTAAAAATATAAAAAATAATATTATAAATTTATAATATAAATTTTATCATGAAATAGTCTCATATTTTATAATATTTATTATTTTAATTATAATATTATCATTTTAAACTATCAATATTCTAAGAATATTATATATTTAAATTAAAAGAATTTAATTGAAATTTTATTATTATATTATATTATTTTATAATTACTAAAAATTAAAAAAAAATAACCTGTACAATTTGACATCTAATTAGTAATGGCACCACATATGTTGTTATATAAATATCCTATGTTACGTGAATTTAATTTATATTTATTAATTTATTGTTAATTAATTTATATATTAATTAATTATTATAAATTTATTGTGATGTAAAATTTTTGATAGAGTAAAAAAAATATTTTTTTAATTATATCATTAAAGATAGTTTAAAGAGTGAAAATAAATAAATTTCAATAATTAAATTATACTCAACATAAATTATATAAAATTTAATTGAATTTTACATTTTAAATTGTGTCATACTAAATTGAAAATTTTATTTCAAACGAATTTGACTAAAATTTATTTAAATTGAACTCTAAATTAATTTATAGTTGAATTGTATCAAACATTATACTACTTTTTGGTACTATACTTTATATTATGTAAAATCTAAGGGAATTGACTTACTAACTTATTGATTTTCTGGTTGAAAAGGTGTGGTTTTAGAAATTTTGAAATCTTTAAAGATTTTAGGATTTCTTCATTTATAATAAATTAGGGTAATTTTAAAAAAAATAAAAAATAGAAATTTGTTTTTATATAAGTTTGTCAAATGGAAAGCTAAAAGTCATATTTTTCAAATGTTTTCTAAATAAAAACAATTACTTTTTTATAATCAAAATTATAGTATACTTTTGCTTTAGCTAAAATTGAACAATTAATTATCAAAATAATTATTTTAAAATAATAAAAAATTAATTATTTTATTATAAAATAAATAAATAAGCCCTATTACAATTTTATAATATTTTTTATTATGAAAGATATGAACAATTTTTTTAATTTTTAATTAAAAAATTATTTATTATTATTAATGTAATACCCTGATTTTTTTTAATAAAATTCTTTTTATAAATATTGATAGTATTTTAACATTGTATATTTGATTTAGATAATTTATTGCAAAGTGAGATAATTTGTTAATAATTTTATTTAATTTATAACTAATAAATTATATTACATGATGTTAAATTGTGCTTAATCCTACTTTTTTAGCTAAGAAATAAATAATTTATGTATTTGATTGCTTTAATATCATTTAGTTATTTTAATATATTTTATAAGATTATTTTGAAGCTTTGGATTTAATCTTTTGGACTATTGAATTTTGATTATAATTTTATGTTTTGACATTTTTAAATTTAGTATAATTGCTACTATTCTTATTAATAATATTATTATGTTTAATTAATTTATTAAGTAAGAGTTTATTTTAAATATAATAATATTTTAATACTATTTTGATTAAGGGTTTAATAAAGCTATTTTAATACAATACAATATATTTAAAAGTTAAAAGTATAAATAAATAAATAAATATATATATATATATATATATATATATATATATATATATATATATATATATATATATATATATAAAAGAAAAGTTGAATGAAATTACAACTTGCTGCAAAACTTTGGGCAGGGTGATTCAGTGGCAGGTTTTTTTTTATAAAAAAAAAAAATCAAATTTCGAAACAGCATTCCCCCTCCCCCCTTTTTCTTTCTTCTCTCTCTCTCTCTCTCTCTCTCTCGTAAACTCCCTTTCTCACCCCATTTTTGCTCTGGCCAACCACCATCACTACCAATGAGCCACCTAGACTAGACCTAATCGACCGATGACCTTCCAACAGCCATGAACAATGGCCAAATATGCACAATGACGTGAAGATGGAGGAGAGAGAGAGAAGGGGGGGGGGGGGGGAATGCGCACGATAGCCAACTTCATATGCTCATTTCAGTGCTGTAAGGCTTCAAATGTATGTGATTCTAGTGGCAACGACTTCCCCTCACTACCAACTTTCTTTTCCAACCAATGGATCTCGATTTGGTGGCTGAAGGAGAGAGAAATGAGAGAGAGAAAATGGGTCTCTCCAAGGCTTTCCGATGAGATTCCCGACAATCTAACCATTGAATCGATGATTCAAGACCACTGTTGAACTCAAAGCGACGAAATCTTTGAGATGGGACTTACCCCATTTCGATCAGACTCGGTTGGAAAAATGCGATCATCGGATAGTCCAGATCGCTTGGTGAGATTTTTGACCCTTTTCGATGCTCGTAAATTAAATATAATTACATGATAATTATTAACAATTTATGGGCTTCGTTTAGGTGCGATCGAATCAGCGATAGCTCACCAGCACTCAGGACCAAGTTTTCGACCCGTTTTGATTGTCCGACGAGTTATCCCAAAAAGGGGTTATATTTATAATCATTCCTAATGTTTTTGGATGTTCCAAATGTGTTCTAGGTAGTAGGCAAAGGTAGTCTCTAACTCAAATTGTGTAGTTTGTTCCTTATTTAAACTAGCTGGTCAAAATTATAAAATATTCTTGACTTAGTAAAACTAAGTAAAATGAGTTAAATTAATATAACAATTGTTAGTAGTATGCCCTAGAGCATATCATTTAGTATGTATATTGTATATATTTTATTAATAAAAAGTAATTTTACTTTTCCATTTACATAATGCATTTATGTGTAATAGAAAATATCCATTGATATTTTGTTAGAAATTTTATTCTTAAGTTGTTAAGAATATGAGTGACAGTATTTCTAGCACAAAGTATTATAAATTGGTTCACAGTCGAGGATACTTCACATAGGACATGACTTATCCTGAAAGATTGTATTCATGTTTATTCCCAAGGTATTTATATGAGATATAAATAAGATGGAATGGTGAGTCTCATGCCACATGACAAACATGATAGGCACACATGATAAGTAGGCCGAACTAGTGACGCATATGACAAGCACATGGAGTTTACTCTTGTCAATGCGTTGTCATATATCATATCAGTGCATATAATCTTTAGACCTGAGATAACACAGTTATCTTGTATATAGGTGGTTTGAGTTTAATACTGCTTTCATACTTGTACTGTGTATAGGTATATGGGCATGTGTTGGCTCCTACTAGTTATATATGGAGGTAGGTGTTGATTAAGATGGAATCTGTTACCCTAAGTAAATATGGATAAAGTCCTATGTTCATTTAATTATTCTTGATGTTTCAAGTTCCTAGCCAGGATAGACAGATTTAGTCAGAAAAGAGTTTCTGACAAGAAAATCTAATTAATCAAGAACTAGAATTAAAAGAGAACATAATGTTCATAGCAAATGGGGTTTGACATTAACCATGACTCCGGCTCGAATTGGGATTTTGTAACAAAGAGGTTTAAGTGCATGATAACATATGATTATAGATTCATTTAAGGTATTCCTTGTTACTGATTGGGTGGTCATGACATGCTATGCTAGGTGTCAACCATGGTCTACGAGATGCCTAAAATGATTTAGAGAAATCATTTATGGTAAGAAAGAGTTCTGATGATATTGAGAGTTAATATCATATCTCATTGCCAATTAGTGATGAGCCTAGTGAGTCACACATATACACAAGTTAATCACCAAGTTAAATATGATTTAATTGATTAATTAAAGAGTTTAATTGATTAATTAAATAGGTTTGGTTTGCAATAAGATTGCAAAGTCCCTAGCATGGCTTGAAACTAAATTTAGGTTATTGGATGTATAATATAAGTTAAATTTATATTTAAAGTATTTAAATATAAATTTAATAGTGAGAAATTAATTAATAGAGATTAATTAATTAATTTATATTTGATATCAATTGATTAGAAGAGGAGAAATAATGATTTTGGGTTGAGAACTCAAAATTACAACATAAGAGTAATTTGGTCATTTCACATGGTGACATGTGGCACCATGAGATGGTGACACATGGCACCATATTAGCTTGTCATTGGTCTTCCTATCATGTAAGATGATCAAAGTCAAGATTAAGTCTAGTTTTGACACTTGGCTTAATGTGATTGAGTTAATTAAAAAATAAGATGCAATGTGATAGTGACATGTGGCATAGGGTTTAAGTGATTTATTACCTAATTATATAAAAGGGAAAAGAATGAAAAATAAAACATAACACTCCTCTCCTCAAAGGTGGCGGCAGCCAACATTCTCCCTGTCCTCTTCTTCTTTTCTCATCAATTCAAAGAGAATTGCCCAAATTTCTTTGAATTAAAATTGCTATAAATTGTTTCTAGTGTTCTATACATACATACTACCTCTCTAAAGGCAAAAACCCAATTTACAATTGGTTGGCAAAGGCTTCAGAAGCAAATTGGGAGCTGCCCATTGGTGATCTTGGTGTGGACAAGCTAGAGAGACAATACTTGGGGTCCTAGGTGCTTCCTAAAGGTGTCAATCACATCCATATTGCATAAAAGAGGTTAGTGCTCAAACTCCTCTTTTAAACTAGGGTTTAAATGAATTAATTTGTTAATTCACAATCTTGAATGGCAAACATAGATCCTAATACATATTAAAAGTGTTTTAATATGCAATTGAGCATTGAATTTAATTAGGCACATAAGAAATGTGGCATGATGCATATAACCCTAGAAGAAAATTTTTTGAAATACAATACTCTAATGAACAACTTTCATGCTTCCGCTCCTTCAACAATGATGTAAAGGACCTCCAGGAATATTTTCATAATTTTTAAAGTATTGAAAGTAATTATTTGGACTGTAGAGGAGTTAGAAACTCGAGTTGAAGTTTGGAGGATTAGGTCTAGATTAGGATTCTTGTAGGCTGAGGCCCTGTGTGTTGCTGTTATTACATTTTTCTTGCAGGGAGGTTAGGTCTAGTTATAGGGGAGACTTTGCCAAAATTTTGGCAGGACGTTAGAAATTATTCTTGCTTTTTTAATTAAACTAATTGGTTAATTATGTCAATAAATTGATAGAGGTCAGTGTGTCCGTATAGGTGATTGGTGTCAGCTAGCCTTTCTTCTCTCTAGCCGGACCATTTGCAATCGAGTTGACCAGTCTATGAGTTAGTTATTGATTATTTTTGTAATTTTAATATTAATTGTATATCTGACACGTTCATGCATTTTATAAATATTTAATTATGCATATAAATAGTTAATATATTAGGAGCATTTTGGTTGCTACATATATAATTATTGTTATTTATTGTCATTGCTACCCTAAGGATAATTTAGAGTTGAGTGTGTTATTTATAAATGGTGTATATGGACGTGGATTGGACGGGTAGTCATGGCATGAGTTAGTCTCGCTAAAACCCAGTCCTTATGGATATGGAAAGATAGGGTGAGGCACGGCTTCGAGTTGATCTCGTTGGCCCTCGCATTTAGATTTAAGCAAAAGTCCAGCTTGAGTTGAGCTCGCTGGTAAGATTTGGATTGAGAGAGCTGTATAAGGGATCAACTCCCAGATTTATGTATTGATGTGATATATTGGGTGCATGAGTAGCTCTAAATTATCTTCTAGTGAGAATACTGAGTGAATTGTTTATTATATGTGTTGTACATGCATTTCATAGTAGAATTGCACTAGTTTTTAGGTAGTTATAGAAATTACACCTATAATCAGTATCTAACCTCTCTGAGTTGAATGTTCATTCATGTTCAAATATTTTTTTCCCTAGGTTTTAGGAGGAGCAAGTTTAATTTTTTTTTTAGTCTAACTTGCATTTTCCTTAGCAAGTTGTGGTGCTTTTTAGTTAATAGTTTTCATTTTGTTTATTTATTTAGTTATTCATCCATTTATTTGATTATTAGAACTCCACTGTGATACTAGTGTATATTTATTGTATTAGTAATGAAAATTAAATGGTTTATGCATGCTGTTATCAGGGTTGAGCTAGGGCTCTAGTAATTATGGATTTTGACCGTTATTGGGTTAAGCTAGCCCAAACTGATTTATAATATTTTATTTTATTTTTATTCTGTATATTGGGCATTAAATTTGGGTCTGGTTATGGGTTTGGAAATAGTAAGGCTTACTTTAGGCCTAAAAGGCTTTATGTCAACCCAGGTCCTAGTGCTAGTCTGACCTATAGAGTTAGGTAATGGCAAATTTGGTATTAGAGCTTAAGCTCTAGATTAATGAAAAGGTGTGTACCTAAAGTTGTCACATGCAGAGTATAGGATCTTATATCATCTTCTTCTGTAATTCCTTATTTCTAGATTCTGCATTATTCCTTAGGTAGGATAAGAGTGCTTCAATTAGTGTCTCAATTTTCATGAAGTACATGATAATGTGAACTTGAGTTCATAAACATGTTGAGGTCTGCCATAGGGATACATACTCCAAGAAATATCATGTTCCTATCAGAATAGGCCTAAATGGTGTGCCTATCTAGTGTAAGGCACGAGCACATAAAGGTAAGTTATAGCAGTATAGCTACCCTATAAAGGTACCACTGCTGATAATTATCAGTGGATAGCCTAGTTATAGCAAGTTTATGGTATCAGTGAGTTAAAGAGAGATAAGAGGTTGGAAAACCTGGTCTGTTGGAACGTATCTTAGTGACATATGGAATGTTCTCGATGTTTGTGCTATAAGTTACATATTACAATATCAACATAGGATTATTCTATAGAGTTGTGTGAATCCCTAATGTGTTTCCTAAAGGTTTTTGCAAACAGCCTCTGGTTTAGTACAGTTATGCTAGAATAGAATTTTATTTCTGCAGAGGAGTTTGGAACTCCTAGTTAGGGGTTTAGACCTTTAAGCTAGAGTATCAAAGGTCACAGTAGGGTGATAATTAAAGTCAGAGACTAGGTTACTCTCGTATAAGCTAAAGTTATATCAAAAGTTGCCATAAGATTAGAGGTTTTAGTATAGTCCCAGAGTAAGGGTAGCACCTATAGAGTGGGACCATCTAGTTTCTAATATGGGGTCTTAGACAGTTTTGGCATTACAATGGATATTTTGCCTAAAGTTTAGTGAAAATAGTATCTTCTTTGTGTGGAAGCAAGGCATAGAGTACGACTTTGCTCCCCTAAAAAGAGAATGAATGCTATGAATGATGTTCATAGCCTATGAAATAACACTTTAATGTGTTTGCAGTATGATAAGAAAGCAGATAGCCTAACACGGTTATGGCAAGGTGGCAGATGCAGTGCCTTTTTTACAGCCAGTTGTGATACAGGGTATGGTCTTGTCTTTTCTGGAGAGACCGAAGGTTATTAGCAGTGTTGGCGACCTACAGAATGACGTCCCAGTTAGAACTATAAGCTGTGGAAGAGAGTTATTGATTCAAGTACCCTAAAGAGGGCACAAATCCCACTTTGGGAATCATAAGTGATAAGATCATAATGTATGTAAAGCTTCTGAGTTAATAACCAGTTTGGGTACCTAGTACCTTAAGTTTGGCTACATGAGTTGAAATGGAAAAATAGGATCCTTGTAGATCTTCACTTTGAGGTAGTAGAGGGTAGTTTGTAGTCTAATGGGAGGAATAGGGATTGTACAATGAATGTACGAATCCCATTTTCTAAGTTCCTCCTTAGCTCTTACTGCTTAAGACAAGAGTATACTCTAAGCAGAAGGGCAGTAAGTCAGTAAAGGTAAATCATAGGATATTAGTAGATAGAAGAAGTGCAAAAAAGAGGGTTAAAATAATATGTTCAAATGTAGCAGGGGAGATAACCTGAATGCCAGTGGAAGTACCAGCTAGAGTGGTCAAAGGACCAATTCTGAGTAATATTGAGGTGTAGATGACTTGGTAGAGATAGTGAAAAAGTACAAGTTTTTAACATGAGAGTTAGGTCAAGAAAGAAAATAGAGTTAAAGAATAAAATAGTCAAAGTTTGGTTTTGGATAAGATAAAGGAGTTGGAAAAAGAACAAATTGAAAGGCTCAAATTAGGATAAGATTAGGAAGAGCAGAGTCAAGACACAGAGGAGACAAAATGCAATTCTAGTTAGTGCAGTGTTAAAAAAGCGGATAAAGAGCTTAAAAAAGGACAACATTAGGCAGAACTTTTATCAAGGTATAAAACCCAGAAGTGCAAAACTTAGAGTAGGTTGTAGTTAGTGTAGTGTTAGGAGACAGAACATAGAGCTCAGAATTGTAGGATCTGGAATAGACTTCATCTATTTTTTGCCCTAAGGTAGAATAAGGGGTAATAGGGACAAAGACCTTTTAGATTGTTAATAGTATGAGGAAAGTTAGGTGCAATATGCAACCAAAGTAGGGAGTAACTAGAGGGTGTGCAATGGTAACTCGAACTGTCTTATCAAACAAAAAAGCAAAGTCAGTAGGTAGTAAGTTGAATAAAACTCAACCTAATGGATTCAAATATGCATGATGAGCAAAAAAAAGAGGGATAATGGCATAAAGATTTGATGTTAGAATTCAAAATGGTAAGACCTCGAGTCTATAATCGAGGGTTAGGCAAGCTTTTTTTTTTTCAGTGTAACCAACATGATAACTTTATAAGAAAACATAAGTGATAGTATGATAATATGTAACAGAACACTAGTAGAGGATAGGATAGGACAAGATAGGTATAGATGTTATTCACAAATTATTAGGAAGTACAATGATCAGAGGAGTGATTCTTAGTAAGATTGGAGTTAGTTCTAGAAGAATCTATCAGTGCTTTATCTTCCAAAATATAGCAAAGTATGAAGGGGTACTAGACAAATGATTATAAGTATGGAGAATAAATGGAGAATAAGAAAAGATTATAAATTCGAAGATGATATGCCAGGTGGAACAGTAGTACAGCAAAGGGTAGGCGCAATTGATGTCTTATAAAAGAGCATAATAATTGCTAAGTATGATAAAATTTACGGAGGAGGATCAAGAGATATGTGTAAATTTGAGGTAAAGTTGAAAATTTATAAGCAATAAATGTGACTATATCAAAGAGAATGAACTCATTAAGTATTTAGTCAGGAATTGTGGCAGAACACACATTTACCACTATCCTATCAGTTTGAGTGGAACTGATAGGTTCAAGGACATCTATCTAACCATGGTAAGCAATTTCCTACAAAGGATAATAGGGGAGGACGATATTCTAATAGTCAAGATGGGAAAAGAGGTACAAAGAAATCTTCCATGGTGAATTTCATGTGCTGCAAAGCATGAGTAGTGGATTGACATTGTAGTGATGTGTATACCATGAAGGATGTAACACCCCTATTTGTATAACCTAGTACATTTTGCTGTTCCGGTGACCAATGTCGGTCCGGACAATTAAGAGAATTAGAACCACGTCTAAGACACCTAGATAAGCCCCGAACACAAATAATTAGTAATTGCTAAATAGTTAAATATAAATAAGAAAAACAGAACACAAAAAGTTAAATGAGCTAGGAGTCACAGCGATGGGTGACCTTCTTGGGAATGACTGCGAGGTCAATCTAAACTCAAATTCCGAACCGTAAAATGTGACGCCGCGGTCCCTAGGACTATTGCGAACACAGTGGAAAAGAGAAAATCACAGAAAAGAATTGTTAAGCAGGTCAAATAATTAGGTCAGGGATCTGAAAGAAATATAGAATAACTTACAAACCGGATTGAACCAGCGAGGGGCAATTTGGTCAATTCACCCCTAAAACTGACTCCTGACCTAATTGTCCAATAAAATTAAAGAAAAGAAAATTTTGGGACTAAGAATTTAATTAAAGAACTAATGGAAAAATAAATGAAAAAAAGGGGGGAAAGTGTTATTACATCACTTGGATGACATCATAGATGATGTCAAAATTTAATTTAATTTTTCCTACAAATTTAGACTAAGTCAAATAGCTAATTAAAGACAAAAATAACATTAAAAAAAAAAAGAAGTCACTCTCATCTTCCTCAAACCAGCCAGCTACCTCACTCTTTCTCCCTCCTCCATTACAAAGCTCCATGGAAGCTTGAGACCAAGCTTTTAAACCCCCATTGAACCTCACTTTGTCCTCAAATTCTCCGCTAAAACTTATTAGACCAACTTGAGAAGGTGATTGAAGAGGAAAAGAAAAGAGAAAAAGGGAAGAAATTGAAAAATTGAAACTCAAGTGGAGGTAAGTGATTGAATCTAAAAATCTTAGTTTATATGTTGTGTTTGTAGCTCAATTAAACTAGAAATCAACTTAAAATTAAACAAAAATAATTGTTGAGGGACCAAACAAGAATTTTGGCCAGCCTTAGTTAGGGTTTGAAATGAATGAGTTTGAGGTATTTGAATGGTTATTTGAGGTGAATTAGGTGTATAGATCATGAATGTACACTTTAAAATGCATTAGAGTTGAAATCTATGTAATTAAGGTTTTGAACATATGAAAAATTAGAGAAAAAGTTGAGAATTGGTCAATTGATATAGTTGACCTTATTTGAGTTGAGAAATGGTCAATTGTGACCATTTGTTGTGTGTATGAATTGTTGGAAACATGTTTCAATTTGGATTGGTTAAGGTCAATATGCAGATAGCTTGACCTAGGTCCTTTTCAAGGACCAAAACTAAAAATTTACCAACCTAATTGGTGTAAGGCTAATTGAGAATAAAACTAGACACAAAATGAACCATTTTTTATTTAGGAATCATGCCCAGAAAGTGACCATAACTTAGTGAACAATTAGGCTAAATCCAAAATTGGGCATACTGATCTGTACAAAAATGACTAAATAAACAGTAATTACGTAAATGACCATAACTTGGTCTAAGAAGGTCTAAATGACCTGAATTTTATAGCGAAAGAAATCTGAGACATAGCCTTACAACTTTCATGAAGAAAACAAACTCAAATTTTAACCATAACCTATTTGAAAAACCACCTGCAGTTAACCCACAAAAACTGCCAATAACTAGGAATTTGCCCAGAATTCTGGGTAATACCAAGTCTGGCCAGCCATGTTCAAATGGCCATAACTAGGGCTACAAAACTCCAAATGGAGTGATTCAAAAAGGGAAATAAAGTTAAGACAATAAGAAACAACTTCTATGAAGAAAACTTAGTCAAATTTCCAAAGTAACTTGACCAATGGAACAGTGTAAAACAAGATACCAAATCTGAAATTTTAGAATTTTACCTAAGAGACTTAAGATTTGAGGAAAACAACCAAAACCAACAAGTTAAGTAACCAAAATGTGGTATGTGGGTGAAATTAGAATTTCCATACTTATTAAGCATTAGAAAGTCAACAAATTGACTTGAATAGTATCATGAATAGTAACCCCGAAATTCAAATTTTTAAGAATGTCAAGTTAAGCATATATAAGCTAGATATAAGTAGATTTGAATTTAGTTTTGTGCTTATGATAAATTATGATACTGAAATATTGTAAAATTGTGTGTTTCAGTTGAAAAGAATACCGAGAAAGAACCCGAGACATCGAGTCAAGGCTAAGAGACGACTCGTATAAGGTTTGTGCACAACATAAACATTCTTTAAAATTTCTTTGCAAAGTGCATGAAATGATTTGTGGTTTATTTATATTGTAAAATAATGATTGAAATGTATACTATGCTTTTGATCTAAATTGTTGGAAATTTGATGATATGTGATTTAATTGTCAGTAAATATTTGATAAATTGATAAGATAGTTTTGAAACCACAGTGTCATGACTATATATTTGAATATCTCACTAGCATGACTAGTGGGAGAAATTAGTTTTGAATTTTGATTCCTTCTCTGGCTGAAGTGTTGAGATGTGTGCCAGTAGAAGAAGAAATTTGAATGGGTACCCATATATTTGAGCTAGCTAGCCTTGTGATTTCTCATAAGCCTCCGACTATTGAGATGAATATTATTTTGAATGGCATTATATAACTGTGTGTTTTTATAAAATTCGTTTTGAGACTTCCTAAATGAAATTGTTTGGACTAAAAGTTTATAAATCACATTTTGTATATGTCTTTCATTTTTAGTACTGTATTTAAATAAATGTGATTTGAAATATGCATAAATATTATTTTAGTATGTTGTACACCACTGAGTCATAGTACTCAGCGATGGTTATTATTGCTGTCACAGATATAAAGACTAGAGGAGTAGCAGAGTGAGCTGCTGAGGATCTTAGAGCCACATCCCTGAAGTTTTGTTGGGTATATTTTATACCCTGATTATAATATTTAGTTTGATGTATGTAAATATATGTACATGTAATAACTGGTCATGAGCAACTATAGAGTTTGTAATAATATTATTTTAATTTTGCTAATGTAAAGTTTGGTTGATGAATTCGTAAATTGTTTTCACTTTAATGAAAAATGAATGGAATTACTGAGTATTATAGTTGATGATAATTGAGTTGAGAAATTACGTTGAAGTTTGTTGTGGTAGTAGTGAGTTTGATTTAAAGAATTATTTGAAGTGTTTTTATAGGTTTTTGAAGAACCGTTTTTTTAAAATACAGACGGCACTCTGTCGAAATTTTTCTAAAATTTGTGTAAAAATAAAATGGACAAAAATTTGAACTAGTTTTTAAACTTCTATTAAATGTAAGAAAATGCTCACCACTTCCAAAAAGTAAGAAAATAGTTTTAAAATCCCTTGTAGGGTACTTAATGAGTTATCGATAGGTGAAGTTTGGTAGTTCATTAGGTATTCTATGGGATCATGTTATGCCTCACAGAGGGGTAAGGTGTGACAAAGGATGTGCTGGTAGGAGCCAATTGTAGAATTAGAATTCTAAAAGTAATGGAGTAGCAATCAAGTTAGGAAAAAAAAAAGTCTACGAGTCATCAGAGACAATGGCTTTGCTACATAGGGGAAATGACGGTTAGAACATTACAACAAAGTTAGAAAGAAGCAGAACGTTTTCTATGGTCTTTGTTAGGTTCAAGGCACAAGTAAGTGAACTTGTCCAATCAGTTTCTTTTGTTTTCCCTGTTTATCCAAGATTTAAGGATGAATTTTTTTAAGGGGGTAAGATTGTAATATCTTGATTTTTTTTTAATAGAACTCTTTCTATAAATATTGATAGTATTTTAACATTTTATAATTGATTTAGATAATTTATAGCAACGTAAGATAATTTATTAATAAGTTTATTTAGTTTATAGTTAATAAATTATATTATATGATGTTAAATGGTGCTTAATCTTATTTTTTAGCTAAGAAATAAATAATTTATGTATTTAATTGCCTTAATATTATTTAGTTATTTTAATATATTTTATACAATTATTTTAAAGTTTTGGATATAATCTTTTGGATTATTGAATTTTGATTAAAGTTTTATGTTTTGAAAATTTTAAATTTAGTATAATTATTGCTATTGTTATTAATAATATTATTTTGTTTAATTAATATGTTAAGTAAGAGTTTATTTTAAATATTAATAATATTTTAACTATTTTGATTAAGGATTTAATAAAGCTATTTTAATAAAAATACAATATATTTAAAAATTAAAAGTATTATATATATATATATATATATATATATATATATATATATATACATATATATATAAGAAAAGTTGAATGAAATGACAACTTGCTATAAAACTTTAGGCGACATGATTCGATGTGTGTTTTTTTAAAAAAAATTGAAATTTCAAACAAAGATTCCCTCCCAACCCCTTTTCTTTCTTCTCTCTCTCTCGTTAACTCCCTTTCTCTCCTTGTTTTTGCTGTGGCCAACCACCATCATTGCTTGCGAGCCACCCGGATCAGACCCACAGCGACCAGTGACCTTCCAACAGCCATGAACGATGGCCAACTATGCAGCAGCAGCGTGAAAATGGAGAAGAGGGAGAGGGATGCGCACGGCAGCCAACTTTGGGTGCTCATTTTGGCACCATACAATGTTGAATGGATGTGATTCCATTGGCAACTGCTTCCCCTCATTGCCAGTATAACACCCTCACTTTAGCTAGTCCGTGCATTCGACTGTTTCGGTGATCAATGTCTGTCTGGACAGTCAGAATATCTGGAACTATATGTAAACTAGAGTGAGGAGTCATAAATAATTGAAATAATGGTAAAGAAAAATTTTAGAAATAAAATTACAATGAAGTTAAATAAGCCGGTGCCCCAGTGATGGGTGACCCTAACGGAAAGTTGCTATCTTCATAGCTAGTAGCCCTAAATCAGAGGGAAATCTCGTGAAATAATTTCTGAGACATCAGAGAAGAGTTATGGCACCCTAGGTAGCATTAGAATGTTTAAAGAAAGGTTAGGAGAATTTTTAAGATTGGTACAGACAATTTTAGTCCATAAAGCAAAATAAGGGCATTTTGGTCATTTCGTCTTCAGAGATGATTTTTGACCAACTTGTCCAGTTAAATAAATAATTATTATGACATAAAATATAAATAAATATTGCTAAAAATTTAATTGAAAATGAGTAAAAAAGAAAAGAAGAGAAAATTTAAAAAATTGAAATTTTGACATCACTATGATGTCATTAACATGCCTCCGCCAATCATAACACAACAAGCATACTTAAAGTCATTAAAAAGAGATAAAATGGGATAAAATGAAAAACAAGATTATGCACTTCATCCCCTCCAACCAGCCGATCCTCCCCTCTCTCTCTTCACACCATTTTCATTCAAACTTCTCACTAGAAAACCTCTTGAAAAATCACCATAAATAACAAAGCTTGCTTCATTAAAACTTCTC
This sequence comes from Hevea brasiliensis, assembly GCF_030052815.1. Lineage (NCBI taxonomy): Eukaryota > Viridiplantae > Streptophyta > Magnoliopsida > Malpighiales > Euphorbiaceae > Hevea > Hevea brasiliensis. The sequence goes on from NC_079501.1 coordinate 90,631,713, forward strand.
CTCACACCTTAGATTACCTCTAGGAAACAATTTGAAGGGGTAATTAAGAAGATTTAACAAGTTTGGGAGAGCTCAAGTTGAGGTTAGTACCTATTTCTTCTCTTTTTCTTTAGATTTTGTGCTAGTAACATTATTTATGCTAGGAAATTGAGAAAATTAAACAAATATGTGCATGTTTGGGTCTCTACAAATTTTAGTAGCTTTATGGAGGGAAGTAGTTCTGATTATTTTGATGGATTAAAGTGGATTAGAGGTGGTGTTTGAAGTGTATATGTAGAGTGATAATGAATTAGTATGTTTAATTGATGTATGTGCATGAATGGACATTTGAGAAATAGGGTTTGAGGCATGAAGTTAGGGTTTTGCTCATGTGTTGGTGAATGGAAGTCCTAATGGTCAATTAGTGACCATTTGGCTATGTTTGATGAGAAATTGAAGTGAATTATGGCTTTGGATTTGAGGTTGGGTATGCTACCTCATAGGACCTGCAGGGCTGGATATGAGTCTAGCAAATTTGGACAGCTGTAACTTGAGAGGTGTAGGTTCAATTGGTGCAAGACTAATTGAACATGAAACTAGACACATAATGGCACAACTTTGATGAAGAAACCTTGCCCAGAAAACAAACTTAGAATACCCTAAAAATTGATCAAATCCAGGTAACTAACCTGCTAGTCCTGGAAATTGACCAAATGAATAAGTTAGTGTAGAAATGTCCAAATGACCTAAATTTTATATCAATAGAAAGCTTAGACAATTTAGAACAACTTTCATGAGGAACACCAACTCAGATTTTGAACTTAACTCATCTGAATTGCTAGCCAAAGTCAGGGTACCAAAACTGCCAGAATCCAATTCTGCCCAGAAATTCTGGGTAGAAAGTAATCTGGCCAGCCCTTTAGAAATTAGCATAACTTGAGCTAGAAAACTCCAAATGGAGTGATTTAAAAAAGGGAATTAAAGAAGACACATAAAGGAACAACTTTGATGGAGACAAGTTAGCTAAATTATTACTGAAGCTTAAACCAATAGAACAGTAAACATAGGACACAAAAACTGAATTTTTAAAAATACTTTTAGGAGGCTTTAAATTGCAATTGGCAATCAATGCCAACAAACTTAGAAACCAAAATGTGGTATAATTATGTATCAAACATTTGTATACATATTATGTATGAAAAAGTCAAGAATTTGAGTGAATAGTGACATATGAATAGTAATTTCAAAGACATAAGAAATAATAAAAGAAATTAAAGAAGTCATTATGAGTACTAATATATATAGTGTAATTAGTGAATTGAATAAATGAATCAAATGAATGTAAGCATGAGACATTAGTTCTCATTATTGTAGAAAGGAAAAATACTTTGTGTGCAATGGTATAGAAGGATAATTGATGTGAATTGCGATTATAAGAATGATCAATTGAATGTATAAATTATAATGAAATAATAAAATATAAGAACATTTAATAGTACTAGTGTGCCCATGTATTACCTAAACACGTGTGTCAGATTGGATAGATTGACATGCCAATAGGGTATTATTTTAGCAGTACTGCGTAAGGCTTTATGTTTGTATTCATGGCTTTATGTCTGTATTCATGGCTTTATGCCCACACTCATGGCTTTTATGTCCGATTACTTGTTATCATGGCTTTTTAGCCATACTGATATGTTATCATGGCTTTTTAGCCATACTGACTGCATATGTGGTTGACGTACTTAGCTTACATGTCCCATGGCATGACGGCCCAAGACACTGCGGTGTCCAGTGCCAACGATCCGTTATCCAATTTAGTCAGCCTGTCATAGGTTACTTGGGCAGTGAAATTTATTGAAATAAGTTAAGAATATTAGCAATTAAAAATATTAAAAATTAAATAAATGAGTAAGAAGACCTAAAATAAATTAGATTAGTTATTTAGTGGAAAGAATTGAAATGAACTGGACTGATGTTAAAAATTTATTTATTATAAAATGACTCTGAGAGCCTCAGTTATTATGAAATAATCAAAGATAACCTAGAAAGTATTGAATTAAACGATACAAAAGATTAGTAATAGAATCATAATTTAAATAAATGCTACAATGAACTATGTTTTATTTCCATCTGTATTTTATATATTATTTTCTTTGTTATATTATTACACCATTAAGCAGCAATGCTTAGCGCGATAGATTTATTTTCTTGCGCAGGTATTGAAGCTAAAACCCAGTGGACACTAGACTGGAATTTTGGAGTTCGGATCTGCAGAGTGTTTAAGGTTGTCACTTCCTCAGCAATGCATGTAGATAGGGCCCATATAGGTCATATTATATATTTTGTGTATTGTAAATATTTCTTATGTTGTAATGTAAACTAGAAAATTGTAATTAATATTTGTGTTGTAAATTCATAAATCGGTTAGTTCATATGTGATTAAATTATAAATCATGTAAATTTATGTAATTTGAGAATTTCTACATATGAATTGAGTATGAATGGAAAGTGTATGGATTTGAATACAGAATTGAAATATATGGATGATATTCTAAACAACGAGATTTTTATTGTAAAGTATTATGCTGAATTTTTCAAGCAGGTGAATAGTAAAATACGCCAAACGAAAATAAAATAGGGGAAACTCTGCTGGTTTCTCTTTTGAAAAATAATTGATATTAAAATATAACAAGAACAAATTATTAAAGGAATAAAGTAAGATAAGATAGGGTGCTCCGGTACTGAGTGTGACATGTCTTGCTTGACTACACTGTAGACGGGTGAGGGGTGTCACAACCAGCTTTCTTTTTCGACCAACGGAGCTCAATTTGGTGGCCAGAGAAGAGAGAACTAAGGAGAGAGAAAATAGGTCTCTCCAAGGCTTTTTTCCCAGATCCCTGACAACCCGACCGCTGGATCGACAATCTGAGATCACTGTTGAACTCAGAGCGACAAAATCTTCGAGATGGGACTTACCTCATTCCGATCGGATACAGTTGGAAAAAGGCGATCATTGAACAATCTAGATAGCTTGGTGAGATTTTTTACCCTTTTCAATGCCCATAAATTAAATATAATTATATGATAATTATTAACAATTTATGGACTTTGTTTAGATATGATCAAATCAACGATGAACTTCGGATAGAGTTTTTAGCCTGATATGGGTATCCGGCAAGCTGTCCCAGAAGGGGTCATGTTTACAGTCATTCCTAGTATTTTCAAATGTTTCAAATGCGTTTCAGGTAGCAGAATTTACAAATATAGTCTCTAATTCAAATTGTGTAGTTTGTTCCTTGTTTAAACTAGTTGGTCAAATCTGTAAAATATTCTTGGCTTAGTAAAACTAAGTAAAATGAGTTAAATTAATATAACAATGATGTAAAGGACTTTCAGGAATATTTTCATAATTTTTGAAGTGATGAAAATAATTATTTAGATTGTAAAGGAGTTAAGGACTAGGGCTAGAGTTTGGAGGATTAGGCCTAGATTAAGATTCTTATAAGCCCTATATGGATATTATAATTGTTGTTGTGGGCTTGAGACTCTGTGAGTTGCTGTTGTTGCGTTTTTCTTACAAAGAAGTTAGGTCTAATTATAGGAAAGACTCTACTGAAATTTCAGCAAGACGTTAGAAATTATTCTTGCTTATTTAATTAAATTAATTGGTTAATTATGTCAGTAAATTGATAAAGGTCAGTGATGGTGCCTCTGCAATCTAGTCGATCAGTCTGTAAGTTGGATATTGATTATTTTTGTAATTTCAATATTAATTATATATCTGACATATTCATGCATTTTTAAAATATTTAATTATGCAAATAAATATTTAATATATTAGGGTATTTTGGTTACTGCATATTTAATTATTATTATTATTTGTTGTGATTGTCGCCCTAAGGATAGTTTGGAGCTAAGTGTGTTATTTATAAATGGTAATTATGGATATGGATTGGATGAATGATTGCAGCTTTAGCTAGTCTCACTAGAACCTGGTCTTCATGAATATGGAAAGATGGGGTGAGGCATGGCTTTGAGTTGATTTCCCTGGCCCCCACATTTGGATTTAAGCGAAAGTCCGACTTGAGTTGAGCTCACTGGTAGGATTTGGATTGAGAGAGCTGTATAAGGGATCAGCTCCCAGATATATGTATTGATGTGATACAATGGGTGCATGAATAGCTACATATTATCTTCTCGTGTGAATACTGAATGAATTGTTTATTATATGTGTTATATGTGCATTTCATGGTAGAATTGCACTAGTTTTTAGATAGTTATAGAAATTACACCTATAATCAGTATCTAAACTCTCTGAGTCAAACGCTCATTCTTGTTCAAATATTTTTATTTCAAGTTATAGGAGAAGCAAGTTTATTTTTTTGAGTCTAACCTGCATTTCATGATGTTTTTTAGTTAGTAGTTTTCATTTTATTTATTTATTTATTTATTTATCCACTTATTCAATTATTAGAACTCCGTTGTGACACTAGTATATATATTTATTGTATTAGTAATGAAAATTAAATGGTTTATGTATGCTGGCATCAGAGTTGAGCTGGAGCTATCCAATTGATGGATTCTGACTGTTGTTGGGTTGAGCTGGCCTAAACTGATTTATAATATTTTATTTTATTTTTGTTCTATATATTAAGCATTGAATTTGGGTCTGGTTATGGGTTTGAAAATAGTGAGGCTTACTACGGGTTTCAGGGGCTTTATGCTGACCTAAGTCTTAGTGTTTATCCAATCGATAGAGTTGGGTCATGACAATCAATAGATAAATATGTTTTTTATATTTGAAAATAAAAACTAGAGTTATCTTGGAAAATAGAAAATAATAAATTATTTTCCACAAGTCTATAAAACTTTGATCACTCTAAAAAAGCTTACTTCAAAAAAATTCTTTTATGCACCTATTACTTTAAAAATTCTTACCTTACCTCCAAAAGCTCCATGCTAAACATAGTGTAAAAGGATGATATACATATTTCCATCTAACATGCATTCCATCCTATATCAACATGTATCTAATACACTCTAATATATATTACTACTTTCGTCTACTTTTACCTGTCATTTAAGGTTTTTATATAATAATTAAAGAAGTAATTAGATCATCTAAATTATAATAAAATACTTTTTAATTTGACTAAATTACCCTTTATCTCACCTAATTATAACATAGAAAGAAAGTGTTAAGATGAGTTTTAAAAGAGGGAAATTTATTATTTAATCCCTAGGTTTTACCACTAATAATGATTTGGTTTGAAAATTGAACTATTTAATCTCTAACTTTTGCTTCTATCAAAATTATAAGTCTCTCTGTCTAATTTTGTGTTTAGTCTCATTGATTTCAATGGTCTAAGGGAAGATAAATTTTTAAAATGGCTAAATTATCCTTTTTATAATATTTCTCTCTCCTTCTCTCACAACTGCTTCTCTCTTCCTCCTCTTCTCTCTCTCCCTGCCAAATCACAATCCCTAATCTCTGCAAATCCACCTCCTCTCTTCACCAACAACTTCATGTGTTTCAACTCGACTCAAATCCGGCCACACCAAATCCTCCCATAGACCCCTAAACCCAGAAACTGATAACCTCTGCCAATTGAATCTACGCAATGAGCCTTCTCCCAGGATGAGCATACACACATTCCGTCTAGTCACGTGACCTCCCACATGCACACCGCCTTAGCTTGAACTCATACATGCGAAAATGATCACATGAGAAGGGCATCCACAAGCAAGTCCAGTTCATCGCTCAACGAGTCAAGCTCGTTTGATGGAAGGTACCGGTGGAGTGCTATTAAGGAGTCAGGACAAAGGGAACTTGCATTTTCGCATTTCACAAATGGTGATGGTAAGGGTGACTTTGGCTCATCGAAAAAAGGATCCCAAGTAGGGATTTGGACGGTCATATTTGAATAGGAATAGAGTGATGCTTATTGTTGTTCTCTGATGGGTGTAGGAAAAGCTTGTTAAAATTTCCACTTGATTTAATGGATGATTACTAGTGGATTTTCACTATTATTTAAAAGTGAGAACCTGTTTGATTGTAACCCTTTGTTTGGATTGGGGTTATGGTGATAAGGGAAAGTAAGGGATAGTTTTAAGAAATTTTTTACTTGTTTGGGTTGGAGGGTTGAGGGATAGGGAGGGTTTTGGGGGGTTTGAAAACCCCTTAAAACCTTCCAATTTCTAACCCACCAATTTGGTGGGTTGGGGAGGATTGAAAAAGTTTTTATTTTTTGATTTCCTATATTACCCATATCAATCCAAAATATCCCTTCTTACTATAAAATAATAAGTTTCATAAAAATGATAGTTTTGTAATTTTTATATTTAACCTTAACTTCTAATACCATCCAACCAAACAAAACAAGGTTATAAAACCTTCATTTATGTTACCTTTCTCCCAAATATAAATAAAACTATTATCTTATCTTGTTATATCATATCTTTCTTTACCTTACCTAACCTTATTTTACTAAACCTCCCTTCACCCCATCCAAACAAACCCTAAAAGGTGAATGCCCCTTTTGAGAATAAAATTTGAAATGCTCAAAATGTGGGATTTGGTGTTGCAATTGTCTATCACTGTCTTCAAGTGGTGTGGATGAGATGTAGAGGCTCGATACCTATTTATGGCGAGGGAGGAAAGAACTATATTGGCTGTGGGGGGTAGGAGTCAAGTGTGTGGAAATAGAGCCGAGTTGTGCGATTAATAGGTTGTGTAATTGTGTAAGTTTCTCTACTGTAATCACTAAGTTTTTCCAAAAATTTGCCTCTTTTATTTGTTGATGGAAAGAAATTTGATGTTATAATTATTGATTGAAATAAATTTTTGTTGGACAATTTGTTCCTGTAATTGAAGAGTGAGATATTTGTTAGTGGAAATTCTTCATTAAGTTTTTGTTGTAATTGTTCAATTTATTGGGTAATTATTGAAATTTGTTATTAATTTATTGAAATTATGTAACTTCTTGATTTTGTTCTTGTTAGAATATGTTCTTGGATTTCCTTTATATAACAAAGATTGACAGAGTAATAGAGAGGAAGGAAAAAATGAGGGAGCTGTGAAATAAGAGGAGAATTATGAGCTTTAATTAATTAATTATTAAATAATTAATTTTAATTAAATAAAGAGTATATTTGTCTTTTTACTTTAATTAACGGTAATATTGGATAGAGGGACTTATAATTTTGAAGAAAGCAAAAGTCAAGGATTAAATAATTCAATTTCCAAAACTTAGGTATTAAATCATTATTAATAGCAAAATCTAGGGACAAAATAGTAAGTTTTCCTTTAAAAAATTGTGCAAATAATTATTGTATTGAGTAGAGATATCCTCTAAAATGACAGATAATTATGAATAAAATAACTTCTAAAAAAATAATAGATAAAGCAGACAGAGAGAATAATAGAGAGTTAAAATTTAAGTGAAATAAAGTTTATATAAACCCTTACTTTTTTTAACGAGCTTTTCGACCAAATCAGCCCACAGCTTTCCATTTAAAATCAAATAATTCAAATTATTTATAAATAATAAAATGTACAGTGAAATAAAATTTTATAAGATCACCCTGATCAATTGCTGTGAATATCTATTGTTTTTATGATTTTTGTAATAACTCCATCTATGGGCTATTACTAGTGCTAAGGATCGAGTCAGCTTAAGATTGCCGAAATCCATATCAAGCCTAGAACATGGGAAACATACATACATTCCTACATCTCACCATTTAAACATACTTCAAACTATTACACCTTAGTATTTTCATCCATATATAAGCATTTATAATATAATAATGATTCACAATTTAAACCTTAACATACATAAGACCTAAAATATAATGGTTCAATATGCATACTCTCAAAAGGAGTTTACACAATATATACATCATTATATTTAAAAAAACATTATATTTTTCCAATTTTTCCTTTAATCACTATGACAATACTATCCATTCATAAATTACATGTCCATCTACCCATGCATCATACATAAAGAAGGGCTGAGACTACCCCTGATGCTTTCTCTTCAAGGAACTCTTCTAGTCCTATAACCCTGCACCTGGGAGTTAGGAAAATAGGGTAAGCTTACACAAGCTCAGTAAGTAAACTAATCATCATTAATTATATCATTCATTCATACATGTGCAATACATCATTCATATGGATTTTCACATCACAAATATTTTCAGTAAGATGGACATTATCATCACTAACTCCCCAAATGTAATATCCTCCAATTTTAGACGTCAGAATATATGTCCTTAACGGAATATTTTGGTGAAAAATTAAAACTTCATTGACTAAGGAGTGGCGGTGAGATGTAAAATTTTGTTCATGTGTTTTTTAAAATGTTCAAAATATATTTAAGAATAAAAATTTTTTTAAGGGTTTTATTCTTTAAAAGTTTTAAAGAAGTTATTTTGGGCAAAAGGAACTTCAGCAGTCAAAAGACAGACTTTCAGCAGCCAAAGTCCATTTTTGGTTTGGATGCCCAATTTGTCAGAATCAACTCCTACAGCCAAAATTGTGAACTTCGGCAACTGAAAGTCCCCTGACTATCAAGGGTATAAAAGGGGTCATAGCTCATTTTCAAGTCAAAACACTTGGTTTTCTTTCTTTCCTCTCTCTCTCTCAACTACTGGGGGCACACAAGGAGCTCTTTGAAGAGATTTCCTTGAGTTTTTGAAGATCTGGAGGTGGATTCTTCCATTTAAAAGTGGGAAAGAGTATATTCAAGCTTTGAGGCTTTGGTTCTCCACCTCCAAGCTCCAAGAAAAGAGGTAACCTTCTTTTCTTCTTGATCTAATGGAAAGATCTACGAAAGTTGATGAGAAATTAGGTTTTTAAAGCTTTAATTTCATAAAAAGTTATTTTAAGTTAAGTTTTTGAAAGTTTATGCTATGTTAGGTTGGGGAAAACCTAGGATTTGAGTTTTTATGACTGTATGTGGGTTTTAAGCATGTTTTCTAGTTGTTCTATGCCCTAGAGATGTGTATATGTGATAACATTGCATTTTGGAACCATGCAATGAGTTTTAAGGCTTTTGGGAGAATAGATTTGTAAGTTTTTTACTTAGAAATTCTAGAAATTCTCAAGTTCAGCTGCTGAAATCCAGAGGTTCAGCAGCCGAAGCTTGTATTTTCTCAAAAAAACTAGAAATTTTTTAGGTTCGGCAGCCCAAGTCCTAGACTTTGGCAGCCGCAGTGGCTACCATCCAAAATGGGCACCTAACGTTCTAAGGTTCGGTAGTCGAAACTCAAGACTCTAGCATCTAAACTTGATTCTGCCTACTTATTTTCTCCATTGATTTCAAAATTCCAAAACCTACTTTTAGGTTCCTAAGAGCCTAGAATTAAGAGTGAGCATTCGATTTGAACCGAATTACATATTTTAAAAACCGAACCGAACCAAACCAAAATTGATGAAAAACCAAATTGAACCGAACCACTCTATTTCGATTAGATTTGATTCAAATCGATCGGTTTTGATTTTTAATTATTTTTTAATTTAGACTTGATTTTCTAGTTATTTGATCTAATTTTGACTTTGATTTGAATCTAATAAACATTAATTAATGAAATTAAACAATTTATATATATATATATATATAATTAAATATAATTCATAAATTCCTCATAAAAATAAATTAATTTAAAAATCGATTCGGTTCGATTTGGTTGAATTTGAATAAATAAAATTACTGTTCAGCTCAATTTAACCGATTTTTTCTCTTCAAAACCAAACCGTACTGAAATAATTGAAATTTTTATAATATAAAATCGAACCGAACTGATTAAATTTTAAAACTGAACCGATTAAACCGAATTGACTCAGTTCATAAGATAGCTCCCATTTGAGTAAGGAGGTTGATAGGCTATTAGAGGTGAGTAAATCTAACCTTAATAAAATGAAAATTATTTACATGTAATTAATGAACATCTTCATGCATTATGTCATATTTATTTAGAATGTATCTATCTAGAATATGAAGAAGTTGCATAATTGCATAATTTGCAATTGGTGCATTGATGGATATTGAATGACCCATTACTCGCCCTCATGTTATGTTATGTAACGTCACATACGTTTTGAATCCATCAGTAAATCCTAAGGGGAGATCTTGATGTTGCCCTTGAAGGGAGATCTGATAGTTGCCCCTGGGTACATGACACCGGTCATATTTAAAAAGAAAGTTTAAAGAGTTATTGGTAATAATGTCCATCTTACGTGAAATATCTGTGATATGAAAATCCATGTGAATGATGCATTGCTCATAGATGAATGAATGATGTAATTAATTATGGTTAGTTTAGTCACTGAGCTTGTGTAAGCTTATCACATTCCCCTAACCCTCAGGTGCAGGGTTGCAGGACTAGAACAGCTCTTTGAAGAGAGAGCATCAAGGGTAGTCTTAGCCCTTCCTTATGTATGATATATGGATAGATGGACATTAATTTTTGAATAAATAGTGTTGTGCTAGTGATTAAAGGAATTTGGAAGTATGTAATATTGTTTAAGTATAATGATGTTTATGTTGCATTAATCCTTGTGAGGGTGCACATATTGAACCATTACACTTTGAATCTTATGTATGTTAAGGTTCAAATTATGAACCATTATTATGTTATGAATGTACATGTATGGATGAAAAAACTAAAGTGTAATGGTTTGATGTATGTTCGAATGTTGAGAGGCAGAAATGTACATATGTTTTTCAAGCTTTAGGCTAACTATGGGTTTCGGCAGGCTTAAGCTGACCCGATCCCTAGCACCAATAACGGCCCCTAGCTTAGGTCGTTACACTAAACTTTCCTTTTAAACATGACTTGTGTCATGTACCCAGGGGTAAATTTTAGATCTTCCTTGAAGGGCAACATCAAGATTTTACTTATAGATCTATAACATACATAACATTACATAAACATAACATGGGGGGAGTGCACCAACAGCAATTTATGCAATTATGTAACATCTTCGTGTTCTAGATACATACATCTTAAATAAATATGACATGATGTATAAGGATGCTCATTAGTTACCAATAAATAGTTTTCATTTTATTAAGGTTAGAGTTACTCACCTCTTGTAGCCTATCAACCTCCTTACTCGAACGAGTGCTATCCTTAAATCCTTACCCTTCTGAGTTCCTCAAGCCTGATCCTATAAAATCGGACCCTAGAGTGTTATATAAGGCTCTAAAACTCTATACATAACATAAACATCCTATCTAGGCCCTTAAGAATAATGAAATTAGGTTTTGGAACCTTAGAATCAAAGGAGAAAATAAGTGGGCAGAACCAAGTTCGACTACCGGAGTCTTAGGCTTTGACTATCGAACCTTGGAACGTTAAGTGCCCATTTTGGGTAGTAGCTAGACTTTGATTGCCGAACCTAAAAAATTTCTAAATTTTTCAAGAAAATGCAAGCTTCAGTTACTGAACCTCTGTCTAGCAAACATGCTTAATACCCACATACATTCATCAAAACTCAATTCCTAGGTTTTCCCCAAACCCAACATGGCATAAACTTCAAAAAACTTAACTTGAAACAACCTTACATGAAATTAAAGCTTTAGAAACCTAATTCCTCATCAACTCTCTTAAATCTATCTATTAGATCAGAAAGAAAAGAAGGAAGGTTACCTCTTTTCTTGGAGCTTGGAGGCGGGAGAACTAAAACTTCAAAACTTGAATATACTCTTCCACACTTCTAAATGGAAGAATCCACCTCTAGATATTCAAAACTCAAAGGAATCTCTTTCAAGAGCTCCTTGCATGCCCCAATAGTTGAAAGAGAGAGGAAAGAAGGAAAATCTAATTGTTTTGTGAAGGAAATAAGTTGAGATCCCTTTTAATACCCTCTCTGTCGAGGGACTTTTGACTATTGAAAGTTTAACTTTCGGTTGTTGAAGTTATTTCTTCCCAAATGGGCATTTGAACATAAAAAGGACTTTGGTTGTTGAAAGTCTATTCTTCGGCTGCCGAAATTTCTTCTATCCAAAACAACCACTTTAAAATTTTTTTAAAGAATAAAACCCTTAAAATATTTTTTATTCTTAAATGCATTTTAAACATTTTAAAAATGCATATATGAACATATTTTCACATCTTACCGCCACTCCCTTGTCAGTGAAGTCTTACTCTTCACCAGAATATTTTGTCAATGACAGATATTCCAACATCGAAAAATGGTTGGTGTTACAATTTTTCCTTCTCTTACTATTGATAATTACCTAGAATTGATTTGCCATAGTCACCCAAAAATTGCTTGATTCTCTCCATCCACTTCATGTTTCTTCTTTCTACCAACCCATATGCCATTATGCTATAGCTTTTCCTCTCCCACTTTAGTAGGAATTAGAGTTGTGCATGGTTCTTAGGGTCCCAAACTAAATTTAAAAATCGTTTCGAATCAAAATTATTTTGATATTTTTGTTCGATTTTGATTTTCACTAAGTACCAAACTGGAATCATACCGAAATCATACCGAATCGAGAATTAAATTTATAAGTATGTTTTTTTCTATTTTTTTAGATGTATTATATACTTTTAATATAAATAAATAAATATATATATAATCTAATATTCTATTTCATTTCTCTATGTTTTCTTAATAATTTTAGTTATAAATTTATTAAATTACTTTATATTTTTTAATTTTAAATATATTATTATATTATATATATGTTCATTTATAATTATATTTTTATTTTATAGTTACATATTATATAATTAATAAATAATTAAAATATATATTATATGATATACTTATACTATTATATATTATATATTATATAATATATTTAATATTAAATTATATATACACGCTTTATTGTTAAGATTATATAATTTAGAAATAATTAAAAGATATATTATATGATATATTATATATTAATAACTCAGTTCAAAATTTAAATATTAATTCAAATAATTTTTTTAAAAAAATAATTATATAAAATTATTTTTAAAGCCAATAATGGGATCGAAACTGCACCAAAATTTTAGTTTGGTTTCGATTTTTAGACAAACCCTCAACTGGATCGAAACTGCACACCCTTAGAGATGGACGAGTTGGGTTCATGCAAGTATTTTATTCAAATGAACCCTAATAAAATAGGTTTTGGTACTATATAATCAGATTTATGATGAGTTTGAATTTGAAAAATAATAATGATGGATTCAAATCGAATTCGGTTTTTACATGTTAAATATTTAATTAAATATAAAATATATATTTCTTATAATAATATTTATAAATTTTATATTTTTAAATATAATTTAAATATTTTATAAAATTTTTAAAATATAAATTATTGATAAAAAAAACAATTTTTTATGTAACTTATTGATTAAAATATATAAAATTAAATGAGTTTGAATATTTTTTTTAATGATAATAAAATTAATAAATTTTTGATGTGAAGTTAGAAGAGCTAAAATTTTGAAAATATTAATTGAGTTTAAAATAATTTTTGCGAGTATCCTATTCATTACTGTTCTGCTTTTAAAATACCTCTCCTTTCTCTCTAAACTTTCTTATGGCTATTTTAAAAATCTCAACTCCTATAATATATATATATATTTACCCATTTAATATTTTTGTGTAAATTTTATTTATAATTTTTATATTATTTAATTTTAATCAGCCAATATTTTATATTTTTATTTTAATTCTTATATTTTTAATAAAATTTCATTTAATTTTATTTTAATATTTACTTTTGACGTCAAAAAGTAAAGTTCTAGCTCCACTCCTGAAATAAGGTAAAGTCGAGAGAGTTCATTTTGGCAAAAAAGATTATTCTGCCCTCTGCTCTAATACTCTATGCTTCTACTTTCGTTTTCGCTGCCTGAAAATCCAAAATACCTCGTCAAATTTACCATGTTTACCACACCCTTAAAAAACCCTAAGGAATTCAAGAATTAAAAAAAAAAAAATCAAAGAATTAATCTTTGTTTATATCTTAATTTTACAGGATAAATAAGAAGAAACTGAATAGGAGAAATGATAAAAAAGAAAGTAATAAAAAAAAATCTAATTTCATTATATTGTGTGGATAAATTATTAAAATAGAAAATAAATACAATTACTATTAAATAATTAATTTAAAAAAAAATTCGCTGTTATATATTAAATAAGGATTATAGTAAAAAAAAAATCTTAAATTTTATTTATTTATATAATTATATTCTAAACTTTATTTTTTAACAATTGCTTTCAAAATTATTGATAATAGTGTAAATATGCCATTAAAAACTAATAAAACTACCATATTAACTATTAATACTATTTAATAATTGCATCCTGATAATTTTATTAATTTTAAAGGATTAATATAATTAAGGTAGCGACCGGCTATGTTTTATGGTAGTGAGTGTTGGGCACTGAAAGAGTCGTATAAGAGTTGCAGAGATGAGAATGTTAAGATAGATGAGTGGTCATACTAGATTAGATAAAGTCCATAATGAGAGTATTAGATAAAAGGTAGGAGTGGTGCCAATTGAAGGTAAGTTGAGAGAAGGGAGATTGATGTGGTTTAGTCATGTGAAGCTTAGACATACGGAAGCTCTAGTTAGACAAGTAGAGCACATTATGTTAGATGATAGAAAGAAAAAAAAAGGGGTAGAATTAAATTGACTTGGAGGAGAGTAGTACAACATGACCTAGAAGCATTACACATTTCTGAGGATTTAACCCAAAATCGCTCAGAGTGGAGAAAGCGAATCCATATAGCCGACCCTAAATTTTTGGGATAAAGGTTTTGTTGAGTTGAATTAATATAATTAAGGTAGCAATTCTATTATTGATTTCTAATGGAGTGATTAACGACAAAATACACCCACCGCATTCAATAATTAAGGGTATAATTATTAAAAAAGGAAAAAAAAATGCAATTGTAAAAATGTATCCTTGTGAGCATTTATATCGATTATAAAATAACAAATGAATTCACATATAACTAATTAACAAATTTTAAATTTTTTTTTTAAAATATCATTTTATAAAAATTTAATAAAATAAATTATAAAATTTTATTAAACTACCTTATTTTTTTAACAAAATAACTTTACTTTAATTTAAGTATTCATAAAATACACCAAAATTGAAATTAAAATTATGTTCGAGTGTCAATTTTTTTAAATGAAATAATAAATTTTTAATTGTTTTAGAATTTAACAAAAATTTAAAAAACAATTTTATATTATCTTCTATTTTCTTTTATAACAATTATTTTTTACCTTTTTTTCATTTCTTTTTTACCATCAAAATTATATTATAACTTTTTTATAAATAAAATTAAACTATTTAAAAAATATTTATTTATAATAATAAATAATAAATTATATTGTTAACACATTATAAAATTCAAAAATAAATAAACTTATATATATTTTATAATAATTTATTTAATTTATTTATTTAATTTTCCATCATTTGATATATATTTCATATTTTCCTTTATTTTCCAAAAAAATATATATATAATTTTCTTAAAAAATAAAAAACCAAAAACTGTTTTCCACGAGCCATGAGTAAATAGAACTTCCTCAAATCCCTTGTTCTAACCATAATCCCATCGTCAATCTACACGAATTCGTTGGGAAACGATTCTTCTTTGCCGCTTCTGAGGTTTAAGAGGCAAGGAATACCCAAAAAGGCTCTGTAAGGAACATGGACAGCTTAGCTACGTCCTTCGTTGTTTTACTCAAAGATACAAGTCCTAAACTTCCATACCCTGTTCTACAAAATAAAAGAAAACACGAAAGATAACAAAAACAGAATCAAAATACACTTACAGACCAATATGAGTCTTGCCCATGAGGTGGAAATACCAAGCCCATACGCCAAACTTAAAAAAGAAAAAGGATCTTCATTGGCTACCGAGTCATGCTAATGTATTGTTGCACACACCATACAGTACAATCTCTGAATGTATGCACACTTATTGCTATACATTTTGTATGATATACAGCTCTTATATTTCTGTTACATCTCTGCAGCATAACAAAACCTTATCAAAGTCAGGAATTATTTACATTTTTTTTAGGAACAACATAAAAAGAGGTGTTGATATGCAAGTATAGCAACTGTGTTATCTGTGTAGCCTAATGCTTTCTCGTGTTAATTTGAACATGCACACATTGTCGTCGAAGTTCCAGCGAACCACCAAAAAGAGAACTTCCCTGTTAAAAGTTATTTTTCCTTGTCTATGCTTTTCTTGTCCATAATACAAAATGGCTGGACAAGTTAGAACCTAAACATCATACACCGGCAAGCGCTCCTCAATACAGATTCGGCAAATTGGACACTTCTTACACTTTTCACAGCAGGCACTGCGACACATTTAGGGATAAATAATAAGTATGACAAAAGGGGGAGGAAAATGATAAGCCACACATTTTTTAGGAAAAGCATCCAAGTTGATGAGCATACCTGCAAAGGATGCGATGTCTACAGGGAAGTAGAACCACACTGATCTCTCCCTCAAAGCAAACCCTACATAAGACTTTTTCCTAAACAGCATATTGAAACAATATTTACACATTAATGTGACTGATCATTATCGCAAGAAAGAACAAAATATTTGAAGCAAATTTCAATAGGTCCTATATTAAAGTCTCACAGCAACAAAACTATCCAATTCTCAGACTTAATAATGCATAAACTTTATCACAACTTATTCTAATAGATAATTAACACCATTCTCAACTCTGGCTGAAACAAAAATTAATTGGATTTTCTGGCCCTAAAGGGACTTGGCATCATGAAGATATTTATGTTTGTGTGTGTGCATATAACACCTTGAGATATTTTTATAATAATTTTAATCCAATATTATCATCTTTAGACAAAATCATCCCCGCTTCAAGTGATTATACAAACGATGCAGGGACTATTTTTACAGCCATAAATTCCATGTTCCTCTCTTTTCAACCAAGAAGCCATACCATAAGTACGTATAAGACACTAAGGAAAGTACATCCCTTTCAAGCTTCCCTCAACATGAAATAAACTTACTGTAAACTAATCGATTAACCCAAAATGATAAACTTGAACCCTTAAAGTGATTCACAAGGCAAGAATCATGTCATAGAAAATTAAGAATGTTTAAAGCTATAGAGAAATTTTCAGGCCAATATCAAAGATAACAGCAACACAAAAAGAAGGAAACACAAATAACAGAAATTATTCACTCAGACCACAAACCAATAATTTCTTACTGAGAGAAGGGGGAAAGGAGAGGGGAGGGGGGGAATGGAACTACTAGTAATAGAGGAAAATATTACATTTTGAAGTCTTTCAAACTCCTGCTGGGTATATTTGGTGATTTCTGTCTGTTCACCAAGGGCAGCTTGAAGCTTCCAGACCTAAGAAGAAACCAAACACAAATATAAATACAGAAAAAAAGCATCATCAACAACTTTGTAACTGGCCAACAAATACACTTTACTGGATTAGAGAATAAAATACCTCAAACAAGGGTGGGGGGAGAAGGAGAGAGAGAGAGAGAGAGAGAGAGAGAGAGAGAGAGAGAATAATATAATAAAATATTGTACTTGGCGCAAGAAAAAGAAAACATTTTATAAAATAAATCACCTCTTCGGCGAGATCCTTTTTAGGCATTTTCTTCACTATCTCAGGAGGATAACCACAGAAAGTGTTATAGCTGCATGTTGAGGAATGAAATGTAAAAAGATCAGCAAATACTGCCGATTTAATTTTATGAAATTTTCAGATGCACTAAATGCGTAATTAACCAGCAAGACAACTAACTGCTGCTCTAGTGGTAGGTAGGGAGAAAACAATATTTCATTGAGAAAAATCAGAAATACAAAATCGCAGATGTTTTACAAAATGGGGATATTCGAATGTCAACAAACCTATGAAATTTTTAAGTGAATTTCCAGTTATCAATGTCTTGCTTATACTGTTATATCCTCGTTTTTACCCTCTCTCAAGGACATTTTGTCATAAAGTGGCACATAAAAATGAAATAATGCAATGTACTCACCCAGAAGCTCCCTCCTGGTAGAGTCTGGCCTGCTCCTCTCGACTTCCCTCATCAATTGACCACCAGCCCAGTAGCCTGTTTTAACAGATCAAAAAATGAAAATACTACATTAAGCAGTGCTTACATTATATCAAATACTACAGAGACTCGGTAGGGATGTGATGTTGCCCATACAGGTTTGACTTCTGATGAAAACAAAAGTAATTACCTAGAACCATGGTGCAAGAACCCCAAACAGTCATGAGCTCTTGAAGAATATCTGAGATATATTCCCGTGCTGGGTTCATTTCTTAGTAAAAGAACAAGCTTCTCCACTAACTTGGATGCAGCAAATAGCACACCAACACCTTGAAGTAGGAAAAGGGGAGAGAAGAGTATTGGAAGTGGGATGTTTCTAGCACCGGCAGGTGTTCCCTGATTTTCAAAGGTCACCATATATTTTTTGATTAAAAAATACCAACCAGCATCCAAGAACACAAATCAATTATACACATACCTCTAAACGCATACAAAGGAGAAATTGAAAACCAATTAATGGAATTTTCATAATATGGCCACCAATGTCCTGAAGGCCACACATTCTATCCTGAAGTTGATTCTCCTCAGGGGAAACTACTAAGCCACTGTTCCAGTCAAGATACCTAATAGTCGCAGAAGAGGAACTAACTTCTCTTGTCTGAGAATTTCGATGAATCACTGGATTTGACCATTTCGTACAAACAAGAAATGCAAAGCACTCTGCAATACTGCAGAAAGAATACATATTTATCAAAATTTTGATGCATTAAAACCTTGAACAAAATTTTCCGGTAGCTCTATTCTAGTCATCATTCGCCACAATAAAGAGAATGTAATAAAAATGGAAGGAGCTATACCCAAAATTTATGAACAAGTCCCACCAACCTAGAGCACCTACATCACCTGTAATATATTCAGAATCAGAAAATGATCATTATCTTTGATAGTAAGCATCATATCTGAAATTTTATCAATAACGATTTCACACACTATTATAGTACAGGAGTGTGGGATATTACATCATGCTGCTGAAAAAAGAGAAATATAGATACCAATTACCATGATTCCAAGGACACACAGGATTTTCCCGCCACTAAAGTATTAGTAATAATTAAATGAAAAATAAAGAAATCAACCTAAGTAGAAATTTTATTAACATCGGGGGAAGAAGCATATTATGAAGACTCCCAACTCCCAAGTCTTGTGCACAACTGTACATGATGCATTCAAGAGTTCTGCAAAATGTTGATTTCTTAATCAAATTTTCAAAGATCCACTGCTTGAAAATTCATCAACGGTAACTCAGAATATGCATCACTGAACAGAACCACAAAGCTTGTATAACCACTTACTTTGGCATTATCAATTCATCAAGATAGATGATCCCGCAGCATTATCACAAGAAAACTAAACTTTTCCTAATAAAGAGATCTGCACTCTAATTGAATCCGCATTGAAAGAGGTTCCCAGTTAGATGGCATATGCATCCATATTTCAAAAGAAGAAATCAATCAACGGGCATCACTCACAGAGAAAATCATTTAGTAAACTAAAAATCCCTCACTAGGTTGCAGTTAAGCTATAGTTTCCTAACAGCTTGGGCATACCACCACAGGATAAAATTAAACATAAAAAAATAATAATAAAAAAAACGTTAACAAATGAGCATAAAAATGGGCATGATCCACATCATTTTTCCAAATTGGACATGGAAAACTTCATGAAATGAGGCAACCCTTCACCAACTTAAGAAACCATTGACAAACAGGGAAGCCATTGCAATTTGCAACAATCACTATTCCAACATTTTATAATAGAAATACCCAATTCAGTCAAATACTAATACCAAAAGATTGATTAAGTGAATGGATTCCAAGAAACACAAAACAATCATGAAATAGAAGTGAGCTTGACATGGAAAACAGAATTGATCACTCTTACCCAGCTAAAAGTTCAGTAGAAAACAGGAAGTATCATGGAAACACATGCACATGAAGACTCATGCAATCACTGGAATATACACACAACAGAAAATTTATATTACGCCTATACAAATTTATAAATAAAAAAAAAAAAAAAAAAACCACCTGTAATCAACATCTTGTAGGTGCGACAGAGTCAAAAATAGATAATAGATAATAGAAAAATGTCTTAAAGAATGACTGCATGAAAGCGAATATGTAGTGATTGTGTTACATCCCAAAAGAATGTATAACGCTACTTTGCAAGAACAGTAGCTTTCATTCTGCCTCAAGGCATTAATGGTTGAAAAAGACATTTGAATTTCTTGAGACAAAAGTCCAGATAAAAGCAGAGGTCAAGTCACTGGAGGTTACAATTCCATTGCAAGAAAAGATGTGCCTTAGCTGCTTCTGTTTACCAAGCAAAGAAACCTAGTTCAAGAAAAATCCACCCCATTGCATCTATGGGGATTTAGAGTCGAGCTATATATTAGATACTTGATTTGATGCCAACCAACAATATCACTTCCAGAACAATCAGAGTCCCTTGCCTCCATCCAAGACTCCTTTCTTTGCAGCCACAAGATCTGCTATTTCCCAAGGGAAGTATAAAATTCTAATCCCCCAGCCAAGAAGGTGAAGATTCAAACCTTTGAACACATTGTCACACACTTTTATTTCTTTTTCTAATGAGAAAATCACAATTTAACTCCAGTTCATGAATCTCTTTATCTAAATCAGCCTTTTACTTTTTCAAAGGTCACACTGTTCTTCAGCAGCAACTTTTTAACTGATATATCATATATCCTTGTAGAACCAAATCATAGCATTCTTATATTCAATTACTTCATTTTTTTTTCCTTCCACTGGAAAAATAAATAAAAAAAAAAAAAGAAGCTTCCAAGAGAAATATTTTATGCAATCAAAGGAAGTTAGAGAAATTACCACATAGCTTTAGAAGGGCAAAGACTGTAGCAGCCACAAAGAAGACCATAGATATTGCAACCCAGAAATGCTGCAAAAAGTAGATGGGAATATTAAAAACTCAACTCAACTCAACTAAGCCTTTATCCCAAAAGTAGATGGGAATATTAAAAACATTCAAATTCATATATTCTTAAAATATTCACAATGCAAGTTGCATTTTCGAATTGAAAACCTGCATATTTCAAACTGCAAAGGTTTGCGATCCTAATACCTGAATCTCATAAATAGTATCACAAACATGATAAATTTCAAACTAACTTTTGAAGCATTACATCAGTGACATGGGATCTTACGTGAAATAGCACTTCCAGAATTATGCCACACCATAAAAAAAGCAAAGAAAAATTTCCCCATCAACAGGATAGAACAATAATTGCATGCACACAAGAAGCATTTCATAAATCCATTAATAGTGGAGAGCAAAATAATTGCTAATGACTAAGATGCCCATACCACAAGTCAATCCTAGATGGCACAAGAACTTCATTTTTCATCCCAAAAAAGAAAAAAAAAAAAAAAAAAAAGACAACTTAATAAAAACAATGATATACAGCTGACCCTTGTGTATGAACTATCATAATTAAACTGACCCAAAAGTTCAGGTTTGACAAAAATTTAAGGTAGCTAGACCATTAGAAAACAGGAAGAGCCCATTTGCATTCAAAATCCTGGCCCCCCCCCCCCCCCCCCCCCACCAAAAAAAAAAAAAAAAAAAAAAAAAAAAAAAAAAAAAAAACCAACCACTTTTTTTTTTAATACTTTTGTTGTGATTACACCCCTTTGAGAAATGTCCTAAAACAGCCATTTTTTTCCTGTTACAAAGTGATACAACACTGTTTGTCTTAGATACATAGCAGGCTGATAGGTACTCAGCTAAAGACACAGGAAGTGAAGTTCATGGCCCAAAACAATTAAAAGTCTATTACAGAAGATATTTCAAGAAGAACCGAAGATAGGAGTTAATCAGCAAATGGAAATGAAGGGGAAGGTTCCAGAATTCAACAACTGGGATTAGTTGAGCTGTTAGAGGGAAATGCGGAAGAACTCACATGGAGAATGACAGCAGAGGGAGTAAACCTTTCTTCTGTTATAAATAGGCAAATAACAAGAGTGGAGGAGAGGAATTTCTTTAATTGTGCAGCATTGGCAGGGGCTAGCAGTAGCTAGTTCGGGAGTCCATTCTCCAGGGATTTTTTAGTTATTTTCTTGTATTGGCCTTGTGCCTATTGAGTAGTAGAAGAAAAGGAGAGAACTTGTAGTACTTTTACTTTGTGAAGGCATTCTTGCCATATTTTCAATATCAGATTCTGTTTCCCATTCTATTACAGTCATTGTTCCTAACTCTATCACAGGATATTTTTAAAACCTTGTCCCCCATGAAGCCCCTCCTCCTCAAGGGACAAAAAAAAAAAAAATTCAGCCTGTTGAAAGTCCAGGATAAATAACTACACATCACACGTAGTGGCCTAGTGGCCATGGGTTGGTTTTGATACCTTTTAGGACAGTACTGATCCATCAACCAAAAGTACTAGTTGGGGTTGTCTTAAGATCATTGAGCCTAAGAAATATACTGAGGATCTCCTCATAATCCTATTTATGGAATTTGGGGCACAAAAGGAAGAACACTGGAGACAGACAGAACAGAGCAGAAACTTTGGAAAATATAAAATACATGTACAAGTACAACATATAATTGTTGAAAAATTACTCAAGACACACGTGCGCAAGCACTCTTAGATTAGAATAATGATCACAGCAAGAGAGAATAACATGACACAAGGAATTTTACATACCTCAATGATGTGCCTACATCCAAGAAGAGACCTTACAATTTTTCGCTACAAAAGAGAGGATTACAAGTACCTTTATACATAGTTGATAGATTTTTCCTTTCACGACTAGGAGATTTGCAATTATACACATTTCTGAGGATTTAATCCAAAATCATTTAGAGTGTAGAAAGCGAATCCATATAGCCGACCCCAAATTTTTGGGATAAAGGCTTAGTTGAGTTGAGTTGAGTTGACTAGGACATTTGCAATTATAATAATATCCTCCATGTTGAGAAGTACTAAACTATATTATACTGCAGAGGGCTTAGAGCTTTTAGTGTGAGTGCCTCATCTGAATGTGAGCTACAAACTCAACGAGAACACGATTGAGAGATATACAAAAAGATACAGCTACCATCAATGGAGAGAAAGGACTGACAAGGTTAATCCAAGTATCCCATTCGACCATTTAGAATTAACACTATCAAAATTTCAAGCAATTTGCTTTTGCACTCTATTAAGAAAACTATCATGCAACTCTTTCTTTTCTTTTTTAGAAAAGAGGTGGGGGGGTTGGAGGAGGGGAAGAAAAGAAATTAGCCCAAAAACAATTACTAAAGGAATTCAACTGCTCCTCAAGTTAATCAAACTTACAGGTAATGTCTCCCATATTGCTTCATCACTCATGCTTTCTTCTTCTCCTGGCATTAGAGCCCTACACATTCTGCACAGTAAAATGAAAATCGCTTATGCCATTTCAGACAGTAATTTATTATCATTGCAGATAAATATAAAGGCACTAATAGAGTAAGGGTATACAAGGTCAATTTCCAGCACAATATGGCTAAGCAAAGGTCACCAAGAAAATATTAAAATTGGTCTTCCATATTTGTACATTCATATCTCATGCAAAGTGGATGCAGCATTCCTATCCAGAAGTTTAGAAATTTGTATTTTTGTTATTAAGTCAACTGCTTCTTTTTTTTTTTTTGAGATAAAGTAAACTGCAAATTTTTGTTCTCTGAAAATTTGGCTTCAATAAGTGGCAATAGTTTGATTAAGAAAAGGGAGGTAGACCATTTTTATCATTAGTTGCAAAAGGCCAAGCACGAGCTGCACAACCCATCATGCATAAAAGCGGTAATAATCTGTAGATAGATGGTCTAAAAAGTTTGAATCATTTTAATGCAGGATAGAAAGATGATATTCCTAATACAATTTAGGAATTATATTCCATGTAAAATTAGGAAATTTAAGAGTTTTATTCTATAGGAATTTTATTCTTATTAGGTCTATTATCTAGAAATTTTATTATTTCCTAATTTATTTTAGTTTAATTTTAGCATTCCTAATTAGCATTGAATTAGGTTTCTAAAATCCTAATGTAATTAGGATTCCTAACTATATAAATAAGACCTAGGGTTTTTATTGTTTGTAGATAAGCTTTGTTTTGACATTTATTTGAGATTAATATGATTTTTGAGAATTTGTTCTCTTTCTCAAGGATTGATCCTTGTTCTTGTTTGCTCTACATCACATTTTGAAGCTGAAAACCTAAATATTAAAGACAAAGAAAGACAAGTGTATGAACATATTGAGCTTAATTAAACACAAGCCTCAATAAGGGATAAAAGAAGAAATGTTTTAACAATTAAGTCTTAAAAGTAAAATCTTCACCATCAAATACTAATTCTTTTCAAATCGCTCACTATTAGTCCTATTTGGTTTGTCAACGCTAGATCAGTGTTGTTAAAGGTGACCAAAGGCACCAGGCGAGGCGCCTCGCCTGGCTGAAGAGAGTCCAATTCAAATAGGCGAGTGCCTGAGACCGGTAAGGTGAGAAGCGCTAGGGCAATGCCTCTTCAAAATAACGTTCTCTTTCACCTTTTTTTATATTTTTTTAAACAACATAAAACTAAAAAAAAAATTAAATAAATAAAATCTAAGCTAAGTCTTAAGTTTATGCCACCAGAGGAGAGAAGAGAATGCCACTAGCTAGAGAAACAAAGCAGACCATTTTCTTCCTTCCTTTCTCTCTCTTTCTCTCATCTGCACCTTCTTTCCTCTCTCTCCTCTACTCTTCTTCTATATTTCTTCTCCTCTCACCTGCGCAACCTACCAACAGGTAGCACCAGCACATCCAATTCCAAGGTGGTTTTTTTTTTTCCCTTCTTTTCTCTCCTTCTTCTCTTCTTCTATTGGTCCAACTTCACTCAAGCAGTTCCAACACTTTTTTTTCTTTCTAATTTTTTTGTTAAATTTGTTAAATGGGTAGTGTAATATGTTTTTTTTATTAAATGGGTATTGTTGTGATATGCTTCTTATTAAGTGGGTTTTGTGATTTGTGATATGTTTTTATCAAATGGGTATTGTGTATTTCTGTTAAGATGTGTACCATAAATAGCTAGGATATGTGTATTTGTAGTGATTGTGTGAATATATTTAGATGCTAGAATCATGACTATAATTACGTATTTAATTAGTGTAGAAAGAGATGATTCTCATTGATTTCAATTAATCTGTACATGGGTATTTATATACAATTGATTCCTATAATTGTATTATACTAATTAGGAAGAAATCCTAAATAAGAAATTCTAAATAGGAATACAGAATACAGAATATACACAGAAATAATATAATGATTGACTTTCCATAACACTCCCCCTCAAGTTGGAGCATAGATGTTAATCATGCCCAACTTGTTACAAATGTAGTCAATCCTAGCTCCATTCAGAGCTTTTGTGAAAATATCTCCTAACTGCTCTCCAGTTTTGATATGTCCTGTTGAGATGATCTGTTGTTGAATCTTTTCACGAACAAAGTGACAATCAATCTCAATATGTTTGGTCCGCTCATGAAATACCGGATTAGAAGCAATATGGAGAGCAGCTTGATTATCACACCACAATTTCACAGGCAGGGGGGTCTTAAAACTTGTCTCATCTAGTAATTGAAATATCCACATTACCTCACATACTGATTGTGCCATGGCTCTGTATTCGGATTCAGCACTAGATCGAGAAACTACACTCTGCTTCTTGCTTTTCCAAGACACCAAATTTCCTCCAACAAAAACGCAATATCCAAAGAATTGACCTCCTATCAACCTTAGATCCAGCCAGTCGGCATCTGAAAAACATTCAACATTCAAATGCCTATGATGATCATATAATAAACATCTTCCTGGAGCGCCTTTCAGATAACACAAGATTTTTCCTAAGGCTTCCCGATGAGCAACAGTTGGGGAAGACATAAACTGACTTACCACACTAACGGCATAAGCAATGTCAGGACGAGTGTGATAAGGTAGTTCAATTTTCCTACCAATCTCCTGTATCTCTCTGGATCTTCAAACAACTCACTATCCCACAACTATGATTTGTAAATTTGGAGTCATTGGTGCACTACAAAGCTTAGCACCTAATTTTCCTGTCTCTGTCAATAGATCGAGGACATATTTTCTTTGAGACAAGAAAATACCCTTCTTACTTCTCATAACTTCAATACCCAAAAATACTTTAATAATCCCAAGTCTTTGGTCCAAACTGGTTTGGAGGAAGGTTTTAAGAGATGAAATACTGCAGAGTCACTCCCGGTGATGATAATGTCATCCACATAGACTACGTGAGAATTAGACCACCTTAGATTGCTTATAAAATCTTGAGTGATCACACTTACTCTTTTGCATACCAAATTCTGTCTTTGCTTCACTGAATCTCCCAAACCAGGCCCTAGGACTTTGTTTCAAGCCATAAAGAGACTTCCGAAGCCTACAAACTTTACCCAACTCCCCCTGAGCAACAAACCCAGGTGGTTGCTCCATATATACCTCCTCCTGAAGATTACCATGAAGGAAAGCATTTTTGATATCCAATTGGTGCAGGGGCCAATCATATGTAGCTGCTAAAGAGATAAACAAGCGAACAGAAGTAAGTTTAGCTACAGGAGAAAAAGTGTCAGAGTAATCAACCCCATATGTCTGAGCATATCCTTTTGCTACAAGGCGTGCTTTTAACCTAGCCACAGAACCATCAGGATTTACCTTTACTGTAAATACCCATTTGCAACCAATAGCTTTCTTACCAGTGGGCAAAGGCAACAGTTCCCATGTACCATTAGCATCTAAAGCCTCCATTTCCTCTTTCATAGCAAAGACACCGGCCCGGGATGAGACAATTGCCTCACCAACAGTATTAGGGATAGGAACAGAGTCTAAAAAAGTAACAAAACACCAAGAACAAGAAGACAATTGATTATAAGAAACAAAAGAAGAGATAGGGTAAGTACATGAACGTTTACCTTTACGAAGAGCAATAGGTAAGTCTAGATCAGAATCATGATCAGTATGAGGTACAAGATCTTCCAACGAAGTAGCTGGTGGAGGATCTGAGTCAGTAATCTCCAATCTCCTGGAATAAACATGAACAACGGGAGGCCGAGTAGGTCTAGAGACGTAAGAAAGCAGTGTGAAAGAGGACTAGACATTGGTTGGACAAGATATATTAATATATCTTCCTCCTCCCCAGCACTCTCATATCTGGATGATTGAGGAAAGAATGGAGTGGACTCAAAAAATGTGACATCTGCAGAAACAAGATAACGATTAAGAGTAGGAGAGAAACAGCGGTACCCTTTTTGAATCCGGGAGTACCCAAGGAAGACACATTTGAGAGACTTTGGATCCAATTTAGTAACATGCGGACGAACATGACGTACAAAACAAGTACAACCAAAAATACGGGGTTCAACAGGAAACAAAGATTTTGTAGGGAACAAAGCAATATAAGGAATATCCCCATTAAGGACAGAAGATGGCATACGATTGATCAAAAAACATGCCGTAGAAACTGCATCCGCTCAAAAGTGTTTAGGAACTTTCATCTGAAAAAGAAGAGCACGAGTTACCTCAAGAAGATGCCGATTTTTTCTTTCGGCCACGCCATTTTGGGATGGGGTATCCACACAGGAAGACTGATGAAGAATGCCATTTTGCGTCGTATAAGACTGAAATTGTGCTGAAAAATATTCTTTAGCATTGTCACTTCTTAATGTGCGCACAAAAATATTAAATTGAGTTTTGATTTCATTACAAAAGGCACAAAAGATAGAAAACAATTCAGAACGATTCTTCATTAAATATAACCAGGTAACACGAGAGTAATCATCAACAAAAGTAACAAAATAACGAAATCCAGTTTTAGAAGTAACAGAACAAGGACCCCAAACATCAGAATGAACTAACTCAAAAGGGGATGAAGCCCGTTTATTGACTCTAGACACGTAAGGCAAACGATGATGTTTTGCAAACCGACACGACTCACATTCTAGTCTTGATAAAGATCAAATCGAGGACACAACTTCTTCATGGTAGACAAAGAAGGATGACCCAATCTACAATGAGCTTCAAGAGGTGTTACAGATCGAGCAAACAAGCGACGCGGTACATGATTTTCGAATGTAGAGACCACGACTCACGTCCTCTACCAATAATCGCCGTCGTAAGATCCTGAAACAAACACCGATCGGGAAAAAATGAAATAGAACAATTTAAGGTACGAGTAAGTTTACTAACGAAAGTAGATTAAAAGAGAAATTTGGTAGACACAAAGCAGATGACAAAGAAATTGATGAAGTCGGATTCGCGATTCGAACCCATGACACAAGAAGTAGAACCATCATTAAAAGTAACGATGAGGAAGTGGGATTAGACGTAAGCGGATAGAAGACTAGAATTACTCATGTGATGCATTGCACTGAATCAATAACCCATTTGGATGAGGAAGACACAAGGCATGTAGTGGATTTACTCGACTCGTGATCGCGATGATAGGGAACCGGTAGGCTTTAGAGATGCACGACATTGGGAAAAGCGTGCAAAATCCTCTGCAGATACCAAAGCAGTTTCTCAGAGGAAGATACTGTAGAATCCTCTGCTGCCATATTTGCCATCTGTGATCGCTGATTTTTCCTCTGAAGTTGCGGACAATTATATTTTGTATGGCCAGGCTCATGACAATAATAACAAATGACTCCTCTTGAGTCCTGATTAGAACTAGCCTCTCCATTACGCCGATTATACATTTGCCTATAATTCCTCCTCTACTTCCTCTTCTATTACCCTGTTGTCCATTTGGATTACGGCTAGTAAGAGCACTACTGGCAGGCTGTGAAGATTGGGTACTCTCTGTACGAAGGACCCGTGTGAATGTTTCATGCAAAGAGGAAATCTCGAATCGAAAGAATCGAGATTTAATCTCATACTCAAGGAAGGCACAAGAAAACTCATAACAGCCGATTGCTCCGTTGGGCTGCTGAACTTTCACATCAGAACTAAAAGGCAACAATACATTAAGTTCCTCATATACCCGTTTAAAATCCATAAAATAAGCCGTGAGAGACTTATTCTCTTTCTCAGCACGGTAGAATGCCTTACAAACATCATAAATACGGGAGATATTCCCTTTACCAGAATACAGAAAATCTAAGTAATCCATCAATTCCTTAACAAATTCACAGTGATTAATTAAACTAATTACCTCACCGTGAATCGAAGTCATTTGCAAAAACAATCGAGCATCCTCCCTTAGCCAAGTTTGTTGTGTATCATCGAGGTGGATCTTTAGTAAGGTGATCATCCTTATCAATGCTACGCAAATAGACCCTAACAGTCTTACTCCACTCCAGATAATTCGAACCATTAAGTTTGTGTTCCGTGATCTTAGTCATCATCGGAATCACATCAGAAATAACATTCTTATTGTCTGCCATTTGTTGAGACAAAGAAAACTAACCGAAACGCTAATCCAAAGTGCTGACAGCAACAAAATAATCCAAAATCACAAATCAAGCAAATACCGAAATAGGATCTGAGAGCCAAACCTCAGAAGTCCTTTAATGGTGTCTTGGATTAGGCAACAAAGACACGATGGTGGAATGAGGGGATTGAGGCGACACGGCAATGTTGATCGTAGTCGAAGCGGCGGTCGTGCCAAGGTCTCTCTGGTGAGTGGTGAGAACAAATAGTCACCCTAGATGACTCGCTCACGATACGATGTAGAAAGAGATGATTCTCATTGATTTCAATTAATCTGTACATGGGTATTTATATACAATTGATTCCTATAATTGTGTTATACTAATTAGGAAGAAATCCTAAATAAGAAATTCTAAATAGGAATACAGAATACAGAATATACACAGAAATAATATAATGATTGACTTTCCATAACAATTAGGATTGTATTTCCTATTTAGTTGTCCTGTACATATTATAAATTGACACCATTGGCTTGAGGGAATAATCAAGCTCTTCAATTATTCTCAATATTCTTCTTCTGTTCTATTTTCTAACATGGTATCAGAGCCCTCAGTGGGTCTGATTTGAAATCTGAAACAAAGTCCTCATAGGGAGGAACTCTCTCTTTTTCCGGTCACTTTCTAGGAGTCCGTGGCTGTCACAGCCTAGCCTAGTGGATTACCCAGCCCAGGATCGGCCCCAGGTGACCTCAATCACACTGGTCCCGTCACCTGTTTCTCACTTTTTTGTCACTACCTCTTCATACAGTAGGCTTTTCTGACATATTTTTGAGCAACATTTCAGTGTACTTCTCTTGCCAACATGTTGGAGATCGAGGAGTCCTCCAATACAGCCTCCAACACAAGTTCTGAGATTCTCACACCCATATCCAAAACAGGTTCTGAGATTTTCAAACCCATATTTTCTTCCATTGGTAATTCACCAACTATTACTACTGTTAAATTAGTAGAAAGTCAAAATTATATGTCTTGGGCTGCATCAGTGGAATTATGGTTTATGGGGCAAGGGTATGATGACCACTTGGTTAAAAATGTCATAGATATAGCTTTAACAAATAAAGTTAATTGGACTAAGATTGATGCTCAATTATGGAGTCTCTTGTAGCATTCTCTAGACCCAAAATTACTTAATATTTTTCAATCTTGTAAAACCTGTTACAAAGTTTGAACTAAGGCGAAAACCTTATATACAAACGATGTGCAGCGTATTTATAAGGTAGTATCAGATATGATTCATCTACAGCAAAATCAACAAGATATGTTTAGTTATTTGGGATAGGTAGAATCACTGAAAGATGAATTTAATTCTCTCATGCCATGCACTGATAATATTTTTGAGCAACAGCGGGACAGGTTCTACATGGTTTTGGCATTGATTGGGCTAAGACCTGACCTTGATTCTATTAGAGACCAGATATTAACTAGTCCGATTATTCCCACACTAGAGGATGTGTCTGTCAGGCTTCTACACATCTCACTCAATAAGAATAATTTCTCCGGAATTGAATCTTCAGTTTTAGCTGCACAAAATGAAAACCAACCGAGACAGGGTACTTATCAGAGAGGCAAGGGTAAAAGGCTCCATTGCACTTATTGTGATAATCACACTCGAGACACTTGTTGGGCCCTTCATAGTCGACCACCACGCCCCATTCAGTCAAATAATGTAGGCTGATCAACTGCTCATATGCCTCAATCCGGTGAAATGGTATTCTTCCATTACCTGATGGAAAGGATCAAGTGTCAGATTCTATCCTATTAACTGGAGCTGATTACAAGGAGTATTTGCAATATTAAACTGCCAAACAGCAATCTTCTAGCAATGCTCATTCTGATAATTCTTTTGCTTGTCTAACACAGTTTTCGCTCACTAGTCCATAGATCCTAAACTCTGGTGCTTCTGATCATATATCTAGTAACAAAAGTCTTTTCTCATCTCTAGTTTCTCCTCCGGTTTTGTCTAAAGTTACTTTGGCTAATGGTTCACAAACTTTAGTTAAGGGCATAGGCGAAATAAAAATATTTCCATCTATTCCTTTAACCACAGTTTTGTTCACTCCAGAATGCCCATATAATTTAATCTCTATTAGTAAATTGACTAAAAATCTCAATTGTTCTGTCCCCTTTATAGCTAACTCTGTTGTTGTGCAAGACCGGAGTACGGGGAAGATGATTGAAGTAGGATGCGAGTCACAAGGGTTATACCATCTTTCTACTTCAAATTCTCCAGTTGCTCTTGCCTCTACCACTTCCGCTGATCTTCTTCACAATCGTCTGGGTCATCCTAGTCTTGCCAAATTGCAAAAATTAGTTCCTAGTCTTTCTAGTTTATCATCTTTTAAATGCGAGTCCTGTCAACTTGGGAAACAAAATCGTGTTTCCTTTCCCAAGCGAGTCAATAATAGGGCTAAGTCCATGTTTGAAATTGTCCATTCAGACATTTGAGGTCCAAGTCGTGTCAATACAAGTTTGGGATTTCATTATTTTTGTTACTTTTGTTGTTGATTATTCTCGTTGCACTTGATTATTTTTAATGAATACTCGTTCTAAATTATTCTCTATATTTCAAAAATTCTCTACTGAAATACGTAATCAATTTGGTGTTTCTATTAAAATACTTCATAGTGACAATGCAAAAGAATATTTGTCTGCTCCCTTTACTCATTTCTTATCTTCTCAAGGTACTACTCACCAAACTTCATGTGCTTATACCCCTCAACAAAATGGGGTTGCCGAACGAAATAATGGTCATCTAGTTGAGACTGCCCGCACTTTACTCATTCACCATAAGAACTCCTCTTCATTTTTAGGGAGATGATATTCTTACTGCTTGTTACTTAATTAACCGAATGCCTTCTTCTGTTTTGCAAAATCAGAGTCATCATTCCACTTTGTTTCCTAACCAAGATGCCCATCAGTTGTCCCTGCGTGTATTTGGTTGTATTTGTTTTGTTCATGATCACACTCCTCGCAAAGACAAACTTCAACCTAAATCAATAAAATGTGTTTTTTTGGGATATTCTAGACTTCAAAAAGGTTACAAATGCTACAATCCACTTACAAATAAATACTTTGTGTCAGCTGATATAACCTTCTTTGAAACATCTCCCTATTTTTCCTCCAACACCGCATCCAAGGTTTTTATTCCCACCGCCTTACCAGTTCCTACTCTTCCTCCACCACCAATCAGTCCACCACCTCTACACGTCTACTCAAATCGTCCTCATCCTCCCACTAACACCACTGATGCTCCTTTGCTTGATACAAGTACAACACCGGCTCCTGGTGACTCGCCCTCCTTCATCTTCAGACGATGCTACTCCACTCATTGCCATCCGAAAAGATATTCGTTTGTCTCAAAATCCTCATCCTATTTATAATTTTGTGAGTTATCATCGTTTGTCTCCTTCCTACTATGTTTTTGTCACCACTTTGTCTAATGTATTTGTACCTAAGACTGTTAGAGAAGCTTTGGAACATCCAGGATGGTGTAATGCAATGGTTGAAGAGATGACTGCTCTCCACAACAATGGCATTTGGGATTTGGTGCCACTACGAAAGAGCAAATCTACTGTTAGCTGTCGATGGGTTTATACAGTTAAGGTGGGGCCTGATAGCCAGATTGATAGACTTTAAAGCTCGCCTCGTTGCAAAGGGCTATACTCAGATCTTTGACCTCGATTACAATGATACCTTCTCTCCTGTGGCTAAGATTGCCTCGGTTCGCCTTCTTATTTCCTTAACTGCCATCCATCACTGGCCACTTCATCAACTGAATATCAAAAATGCCTTTTTACATGGCAAGCTAGCTGAGGAAGTTTATATGGAGCGACCACTAGGGTTTGTTGCTCAGGGGGAGTCTGGTTTGGTGTGTCGCTTACGGCGTTTTTTATATGGCTTGAAACAATCTCCGAGAGCATGGTTTGGACAGTTCAGTACTGTAATCCAACAATTTGGAATGTCTCAGAGTGAAGCTGACTATTCAGTATTTTTCCACCATAATGGCCATGATAAGTGCATTTATCTCGTTGTTTATGTTGATGACATTTTTATTACAGGAAATGATCATGTTGGGATCTTAAAACTCAAACAACACCAGTGTTGTAAAAGGCGAGAAGAGGTGCCAGTCGAGTCGAGAGGAGAGGCGAGGCGAGGTGAGCATGCTGCGACTCCCTAGGCCAAGGCAAGGAGGCGACTTCAAAGAGGCAGCCGCCCCGAAGCCAAGAGGCGACAAGGCACCGAGGCCACGAGGCGCTACCTCTTGAAAGTGATGGGAATTTTTTTTTTATTTTTTTTTATTCTTAACAGCTGAGAAATAAATAAAACTCTAAAACCTATTGTCACTTACCTGATTGCAAGAAGCCAGCGAGCCACCAAGACGATCCTTCCCAGTGACTGCAAGAAAATGAAGAACAGAGCATTGCGCACAACAGCAACCAGGTATGTTGTCCCTCTGTCTCTCTCTCTCGTCTGCACTTCTCCTCTAACTGCTGCCATCAATCTGCTCCTGTCACTGCCGCCATCAATCTACTCTACTTCTTTTTTTTTTTTTCTCTTTTCTGCTCTGCTCCATGCCTCCATCACATGCCGTTATGCTGCCCAATTTATTACAAGGTCCAAATTTTTTTTTTTTGGTTAAATACTTAAATTTATTAAAAATTTAGTGTGATGTAATTTTATTATTAAATGGGTATTATGTGATAATGTAATTAAATGGGTATTGTGATTGTGATTATGATTATGTGATATGTTTTTATTAAATGAGTATTAATGCTCTTGATGTGTAAATTGTAATTTCTTATTATGCAAATTATTGTTTATTTATTAAATGTTTTAACATTTTAATTTCTTATTTGCTTGAATTGGGAGTTTAGGGGAGAATTGAGAATTATTGCTTTAATTAATTAATTTGCAATTTGCTTCTCTATGTTGCATTATTGTTAGTATTATAAATGCTTTTGAAATATACCAATATAGCATGATCTATAATTATGCAAATTATTGGAAAAAATCAAATGTTTAATATTTTAATTTGTTATTTGCTTGAATTGGGAGTTTAGGGAAGAATTGAGAATTATTGATTTAATTAATTAATTTGTAATTTGCTTCTCTATGTTGATTATTGTTAGTATTATAAATGCTTTTGAAATATACCAATATAGCATGATGTATAATTATGCAAATTTATGAAAAATTCAAAATTTTAATATTTTAATTTCTTATTTGCTTGAATTGGGAGTTTGGGAAAGCATTGAGAATTATTGCTTAATTAATTAATTTGTAATTTGCTTCTCTATGTTGATTATTGTTAGTATTATAAATGCTTTTGAAATATATCAAAATGGCATGATGCATAATTATTAAAGTTTGAACTTCTAGAATTTGCATATTCTATTTTATGATTCAACAACTTTTATTATTATTATTATTATTAGTATTGTTACTTATGCTATGAATTTCAATTTTATAGTATCAACTTTTATCTTGTACTTAAGTTAGAAATGTAGGCATGCACAATTTTTTTTTTTTTTATATTAACATCTCTTATTAATATTTGTGTTATTGCTTATACTATGAGTTTTAATTTTACAGCCTCACTTTTATCTTTTACTTAAGCTAGAAATGCAGGTACGCACAATTTTCAATTTTTTTTATTTCAAATATAGACATAATGTAAATAATATTTTTCTTTTCTTTTCAATATGCATTTTTTTACATATCAAACTATTTAAAAGTATGAATTTATGTTACAAGTACACATATATATATATAATTTAGACAATTTAGACTATGGTGCCTTGCTTCGAAAAAGCCTCGCCTCGCCTCTCGCCTAAGGCCATAAGGTCTCTTGTCGCTTTAGTATCGCCTTTCGCCTTGATAACACTGAACAACAATTACCCAGTCATTTTCAGACTAAGGATCTTGGGAAGCTAAAGTATTTCTTGAAGATTGAAGTGGCACAATCCAAGACAGGTATCACCATTTCTCAAAGGAAATATGCTTTGGATATACTGACAGAGACGGACATGTTAGACTGCAGACACGAAGATACTCCTATGGATCCAAATGTCAAACTTGTTCCTGGATGGGGGGAGCCATTAGAGGATCCTGGTAGATACTGAAGATTGGTTAGAAAACTCAATTATCTTACAATCACACGCCCAGACATCTCATTTGCTGTAAGTTTGGTCAGTCAGTTCCTTCAAGCACCATGTAGTAGTCATTGGGATGCAGTTATTCAGATACTCAGGTATATTAAAGGAGCTCCAGGACAAAGCCTATTATATGAAGACACGGCTCATTCACAGATTATTAGTTACTCAGATGCATATTGGACAGGTTCTCCTTCAGACAAACGGTCTACTTTAGGATATTGCATTATGATTGCAAGTAATTTGATTTCTTGGAAAAGTAAGAAGCAATATGTGGTTGCTAGGTTAAGTGCAGAAGTAGAATATTGAGCTATAGCTTTGGCAACTTGTAAACTTATATAGTTGAAACAACTTCTCCAAGAGTTGAAGTATGGAGAACTTAAAAAAATGCAACTAATCTGTGACAATCAAGCTGCAATTCACATTGCCTCCAATCCAGTGTTTCATTAGAGAACGAAACATATAGAGGTGGATTGTCATTTCATCAGACAAAAGATTGAATCTGGGTGTATTGCCACTAGCTTTGTTAGCTCAAATGACCAATTAGCAGATATCCTAATAAAATCTCTCAAAGGCTCTCGGATTAAATATATTTATAACAAGCTTGGAGCATATGATTTGTACGCTCCAGCTTGAGGGAGAGTATTAAGATATGTACCATAAATAGCTAGGATATGTGTATCTGTAGTGATTGTGTGAATATATTTAGGTGCTAGAATCGTGGCTATAATTACGTATTTAATTAAGATTGTATTTCCCATTTAGTTATCTTGTACAGATTATAAATTGACACCATTGGCTTGAGGGAATAATCAAGCTCTTCAATCATTCTCAATATTCTTCTTCTGTTCTGTTTTCTAACAATTTCTATGGATTCTTGTATATGTTGCCTAATTTATATATGCCAAAACCATATACTAGTTATTAAAAGTAAGTGTGTGTGTGTGTGTGTGTGTGTGTGTGTGTGTGTGTGTGTGTTAAAAAGATAATAATGTTAAAATAATAAAATAGTAAAAATTGTTTAAATGAAATTCTTTTCTCAAACAATGAATCGAAAAATTTTAACAACCAAGTCTTATAGGAATTTTGTTTATTTCCTTTTTATATGAATTCAAATTTTGATATATTGTTGAAATATTTTTGAAATCTTATAAAAATATAATAAAAAATAATATTTTTCAGACTTAGTTGCTGAAATATGTTCATTTATTGTTTGAGGAAACAATTTTCATTTAAAAAATTGTTAATTGTTTGTTGATTTAAATTTTTTATCATTTTACATGATTTCTTATGTTTTGAAAGTTTACTTTTTCTAAGTGAAGTTCAAGAAGAAAATGCATTAAACAAAAATAAGTAAATTTTCAAAAGTTTTAGGACTGAAATGAGAGTGAGAGAGAGAGAGAGTGAGAGAGAGAGAGAGAGAGAGAGAGAGAGTTAGGAATGTGGAATATTCTAGAAGAAGAGGGTCATAGAAAGGAGGAGGTTGTCTGAGATAATTAGGGTGCTGGAGCATGTGAAGTGCCAGCTGGCAAAGGGAAAAGGAAGCGTATAAATATAGGCATAAATTCAGGAGAAAGGCATGCTTTTGGAATCTGAAATTTTCTCTGGTTCAGAGAGGCAGAGTATTATCTGCATGGGACTAAGTCCTTGGGGTTGTCTATCAACCATTTTTCTTGTTCATTTCTTTGTTCTTAGTACTGATTGTATTTAAGAGGAAGAAAAGTACTGTATTTGTTGAATCTGAGCTAAGCTTTATTATTGAATCACTATCAATTACATTGCACATTTACAATTTTCTTTTCAATCTCTATTGCTCTGTTCCTTGTCTATATCAGAGAGAGAAGGAAAAAATCTTTGGCATGGGCTAGTGGAATCTGGAGTTTACTAACAGATTGGACTAATGTTGAGCAATTTTAAAAGAATTATGACTTGCTTTTAAAAATTTTTACTTTTGATTGTAAAAGCAATTCTACCTTTAGAACTTCAGGCATTGCTATCATATCAATAAATTGGTATTAATTGATTCAGCAAGAACAGAGGGAAAATAAACAAACAATACCAAAGAATAGTATCTTTCTTAACATTGTTTATGGCGCAAAGCTAATATGCTAAGCAAGAAAGTATGACCTGCTGATAAAACATCTTTATGAAAATAACTCAATAAGCACTAGCAGGCAATATGGTGCAGTATAAGATGTTCAATATGACAAATTATTACGATGAACTGATAAATGCTAAAGAAAATACCTGAAATTGTCAATTAGAATAATTATTTCAAATGCCAACAATGGAATAAAGACAACCTTCAAGTTAACAGCTGCAACACCATGAACTGCAAAAGAAGACAAGGCATTAGTTAAGACTCGACGTGCTTGTCCAAAATAACTAGGAGAAATTAAACAGCATCGACTGATCTTCAATGACATAAAAGTAATAGCAGAGTGTTTGCTATTTACCGTAAATACTCTCGAGATAAATACAAAGAAGCAGTTCAAATGCAATGAGCAATGGTGTTGCTACGACTGTGTGGCATGGTGCCCACTGTCCAAGAAAGAGAACCTCAATAGTACATATTCAGAAAATGGTATCATGGATTAAAAAAAATCAAGTCGACAATTTTTTATTAAATGATGACCTCAAATAGAAAATTATTTTTTATCAAATACTGAAGAAAAAAAAGGTTAGTCTTACACAAATTTATATAAATCATTGAGAAGTTTATTGACATACATGACGATTATGTGGAACTGATGGAGCAGGTAATGAAAATCTTCCTCGAGCAATAACTCCATGGAACAACCAGAGAGGAAAGAAAATCAACCTGAAATTGAAGTCAAAACATGAACTAGTCGAGTCCATGATTGCACACTTCCAAATAACAAGATATTATAAATTAACATCTAAATCAAAAATTTACAATGCACTCGATTAGAACTGGGGAAAAAAAAGAAAATAAATGCAAAGAAATGAAACTCTTCAGCAATTTAAGGGAAAAATCAATGCTTCTATAACCTATCGAAATTCACCTAATTCCATTTCATTATTTTAGCTTCATAAACTACCTAGCATTTTGTAAAAAAATAAATAAATAAATGCAGTTCCGAATTTGTCTTGACTATAAACTTAAAAGATAAATAATCCAATCATCCATCTTCACTTTTGCCTCCACTTCAAAGCAAGTAACGTTACTAACTTCGGTTCAGGCATAATTCCCAACTTAACTGTGAAATGTCCCCACCACAATAAATAAAAAAACAACAGAAGAAACTATCACAATTTGGAATAAAGAAAATAAAAGGGCCCCAACTAACAATCTAGAATAACAAATAACACCACAAGGAGATGTTGTAGAACCAATTGAGGATTTGCTCTCAGTTGCATTGATAAATACTCACTCCCACTATTATGGAAGAATCCTACAGATCACATAGCTTCCGTTCTTTTTTCTTTTTCATTCACTTTATGGTGTTCGGGTTCTAGGCCAGTCATCCCCATTCTGTCCCACTACTTGGATTATGTTCCATGAGATCTCTATGTCACAATAAGAAACTTTATGCACCACACTAATGAACTTTCAATACTAATGCACCGAATTTAACTTCTAATAGTAGAACTTACGACCATTACAGGCCAATCCACTAAAAAAGTAATTTATTTCCTTATCATAACCATAATTTCAAATTTGGCCAGTACCCACTGGAAATGCACAGAGGAAAATGATACAAGCCAATATATCAAGTTATATGTTGTTTTGCACCCATATCACAAATACAAACAGATACATGGTCATTACACCAGCAGGAACAGTTGTTAGAGCAGTTAAGCTTATAAAATACTATTGACCGTAACTGTCAGTAAAAACAGCCTCAACTATTTTGATGGTGATCATCTAATATCTCAAGTAACTTTTTTTCAAAAATTATAATTTAGATGAAGTACTAACATGTTTCACAGTATCTAAAATACTGTTGAACTATGAATTCATTTCCTTTTTTATTAAAAAAATTACAATTAGAGTGGCCATAATTGTTTTGTCCATGCAACCCAATACCATGAAATTATGGTGGCAATTTAAAACTAAGAATTTAGAGAAATAGAGAAGGAGGAAAAAAAAAAGGAGATTTTGTTATATACAGACAAGTACAGTCTCCTATTAGGGAAGGAATAAACAATTTTAGTAATCAAGGGATTCCTTGATTATAGGGATTTACATCAATCTAATCTATACATTCCTATTCTAACAATACACAATTTTAGTAATCAAGGGATTCTTTGATTATACGGATTTGCATCAATCTAATCTATACATTCCTATTCCAACAAAAACCTTGATCACAACTCCCAAAAACTACACGCCTCATCTTAATGAAAACCATTTAATCATGGCTGGAGGTTGTGGAAGCAGGTGGTTGAAGGTGACATTTGATTGCATGTAGAAATTCAACAACTACAAGACAACGTCTTGCTTTTCAATTATTGGACATTGAAAGACAAGCTAAGGGTTGATCATGTCAATCTCTAGACAAACATCAGGTAGTGAGTTTCTAAGCCTTTCTGTAAACTCCATTAAATGATATAGTTTAATCCTCTACCATTTCTTTCCAATGAAACATCTTTGCCAAACTTCCCTACCTCACTTTAAAATTACATTTTGTTCAAACAAAAATGAAATCATCAAAATTTTCATCTTCCATCTGAAAAGCACAAATACAAGCTTTGAGGTCCACTCACCGACTCCTCTACCTTGACATCCTCCCTTTGTTATATTGTCAGTCACGAAGCATTATTGAGTGTGAGTAAATGGTCTTTCTTGGAAGCATACTCACAACAACATGATGTTTTACACATGACTTCGTCTTCCTCCCAAAAATACTAATAAATAAAGGCTTCATGTTTCACTCACTAGCTCCATTAGCTGTAAATTCATACATTATCTCTTCCAACTCAGAAGAGTATAATAAGAACAGCATTTCCTTCAAAAAAGAACTTATTAATAACAACATCATGTTGTAAATATGACCTCATAAAAGAAACCTGGTTCAGACAAAAATTGACCAAGAAATTCCTCCCAAATCACAAATCATACCATAATTTGCCTACTCTACACCTCCTGAACTTCTCCACAGAGCACAATGACAACAACATTCAGGTGACTTCCTGCTGCCAAGCGAACCAAACACCTGTCAACCATTCTACTCATCTAACTCACAAATTCCCTTCAAAAAACAGTTTTCTATAGTGTCATCCATCAAAAGACATAGTTGTATACATTTAGCAAATTGAGGCAGTAAGTTCTGTTAACATTGATTCAATCTCGTATTTTATGATCATGCACCAAGCCCTCCCTCTCTACCCCCACAATATTTACAAAATGAACGATATGGCCACGTACTAGCAGAAGCAATCCTAGCTTTTCCAGCCTTTACTGCAAAAGTAAATGTATTCTTGCTTGAAGAGCCCTATTACATTCTTTTCATCCTCATTCGCCCTTTACAGTAACTTTACTAATCCCTAGTATTTTCAGCCATGAAGATTTAAAGAAACCGACCTTATCAGGCCCATATAGAATTGACTATTTACATTACATGTAGATCCAATACTACATTCTTCTGCGCCTCTCTGCCATCATTGTTTTATTTCAAAAAATAAATTTTTGCTTAATCCTCAAAATAATGCTAGGTGAACAATGGGAAGTTGGGCACCCCATTCAATTTACGACTTCAAAATCCAATTATTTTTACCTCATTTATATTTAAAAAAAAAAAAGAAAAGAAAAGAATCAGTAGAACTGATATTTACAAAGAGAAATTTTCCTAGTCAAAGTCATTACCCTCCACAACGAAACAACACAAGCCCATCCCTTGCCTGCAAAACCCAACAGTACCAAACCCTCAAAAATTTCACTACTTACACAAAATCAACACCCAAGCAAATCCTTCAATCGCCAGCCAACCTCAGTTAATTAAATTCAACTAAAAAACCCACAATTAAACAAGCACAAAAGAAAAAAAATCATAATAAAAGAAATTTTACTGACCACCAAGAGTAGGAGACGACGTGGTCAAGCTTGAATACGAGCAAAAGGGTGAAAAAGAAGAGAAGACTATGAGCAGCCAGGGCCTGCACGGACTTCAATACCCTTCTCCAGCTCATTATCCTCTTCTCCTACAGTTTTACTGTTAAAACAGTAATTCAACACAGCAGCAGCAGCAGCAGCAGCAGAAGAAGAAATTGAAAAATGAATCGCAAATCAAAGCAATAGAGAAAAACCTAAATTAAGAATGAAGGAAAAAGAGGGAAGGCTAAGGTCAGGTCTCAAAATACAATGCGCGCCGTTGGAGCCTTGGAGAAACCGCTCTCTTTTCTTTCTTTATTCACTCTTTGATGAACAAAAAACAAGGCACATTAATACTCTCTCTCTCCCTCTCCGACTTAGCTTTCAGTTCAAGCCAAAGTGACTTCAATTTAAAAAATTAAATTAAAAATGAAAAAAAATGGTTTTTTTTGTTGATTTTCAGTATTTCATTTTTCTTATTTTAGTGGCAGAACTTATTTGGCAAATAAAAAAAATTAAAAAAAAAAACTTAACTGGTAAATTATTAAATATATTTAATGTATTAAAAAATAATATATTAAATATTTTTATAAAAATAATTATATCATAAAAGTAGAAAAAAAAG
Source organism: Hevea brasiliensis (assembly GCF_030052815.1). Classification (NCBI taxonomy): domain Eukaryota; kingdom Viridiplantae; phylum Streptophyta; class Magnoliopsida; order Malpighiales; family Euphorbiaceae; genus Hevea; species Hevea brasiliensis. The sequence goes on from NC_079501.1 coordinate 90,674,113, forward strand.
TATACATAAATTAGATACACCTAACGATTTATTAAATTAAATTAGTGAAAATTTTTTTAAATAAAGCTCAATTTATTTTTCCATTAAAATAGAGAAAAATAATGTTTAATGTTTAAATTTAGAGTCTGAATTGATCTATAACTACTCAAGCCTCGTACTCGAAATGGCCACAATGATTTGTTATATCTCAATATTACATAAATATTATTATGCTTAACTTAAATTTGAGGACTCTCGGCCTAACAACCTTTTACCAGGATTCAAAAAATGTTCTCACTTTCTAAAACTTCTCTAAACTTTCAGAAATATAGAAATTTTTTAATACCTTTTTGTGCAAATTCTCATGCAGATTTTTCATATTCTAAAATAAAAGTTCTTCGTTAAGTTTAATTTAATCTAAAAATTTTAATTTATATTTAATTTACAAGTTTTTTTAATTTTGAATTAAATTACACATAAATCAAATTTTTTTAAATTAAAATAGATTAAAAAATTAAAAATAATTAAATTAAACCTCTCACTAGATACAGAGAATAAATTGAGTTTTTTTTTTTTTTTTTTTTGAAGTGAAAGGATATTTCATTCATGGACTGGTGATCTTGGCTTGAGGGATTAAGAATTTAAAATTGGAGTAAAGGATTTTTTATTTTAATTTGGTTTAACTTAATTTTATTATATTTAACAATTTAATTTTGATTAGATTTTTAATGGATTCTCTTTTAGTTTAAATTTAGACTGGGTCATGTTTAGTATTAAATTTGAGATTCAAAATCTTATTGAAAAATGGCATATTTATAAATATCTCTTTTTTATAGAGATATTGAACCATGTGAATTTTATTATTGTTTTATTTATTTAATTGGTTTATTTGTGATTTTACAACAAATTAATTCTGCAATCAAAGACTTTAGATAACTAAATTTGAAATAATTAAAAAAATTGAAATCTTATACAACTAAAATGAATTTTCATGGGGTAATTTTTATAGCTCATCTTGAAATTTGTCTCGTATTATATTTTTATCTTTTAATTTTAATTTATTATTAAAAAATCTATAAATTTTAATTTTATTTTATAAAAATCCCTATAATAGGTAAAAATAAGTTTTCATATTAAAAAAAAAAATCCCCTAAGTTTCAGTGTAGCGTTTACAAATATAATTTTAATAAAGGTAAATCCACATCATTTTCATAAGGCAGATGTTATGATGTTATTTTTGCAATAAATTCAAATGACAGCGGTAGATAGCTTTTAGAGTGATGAAAAAGAAGGTAAAAAAATGTTTTTTTTTTCTTTAAACTTGAAAACCTACTATAACTTATTAGAGAGATTTGGTAAAACAAAATCAAAGTTTAAATTTTTTTAATGATAAATTAAAGTTAAAAAATAAAAATAAAACTTGAGACAAAATTTAGGAACGGGTTATAAAAATTATTCCTTTTCATAAGTCAAGCATTCGGCCACTAACTTACTATTCAAAATATTTAAAAGATTTATCACAATATTCAAATCATTGCTATTTAACATTTTTTTTTGTTTTATTATTTTAGAATTAGTTGTTTGGGTGTTAAATTTAATTATAAACATTTATTATTTTATTTACTCCTAATTTCTTAAGGGCGTGTTGAACATTGCCATTAAAACTGTTGTTGAGAAAATTATTTTTTTAAATATATTAATTATAAAGTATTAAAAAATAATTTAAAATTAAATTTACTAAATTTTAATCATAAGAATACTAAAATAATAAAATAATTTTTAATATTCTATAGCTGATTAGAGAGAGTATTTTTGCTAAATAAAATTAAAATTTAGGGATTTTTTAATGATAAACTAAAGTTAAAAGATAAAAGTGAAACATGAGATAAAATTAAGGGATGAGTTATAAAAATTACCCATTTCATGAGTGAAGCATTCGGCCGCTAACTTATTATTCAAAATATTTAAAAGACTAATCACAATATTCAAATCATTGTTATTTAACATATTTTTTTGGTTTTATTATTTTAAAATTAGTTGTTTGGGTCTTAAATTTAATTATAAACATTTATTATTTTATTTACTCCTAATTTCTTAAGTTAAATCACGCGTTAGTTTTCTATTGTAATTAATATAATTATATATTATCTCACTAATAAAAATTTCTAAATCCTTCCTATAGTTCTACTTGAGAAATTACAGAAAATTTTTTAAGCTCTCATTGATTGAGGTAAAGAAATGGAAAATAAAAGTAAAAAGGGTTAAATAACTTATGTTTTTTTATTTGAAAAGATATGAATTAACTAATGATAAAAATAATTAGTAGTAAATATAAACAATGTCTCTTAAACTTATTTCTTATTATTTTTTCTTATACTTTTTAAATTTATTATTCAATTACTTATTTCTAAATATAAACAATACACATTATCTCTATTTACTCTTTTATTAATTAACCCTTTCTAATATATATATATATATATATTTTTTTTATTACTCTCTTTACCGGAAATATAAAGAATTCTCTACACTGAGTCACCATAATCTGTCCTGCACAATAATATATTATTATTTTTTTATTAAAAAATAATTTATTATGTATTTATGTATTAAATATTATAATGTTAATAAAAAATATAATAAATTATTAAAATTATGTTTAAAATTTATATTTCTAACTTATAATTTAATTTTTAATAAATAAATTTATATTATATAATAATAATAATAAATTAAAACAAAAAATAAAAAGAAAAAATCTTTGTAGAAAAACTCATTCCATCCTACTCTTTGACAGAGTAGTCCCTGTCCCAACCTTGAACTATATAAAGGACGGACGGAAACGATTCCTTCTCTGACTTGATCATCGCCATTCTTTTATATATATATATATATATATATATATTTAGATTTAAAAAAAAAAAGAAATTAAAAAGATAAAGTTAAAACCTAAAAGCATGTTTACTTCGTTCTAATTTTGTACTTTAGCAATCAAATGCAATGATTTTTCTTCTTTTTACATTCTCCATGTGTTTGATTTGGCTGAATTAGATGACGATTAGAGTTGACATAAGAAAGGATTATTTGATAATTTGTATAATAATTGTGCATTTGAGCCAAATAATTGAATTTTTTCAGTTACTCTTATTTTTTTAATGCCTTCTCTATTATGTACATTGCTTATGAGTTGTTAATATTGATTAGAGGTGAGCATTCAGTTCGAATCAAACTGAATCGAATTAAATTATAAAAATTAAAATTAAAATTTTAAAAATCGAATCAAATTAAAATGGATAAAAATCAAATCGAATCGAATCGAACAGTTTTATTTTGGTTTGGTTTGATTTAAATTGATCGGTTTTGATTTTTAATTGATTTTTTAATTTAGTATTGATTTTCAAGTTATTTGATCTAATTTTGACTTTGGTTTGAACTTAATAACCATTAATCAATGAAATCAAATAATTAATATATATAAAATTAAATATAATTCATAAATTTCCCATAAAAATAAATCCATTCAAAAATTGATTCGGTTTAATTTGGTTCGATTTAAATATATAAATTACTATTCAATTCGGTTCGGTTTAACTGATTTTTTTCTCTTCAAAATCGAACCGAACTAAAATAACCGAAATTTTTATAATGTAAAACTGATCCGATTAAATTTTAAAACTGAACCAATTAAATCGAATTGACTCGGTTCAGTTCAATTTTTCAATTTGAACCGAATTCTGCTCAGCCTTAACATTGATGACGTGTTTCTATCTCACAAGGAGATTAAAATTTAAAAATATTTATTAGTAACCGATTAATGATGGATTCGTCATTAATAATTTACTAATCTATCACTGATATTTTAGTGATAAAAAATTTAATGACAGATAAAAATTTACCGCTAGAAGTTAAACTTTTAAATTAATAACGACGGATCCATCATTAATTTATATTTTTACGATGAATTAGTGCAGATTTAATAGCTTTACAAACTTGCAAAATTACCACAACTAAGTAATTTGATCAACTTTTGGTGAAATTAATTTGAGCTAATGTGAAAAATAAAAATACTTTTATAGACTTTAAAAATTGCAGTGTTTTTCTCACTCCCTCACAAAAGCAATACTTGTGATCAAATACATTTTTTTATTTTTTATTTTTTAAGGAAAAAATCAATTTTCATTTTTTATTTAAAAAAAGAAAAACATGAAAAAATACATTCACTTGTCAATAATATAAAATATTTTTTATACAAAAATTCAAAAAAAAAAAGGTATATATATTTATACTTTTCATATATAATTAAAAAATAAATTATTATAAAATATATTTAAAAACATATTTTACTTCTAAAAAATTTTTTAGATGTGCTATTGACTTATTTTATAATAGTATGATTAATTTTTTATTATTGTAAATAAATATTTTTCTATATAATTATTTAATCTTAATTATGAAAAATTTAAAGTATCATTTTAGTTATGGAAAAAAATCATTGTTTTTCATTTGAAAAATAGTAAGAAAACATTACTTTTATTATAAAAGAAAATAATGAAAAACAATTTAAAATTGTTTTCCAAATATTAGTTAAATTTAAAAAGAAAATTAAAAAACTAGTTTTCTAATTCTTCGTTTGAAAAACTGACACATGTAAACATGAACCTCTCTTTTCTTAAAAAACTTTTCTAGAAACCTACTCTAATTTTGCGCAAATGTATAGGCCTAAGTGTCTCCATTGTTCTCTCCTCTATCTTCAACCTGCCCAGCACCCACCCATGAACCTCCAAAACCTACTCATCATCATTTGCTATGGCCACACAAATAGTTAGCTTTGTTCTTGCTAAAGTCTAAAGCTCAACCATCTCCTCCCATGATATTTCTGAAGCCTCTCTTTTGCTTTATTGACCTTTCTTTCCCCCTTCATTTTTATGAGTTCATCCTTTTTTCTGGTAAGATAGGTTGGTTGCTGCAATAGATAATATTCTTCGATTCTAGGGCTCTCAATCAATAGTACACTTTTTTCTTTTTTGGTAATCTTTCTTTACAATTTTAACTTTCATCTAATTTCTAACTTAGGCCTTCTAAATGACAAATTTAGTACTCCATTTTTACATCTTCTTCTCCTATCAATTCTTACTCAAGGATGCTCAAAATGAGCTCAAATTTCCTCCATTTCGATGATAGCAAAGGAGCATCAATGCTTGTAAAAGGGGATGATGATAGTAAAGCAACAAGATTAAAAATAAAATATGTCATAAGCATATCAAAATTAGGTTAGCGGGTCAAAATGTGACATAACATGATTATTTGCGCGTCATAAATAGACCGATACTATTTTAATAAGAACACAAATAAGCTCAAACCTAACTCTCTATTTTCATATAATGTTCATGAGTCTTATCTAAAATTGCATGTAACACCCCTAAATTTTTTTAAAATACTTATTTTATGTGTAAAAATTAATATTTTATTTTATTAAAATTTTGAGAATTTATTTGGAATTTTAGAAATCAGATTTGATTTTTCAAAGTCAATAAACATTGTTAATTTTTAAAAATTAATTTAAAGACCACGTGACAAAACTAAAAAATATATTTGGACTTCAAAAATTTTTCTGAATTTTTTGGAACTTTTGGACCTCGTTTGTTGTCCCAGGACAGAGTAAAAATTCAATTTCGGGTATCCTGAATCGAACCGACAGAATTGAACCATATCAAATCGGACTAGCCTTTTTCTTTTTCTCATTCCTTCCGAGCGCGCCCTACATCCTCCCTCTCTCTCTCGATTTCTCTGTCCTCCCGCCTCCCCCGTGCTGGCTATCACCACCCCAGCCCTCTCCCATCACCGGCACCCCACCAGTGTCACGGGCCCAGCTTCAACATTCAGTTAGGACCATGTGGCACTTGGCTTGAACTCTTCAAGACAAGTCAGCCCACAAGAATTTCACAACAAACTGCGAGAAATTAAAGACATGATTAGCATTAGGCCAAGTTAGGCTAATTTTGGGAGGCATCACAAACATTTCATATAAATGGGGCAACACATAAGCAAGCAACACAAGCATAAAAGGCACAGCAAAGAACGGCACAAGCATTTCATGAAAAGGCTACTTCATTCATTCATTCATTAAACATAATTACAACCAATCCATTATAGGCAGGGGGGAAACCTATAAGGAGCACACAACGGGACACAGCAAGCATAGTGACTAGCTAGGCCAGTTGCCCACCAAAGGCTAACCAGTCACTCCCCCTTAAAGAGTATTTGGGACATAATGCTTTGTGGTAGAAAGATACATCAATATGCTTGAGTGATCACACCTCTAAAATTACATAAATAAAAATAAAATACAAATTGTCTCTTTTGCCCCTTAAAGAAGTTATGTTACACATCATTCTTCCCTAACTTCCTACCCCTTGACATTCTCCCCCACTCAAATGGTCGACGTCCTCGTTGACTGTGCTTGTAGAAAATCTTCAATCTTCTGGACATATTGTTGAAGGTCTGTTGCTTTCTCCCAGCTGGTCTCCTCTGTGCTTAAGCCCTTCCATCTGACGAGATACTCCTTGTGTGGAGGCCACTTAGTGGTTCTGACTACTCTTTCTGCAAGAATCTCTTCGACTCCTTGATTGACTGGTGGTGCGGTGGTGATGGCTGGCTTAGATGATTTGTTACGGCTGACATCAGTTTGATCGGCATGGTATGGCTTCAACCTGCTCATGTGGAAAAATGGGTGAATCTTCATCCATGCTGGTGGCTCCACTTTGTAGGAAACTTGGCCCACTTTGGCAATGATCGACATAGGCCCTTCATACCTTCAAACTAATCTGTTGTCCCAGTTGTGAAGAAATCTGAGTTGTTCTGGAAGTAACTTCACCATTACCAGGTCTCCCACTGTGAATTCCTGCGGTATTTGATTTTCATCTGCCCATTTTTTCATGCACTTAGATGCTTTTTCCAATCGAGCTCTAGCAATATCAGCTGTCTGCTTCCACTCCTTCATGAAGTGGTATGCTTTGAGATTCCTGCTGGTGTATGGACCATCCAATGTGTGAGGTGCTAAAGGTTGCTGTCCTGAAACAATCTCAAAAGGACTTTTATTAGTGGCAGAGCTCTTTAAAGAGTTAAAACAAAATTGTGCAACGTCGAGCAAGGAGGCCCAATTCTTCTGACTGGCATTTACAAAATGCCGTAAGTATTCTTCTAGTAGATCATTGAATCTTTCCGTTTGGCCATCTGTTTGTGGATGAAAGCTGGTGGAGACATCCAATCTAATCCCTAAGAGGCGAAACAATTCTGAACAGAAGGAGCCTATGAATCGGCCATCTCGATCACTAACAATGCTCTTTGGGATCCCCCAATATTTCACTATATGTTTGAAAAAGGCACGGGCTGTATCTTCAGCTGAACAGTATCTTGACATCGGCACAAAGGTTCCATATTTTGAGAATCTGTCAATTATCACCAAGATATGATCATACTCCCCAGCCTTCGGTAACCTTGTAATGAAATGAAATGAGACACTCTCCGATGGTCTACTTGAAACTGGTAAAGGTTGTAATAATCCTGCAGGTTTTTGCCTATCTGCCTTGTCTTGTTGACACACCAAGCATGTAATACCCGGTTTGCATAGCCTGGTAGATTTCACTGTTCCGGTGATCGGTGTCGGTCCGGATAATTAAGGGGATTAGAACCACACTTAAGATAATTAGAGAAGCCATAAACACAAATAATTAGTAATGTTCAATTAGTTAAGTATAAACAAGAAAAACAAAACATAAGAAGTTAAACGAGCCGAGAGTCACAGCGATGGGTGACCTCCTCGGGAACGACTGCGAAGTCATTTTAAACTCAAATTTCGAACCGTAAAAAGTGACGCTGCGGTCCTTAGGACCCTTATGGACACAGTGGAAAAGAGAAAATCACGAAAAAAAACTGTTAAGTCAGTCAAATAATTAGGTCAGGGAACCGAAAGAAATAGGGAATTATTTACAAATCGGGATGAACCGGCGAGGGGCAATTTGGTCAATTGACCCCGAGAGCTGACTCCTGACCTAACTGTCAAATAAAAACGGAGAAAAGAAAATTTCGGAATCGAGAATTAAATTAAAGAACTAATAATAAAAAAAAGGAAAAATCAAAAAGTAAAAAGGTGATAACATCATGCATGACCTCATGCATGATGCCATAACTAAACTAATTAATTTAATTAATTAATTGAAAATTTTGTGGTCTTCCATAACTAAAATAAATAAAGAAAATAAAAGAAAAAAAAAAGTAAAAATCACTTCTTCTTCCTTCCATCTTGCCGCCCCATCTTCCTCCATAACTCCCATGAAAATTTTTTTATCTAAGCTTAAATTCCTCCACCCAATTTACATAACTCCCCTAAAAATCTCACTAGACCTTGCAATCTCAACTTAAGAACAAGAAAGAAAGAAGAAAGGAGGAGAGGAATTGAAGAATTGGTGTTTAAGTTGAGGTTAGTTTATTAACTTGTCATTTTTCCATATTAAATGCATATGTGATGGTTGAAATGAGCTTAGAATTAATTAAATGAAATGAAAATATGGGGGAAGGACTATTATTGAAATTTCGTCCAGCTTGGAGGGAGTATGATTTTGTATGGCTTGAGGGTTTTGAATGAGTTTAGAAACCTTACTTAGTTGAATGATTAGCATTAAAACCATTAAATGTAGTTAAATGCATGAGATGAATGAGTTAGGGTTTGAATGTTAGGGTTTGTGAACCAAATTTTGGAGAAATGCATAAATGATATCTTTGACCAATTGTGAACTGAAAAATGGTCAATAATGACCAAAGGAGATGTGTGGGAATTGTTAGAATGGAAGTCAAATTCGTAGGTTAAATGGTCATGCTACTGGCAGCATAACCAAACCAACTTTGAAGGACCAAAACAGAAATTTTACAAGTCCAATTGATATGCCATCAATTGGGGATGAAAATAGACGTAAAATGGCACAATTTTCATTGAGGAACCATGGCCAAAAACTGACCAAAACTTGGTGAACCAATTGACCAAAGTGAAATGAGAGCAGGCTGCCACTGCACAAACTGACGAAATGAATAGTAATTATTCATTTAGTTATAACTCAAGCTAGGAAGGTCAAAATGACCTGAAATTTTACCAATAATTAGATAAGATATAGATATAAAACTTTCATGAAGAACACCAACCCAAATTATGCCATTAACCTAATCAAATGATTGAGCAAAATTGAGTTACTGAACCTGCAAAACTGCAGATTTCCATTTGAACAGTAAAGTTCCAATGGCTATAACTCTCTCTAGAAAACTTCGATTTAGGCGATTCTTGAACCGATGGAAACCTAAGACATAGTAGAACATTTCGTATGAAGGAAATTAGACCAAATTATTGACTTAACTTGGTCAAATTATTGAATGAAGTTGGATAAAAAATCTGCCAGAACCTAAATTGCAGCATGAGCGATTGCGTGAGCGATAATTGTATTTTGGCTATAACTTGAGCTACAAAACTCCAATTGGGGTGATCCAAAAATGAGAATACACTTAAGACAATAAGGAACATTTTCTATGAAGGAAGTTTTGCCAAATTCTAACAGTAAAAGGGCCAAATGGAACAGTGCAACTTAGAACTCCAAAACTGAAATTTACCAAATTTGCCTAAAAGACTTAGGATTTGAGTAAACAACCAAAACCAACAAGTTTAGTGACCAAAATGTGGTATGTGGGTGAAGTTGGAGTTCCCATACCTATCAAGCCTTAGAAAGTCAATTATTTGACTTGAATAGTGTAGTGAATAGTAACCCGAAACACAAAAATTTCGAGAACGTCGAATTTAACACGTTAGAACTAGGTAAATGTGAAGCTAAATTTATTTTGGATTTGTGTTAAGTTCTAGTACTGAAACATTATAAAATTGTGTGTTTTAGTTGAAAAGAATATCGGGAAGGAACCCGAGGAACCGAGTCAAGGCTAAGGGACGACTCGCTTGAGGTTTGTGTACAACATTTCCATGCTTTAAAATTCATTGATAAAGTGAACGAAATATGTATTTTACTTGTGCTTTGGAATTGTTGAAAGTTTAATTGTGACATTATTTATGATGTTTTGATTTAAACTGTGAAAGTTATTGTGTATATTTGAAATGATAATGTTTAGCAAATTATTAAGATAAGTTTTGAAACCACAGTGTCATGACCATATATTTGAACACCTCACTAGCACAACTAGTGGGGGTAATTAGTTTCGAATTTTGATTCCTTCTCTGGAAAAGTGTTGAGGTGTGCCAGTAGAAGAGGATGTGAATGGATATCCATATATTTGAGCTAGCTAGCCTTGTGATGTGATTTCTCTTTAGCCTCTGGCTATTGAGATTCTATTTGTTTCGAATGGCATGATTTAACTGTGGGTTTTATGAAATGTGTTTTGATACTTCGAAATGAACGTGGTTTGCATTAAAATCTCATAATTCATGTTTTGTGTTTAATGCTCATGTTTAGTCAAATTTTTGAATAAATATGATTTTATTTTTGCATAGAGATTATTTTAGTATGTTGTGCACCACTGAGTCCTAGTACTCAGCGATAGCTTTTATTGCTGTCGCAGATACAGAGACGAGAGGAGCAAAGCAGATCGAAATGCTAAAGATTGAGGATCATTCAGCCTAAAGTCTTCTGGTATAATTTATACCCTAATTGTAAATATTTCTTTTGATGTATATATTGCACATAAATGTATGAACATGTAAAAATGGGTCTTGAGCAGTTGTATAAAATTTGTATAAAGTTGTAATATATATTGTAGTTTGAAATTCTCTTAATGTAAATTTTGTAATGATCTATTCAAATTGTTTTGTTTCTAATGAAATATGAATGGAACTATTTTATTTAATTTGAATGAAATGGATTGTTAGTATTTTGATGATCATTGGATACTGGATTTGAAATTGAAAGTTAATAAATGTGTTGAGAAATTGTTTGAGATTGAGTTTGAAATTGAAGCAGTTGTTGAGAAAATTTTTAGAAGTGTTTTTATACAGGTATTTGAGGAACTGTTTTATCAAAATACAGACAGAACTCTGTCAAAATTTTTATAAAATTTACGGAAAAATAAAATGGGCCAAAATTTCCAACTAGCTTTCAACTTAATTACATATTTTAAATACTTATTAGAAATGCTCACCACTTATCAAAAATAAGAAAATTGTTTTAAAATCCCTTGTAGGGTACTTAATGAGTTATCGGTAGGTGAAGTGCGGTAGTTCATTAGGTATTCTACGGGATCATGTTATGCCTTATAAAGGGGATAAGGTGTGACATGTTTTAGTGGTATCAGAGCAAATTTTTGAAGTATGTTTTAACCTATGAATTTGTGTCTTTTCTTGTTAAGTACAACTGCTCAATGTCCATAATTGTTACATACAGTGCATTACATCATGAATATGAACTAACGGATGGAAATCTCCATGTGTTACTTATTCAGGAGATACCCTAACTTCAGCCTGAAATGGAAGAAGGGGATCGCTCAGTTGAGCAGTCTGTTGAAGCTGAGGCACAAGGGGAAGCCCCAGCTTTACCGAATGTTAGTGGGTCAGCAGCACCAGCCCCACAAATGCCGCAGCTTCTGCACACCCGCATGAGATGATCGAGATGTTTCAAAGAAATGGTCTGGCGGTATGCCTGCTCAAGCTCCACCCTGCACACTGTGGCACAACCATCGCCTCGGCAGCAAGTATGATAGATTACTGAAGTATGGGGCTGCAGAATTTAAGGGTACAGTGGACCCTTTAGAGGCAGAGCAATGGCTTGAAAGAATGGACAGAGTATTTAAGAAGCTACATTGCCAAGATGAACTGAAGTTTGAGTACTCTGTGTCGCTACTGCAAGGGGATGCGTATGATTGGTGGAAGACCATCCCCCACAGCTTGGCTGAACCACCAGTGTTGACCTGGGATGACTTCATAAGAGAATTCAGACAGAAATACATCCCAGATGCATATGTTGATCAGAAGTTATAAGAGTTTCTGAGTCTAAAACAAGGAAATCGATCAGTGGCAGAGTATGAGAGGGAGTTCTCCCGCCTGAGTCACTATGCGGGGAGTCTCCTTACTACTAGCAAGGCAAGGTGCAAGAGATTTGAGATAGGTTTGAAGCCCAGCATAAGGATGCAAGTTGTGGGATTCCGACACAGCAACTTTTCAGAGCTCATGTCTCAAGCACTTGAGTTGGAAAGAATAGAATCAGAAGCAACCCCAGTGAAAGAAAAATCAGAGAAAGCTGAGAAATCAGAGAAAGACAAGGGGGAAAAGTCTGTAGAGCCGAGTTCTGGTGGGACTTCTGGGAAAAAGAAGAAATTTAGCGGACCCAGCAGGGGTCGAGGTGGAAGATTTGGTAGGGGCCGATTCTCCGGACAGAGACCCCCTAGGTCTGGTCAGCAGTCGAGCAGGGGTTCACATTCTGCCCGCCCCTGTGAGACTTGTGGTAAGATTCATGGGGGGGAGTGCTACTGGGCCACTGGAGCCTGCTTTAACTGCGGTGGCAAGGGCCATATAGCTAAAGACTGTACTAGTGCTCCGAGATATAGTCTAGCTCCTACTACTGCCGAGGGATCTATTCAGAGTCCTGCTCTCAGAGGTTCATAGTTAGTTGGCAGAGGAAGAGGTAGAGGTAGAGGCACTGCTTCAAACAGTCAGGGCACAGTTGGTCAGTCTGGACAAGGAAGTGCTTCAACCAGAATTTATACAATGGGACAGCGAGAAGAGGCTGAGACTTCTGATGTGGTAGCTGGTATATTCTCTATCTCTGACCAAGAAGTATTTGTATTGTTTGATCCGGGTTCAACTCATTCATATGTTAGTGCTAGCATAGTTAGTTCACTTGCTGTTCCATGTGTGCAAATGGGTTTTGAAGTGCTAGTAACTAGTCCATTAGGACAAGAGGTCCGGGTCAACAGAATTTATAGAGACTATCCTTTGGTGATCCAAGGACATGTTTTCCTGTCAAACTCGATTGAAATGCCCTTTAGAGAGTATGATATTATCTTGGGCATGGATTGGTTAGCCAGGCATTACGCTATGATTGGATCAGAGATCAAGATCACTTTTGGTCTCCCTTTATACGGTGATGTGGTAATACACGGGGAGAGGCATTTACTGCCATCAAACATCATTTCGACTGCACTAGCCAGAAGAATGATCAGAAAGGGGTGTGAAGCATACTTGGCACATGTGATAGACACCCAAGTGGGGAGTCCAGCACTAAGGGACATCCCTACTGTATGTGATTTTCCAGATGTATTTCCTGATGAATTGCCAGGATTACCTCCAGAAAGAGAGGTGCAGTTTAAGATTGATGTTATGCCTGGTGTGGACCCAATCTCCATAACACCATATAGAATGGCACCTGCAGAATTAAAAGAGTTAAAAGTACAGTTGCAAGAGTTGCTTGATAAGGGCTTTATCCGCCCTAGTGTGTCACCTTGGGGAGCGCCAGTGTTGTTTGTAAAAAGAAGGATGGCACTCTCCGGTTATGCATTGATTATCGGCAGTTGAATAAGATGACAATAAAGAATAGAAATCCATTGCCCCGTATTGATGATTTGTTTGATCAGTTGAGGGGTGCAGCTGTGTTCTCCAAAATTGACCTGAGATCAGGTTATTATCAGCTGAAAGTACTAGAGCAGAGTATTGCTAAAGCGCCTTGTAACTGCTATGGCCATTATGAGTTTTTGGTTATGCCATTCGGTTAACTAATGCTCCTACGCTTTTATGGATCTGATGAACACTATCTTCAGACCATACCTCGACCAGTTTGTTGTGGTATTTATAGATGATATATTGGTCTATTCGAGGAATGCAGAAGAGCATGATAGACATCTGCGGATTGTACTGCAGACTTTGAGAGAGAAACAGCTATATGCCAAATTGTCGAAGTGTAAATTTTGGCTGAAAGAAATATCCTTCTCGGGGCATGTAGTATCAGAAGAGGGCATAAAGGTAGATCCAAGTAAGATTGAAGCTGTCCTTAATTGGAGGCCACCTAAATGTCACGTAAATTTGCGCTTTAGGTTTAGCCGATACTACCGTAGATTTGTGAAGGGATTCCCCATGGTGGCATCTCCATTGACCATGTTGCTTAGAAAAGATGTAAAATTTCAGTGGACGGACTAATGCCAGCAGAGTTTTGATGAATTGAAGAGATGTTTGACTGAAGCTTCAGTCCTGACTTTACCTACTCTTGGTAAAGAATATACAGTATATAGTGATGCTTCTCATAATGGATTAGGCTGTGTATTGATGCAAGATCAAAATGTCATTGCCTATGCATCACGCCAGCTAAAACCGCATGAGAGGAATTATCCAACACATAATTTGGAGCTTGCAGCTATTGTGTTTGCTCTTAAGATCTGGAGGCACTATTTATATGGGGAAAAGTGTTACATCTATACAGATCATGAGAGTTTGAAGTATTTGGGCACCCAGAAAGAGCTGAATTTGAGACAGAGGAGATGGTTAGAGTTGATAAAAGACTACGATTGTCTGATAGACTATCAGCCAGGGAAAGCTAATGTTGTGGTTGATGCCTTAAGTCGCAAGACTATGGCAAGTCTACGGGTTACTCCTTTGTCTTTGGTACATGAGTTAAGATCATTGCATGCCAGCTTAGAGATTAATGATGATGGGCAGACAGCAGTTGCATGGCATGTACAGCCAGTGTTGATGGATCAGATTAGAATGGCTGATCAGAATGATCAGAAGTATCAGAAGCTGTTGGAAGAAGTCAGGCAGGGCAAGAAACCAGAATTCTCAATCAGAGATGATGGTCTACTACTACACCAGGGCAGAATATGTGTTCCCAATGATGTTGAATTGAGGAATATCATTTTGAAAGAAGCACATGAGTCTCCTTTTGCCATGCACCCTGGTGGCACAAAAATATATAGAGGGCTAAAGGAGCATTATTGGTGGATGGGTATGAAAAGAGGTGTGGCAGAGTTTGTATCCAAATGCCTAACTTGTCAGCAAGTGAAGGCAGAGCATCAAGTACCTACTGGGTTGTTACATCCACTACCAGTACTAGAATGGAAATGGGAAAGAATAACGATGGATTTTGTGATGGGATTTTCGAGGACACAGAAGAGTTATGATGCAGTATGGGTCATTGTCGACAGACTAACTAAGTCTGCTCATTTTCTGCCAGTTCGGATGGATTATAGTTTGGAAAGATTGGCCAAGTTATACATCGATGAGATTGTGAGACTGCATGGAGTGCCAGTATCCATCGTGTCAGACAAAGATCCTAGGTTCACTTCTAGATTCTGGGGTAGTCTTCAGAGAGCCCTAGGAACTAGATTGAACTTCAGTACTGCATTCCATCCACAGACAGATGGCTAGTCTGAGAGGGTAATTCAGATCTTGGAGGACATGCTACGGGCTTGTGTGATTGAGTTTAAGGGTAGTTGGGATACACACTTGCCTTTGATTAAGTTTGCTTACAACAACAGCTACCAATCAAGCATTGGGATGCCTCCATATGAAGCTTTGTATGGCAGAAAATGTAGAACCCCGTTGTGTTGGGATGACGTGGGTGAAAGAAAGATGATTGGAGCAGAAATTGTTCAGCAAACTGAGGAGAAGATCAGGGTGATCCGAGATCGACTTAAGACTGCATCGGACCGTCAGAAGTCCTATAATGATTTGAAAAGAAGGGATATTGAATATGCAGTGGGTGAGAAAGTATTCCTCAGGGTTTCTCCTTCGAAGAGAATTATGAGATTCGGCAGAAAGGGGAAACTGAGTCCTCGTTTCATTGGGCCATATGAGGTCCTAGAAAGAGTGGGTTCTTTGGCATATCGGTTGGCACTACCTCCAGAGTTAGAAAAGATACATAATGTCTTCCATGTGTCTATGTTGAGGAGGTATCGATCGGACCCATCTCATGTACTACCAGTAGAGGAAATTGAAGTGAATCCAGACCTCACATATGAAGAAGAACCCATAGAGATTCTGGCTTATGAGGTGAAGTAGTTACGGAACAAGCAGATACCATTGGTAAAAGTACTGTGGAACCATCATTCGGGCCAGGAGGCTACTTGGGAACGAGAAGAGGACATAAGGAGACAACACCCACAGCTATTCAAAGATTAGTACCAGGTAAAATTTTGAGACGAAATTTATTTTAAGGGGGGGAGAATTGTAATACCCCGTTTGCATAGCCTGGTAGATTTCACTGTTCCGGTGACCGGTGTCGGTCCAGATAATTAAGAGGATTAGAACCACACTTAAGACAATTAGAGAAGCCATAAACACAAATAATTAGTAATGTTCGATTAGTTAGGTATAAACAAGAAAAACAAAACATAAGAAGTTAAACGAGCCAAGAGTCACAGCGATGGGTGACCTCCTCGGGAATGACTGCGAAGTCATTTTAAACACAAATTTCGAACCGTAAAAAGTGACGCTGCGGTCCTTAGGACCCTTATGGACACAGTGGAAAAGAGAAAATCACGAAAAAGAACTGTTAAGTCAGTCAAATAATTAGGTCAGGGAACCGAAAGAAAAAGGGAATTATTTGCAAATCGGGATAAACCGGCGATGGGCAATTTGGTCAATTAACCCCGAGAGCTGACTCCTGACCTAACTGTCAAATAAAAATGGAGAAAAGAAAATTTTAGAATCGTGAATTAAATTAAGAACTAATAATAAAAAAAAAAGAAAAAATCAAAAAGTAAAAAGGTGATGACATCATGCATGACCTCATGCATGATGCCATAACTAAACTAATTAATTTAATTAATTAATTGGAAATTTTGTGGTCTTCCATAACTAAAATAAATAAAGAAAATAAAAGAAAAAAAAAGTAAAAATCACTTCTTCTTCCTTCCATCTTGCCGCTCCATCTTCCTCCATAACTCCCATGAAAATTTTTTTATCTAAGCTTAAATTCCTCCACCCAATTTACATAACTCCCCTAAAAACCTCACTAGACCTTGCAATCTCAACTTAAGAACAAGAAAGAAAGAAGAAAGGAGGAGAGGAATTAAAGAATTGGTGTTTAAGTTGAGGTTAGTTTATTAACTTGTCATTTTTCCATATTAAATGCATATGTGATGGTTGAAATGAGCTTAGAATTAATTAAATGAAATGAAAATATGGGGGAAGGACTATTATTGAAATTTCGTGCAGCTTGGAGGGAGTATGATTTTGTATGGCTTGAGGGTTTTGAATGAGTTTAGAAACCTTACTTAGTTGAATGATTAGCATTAAAACCATTAAATGTAGTTAAATGCATGAGATGAATGAGTTAGGGTTTGAATGTTAGGGTTTGTGAACCAAATTTTAGAGAAATGCATAAATGATATCTTTGACCAATTGTGAACTGAAAAATGGTCAATAATGACCAAAGGAGATGTGTGGAAATTGTTAGAATGGAAGTCAAATTCGTAGGTTAAATGGTCATGCTGCTGGCAGCATGACCAAACCAACTTTGAAGGACCAAAACAGAAATTTTACAAGTCCAATTGATATGCCATCAATTGGGGATGAAAATAGATGTAAAATGGCACAATTTTCATTAAGGAACCATGGCCAAAAACTGACCAAAACTTAGTGAACCAATTGACCAAAGTGAAATGAGAGCGGTCACATCAGACAAATGACCAAATGAACAGTAATTGTTCATTTGGTCATAACTCGAGCTAGGAAGGTCAAAATGACCTGAACTTTTACCAGTAATTAGATAAGATATAGATCTAAAACTTTCATCAAGAATACCAACCCAAATTATGCCATTAACCTAATCAAATGATTAAGCAAATTTGAGTTACTGAACCTGCAAAACTGCAGATTTCCATTTGAACAGTAAAGTTCCAATGGCTATAACTCTCTCTAGAAAACTCCGATTTTGGTGATTCTTAAACCGATGGAAACCTAAGACATAGTAAAACATTTCGTATGAAGGAAATTAGACCAAATTATGGACTTAACTTGGTCAAATTATTGAATGAAGTTGGATAAAAAATCTGCCAGAACCTAAATTGCAGCATGAACAGTGCATGTGAACAGTAATTGTATTTTGGCTATAACTTGAGCTACAAAACTCCAATTGGGGTGATCCAAAAATGAGAATACACTTAAGACAATAAGGAACATTGTCTATGAAGGAAGTTTTACCAAATTCCAACAGTAAAAGGGCCAATAGAACAGTGTAACTTTGGACTCCAAAACTGAAATTTACCAAATTTGCCTAAAAGACTTAGGATTTGAGTAAACAATCAAAACCAACAAGTTTAGTGACCAAAATGTGGTATGTGGGTGAAGTTGGAGTTCCCATACCTATCAAGCCTTAGAAAGTCAATTATTTGACTTGAATAGTGTAGTGAATAGTAACCCAAAACACAAAAATTTCGAGAACGTCGAATTTAACACGTTAGAATTAGGTAAATGTGAAGCTAAATTTATTTTGGATTTGTGTTAAGTTCTAGTACTGAAACATTGTAAAATTGTGTGTTTCAGTTGAAAAGAATATCGGGAAGGAACCCGAGGAACCGAGTTGAGGCTAAGGGACGACTCGCTTGAGGTTTGTGCACAACATCTCCATGCTTTAAAATTCATTGATAAAGTGAACGAAATATGTATTTTACTTGTGCTTTGGAATTGTTGAAAGTTTAATGGTTACATTATTTATGATGTTTTGATTTAAACTGTGAAAGTTATTATGTATATTTGAAATGACAATGTTTAGCAAATTGTTAAGATAAGTTTTGAAACCACAGTGTCAAGATCATATATTTGAACACCTCACTAGCACGACTAGTGGGGGTAATTAGTTTCGAATTTTGATTCCTTCTCTGGAGAAATGTTGAGGTGTGCCAGTAGAAGAGGATGTGAATGGATATCCATACATTTGAGCTAGCTAGCCTTGTGATGTGATTTCTCTTTAGCCTCTGGCTATTGAGATTCTATTTGTTTCGAATGGCATGATTTAACTGTGGGTCTTATGAAATGTGTTTTGATACTTCGAAATGAACGTGGTTTGCATTAAAATCTCATAATTCATGTTTTGTGTTTAATGCTCATGTTTAGTCAAATTTTTGAATAAATATGATTTTATTTTTGCATAAAGATTATTTTAGTATGTTGTGCACCACTGAGTCCTAGTACTCAGCGATAGCTTTTATTGCTGTCGCAGATACAGAGACGAGAGGAGCAGCAAACTGAGCTGCTAAAGATTGATGATCATTCAGCCTAAAGTCTTCGGGTATAATTTATACCCTAATTGTAAATATTTCTTTTGATATATATATTGCACATAAATGTATGAACATGTAAAAATGGGTCTTGAGTAGTTGTATAAAATTTGTGTAAAGTTGTAATATATATTGTAGTTTGAAATTCTCTTAATGTAAATTTTGTAATGATCTATTCAAATTATTTTGTTTCTAATGAAATATGAATGGAACTATTTTATTTAATTTGAATGAAATGGATTGATAGTATTTTGATGATCATTGGATACTGGATTTGAAATTGAAAGTTGATAAATGTGTTGAGAAATTGTTTGAGATTGAGTTTGAAATTGAAGCAGTTGTTGAGAAAATTTTTAGAAGTGTTTTTTTACAGGTATTTGAAGAACTGTTTTCTCAAAATACAGATAGAACTCTGTCAAAATTTTTATAAAATTTGCAGAAAAATAAAATGGGCCAAAGTTTCCAACTAGCTTTCAACTTAGTTACATATTTTAAATACTTATTAGAAATGCTCACCACTTATAAAAAATAAGAAAATTGTTTTAAAATCCCTTGTAGAGTACTTAATGAGTTATCGGTAGGTGAAGTGCGGTAGTTCATTAGGTATTCTACAGGATCATGTTATGCCTTACAAAGGGGTAAGGTGTGACAAAGCAAGTCTTCGTGTATTGCCTCACATCCTCTTCTAATTAAGGCCAGTAATATCCCTGCTTCAACAGAGCCAATGTGCGCTGCCACCCTGGATGTCCAGCCCACAAGGTATCATGATATTCCTGTAGTAAAAGTTTCCTCAAATTTCCAACCTTTGAGACATACACTTGATTTCTTCGGGTCATCAAGAGATCATCGTCTAACCAAAATTGTTCGGTCTTCCCCTCTTCTACCAATTTCATCAATGCTACTGCTTGGGAATCCTTCTTTAAGCTATCTCGAATTTGTCTTCGCAATGACGTGTCTACCTGGCTTCTTGATAAGGTTGCTAAGTTCAATTTCCTGCTCAATGCATCTACAACCCGATTAGAACTCCCTGGCTTGTACTCGAATAGGATATCGAACTCTGCTAGGCATTCTTGCTATCGTGCTTGTTTGGGAGTCAACTTTGGTTGAGAGAGGAAGTGGCTCACTGCTGTATTATCCGTCTTCACTATAAATCTTGACCCCAACAAATAGTATCTCCATGTATGAAGACAGTGTACTACCACTAATAACTCTTTCTCTTGAGCTGTATATCGAAGTCCGGCATCTTTTAGTTTTCGACTTTCAAAAGTAATTGGATAGCCTTCTTGCATCAAAACTCCTCACAGTGCTAAGTCTGAAGCATCGGTGTGTACCTCAAAAGGTTTTGTCATATCCGGGAGAGATAACACTAGTTCTGCTATTATCATTTGCTTCAATTTTTCAAATGCCGCTTGACAGTCTACAGTCCACTGCCATTTATTTCCCTTCCGTAACAACTTTGTGAGGGGGTAGATCTTTTGTGAATAGCCTTGCATGAATCATCGGTAGTAGTTTGCTAATCCCAAGAATGATCTCAATTCTGTAAGACCCTTGGGTACCGGCCAATCCTGAATTGCCCTTATCTTGGCTTGGTCCATCCGGATTCTCCCTTGTTCGATCACATGGCCCAGAAACTTAATCCTGGTTTGGGCAAAAGTACATTTCTCCTTCTTCAGAACAGTTTGTTCTCCCTCAATTTTTCAAAAACAAGGCGAAGATGTTCTTTGTGCTCTTGTAAGGTGGAGCTATACACCATAATATTATCGAGGTATACCACCACGAACTTGTCCAGGTAGTCATGAAAAACCTAATTCATTAGAGTGCAGAAAGTGGCAGGAGCATTTGTTAGTCCAGAGGGCATTATAAGGAATTCAAAAGCACCATACCATGTTACACAAGTAGTTTTCGGCTCATCTCCTTCTTTGATACGAACTTGATGATATCCCGATCGAAGATCTAACTTGGTGAAAAATTTAGCTTGCCCCAACTGGTCGAAGAAGTCTGCAATCAAGGGAATGGGATGCTTGTTTCGTATTTTGACTTTATTAAGAGCCTGATAATCCACACAAAGTCTCAAGCTACCATCTTGCTTCTTTTGAAAAAGGACTGGAGCACCAAATGGAGCTTTCGCTGGTCGAATAAATCCTGCTTCCAATAACTCATCCAACTGCTTCCTTAATTCTGCCAATTCTGGTGGGGCCATTCTATAAGGGGCTCTTGCAGGAAGTTTGGTTCCTGGCAATAGCTCGATCTCATGATCTATACCACGTCGGGGCGGCAAGACCGCATGTAACTGCTCGGGCATTACATCTTGAAACTTAGCCATCACATCTTGAATCTGCGAAGGGAATGGGGGTGCTTTTCCCCCTTCTTTGACAATAGGAACTACCACATATGACTGCTCCCTACGCTTGACACCGTTTTTAAACTGGAGGGCCGATAACAACTTCTTTTTACTGATTGGGCTAAAACTTGTGAAAATGGTACATGGCTTGTCTCCCATTAATAAGATACAATCTGCAGTTGGGACTGGGATTGCTCGAGCTCTTTTTAAAAATTCCATTCTGATTACTACATCAAGGTCATCAAGGGGAGTCACTGTGAAATCTATTTCGCCTTTCCAAGGTCCCATCTGACAGGACACCCACGAGTAACTCCTACGGTGTTCAAGGCTTGAGAATTCGCTGCTTTTATCTTTCTTGCATCGGTTTGCACCGTTAGCTTAAACCGGGTCACCAATGTGTCAGCTACAAAATTATTAGTGGCACCAGTGTCTACCAAGGCCCTGGCATTTTTCCCATTTATGAGTAAGTCCACATACATCAATCCCCTCTCGGTAGTAGCTATTGGTTTTTGTTTTTCCAAAGCTCCAAGAATTCGTAAGGCACCCATTACTGATGCATCACGATCATTCGATTCCCTATCTTCTTTTTCTTCTTCTTCAGGCTTCTTTCTTCTTTTCTTCCTCAAAGATGGCCTTTAAGGCACTTAAAGCACTCTTGGTTGGACATTCTCCAGCCTGATGTGGCCCATCACAGAGAAAGCATTTCAACGGATTATTCTTAAAGGAGTTGGTCTTCTTAGTGGACATGTGTGCTGACCCCTATCTTGAGTTACCCTGCTCCCTATTTTGGCTCATAGGTTTGTTGGTGTTAGGCCCCAAGTTCCAAGTTCTCCTCTCAGTCCCTCCAAAGGTGGAGTTGCTCCGATCCACTCCCCCACTCAAATTTCGACCCCATTTGTTTGGGCGATTATCTGAACCTAGTGGAGAGTTAAACTTTCTCTTTGAGGCATTGCTTGTATAATCATCGAGACTTTCAGCTGCAGCCAAGGCAGTACTAAGTTCTTTCACTCCCTGTCTGACCAGTTCATTCCTGGCCCATGGCTTTAGACCCTTTTGGAAGTTGAACAATCTGTCAGCTTCAGACATATCCTTAATGTCAAGCATGAGTGTCGTGAAGATTCTTACATATTCTCGGATAGAGCCTGTGTGTTGTAACTCTGCTAGCTTGCACTGTGCATTATAGGCCGCATTCTCAGGATAAAATTGAGCCTTTAGTGCCTTCTTGAAATCATCCCATGTGACAATGGAACATTGGCCAGAAATAGATTGCTCCACTTTGGTTCTCCACCATAGTTTCGCATCATTGGCCAAATATAAAGGCACAATCTTCAATTTACCTGCATCAGAGTCATTTTTGGTAGCAGTGAAGTATAATTCCATGTCAAAGATGAAATTATCTACTTCCCTGGCATCACGGGCACCTCCGAAAGACTTGGGCTCAGGGATTTTGGCTTTTCCCATCTCAAAGGCTCCCCCATTCGAATTGCTTGCCACTTTCATGAGCAAGTTCACCTGTCCTTGCAACACTTGGACTTCTCCTTGAAGTGTCTTTGCGATTTCGACGACATCTTCTTTCATATCATTCACACTATCCACTAAGGAATTATGGGCGATGGTGAGGGCTTTTAAACTTTCTACACAATCCCCTGTTTGAGAGGCCTCTGCCTCTAATGCGAGCACTCTGCTCTCAATATCCCCCAATTGGATAATGTTTGTTGGTAGGGAATTTTGGATGGCCTCAAGCTCTATTGGCTCATCCTCACCCCCAATCAATTTGGCTACCACAGCCACAAGTTGCTCAACTTCCTCTTGTAGCACCTCAACGTGCTTATTTCGTTGCTCAAGAGAGAGGCGGACAACTTCAAGTTCTTTTGTCAGTGCCTCGTATGTGGGACAATTATCAATGAGAGCAAAAGTGTCATCAACCCTTCTCTCAAGGGCATCAAGTTGATTAGTAAGGTTAGTCATCCTCGATTCAGCTCACGGATCAATCGCTACTCTGATACCAACTGTCATGGGCCCAGCTTCAACACTCAGTTGGGACCGTGTGGCACTTGGCTTGAACTCTTCAAGATAAGTCAACCCACAAGAATTTCACAACAAACTGCGAGAAATCAAAGACATGATTAGCATTAGGCCAAGTTAGGCTAATTTTGGGAGGCATCACAAACATTTCATATAAATGGGGCAACACATAAGCAAGCAACACAAGCATGAAAGGCATAGCAAAGAACGGCACAGGCATTTCATGAAAAGGCTACTTTATTCATTCATGAAACATAATTACAACCAGTCCATTATAAGCAGGGGAAAAACCTATAAGGAGCACACAACGGGACACAGCAAGCACAGTGACTAGCTAGGCCAGTTGCCCACCCAAAGCTAACCAGTCACTCCCCCCTAAAGAGCATTTGGGACATAATGCCTTGTGGTAGGAGGATATATCAATATGCTTGAGTAATCACACCCCTAAAATTACATAAATAAAAATAAAATACAAATTGTCTCTTTTGCCCCTTAAAGAGGTTATGTTACATATCATTCTACCCTAACTTCCTACCCCTTGACAACTAGGACCCCTTCCCCTTGCCGACCGCCGCCCCATAACGCCGAAAAACCAGCTTGAAAACCTCCCATGCGTGCGCTATAACGCACTTTCCTGGCCAAAATCTGGCCAATCCGGCTACCAATCGAATCGAGTTTTGATCCAAATACCTTCTACTCGTTGAGAGCTTTTCATATACTCCAAAAAACACAAATTTTCACTAAGTAGATTATGCAATTTTTGCCGAAGAAGTTTTAGCCTATGTTGAATTTTGAGCTAAATTTCTCCCAAATTGGAAATCCCACGGGAAATCTGAGAGTACCGTCGTGCTCTACACGACGAGAATTGCGCGAGGATATAAATTTCAAAATTTTCTAACATCAAAATTTCAATGGGTTCCGCGAACTTTATAGTGTTTTTTTGTGCCTCAATTGAGTTTAATTAATTTCGTAAATATTTTTTTCTAACTCCTGGTGTTATGAGCTTCTCGTATATAAGGAATTAAATAGATTAATTAAATTAATAGGAGTTTATTTGACTTTAAGAGTAATTATCAGGAGCTTAATACTCTGTTTAAATAAATTATAATAAAAAAAACAAAAAAATTTTCTTTTTTTTAATCATTTATTTTTTCTCATTATATTTGGATAAATAGAAAATAAAAGATTGAAAAATAAAAAATAATAAAGGAAAAGCTACTTTCCCTTTCTTGATTTATTGGAGAGAAAATAACGAAGGAAAATAAAACGAATTTTCCCCTTCTTCCTTATTTTCTTTCTTCTATCCAAACAAAAAAAAAATATATATTTTTTCAAACTTATTTTTCCCTTATTATTTTCCTTCCTCTCCCTTTTTCATCTATCCAAAAAAAAAGTGTAAAAGGAAAAACTAAATTATCATAAATTTATTTGACCTAATAATAATTTTCAAAGATATAAAAGAATCAATTAAATTGATAATAACATATTTAACGGTAAGAATAATCGTTATGAATTTAAAAAATCTTTTTGTTTACTATAGAAAAATTTTAAATATAACTTTTTATATTAAATGTGAAGAGAATACAACACTAGTATTGTAGAAAATAATTTAATAATTCTTTAAAAATAAATAATAAAAATGTCATTATCCACAGCATTCTAGGCATTGAGTAACGAATATGCGAACAAAAGAAATATTTCACAACAAACGATTCTACTGTAACAGTATTCCTTCTACAGTTGTGTGGTCAATGGCAAAGCCTAAGTTGACTCGCGTGTCAGGTGGTCATTTCCTGCTGTGTAGCAGATAACACGTGGAGATTTTCAATTTGTCAAAAATCCAAATAAAAATACAATTCAAGCCAAAATGTGCTAATAAAAAAAATACCTTTTACGATATATAAGTAGTTTAAGTGGTAAATATATTAAATTATATATAAAATAAAATGAAAGAGACTAATTAATATATTAATTATATAAAAAGAAAATCACGTAAATTTTATTATTGTGACTTATTTGCTTTTTTTTTATATGGTTTTATTCTTTTGCGATTTACAATATAGTATATGCTGTAAGTTAAGTATAATTTTTATTCAGGGTCGAGTCAGAAAATTATTTTTAAATGAGACAATATTATATATGAAATTAATCTATTATTTTATTTAATTACACTTGTTTCCTATATATTTCTTATTTCTTATTTCCTGTATATTTTGAAGGGTCAATATTATATATTCAAAAATATTATAATGGAGTATAATTAAGTTAAAATTTTTTTTAAGGGGTGCTAGTACCTTAAAATATTTTTGAATATGTAATTAGAAATAAATAATTCTAATGTTTTACATTACTTATATCTTAATAAAATAATATAATTATCTTTAGGGAGATCAATCGCTAAAATAAAATAATTCGGACTAACATAATTAAAATAATTTTTTCTTTAAATATATATATATATGTAAACAGGAAAAATTTTAAAGAGATTGGAGGGCCAAGGCTCCCCCTAGTCCCCTCCCTCTGCTCCCGATTTTATTAATTAATATAATCTTATTTTGAATAATGCAGGTTGATTATATTAACAAACATTATATCTTTAATATTAGTGATTTGGCATATTATTATTATTATTATTATTATTATTATTATTATTATTATTATTATTATTATTATTATTATTATTATTATTCATGCTAGAAGAAAATGGTAAATTTCGATATGAGGAAGAAAATTTTTGAAAGATGCACACTTGCAACTTATAGTGTTCATGAAACTACTGCTCATAAAATAATTTTTTAAAATATTAATTAGAGACTATTAAAATTTGATTTAAATTAAATTTAATATATTATAACAGTAAAAATTTTAAAATAATAAAATAATTTTTTTTAATTAATGGTTTTTTTCTAGAAAAATACTTTTTTTTTTCCTCAAAATCTCAATACTATATAGGGCTTAAGTCTATTCAAATTAGTCTAATAAAAAAATAATAAGTTATGGGATTGATACATATAAGGAAATTTTTATTTAAATTTAGTCTATCATAGATTCAAAATATAAATATATATCATCCGTGTATTTAATATATATATCCCACCGTACATCTTATTTCTTGTATCCATGATAGATCGAATCTAAACAAAAAAATCTTAATTATAATCCCTTTTACAATGTTTATAAGTAAATTAAAAAATGCATGAGTTTTTGGCACTGTTCGTCAATAGTTTTTAAGTTAGCGTTTAGTGTTCTGACTATTATCAAAACACTACCTCTTATATTTATATTGATCAATGGCATAGTATTTATAGTAGTATTTAGAGACTGAGAGAGACGTTAATGAAAAGTTACCCTCCTAACATTTAGAGGTTGAGAGAGCATTTTGACAAAAGTCAATAAAATGATACTACTACTTTTTATATTTAATAGTTAATTTAATAACTATTTTTATCGGACACTTCTGTTTTAAATTATTATATAAATAACTAACTATTAACAGCTAATATTTAATTTGTAAGTTAATATAAAAATAGGGAATTAATTATTTGGTAAGAGAGTGTTTGGTTTGATTTATTAGTCGGTCAAAATTACTTATAAAATAAAATTATAAGTAAATTAGTATTTGATTTGATTTATAAATTAGAAAAAATTACTTAAAATAAGTCAAAAGTCATAAGTAAAAATAAGTCAGACACCTTTACTTATAACTTATTTATTTATTTTAAAATTACTCATTTATCAATTAAAAAAACTATATTATCCTAATAATTTTAAAAAATATAAATATTATCCTTTATTTAATAACCACAACACTCAATAACATATTATTTTTAGTCATTTCGATAAATAAATTTTTTTAAGCATATTTAAGTCAAACATTTAAATTATTTAAAAGTTAATTTTAAGTAGTTTTATCAATTAATTAATTATTTATTTTTAAATTAACTTATAAATTAAAATATAAATTTTAAGTGAAAAGTTATAAGCACATAGCCAAAAGTTTAGGTGTTTGATTAAAATGAGTTTAAAAGTTTATTTGTTAAAATACAAAAAAATATATAATTAATTATTATAATTATTAAAATAAAAATAATATTAATATTATAATAATAATCAATAATTTTATTATAATTATTAATTATAATAAATTTTTCATAAATTTCATTATAATCAATAATTTTTTATGAATTTATTATTCAGACATTAGTTTTGCCAGATAATTTCCATCTTCCCAAAGCATGGTCACGACAAAGGATAAAGAATAATTTGTTGGTTTCATATAAAATAAAATTATTTTATTATAAAAATAAAATAATTTAACATAAATTGCAATTCATCTCTAGAAATTTTTGTAAAATAATTTTTTTCATAAAATAATTAATTAAGAATTTTTTATTAACTTAATGAAAAAAGAATTAAATTTCCTCAAGTAAAAATACATATAATATTTTTTTTATAAATTTAATAGATAATATTTAATAAACCTTAAACCTATTCCTATAATTTTTTAATAAAAATTTTTTCATATATAATTTATATATTAGATTTTTTAGAAAAATATTATATATATTTTTTAATATGAAAAAACTTTATTTTCATTACGTTAATAAATTTTTCATAATTAACTATTTTATGAAAAAAAAGTATTAACTTATAAAATCTCATAAAATAAATTATAAAATTTTATTAAATTATTTTATTTTCTAAAATAAATAATTTTATGTATAATAAGATCAAGTAATCATATTAAACCTATAGAAAAATACAAAAGTTATGGAATTGGAAGCTTCTGTGATTAATAAAATTGTTGTGTTGCAATGCAATGTGCCCTACTGCTACTACCACTTCACGTGCCTGAATGAACACTCTTACAAATTACAACTAACACAAGGCTCCAAATTGAGGGCTTTGTATTTTTCTTTTGATTTTCTTGCTTAAGAAAAATCTTTACTTCTCTTTCTTGGATTTTGTTTATCATAATTTGATTCTAAGTTTCGGTTTAAGGCCAATGAATAATACATTGATTCTCTTCAATTGATATTAAACAAGCATAATATTGGGTATCTTTAAGCTTTTTGTTTCGCGGAAAAACAAAATTTTTTTTAGAAAGAAAATATTTTTCATTAAAATATTTTTTTATTATTTAATTATAATATTAAATTAATAATATATAATTATGTTGTGTATGTAAAAGTATTTTTATACTTTAATAAAATTATCAAAATTTAGAAAATGATTTCTTTTTTTAAGGAGAGAGAATCATTTTCTTTAAAAATAACTCTTTTTAAGAAAAAATATTTTCTTTTATTGAGCACAAGAAATATTAAAAAATATAAATAATATTTAATAAAATAATATTTTTTATGAGATAAACAGAGCTAAAAAAGTAATTATTAATTTGAATAATAAGATTTAAGAAAGGAGAAAATTAGCACTCATTGTAAAATCAAAGCCAATGGACAAAGGACGAGAATAAACCAGCGAGTGCCTGTTGGCAAACTTGCTTATAAGTTTACAAAATAAGTTTACTTATTTATTCACAATTTTTTTTTTTTAAATTTAGAAGCTAAAAAAAAAAAAATCACTTTTTCATTTTTATGTTTATAAACTTAGTGATCAGATATTCGACCATGTTAAAAACATTTAATTTTTAAAATTTTATCATATTCTTAGTAATTCTAATAATAAATATACTTACAAACCACTTTTTATTAAAAATGTTAACCATTTATCAACTATTTCTAATCACTTATACGGAACATTTAATTACTTTGGTTTTAAATGTTTATTAGCTTATATTAATTTGTAAACACTCGTATTTATAGGTTAATTTTTATAAATTAAGTCAAATAATTTTTAAAATGAAGACAAACGCCTGAAAAGTTGATAATTTATAGATACAATTGTGCCTTCCCAAAAGGGAAACTAGTAACGAAAATTACAAGAGAATGAGAAGGCCCATCTAAAGCTAAATTATAGGCTACAAAAAATGATAACTCCAGGATTAGGCCAGAGAGAGGTAACAAAACCAACCCTTTTCCATCTCCACCTTAGAAAATGAAGATTGAACAGAAGTCGAAAAGAAAAAAGGCAGAGAAAGCCTGAAATTTCCTAGTCAGCTGCAGCCTGAAGCTGTGGCCTGCTTCCTCCTATTGCATACTTTTGCATTTGATATTTACTTTATTCACACAAAATTGGAGGGAAGTGGAGCATTTTAGTGCCTGATACTTTCATCGACCTTATAAAACATCCAACATGCAAATACTGCTACCTGTGTTGTTGCAAGGACAACTAGAAAAATTGCTTGAGCCAGCGGCAATTTGCTGCATCCCTCTCCAAGTCATTCTTCAGCTTGCTTACTTGGTGCAGAGCCTCCTTCAAATCCATAGTCTCTAGTGGCAAATCAGAGAACGCTTTCAGAAACCGGTGAGCATGAGCTGCACCCCTAGACATGTCCTCGAGATCACAGGATCTTTTTCGTTTGGATCCCACCTGTAAATCATATTCAACAAAATCAATACTTTGAGAGTAATATAATGCTGTCATTATACGGCATGAATTACTTTTTCTTCAACTTCTCAAGGTCAGATCACAAGTGCAAATCTTTGACACATGAAAGAGCTAAAGACACGTAATTTGGTCAAATTGCTCATGAAAGGAGTGGTTTGTAATCTTTCAGTAATCAATATTCTTTTCTGGACACTTGGCACATTACAATTTACACATTGTCCAACTCTGTGTGTCGACCATCTACTGCTAAAACCTTTCTCGGACCAAGAGTTAAATGCATAAACAAAAACATTTCAAATTTTAAAATGTTATACCTTGGTAAGCTTTCCAGAGTGGGAAAATTTGTTATCAGCAACCAAAAACCAAAAGCAAATTGTTCCATCATGTAAAACCTTACAAAAAACAAAAGTTCTTGCAATTCATACAATTAAGAATTAAGATTGCATAGCAAGTAGCATAACAGTTTCACCTTTGAAAGCTTAAGCTTACTGAGATGGAAGCTTTGAAAATGATTTAACCAATTGCACAAATTGTCACCACATAGCTCCTACTATCTCTATAGAGAGCAACCTCAAAAAATATAAATTTAAGACATAAAATTGCCTGTTTCATATTTACTGAAATCTCAAATTTCTATTTTTGTTCTCTACCTGCACTTTCTTTAACCAAGTGAATCAACTTGACTCTTTGCTAGAACTTAAGTGGTGCCTCTAGCTCATTGGTCTTAATAATTTGTAAAGTATCCAAAGTGCCTCCTGTGGCCTTGGGTCATGCAGTAAAGGGTGGATTAGGGGTTTGGATGAACCCAGGGCTCAATACTTGCCTTTTAGGATAAAAATAATATGGCAGTCTAGAGTAGTATGAAACTTCAAACACTTGACATTTCCCAAAGCATCAACTACAACAATAATTACAATGTTCCTACCCATCATCATATGCATTTTAAAGCAATTGTCCTCCCAATGGCACTGCAAGATCACTAAAACGCACCTTTTCTGCAGTGTCATTTGAAAAAATAGCATTAGGTGAGAAATCTTCCAACTCAGCTGCCTTTTCTCGAGCAAGAGCAACAACACTTTTAGGAAAATTTGCAAATTCTGCAACATGAATACCAAAACTTTGATCACAAGCCCCTGGTTCAACCTGGAAAATATGAGCAAATGAAGGCTTATGAATGGATACAGAATTTACTCATAGTCCAGAGAACTGGGGACAAAGCATAATAAACTTAACGCAAAAGATTCATATCAAATCACTTGAATGCAACCAACCAACCAAGACAAATAAAATGATGGGACTACTGAGCAATAATTGATATTTTTATTTAGATATGTATCGGGAGTTTGTTGCTTTCATGAGGCAAAACATAATATGAAAATAGAAAGCTAAAATAAATAAAGAGTTGAGATCTATAATTCTTTTTCCCTCTTCCCTTCTCTTTTGGTGAGTGAAGCTCCTCAAATAAGAAACCACTGAACAAAAAAGGGTTGGGCTGAAGCTCGTTTAGTAATAAATTTCCACTCACCTTCATAATTCATTATCTTATTATCTTCCCATTTATATGTAGTTTATGCAATTCTTATGGCACACCTCAACATGGTTACATGGGACAAGACAGGCCAAGCACCAAAACCTACTATTTCCCCTGATTCTGATAGCTAACATTTTGAGCCTCTCCTAGTGAGGGTGGAAATCTAAAATCAGCAAATGGAAATCACCTTGTGTTTAAACATCTAAATTATTAACTATATCAGTGCCTCAGAGAACAAAATGTATAATGTTTTTGAGGGCTCAGAGAAAGTAAATTGGAAAAGCCTACTAACAAAAATAGACAAATATTTCCCTACTATCTCTGTCAGCTTTATTATCCAGGGGAAGATCCAGCATTTTTTTCCCAGTTGAGTCAATTTGTGCACCTACCTTGTAAAGCATCGTCAGCTTGCAATTTGACGAGTCAATGTGTGCACTAACATGATAATTTGCCACACCAACAATATGCTTTGTATGGGACTCGGCTTTTTCATCAGCTAAGGCAGTCAGTTCATGAAAGTGGGTTGCAAATAATGTAGGTGCTTTAATCACTTGAACAAGGTGTTCACATATAGCCCAAGCTAAACCTGAACACCAGATTGAATTGCATGAGTAGGCATTCACAAATAAATAACCCCTAACACCAGAGTAAAATTTGATGTATATAGTTATGATTATAGATGGTCTAACTATATCCAACAGTTCTCTGAAAATTTGGATCAAACATGGTAGACGGTCATTTTCAACTGGAGATGAAAGAAAGTCTATCTGTAAGGAATATAGGCAAATGGGTGGATAAGTTTTCACCTAAATACACACACAATATAAATACACATAGATTAGGAAAGAGAAGAAGATTTGATGGCATTTATGTAATAATTTCAAAAGACATCACATGATATTAAGTAGCATAGGAGTGGGGTGATCCAGGAACCAACTACAAAAGGGATTTTTCCAAGGTTGTGTAAAGAATGCCTTGAATTTAATAAATGGCCCAAAGCTTAGCTACTTTTATCACGTGAAGAATGAGAAAAACCTCCTCATTCATTGCTTAAAGATTGAGTCTTCTAAAATCTTTGAAAGTACCCATCAATTTATGACAAAGATCTCACATGGTCAAAGATCGTATCTTAAATGAATCTTTGTAAATCTTGACCAAGACTTATCATTTATATCATGGGGCCATATTTGCAAAGAGTAGTCATGGTTATAATGGACTAGGCATGGCAAGGCAATGAGCAAGCGAGAGTGGTGGAAAGTGTAAGTGAGGAGAGAGCAAGCTGTGTAAAGTTCACAAGTGAGTGGTTTAAACACTTGAGCTTGTGAGGGTTAGTGGGAGTGAGATTTGGGTATAGCACTAGTGGGTCAATTGGGTTGAGAGGGAAATTCAATCGTCATTAGAAATCTCCCAATTTCTTAGTGAAAATTCATTGATTGTCTTCCCACGTGGATGTAGCTTATTATCGAACCACGTTAAATTCTTGAATGCCCATGTTAATTATTCTATCATTTTATTTTTCACTAAACCAATTGATATTTTCCCAGGGGTGTCATTTTCGTAACATTGTGGAAAATACTTAAAATTTTAAACTTACCAAATCCATCATAAGTTGATGTCCCACGGCCTAACTCATCAATGATTATCAATGACTTATCTGTAGCTCCTTTCAGTATTGAAGCAGTTTCAAGCATTTCTTGCATAAAGGTAGAAACTCCACGAAGCTACAAATAAAAGGAACACATTAATAAACTTCTACAAGAACAAAAAATGTCATTTTCTTCTTTTTTTGAACACATTAATAAAGTTACTAGCACTTAACCCAGTAATGCCTAAATTAATCCTCTGAATCAATAATTATGATGGGGTGTGTTTCATTTTGGTTCACATACTTGATTTTACCTTTAAACCAGAAACTAAATTCATCTGAAAGATATTCGTTTTGCCAGTATCTTTAATGTTCCTATAATTGAACATGTGTGAGCTGGACACGAAAGCCTCTTCTAGCAACAGAAGAGGGTTTCAGCAACTTTCCTTCAACTCCGTGAGGGATGATAATCAAAATATTAGTAACTCAACTCAACTCAACTCAACTAAATCTTTATCTCAAAAATTTAGAGTCAGCTATATGAATTCATTTTCTTCACTCTAAACGATTTTGGGTTAAATTCTCAGAAATGTGTAATGCTTCTAGGTCATGTTGTACTATTCTCCTCCAAGTCAATTTAGGTCTACCCTTTTTTTTCTTTCTATCCTCTAACCTAATGTGTTTTACTTGTCTAACTAGAGCCTCCGTATGTCTACGCTTCACATGACCAAACCATCTCAATCTCCCTTCCCTCATCTTTAATTGACACCACTCCTACATTTTCTCTAATCCTCTCATTACGGACTTTATCTAGTCTAGTATAGCAACTCATTCACCTTAACATTCTCATCTCTGCAACTCTTATCTTAGACACATACGACTCTTTCAGTGCCCAACATTCACTACCATATAACATAGCCGGTCGTATGGCTGTACGATAAAATTTTCCTTTCAACTTATTGGAAATCTTACGATCACATAAAACTCTCATGGCACGTCTCCACTTCAACCATCCGGTTTTAATCCTATGACTAACATCCAAACTTATCCTATGTGTTATATGACTAACATATTTTTATAATCAAAATATTAGTAGCCTTATCAAAATCATTTGAACAAACCAAACTTTTCAACAAAAGTTATGTCAACTTTAATTTGTGAATTATAAAAATATGTCATTAATATAATAATCTTCCACAACATAGTTCTTTATAAAGCGAAAAATGATTTACTTGCTATTTCAAGATGAGAACATATTGTTGTTACTCTTAAAAGAAAAATATTAACTTTACAAATTGGCATATGAGAACAAATGTCAAGATTAGTTCATGCATTTAGTTTCCCTTATCCTTCAAGTGATGAACTGTAATTTTTTTGCAAGTAGTTAAAAGCGTATTGCAACAAGTTCAGCAATTCATGATTTTGAGTTACTATTCTGTCCAGTTAGCAGTTATCCTACCTAAACACACCAATGCATACTTGGAACGTGTTACAATAAGCATTTCTTTTAAAAGAAAAACTTTACTGCCTAAGCATCATTTGGACATCACTTAGGTTCTCAGCTACAGCTTGCCAAGTGAGATGTTTTTTGTTAGGCCATGCCACATCATTGAAATTTACAATCAGTTTGGTGAAGTTCTAAAATTAAGTTTTGTGTCCATGCATTCATCTGTGCTTGCATGCAATTTTCAGAAATTACAAAAAAGTTCTATTAACGATGCCTCCATCCTTTCTATCAAGTAAATAACTGTAGAATTAGCAAAGAAAGAATCTAGAAATAAAGTATGCAAGAGATAACAAAAGGGGACACAACCGATAGCAACTAAAACTCTATGGAATTCAAAAAAGGCAGTATTCTAAGAAATGATATGAGAATGGCATAAGATACAATATTTGTGAATCCATATGATATTATATTCCATTTCAAGGTGTTGATCTCCAAGAAATCATGCTTACTTGGCAGTCACCAGCACCCACACGAGCAAAAATGCAATCACGAACTGAAATACTAGCCTTGTCACAAGGAACAAAGGAACCAACTTGCGCCATAAGAATATTCACACCAACCTGCAGGTTAAACCAAAAGATATACATATAACAACCAGGGAAATTTGTTCTTTAGCAACATAATTTGGAGTCACCCATTTATAATGAGGTGTTCCATTAAGGTTACAAAAATAAATAAATAAAACCTAAACCCCACAAGAAGGCTCTACCTCGAATAGGTGTTGTGTCCAATGCATCAACAGACTAAAATATCATTATGATCTCAAAATTCTAGGGATAGGATAAGAGCAATATCAAGAAATCATTTCATGGAATTGACAGGCAAGTGATAGATAAAAGGTATGCAACTGAATCGTAGAAACCATACTTGCCGAATAAATGTGGATTTTCCACCCATATTAGGCCCTGTGATTATTTGGAACCAACTCTTTCCCCTGACCTGATTTTTGCAAAAAACCAAAGCATAAGCAGTGAGTTACTTAGATTTAACATGGCTAGAAGACGCATGATCTTTTCAAACAATTGATACTCACAAGTTTGCAATCATTTGGTATAAAATTAACCCAGTCTTGAGCTTCCACACAAGGATGTCTACTCCCTTCTAATATAATATCTCCCACATCCTATTATGCACATAATCACAAATTGAAGTTCATTTTCCAAAACAAGAAAAATGAACAAAGGAAAGGAAATAAAAGTAGAAAATAGCATGTAAATAATTACTGATGGTGAGATGTCAGGTCTTGTGTAGGGAGTTGGACAACTAGAAGCCAAATCAGCAAAACTGAGTAAGACATCCAATTCAGAAAGCATGCCAGCTAAAGACTCAAACACCTGCAACATGAAACTTCAATAAGTCCATAATAATTAATAAGGTAGAAACAATAAACATGATAAAGGATGAATACCTCAGAAAAAGTTGCTGCAGTTTGAATGACTCGATTGACCAGCTCTTTCTGACAATTCTTGTATTCCTCTACTATCTTTTGGTACTGATCCCCTAACTTCTTAAGTTTTGTGTTTGTGAATTTTACTCCATCCTTTCGGGTTTCAAGGACAATAAATTGGGTGGTCAGCTTTTTCCTTATTTTTGGCTCTTCTTTCTTTGTAATTCTGAAGACATGTCCAAATTGTGTTCCTTTATCTAACTTTAATCCTTTATCTTGAGGAAGATCAAGATCATTTGCAGTTTGTTTATGCAAATTGTGTATTTGGCGCTCCAATGACTCTTGTTCATCTTTCAGTGCAGATAGTGCAGGGTCATAATTTGGTGAAATCATATACTCCCCATTCTCAAGTTGATCAAGGTCAACAGAAGCTTCTACCAGAGCAACGAACTTATTCAAGTGATCATCATCAGTCAATGACTCAAGGGGATCCAAATACTTTTCCTTGATTAAGGATGAAAATTGTCCATCATACCGCTCCAGAGCACTTCTAATGTATGGGAGTCTTATACTCGACTGCATCCAAGAGATACATCCAATTAAAAACAAAGGCTTATTAACTAAAACATCTATATACAATCATCTAAATGCATAAAAATAGTTGTGACATGTAAAGATGTAATTTACTTAAAAACAGCAAATATGCAATAATAGCTTAAAGTAAGCAAGTAGATAGGTAGCCTTGAATGCCACAGCTGGCTAGCATCAAGGAAAAACTATTGTAATCACAATGACAGACACCACTAGGAAGTTCATTTCTGAAGAACAAGAAGCAAACTATTTCAATATCAATGGCTATTCCACTCCAAGAAGACATCTGATAATCCTTAAATAAGAGAAAATGAGAATAATAAAAAATATGCAAGAAAAATTAGTCTACTTAGCATGAAAATGAAAAGAATCTGCCTTTCAGCGGGTTGTGGAGCCAATATAATCACTAAGTCAGCCATTCTAACAACAAAGAGTTCATTAAACCTAGTAAAATAAGTGAACATGGGGGGAAAAATTGAAATCTACCTGATAAAGTTTTACAATATGCTGCAAACCAGCTCTTTTCTTCTCAAGATTGCGCATCAGTCGCTCAATATCCGAGATCCTTTTTAGATGTTGCCTTAGGTCTTGGCGAAGGGCAGTATCTTCCACAAAAGCCTGTACCAAGTCCAGTCTAGAGTTGATTTCATTTACATCCAGCAAGGGCTGTTTTAGCCACATATGAAGCAACCTTTTTCCCATCCCAGCTGTACATGTTCTATTCATGAGACCAAATAAACTAAAATTTTTATTTGCATCAGTTTTGCTTTCAAGGACATTAAGAGCCCTCATGGCAGCAGAATCCAGCCTCATATAACTGTCAAGATTGTACCTTCTGATTGTATAATTTCCATAATTGCTCTCACCTGCAAGTAATTCTGCATAAGAAAGTAATGCCCCTAAAGCACCAGGTGCAAATTCAAATCCAGAAACTAAATCTCGAACTGGTTCAATGGAGCCTTTGACGAGCCTACCAAGATCCTGCACCAAATCCCTTGTTTTGAACTCACTTTTCTTTCTCTCAGTCAACATCACACCACATCTAGTCAGGGCATCATGCAATGTTCTACACTCACTGGATTTACCAGTTTCTGCGGGCAAAAGGCATTCCTTGCAACCAAGAGCAACCAAAGCTGACTCCACATTTGTAAAGTGACTATCATCAACAAATTCGGCCAACCCAATAATTCTTTTTGTTAAATCGATATAACTTAAACCAACAGTGCAACCACTTTCACGGAAATTTGGAATGAGTGCAACAACCACAGGGGAATCCTGCATTTCGTTGTTGGCAAACAAAACATCTTCAAAACTGCCTAGATTGCCAGGAGTCCCACTTTTCGCCAGTCTCCAGTTGGACCCACTACCCTCATAGAGCTCAAGAGTATGGTCTGTTCTCTCCAATAGAAGGTCTCGGGCAATTGTTTCAAACATGTTCTTATTAATGCTCACACTGGAAAGGCCATCAGCTCCACCACCCAATTGTCGCAAAGCAGTAGTAGTATGGTAATAGGTCATTGCAATGAAGGTTGCATTTTCACCATGCGAAGTGTAATAGTCCTAAACATTCACACAATATCTCTTGAGAAATGATTTGTAACAAGGAAAATAGAGGAAAAAGAAATATTTCAAGGATCAAGGAGA
Organism: Hevea brasiliensis; assembly: GCF_030052815.1. NCBI lineage: Eukaryota > Viridiplantae > Streptophyta > Magnoliopsida > Malpighiales > Euphorbiaceae > Hevea > Hevea brasiliensis. Next base: position 90,712,458 of record NC_079501.1, read on the forward strand.
GGGGGAAAGACAAATTTTCAAAAACAATAGAAAATTGACTAACGAAGGAGAACTAGTTGCAGTATCTCTAATGAATCATGTGCACATGCACACCTGATATTAAGAAGTTAAGAATAATGAGAGAGATAGAGAGAGAGATTTACATTTAAAGAATTTATGCATTTTGTAGAAAACATTTATCTGGCATGTAGTTCTTAGCATGTTGTTTTGATGTGCTGATATAAGAACAGAAAAATGATGAAAGGAATAAATGGAAAATTAAGATGAGCATGTCAAGTTTTGCAGAACAAAACGCTATTGCTTTTATTTTTTTTTTAAAAAATCAAAGCTCAAAAACAAATTCCTTAAACATATTGCCAGATAAGGATATTTGCATAGTTTACTGAAAATTCAAATGATTCCCAACAACTGAAATTCAGTTTCTTGCAAACTGCTTATACATAACATTTGAATAATAGAACGTGGATGAAAGAAGGCAATAAATGACATATTCCAAAATAAAAATGTAAAAAACATTTGCTTTCAATTTTTTTTTTTTGAAAAAAAAAATACAATCCAACATGAAAAACCAACAACCATTGCTGGTAGAGAAGACATATATAAAAAATCAAATTAGATTCTAAATTTTGTGAAGAAAAGCATACTATGAAATCTTCAATATCAATTTTAGAAGGGGTAAACCAATTCATAATCAATCAAAACAAAAGCATAAAAGGTAACAAGCATTAAAATTGAAACTGACCCGCCTATCAAATATCCGAACCGCCCTGGGGTCCTGCAACAGAAGAAGGCAAAAATAAAATACCCAAAATTACAACTTTTACTAACAGCATTAATATATACAGGGAAATCTCAAATGAAATAATTCCCACTTTCGTGTTGCCTAATAAGACACAGTACATTCAGATTTCTTCATTTAAAACAAATTGCAGGAAAAATAAAGAAGAAATAAAATAAATTCTAACAGTTTCAATGCTAATCGTGAAAAACCCATTTCAGAGTGTGAGCAACTAAAACGAACAAAGGGCTTACATAGGGTAGGGTTTTGAAGAAAGAGAGAAATCCCTGAGCCTGCTTAGCATCTGGCAACGAACCATCAAATCAAATCATTTCATTTCTCATGCATAAAAATTAACAAGAAAAAAATAGAAAAGAAAAAATCTAGGGTTTTACCGAGCTTGAGCTCAGGCAGCTTGTTTTCTTCGACCATTGGGTAAGGAGTAGAGACAGTAGTTGTTCTGTTTTGGTGCGATTACATACAAACGTTGCTAATATATTTACGCCGCGGAATTGGCGATGGCGGGAAACCAAGAGTGAGTGTGGCGGGGTTTTACACGCGCGTGTCCCTCACTCACCGTAATTGCGTTAATTATACTTTTTATAGAGCTAGCTGTTTCTGTACTTTTGATTTAATTTTATATATTTAACTTTTTATTAAAATTTTATATATAATATTATTATAATATATTATTTTTAATAATTAATTAAACATAATTTTTCATTTTTATAATTTAATATCTATTGTTAATTAAAATTAATTTAAATATTTTATAAAAAATAAATTAATAAAATATATTAATTTAATTAAAACCATTTTTTATCTCATTATTTCCTTTTTTTTCCATTAATCATTTCATCCCACTATTTCCAACCCTTCCTACTTTTATAATAGAAAATTATAATTATAAATACAAATTATAGAATTATAATTTATATTATAGACTAATTTTTTAAGCATGTATAATTATTTTTATTTCTTAATTATTTTATTTATAATTATCTTATAATCATTAAAATTAATGGTGTATTCTATGGTTAAATATTTTGTAATAATAATTTAGAAAATAAATAATTTTTTGTTTAGTTTTTCAATACTTTTTTAATAAAATAAAAGTAATTATTGTTTACAAAGCTTTACTCTTATTAGAAAATCTAACATGATTTCTTATTTTTATTTTAATATTATAAATAAAAATAGAAGCATATAAATTGTTGAGTATAATAAAAATTGAAATGTTTAAATTAACCAAGCATATCTTTGTTTTTCCATTTTTTTATTTGTTATTATAATAATAATAATAATAATTATTATTATTATTATTATTGTCACGACCCAACCTATGGGCCGGACCGGCACTAGGACCTGGGCCAGCCTAAAGCCCCCAAGGCTCGTAGTAAGCTTAACTATTCATTAACCCAACTATAAAGCTCATTTGGGCCCAATTTCAAGATTTCAACCGGACAGAGTCCGGCCATAAAGTGGACCTTTCAACGGGGAGTTCTTGACTCACCCGACCTGTAAACAAAATATATCATCAATTGGGGAGCTCAGCTCACCCTCCACATACTCAAATCAACATAAAGATAAATGGGAGCTCAGCTCCCTCATCCAGTCCATCAAACATGCATATAATAATTTTACAGGTCCACATAACAGTTTATATTATAGACTCGAATCATTTAAATATTTCTAACACATGCGGAAATTCTAGGAGTAAATAAAATTACACAAATATTGATAAACAACCTGCAAAGGAGAAAAGCAGGTTAACCACAATAAAATCCTCCTGTAGCCTGAAAAAATATTGAACAGGAGTGAGCGTTCGACTCAGAGAGTAAAATATCAATTTTAACCATAATCTCTATAACTATCTGAAACTAATGCACCCTGTAGAGTGAAATGCAACATCAGCAATAAATTCACATCATAACAGTAAAAAGGTAATTTAGAGCACTCATACACCCAGTAATATCAATCATAATATATGGGAGCTGATCCCCTATCTCTCTTAAATCCAACCAGGTGCCAGCGAAGAACTCAAGCCGGACTTTCGCTTAATAAACCAAATCGGGGTCCCAGCGAAGAACTCAAGCCGTGACTACCCCGAAGGACCGGGTCCCAGCGAAGATCTCAAGCCGTGTCTACCGGTCCTATCCATAGTCCACACCACATCACACGCACACCAACGCACGCACACTACTCCAAATTACCACAACAACATCCATGGCACTTTAACAGTTATGAATGCAATATAAATCGTGCCTAGAGTTTAACTACATAAATATATGCATATAAGTGATGCATGGGCATGCTTGAACATATAATAATAGTGAAATTACAATTAAAATTAATATTTTACTCACAGACTTGACAACGGTCATCAAGTGGGCGGAGGAAGAAGGCTGTCCCGGCTCACCTGACAATTACATTACAATTATTTAATACAAATGACTCAATACAAATCAAGAAAAGACCAATTACGTCCTAAGTCATGCCGAAAATCCGGCAGAGTCTCCCCTATACCTAAAACCTACCCAACCTGCAAAAGGGCTCAAAACACACTTCTATATTCACAACCCATATATCCACAACTCAATCTCATCACACAGCCCCTCCTGGGCCCATCAAATCAGTCATCCATCACAATATGTAAAATTTCAATTTAGTCCTTATAATTTATCATTTTTGCAAAAACTACCCAAATAAGCTCTAAAAATTCTAAAACTTTTTCCCGCGGTCCTTGACGATATTACTAGGCTATTGCAAAAAGAATCATAATTTTCTGAGCTATCACGAATATTTTATGGATTTTTAATCCTATTTAAGCACTAAAAAATTACGAAAAAGCAAGGTTCGGGTTTACCTTTGCCGATTCCGACTCCAGGGACGCGCTCGGGACGTCTGACAATGGGGGGGTAGCCAAAACCTCGGTCCAATTCGGAGACTTTTCTGGTAATGGGTCTGTCTGGCCGGAAATTCACAGACCCGGTCAACTCTCGAATTTCCGCGAATTGAGGATACCTACAAGAAGCCCACAACATGGGGGTAAATACATAAATTTTTCAGAATTTTCTAAGCTTATTTAATGCTCGGGAAAACACTGCGAAGTTCCGTGGGACCCACCGAAAAACGGTGTTGGAAAATTTTGAAATTGATATCCCCGAGAAGCTCTCGACGAGTGGAGCGCTCTGGTACTCTCGGTTTTTTCGTGGGTTTCACGGTTTGCGAGAAATCTAGCCCGAAAGTCAAAATGGGCTAAAACTTCCAGGGCAAAAATTAGACAAACCGCTCGATGGATTTCGGTGTTCTTGGTGTCTATGGAAAGCTATCGATGAGTATATGAGTTTAGACATAAGACCCGGTCCGATTGGTGGCCGGATCGGCCGGATTTTGGCCGGAAAGTCGAAAAGTCGCGCACGCATGGGAGGGGCGTTCACGCGCGTTTTTCGGCCGTTTGGGGCGGCGGCCGGCCGGGGGAAAGAGGTGGGGCGGTGCGCCGGTGAGTTGGGGTGGCGGGGGAGGTGGCTGGCAGCCGGGCTGGGGCGGGAGGAGAGAGAAAACGGGAGAAAGAGAGAAGGAGGGGGAGACACGCGCGGGAGAAAAAGAAGAAGGGGAGGGAGCTGGTCCGATTCGACCGGTCCGATCCGGTCCAGTTCGATTCGGCCGGTTCGATTCAGAATACAAAATTTTAAATTTTTACTCTGCCTCGGGACCGAAAACGAGGTCCGAAAATTCCGAAAAAATTCCAGAAAACTCAAAAAAATTCGTAGACTCCAAATATATTTTTAGTTTTGCCACGTGGTCTTTAAATTAATTTTTAAAAATCATCTAAATTTATATTTTCGGAAAAATCGAACCCGATTTTTAAAATTCGAAAAATCTCAAATAATTTCTTAAAATTTAATAAAATTAAAATATCCATAATACTCATAAAATAATAAAGTTTTAAAATTTTGGGGTGTTACATTCTTCCCCTCTTACAGAAAATTCGTCCTCGAATTTTACACAAGGTAGAATAAAGTACAAGATTACACATTGAACATATAAGGATACTTGCTGCGCATGTCCCTTTCTGACTCCCAGGTGCACTCTTCCACTGACTGACTCCTCCACAAAACCTTAACCATAGGGATCTGTTTTGATCTTAGCTGTCTCACTTGATAGTCCACAATGGCTACAGGTTGCTCCTCAAATGTCAAGTTCTCTTTTAGCTCTATTACTTCCGGCTGTAGTACATGAGAAGGATCTGGAATGTATTTCTTGAGCATGGAGATGTGAAACACAGGATGAACATGAGAAAGGTTGGGTGGTAGCTCCAACCGGTAGGCAACTGCTCCAACTCTATCAGTAACCTCAAAAGGCCCGATATACCGAGGTGCCAACTTGCCCTTCTTTCCAAATCTCATGACTCCCTTCATTGGAGAAACCTTCAGGAATACATAGTCGCCTACTGCAAACTCCACATCCCTCCGTCTGGGGTCTCCATAACTCTTCTGCCTACTGAAAGCTGTTTTCAATCGTTCCCTAATTAAAGGAACTACCTCTGAAGTGTACTGCACTAGGTCTATATCATGCACCTTCGCTTCTCCCATTTCCGTCCAACACAGAGGAGACCTACACTTTCTTCCATATAGTGCCTCATAGGGTGCCATCCCTATGCTGGAATGGTAACTGTTGTTGTAGGCAAATTCCACCAAAGCTAGCTGATTGTCCCATTGACCTCCAAAATCCAAAACACTCATGCGAAGCATGTCTTCCAGTGTTTGAATTGTCCTTTCGGACTGTCCGTCTGTCTGAGGGTGGAAAGCCGTACTAAAGTTCAATTGAGTGCCAAGTGCCTCCTGCAACTTCCTCCAAAACCGAGAAGTGAACTGAGGCCCTCTGTCAGATATTATGGAAGCCGGAACTCCATGCAATCTGACTATTTCTCGAATGTAGAGTCGGGCGTACTGTGCCACAGAATATGTAGTCTTCACAGGCAAGAAGTGAGCTGATTTGGTTAGACGGTCTACAATTACCCATATCGAATCATATCCTCGCGTGGTATGAGGCAACCCAGTCACAAAATCCATAGTAATCATTTCCCACTTCCATTCTGGGATAGGGAGCTCTTGTAGCTTCCCTGACGATCTCTGATGTTCAAACTTCACCTTCTGACAAGTCAAGCACTTGGACACGAAGTCTGCTATATCTCTCTTCATGCCATTCCACCAATAGCTATCCTTCACATCATGGTACATCTTGGTGGAGCCTGGGTGGACATTGTACAGTGTATAGTGTGCCTCTTGCATGATTTCATTTCTGAGATTGTCCACATCGGGCACACATATCCTAGAACCTTACATAAGGGCGCCATCATTGGCAAATCCAAACTCACCACCTTCACCTTGCTGTACTCTTTCTATGATCTTCATTAATTGTTGGTCTCTGTGCTGGGAAACTCTAACTCTATCTCGCAAGTCTGGCCTCACTGAAAAATGAGCTAACAATAACCCCTCATCTGAAAGATCTAGGATTAAACCTTGATCCATCAACTCATGTATTTCCTGAATCAACGGTCTTTTCTCTGCTGAAATGTGCGCCAAACTGCCAGAAGATTTTCTGCTCAAAGCATCTGCTACTACATTGGCCTTCCTGTGGTGGTACCGATGGTGCAATCATAGTCTTTCGTAAGCTCCATCCATCTCCTCTGTCTCAAGTTTAAATCCTGCTCAAGATGTACTTCAAACTCTTGTGGTCGGTGTATATCTCGCACACTTCACCATACAGGTAGTGTCTCCAGATTTTTAGTGCAAAGACTACAGCCGCCATTTCCAAATCATGGGTGGGGTAGTTTTGCTCATGCCTCTTCAGCTGTCTTGAAGCATAAGCCACTACTTTTCCATTCTGCATCAAAACACACCCTAGGCCAACTCTGGAGGCGTCACAATACACAGTGTATCCTTCACCATTCATTGGTAGTGTCAACACAGGGGCAGTGGTTAGACACTCCTTAAGTTTCTGGAAGCTTTTCTCACAGTCATCTGTCCAAATGAATGGAACATTTTTCCGAGTTAACTTAGTTAAGGGAGCTGCTATCCTGGAAAAATCTTGCACAAAACGCCTATAGTAGCCCGTAAAACTTCGCACCTCGATCGTTGTAGGCCTAAGCCAATCGCCATGACTTCAACTTTCTTGGGATCTACTTGAATGCCGTCACTAGAAACCACGTGTCCCAAGAATGAGATGCTTTCTTGCCAAAATTCACATTTTGAAAATTTGGCATATAGCTGGTGCTCCCTCAAAGTCTGCAACACCATTCTCAAGTGCCACACGTGCTCTTCCTCGGTTTGAGAGTACACCAGAATGTCATCTATGAATATGATGACAAAGCGGTCCAAAAATGGCTTGAACACCCTATTCATCAAGTCCATGAAGGCTGCTGGTGCATTAGTGAGTCCAAAAGACATCACCAAGAACTCATAATGACCATATCTTGTCCTGAATGCCGTTTTGGACACGTCCTCATTCCTGATTCTCAACTGATGGTAGCCTGATCGCAGGTCTATCTTGGAAAAGAATCTAGCCCCTTGGAGCTGATCACACAGGTCATCGATCCGAGGAAGTGGATACTTATTCTTCACAGTCACCTTGTTCAGCTGTCTATAGTCAATACACAACCTCAATGACCCATCCTTCTTTCTCACAAATAGAATAGGAGCACCCCAGGGTGAAGTGCTCGGACGTATAAAACCCTTGTCCAAAAGCTCTTGTAGTTGCTCCTTTAGCTCTTTCAATTCTGCTGGTGCCATCCTGTAAGGCGGCATTGATATGGGGTTTGTACCCGGCATAATATCAATGCAGAACTATATTTCCCTTTCCGGTGGCAACCCTGGAAGCTCTTCAGGGAAGACATCCATGAATTCTCTGACAACAGGAACATTTTCCATGTTGACACCTTCTACAGAGGTATCTCTCACCAATGCCAAATACCCTTGACATCCACGCCTCAACATTTTTCTAGCACTAATTGCTGACACCAAGTTATATGGAGCCACGCTCCTGTCACCATCGAAGCTAAACTCTTCCACACTAGGTATGTGGAAATGCACTTTTTTGTTCTTGCAGTCTAAAGTGGCATAATGAGTTGCCAACCAATTCATCCCTAAGATGACATCAAAATCTATCACTGGTAGAGGAACCAAGTCTGTTGGGAGGATCTTTCCATCCACTACTACTGGGCTACCCAGAAAAACCATATCTACATCTATGTTGTCACTAAGTGGGGTAGCTACCGACAAAGGGCATTCTAAAGTTGTAGGGTTTCTACCCAATCTCATGGCAAACACAGGGGAGACAAATGAGTGCATAGCACCCGGATCTATTAAAACATGAGCCTCATAGGAACAGACCAGAAGAATACTTGCCACAACTGCATTTGAAGCTTGAGCATCCTGATGGGTCAGGGTGAAAACCCGAGCTTGACCCCTACCCTGAGTGGCAGAACCCTAATACTGACTTCTACCTCCTGATCTGCCTCCAAATCCACGTCCCCCTTGTCCTCGGCCCTGTGGCCATCGAATCGATCACTGCCATGCCGAAGCACCTTGACAATCAAGCGAGGAACATTTGCAATAGAACCTTGTGACCCCATCTGTGGCTTACTGAACACGGGGCATTCCCTAGCAAAGTGACCTGGTTGGCCACACCTGAAGCATACTCCTGAACCCATCATACAAGGTCCTGAATGTCCTCTTCCACACTGTGCACAAAGTGCCAAGGAGGATCCTGAACCAGACTCAGAACTGCTATACCCCGAACTGTGACAACTGCTGGATCCGTACCCTGGTCTGAACCCTCGGGATTTGTGTCTAAAACCACTATTCTTGTTCCTACTTCTTCCTCTGAAATTACTCTGGCCACCACTATCTGGAGTACCCATGTGGGGAGTACCTGAAGAACCCTCTACTCTGTTTTTCTTTGCTCTTCCGCTGTCATCCGCAGCATAGCTAATCTCTATCTGTCTGGCTCGATCAACTATCACATCAAAAGACTGATCAGACATCATGGCCAGGTTTACATACCTCCTGTCCAGCCCCTTTAGGAATTTATTCACCTTCATAGTTTCTGTAGATACTGCTGTAAGGGCATACCTGCTCAATTCCAGAAATTCTGTAGCATACTCATCTACAGACCTGCCATTCTGTCTTAAGGCCTCAAAGGCCACTGCTTTTGATCCCTGAAGCTTTCTAGCACAAACCGATTGATGAACAGTTCCACAAACTGAGTCCATGACAAACCCTCCATCCGAGGTAATATGTAGTCATTCATCCATTGTCTAGGCATAGGCCCCATGACATGCTGCATACACTCTATGAGTCTTCTGTCAGTCAACTGTAATTCTGTTCCTGCCTGTCTGCAGAAATCCAAAAACCGATACGCATCGTCTGACACATCATAAATACCAGGCACTAAGTTCTTGAAATTAATTATCTGTTTGTAAGGTTCCCCCCTTGGTGCGGTGGACTGCTGCTGCTGTGGAGGGTGGACCATATATTGCATCATTATATCGATGGTTCTCTGCAACTCAGCTAGAGTAGCTGCCATGGGGTCCATGGGACCCTGTGCCATAAACGATTGATCCTGAACTGGTGGCAACTGCTCTTCTAATTGAGCAGCTCTAAGCCTCCTACCCCGCCTCCTCGGGGCAGGCGCCTCATCCTGTGCTGACACCTCGTCAGACACATCTGGTTCTGGTGCAGTGGCAGCTCTCCTGCTTCTACGCATTTTCCTGAAATTTAGCAGCATTAGCCCACAAAAATCAAAACTGCACATTACATAGCTCTATAAACTCATGTTTACACACAATATATAAAGCAGAAACTAGAAGCAAAGATGACAATGCAAGATGAATGTGGACCCTATTTTCCGCATGTGACTCCTAGTAGACTCTTCCTAACACTTAGACAATTTTTCCCTATGAATCTGGAGCCTAAGCTCTGATACCACATTTGTCACGGCCCAACCTATGGGCCGGACCGGCACTAGGACCTGGGCCAGCCTAAAGCCCCCAAGGCCCGTAGTAAGCCTAACTATTCATTAACCCAACTCTAAGGCCCATTTGGGCCCAATTTCAAGATTTCAACTGGATAGAGTCAGGCCATTAAGTGGACCTTTCAACAGGGAGTTCTTGACTCACCCGACCTGTAAACAAAATATATCATCAATTGGGGAGCTCAGCTCACCCTCCACATACTCAAATCAACATAAAGATAAATGGGAGCTCAGCTCCCTCATCCAGTCCATCAAATATGCATATAATAATTTTACAGGTCCACATAACAGTTTATATTACAGACCCGAATCATTTAAATATTTCTAACACATGCGGAAATTCTAGGAGTAAATAAAATTACACAAATATTGATAAACAACCTGCGAAGGAGAAAAGCAGGTTAACCACAATAAAATCCTCCTGTAGCCTGAAAAAATATTGAACAGGAGTGAGCGTTCGACTCAGAGAGTAAAATATCAATTTTAACCATAATCTCTATAACTATCTGAAACTAATGCACCCTGTAGAGTGAAATGCAACATCAACAATAAATTCACATCATAACAGCAAAAAGGCAATTTGGAGCACTCACACACCCAGTAATATCAATCATAATATATGGGAGCTGATCCCCTATACAGCTTTCTTAAATCCAACTTGGTGCCAGCGAAGAACTCAAGCCAGACTTTCGCTTAATAAACCAAATCGGGGTCCCAGCGTAGAACTCAAGCCGTGACTACCCCGAAGGACCGGGTCCCAGCGAAGATCTCAAGCCATGTCTACCCGTCCTATCCATAGTACACACCACATCACATGCACACCAACGCACGCACACTGCTCCAAATTACCACAACAACATCCATGGCACTTTAACAGTTATGAATGCAACATAAATCGTGCCTAAAGTTTAACTACATAAATATATGCATATAAGTGATGCATGGGCATGCTTGAACATATAATAATAGTGAAATTACAATTAAAATTAATATTTTACTCATAGACTTGACAACGGTCACTGGGGCGGCTGGACGGAGGAAGAAGGTCATCCTCAGAACACCTCTAAGTTCTAGAGTACGTTCTCTTGTTCGGTGACCAGTGTTATCCGGACAGCTAGGATGCCTAGAACTACACTTCGTTATGAGTGAGGAGACATAAAATAATGAAATACAAGAAGAGAAAACACAAGAAAAACAAAGGAAAAATAATAGCAAAGAAATGTAACCAAGTTAAGCGAGCCGAGAACCCTAGCGATGGGTGATCATGCCGGAAGTCACGGCGTGGACCGTTGACTAATACTGGTACTGGGGAACCCTAGAAAATATTTTTAGGACTTAAAGAGACATCAATTGAAGTATAAATATCATTAGAAATATCAAAGAAAAATTAAATAATTAGTACAAGGAAAAGTGAGAAATCGAAAAACAGACAAAACCCGGTGTTACCGAAAAATCGAGAATGCAACCCGAACAGGGGCATTATGGTCATTTGACATCCCGAATTGTCTTTTGACCTAAATGTCCATTAAAAATAAATAATATTACACTTGGAAAATATAATGAAAAATTAAATTGATGGTACCTAAAGTAAATAGCAAAAATTATGGGTTAATGTGGAATAAATGAAAGTTAAACTTATAAAATGATTTATTTGTGTAAGTGGACCACTAAAGAATAAATTAAAAGCTAAATGGGGCAGGTGTAAGTCCATTACACAATCTGCACTTCATCTTCTCCAAATCCTCTCAACCATGCCGAATTGAAGAAAAGAAAATCCTCCATTGTCGTGTAACTTCAAGCTCCATTAACTCCTTTATTTCACCTCTAATCACCTAGGTAGCTTCATTAAAAATTATCCCCACTTCACAAGGAAGAGTTTGATACCAAAATCAAGAAGTTTAGTGAAGGTTTAACAAGTCCCAACCATAGGTAAGTTTGTATTTTTGAATATTGCTTTGTTAAACTTTGTATACATGTTATGGGTGTTTGATTTGTGAAGAAAATTTTCAAGTTTGAGGAGTTCTTGATATGTCCAATTTTGGACAGCCATGGAGTTCTATATTTGATGAAGTATTCTTACATATATTTGATGTGGATTCATGTTGAGTAGGGTGATTTAATGTCCTAGTAAGTTAATTCCACATGTATATGGTGATTGTGCACTTGAAATGAAGTTGACGAAATTATGGACAATTTGGCATTGTGGAGCATTTCGGCAGCTTTGGGACTCCTTAATGAATGTTTGAATTCATGGAGATATTGGATAAATTGTGATATTGAGGATTGATGAATATGTATGTAAATTGGTTGTGTAAAGTGTATGTAAGAATTAGAAATGTTTATGTGTATGTGGTTGTATTTGGACTTTATGAAATAGAGTTTTATTTGGTGTATTAAGGATGTTTGTATTCTGCCAAAGTGATTTTAATGTGAAGTGGTAAATGGTTTTGGTAATGTACCAAAACAGAATGGGGTTGAGAGGTGGATTTGTAGCAAGGTAAATGTGTAATGAATAGATGTTTAAGCAATGTAATTAAGGGCAGTGTGCATTTTAACCTATAAAACAAAATGTGTAACTCCAATTGGTATGAGACCAATTGGAGGTGAAACTAGGCACAAAATGTGCCAACTTTCATTGAGAAAGCATACCAAAATTCTGCTTGCAAGGTGGCTTGAAAAATGACCAATCCGGATTAAGTGCAAGTGAGGCCTGAAAATTGACCAATTGGGCAGCAGTTAGTGTTTAGGCCATAACTCACCCAAAACAGGTCCAATTAACCTGAAATTTTAACCATGAATAGTTAAGACCCATATCTACAAGTCTTATGAAGACACCAAAGATCCGAAATGACCATAAGCAAGTCAAATAGCTTGCACAAGTTCGGGTCCAAAAACTGGCCGAACCAAAGTTGACCAAAATTGACCTAAAATGACCAAATTTGATGCCATTTGACCAGCAATAGTAAAATGACCATAACTTGGTCTACATAACTCAGAATGACCTAAACTTTTGCCCCGCGTTCCGTAAGACATGGATCTACAAGTTTGTAGTTTTGACCGAAACCCGAAAACTGAGGGAACTAGGTCGTCCGGCTAGGTCAAACTAGTATTCCGGAATCCAGCAAGTTGCAATAAAATGCACTAAACAAGGAAATGAAATTGGTAACATGTACCAACCCTAAAATACTATCGAATGTGACATATTAGTAACGTTAAAACCTAATTTACCTAGAACGCATCGAGGGTCGGTATATTAGGTGATTAAGCAAATAATAGCTTTCAGTGAATTATTTGTCAAACATTATCGATAGAGACAGTTTAATTTAGTACTGAAACACTTCAAATTGTGTTTCTCAGTTAGTAAAGACTCAGGGAAAGGGAAGGAAACACTGAGTCCAGACCAGGAGACAATTATCAGAGGTTTGTGCACAACAACTATTTCTTTTGAATTTTTCAATTGAAATGAATTATGACTAATTGTACATTATTGTTTTAAATTGTGGAAATGTGTTTGAATGGATATTTATTGCTTGAAAAGCATTGTAAATGGTTTGAAACTGTGAGAAATTATTTGAATGATATTGATGGATACTTATTGATTGAAAAGTATTGGAAATGGTTTAAAACCACAGCTATCATGTATATTGATTGTATTCCTCGCTAGCTTGTCTAGTGGGACGAATTGAATTCCCTCTCTGGCTGAAGTGTTGAGGTGTGTGCCTGTTGAGGACGAATTGGATGAGTACTCATATTTTTGCTAGCTAGCTATGTTATTCCTCATTAGTCATCGACTTTTGGGACGAATTGAATACCTCATTAGCCATCGGCTTTTGGGACGAATTGAACCTTGGAACATGATTTAAGCTGTGTGTGATTTATTGATATGTATTGTGAGATTGTGAAATGAATTTAAACTCTTATTGACATATATTGTCTTTTGAATTCAACCATGATCTGACTTATTAAAATTTATTGTGATATTGAGAAATGGAGTTTAAGTTCTTGTTGACAATTACTGTCTTGAAATTAACTATGGTTTTAAGTATCCACTATTTATATGATTTATGAATTGTGATTTAAATTGTATTTGGTTAATGTTGTGCACCACTGAGACATTGTCTCAGCGATAGCTTTTTATTGCTGTCGCAGGTAGACAGACAGACAGGGCAGCAGACTAGGCTGCTAGTACCTCCAGCGAGAGATTACCGGGTATAATGAGTATACCAATATTTTGCATTTTGTACTGTAATGTATGACCACTGTATGTACATATTGTTTTTAGTTTTGAGCAGTTGTAAATTAAAATTGTACATTGAAGTTGTAAAATAATTATGAGTTATTTTGGCTTGTAAAAATTGTATTATATTTCTTGTATCTCAATCTTTGAAAAATTACTATAGATTTAAGTTGAGAAATGTGTTGTGTTGAGAAATATGTTGGAGTTGAGATTTGGAAATCTATTAAAGTGCTTTTTTACAGGTTTTGCTGAAGAACTGTTTTATCTAAAATACAGATGGCAGTCTGCCAAAATTTTTACAGAAATTCCAAATAATTCAAATGTGTTAGTTCTATCACTTCAGTTCAAAAAGGTTTTTAACACCTGTAAATAGTGCTCACCACTGTAAAAGAAGTAAGAAAAGTTTTTAAAATCCCTTGTAGTGTATTTAATGGGTTATCAGTAGACGGAGTTGGTAATTCATTAGGTATACTACGGGATCATGTTATGCCTTATAGAGGGGTAGGGTGTGACATGTTTTAGTGGTATCAGAGCAAAGTTTTTAAATTCTGTTTTCACCTGTTATTTGAATATTCTTTCTTCATAGTACAACTGCTCAATATCATTGTTTGATACATACAGTACATTACATTATAAATATGCACTAACGGGAGGAAATCTCCTTCTGTTAATTGTTCAGGAGATCTAAAATCCTCGCATTGACTATGGAAGAGGGTGATCGTTCAGTCGATCAATCTATTGAGGCTGAGGTGCAAGGGAATGCCCCAGGCCTACATAATGTCAGTGGTTCAAAGAAGACCACCGCAGCATCTGCTTCGATTCACAAGGCAAAGAAATGGCTGCAATGTTCCAACAAATGGCTGGTAATGTGCCTACTCAAGTCCCAATACAGACACCAGTGGTACAACCACAATCTCCTACTAGGAAGTATGATAAATTGATGAAGTATAGGGCTACAGAGTTTAAGGGGACAGTAGATCCTCTAGAAGCTGAACAATGGTTAGAAAGGATGGATAGGGTATTCAAGAAACTGCATTGCACAGAGGAGCTCAGATTTAAATACTCTGTATCTTTGCTGTGGGGATGCTTATGATCGTGGAAAACCATTCCCCACAGTCTGGTAGAACCTGCAGTGCTAACATGGAATGACTTTCTCAGGGAATTCAGACAGAAATATGTCCCTGATGCTTATGTAGACCAGAAGTTACAAGAATTCCTAAGTCTGAAACAGGGGAACAGATCAGTGGCTGAGTATGAAAGAGAATTTTCCCGCCTGAGCCATTATGCAGTGAGTTTACTTTCTACCAGCAGGGAGAGATGCAAGAGGTTTTAAACTGGCTTGAAGCCCAGTATCAGATTATAAGTAGTCGGCTTCAAACACACTAACTTCTCTGAACTTATTTTTCAAGCTCTAGAGTTAGAAAGAATTGAGTCTGAAGCTGCTCCTGAGAAAAAGAAATCAGAGAAGACAGAGAAAGAGGGAAAATCTACAGAACAGAGTTCCAGTGGTCCTACTGGAAAGAGGAAGAATCATGGGGGACACAGCAGAGGTGGCAAGAAATCTGGTAGGGGAAGATATTCAGGACAGAAGCCTCCCCTATCTGGTCAGCAGAGTACCAGAGGTTCCTATCCTCCCCGCCAATGTGAAACTTGTGGAAGAAATCATGGTGGGATCTGCTACAAGGCTATTGGAGCCTGTTATAACTGTGGAGGCACCAGACACTTTGCCAAGGACTGCACCAGTAGTCGCAGGGTTGGACCACCTCCTACTACTGCAGAAGGGTCAGTTCAGAGCCCTGTCACTAGAAGTTCACAACCACCCAGCAGAGGTAGAGGCAGGGGTAGAGGTAGCCCAGCAGGCAGCCAAGGCACAGTGAAACAATCAGAGCAAGACAGTGCTCCAATCAGAATGTATGTAATGAGACAGAGGGAAGAGGCCGAGACATCTGATGTTGTGGCTGGTACCTTCTCAACTTTTAATCAAGATGTGTTTGTGTTATTTGACCCAGGTTCTACCCATTCTTATGTGAGTGCTAGCATCATTGATTGCATTGCTGTTCCATGTATACAAATGGACTTTGAGGTGTTAGTAACAAGTCCACTAGGACAGGAGGTCAGGGTTAATAGAATGTATAGAGATTGTCCTTTGGTGATCCAAGGACACACTTTTCTGTCTGATCTCATTGAAATGCCCTTCAGAGATTATGATATCATCTTGGGCATGGATTGGTTAGCTAGGCATCATGCCATGATTGACTGTAGGCTGAAGACAGTCACTTTTGGTCTTCCTCAGTACAGTAATGTGGTAATACATGGGGAAAGGCAGTTATTGCCATCAAACATCATTTTGGCTGCACTAGCTAGAAAAATGATCAGAAAGGGGTGTGAAGCCTACTTGGCACATGTGGTAGACACCCAAGTGGGGAGTCCAGCATTGAAGGACATCCCTACAGTACATGACTTTCCAGATGTGTTTCCTGATGAATTGCCAGGATTACCTCTGGAAAGAGAAGTGCAGTTTGAAATTAATGTTATGCCTGGTGTTGAACCAATCTCCATAAGACCATACAGAATGGCACCAGCAGAGTTGAAGGAGTTGAAGATACAGTTGCAAGAATTACTTGAAAAGGGCTTCATCCGCCCTAGTGTGTCACATTGGGGAGCACCAGTGTTGTTTGTTAAGAAGAAGGATGGTACTCTCCGCTTATGCATTGACTACCGGCAGTTGAATAAGGTGACAATAAAGAACAGATATCCATTGCCTCGCATTGATAATCCGTTTGATCAGTTGAAGGGTGCCGCTGTATTCTCCAAAATTGATTTGTGATCTGGTTATTATCAGTTGAAGGTGCAAGAGCAGAGTATTCCAAAAACTGCTTTCAGAACTCGGTATGGCCACTATGAGTTTCTAGTAATGCCATTCGGGTTAACAAATGCTCCAGCTGCTTTTATGGATCTGATGAACACTATCTTCAGACCATATCTTGATCAATTTGTGGTGGTGTTTACTGATGACATTTTGATATATTCAAGGAATGCAGAGGAGCATGATAGACATCTGCGGATTGTACTGCAGACCCTAAGGGAGAAACAACTATACGCCAAATTGTCGAAATGTGAATTTTGGCTGAAAGAAATCTCCTTTTTGGGACATGTTGTGTCAGCTGAAGGGATCAAGGTAGATTCCAGCAAGGTAGAAGCTATCCTTAATTGGAAGCCGCCCAGGAACATCACAGAAATTCGCAATTTTCTGGGTCTAGCTGGATATTACCGTCGGTTTGTGAAGGGGTTTTCTATGTTATCTTCTCCACTGACCAAACTGCTTCGGAAAGATGTAAAATTTCAATGGACTGATAAATGCCAGCAAAGTTTTGATGAGTTGAAGAGGTGTTTGACTGAAGCTCCAGTTCTCACTTTACCTACTCCGGGTAAAGAATACACAGTTTATAGTGATGCTTCTCACAATGGGTTAGGCTGTGTACTGATGCAAGATCGGAATGTCATTGCTTATGCATCACGCCAGTTGAAACCGCATGAGAGGAATTACCCAACATATGATCTGGAGTTAGCAGCTATTGTTTTTGCTTTGAAGATCTGGAGACACTATTTGTATGGAGAGAAATGCTACATTTACACAGATCACAAGAGCTTGAAGTACTTAGGCACCCAGAAGGAATTAAATTTGAGGCAGAGGAGATGGTTAGAACTCATCAAAGATTATGATTGCTTAATAGACTATCAGCCAGGGAAAGCAAATGTGGTGGCTGACGCCTTAAGTCGAAAGGCTATGGCAAGTCTCAGAGTTTTGCCTTTGTCCATGGTATATGAATTGAAAGCACAGCATGCCAGTTTAGAGATTGATGATGAGGGACAGACAGTAGTTGCATGGCATGTACAGCCAGTGTTGATTGATAAGATCAGAATGGCTACTCAGAGTGATGAAAAATATCAGAAGCTACTGAAAGAAGTCCAACAGGGCAAGAAACCTGAATTCTCTGTGAGAGATGATGGTTTATTGCTACATCAGGGCAGAATGTGCGTTCCTAATGATGCTGAATTGAGACAGATCATTATGAAGGAAGCACATGAGTCTCCATTTGCTATGCACCTTGGTGGAACTAAAATGTACAGAGGGCTGAAAGAGCATTACTGGTGGATGGGCATGAAGAGGGATATAGCTGAGTTTGTTTCCAAATGCCTAACTTGTCAGCAAGTAAAGGCAGAACATCAAGTTCCAGCTGGTTTTTTACATCCTTTGTCAGTACCAGAGTGGAAATGGGAACGAATAACTATGGATTTTGTTACAGGACTTCCAAGGACACAGAGTAGTCATGATGCAGTATGGGTTATAGTTGACAGATTGACCAAGTCTGCTCACTTTTTGCCAGTTCGGATGGACTATAGCCTGGAAAGATTGGCCAGATTGTACATATATGAGATTGTAAAATTGCATGGAGTGCCAGTATCAATTGTGTCTGACAGAGATCCTAGGTTCACTTCTAGATTCTGGGGTGGTCTTCAGAGAGCCCTAGGAACTAGATTGAACTTCAGCACAGCATTCCACCCACAGACAGATGGCCAGTCTGAAAGGGTTATTCAGATATTGGAGGATATGCTACGGGCTTGTGTGATTGAATTTGAAGGTAGTTGGGATACACACTTGCCTTTGATTGAGTTTGCTTATAACAACAGCTACCAATCAAGCATTGGGATGCCTCCATATGAAGCATTGTATGGCAGGAAGTGCAGAACTCCCTTATGTTGGGATGAAGTAGGTGAAAGGAAGATAATTGGGCCAGAAATTGTTCAGCAGACAGAGGAAAAGATCAAATTGATTAGAGATAGACTCAAGGCTGCATCAGACCGTTAGAAGTCCTATGTTGATATGAAGAGAAGAGATATTGAATATGCAGTGGGTGATAAAGTATTCCTCAAAGTTTCTCCTTGGAAGAGGATTATGAGATTTGGCAGAAAGGGGAAACTGAGTCCTCGTTTCATCGGACCATATGAGATTCTGGAAAGAGTGGGTCCTTTGGCATATCGGTTGGCATTACCTCCAGAGCTAGCAAGGATACACAGTGTCTTCCATGTGTCCATGTTAAGGAGGTACAGATCTGACCCATCTCATGTACTATCAGTTGAAGAGATTGAGGTAAATCCAGACCTCTCATATGAGGAAGAACCCATAAAAATTCTGGCTTATGAGGTGAAGCAGCTGAGGAACAAACAGATACACCTGGTTAAAGTGCTGTGGAACCATCATTCAAGCCAGGAAGCTACTTGGGAACGTGAAGAGGATATGAGGAAACAGCACCCGCAGTTGTTCAGAGACTAATGCCAGGTAAAATTTCGAGACGAAATTTATTTAAGGGGGGGAGAATTGTAACACCCCTAAGTTCGGTAGTGCGTTCTACTGTTCCGGTGACCAGTGTTATCCGGACAGCTAGGATGCCTAGAACTACACTTCGTTATGAGTGAGGAGACATAAAATAATGAAATACAAGAAGAGAAAACACAAGAAAAACAAAGGAAAAATAATAGCAAAGAAATGTAACCAAGTTAAGCGAGCCGAGAACCCTAGCGATGGGTGACCGCACCGGGAAGTCACGGCGTGGACCGTTGACTAGCTCCTCGGATCACAGGGAACCCTGGAAAATATTTTTAGGACTTAAAGAGACATCAATTGAAGTATAAATATCATTAGAAATATCAAAAAAAAATTAAATAATTAGTACAAGGAAAAGTGAGAAATCGAAAAACAGACAAAACCCGGTGTTATCGAAAAATCGGGAATGCAACCCGAACAGGGGCATTATGGTCATTTGACATCCCGAATTGTCTTTTGACCTAAATGTCCATTAAAAATAAATAATATTACACTTGGAAAATATAATGAAAAATTAAATTGATGGTACCTAAAGTAAATAGCAAAAATTATGGGTTAATGTGGAATAAATGAAAGTTAAACTTATAAAATGATTTATTTGTGTAAGTGGACCACTAAAGAATAAATTAAAAGCTAAATGGGGCAGGTGTAAGTCCATTACACAATCTGCACTTCATCTTCTCCAAATCCTCTCAACCATGCCGAATTGAAGAAAAGAAAATCCTCCATTACCATGTAGCTTCAAGCTCCATTAATTCCTTTATTTCACCTCTAATCACCTAGGTAGCTTCATTAAAAATTATCCCCGCTTCACAAGGAAGAGTTTGATACCAAAATCAAGAAGTTTAGTGAAGGTTTAACAAGTCCCAACCATAGGTAAGTTTGTATTTTTGAATATTGCTTTGTTAAACTTTGTATACATATTATGGGTGTTTGATTTGTGAAGAAAATTTTCAAGTTTGAGGAGTTCTTGATATGTCCAATTTTGGACAGCCATGGAGTTCTATATTTGATGAAGTATTCTTACATATATTTGATGTGGATTCATGTTGAGTAGGGTGATTTAATGTCCTAGTAAGTTAATTCCACATGTATATGGTGATTGTGCACTTGAAATGAAGTTGACGAAATTATGGACAATTTGGCATTGTGGAGCATTTCGGCAGCTTTGGAACTCCTTAATGAATGTTTGAATTCATGGAGATATTGGATAAATTGTGATATTGAGGATTGATGAATATGTATGTAAATTGGTTGTGTAAAGTGTATGTAAGAATTAGAAATGTTTATGTGTATATGTGGTTGTATTTGGACTTTATGAATTAGAGTTTTATTTGGTGTATTAAGGACGTTTGTATTCTGCCAAAATGATTTTAATGTGAAGTGGTAAATGGTTTTGGTAATGTACCAAAACAGAATGGGGTTGAGAGGTGGATTTGTAGCAAGGTAAATGTGTAATGACTATTAAGCAATGTAATTAAGGGCAGTGTGCATTTTAACCTATAAAACAAAATGTGTAACTCCAATTGGTATGAGACCAATTGGAGGTGAAACTAGGCACAAAATGTGCCAACTTTCATTGAGAAAGCATACTAAAATTCTGCTTACAAGGTGGCTTGAAAAATGACCAATCCAGATTAAGTGCAAGTGAGGCCTGAAAATTGACCAATTGGGCAGCAGTTAGTGTTTAGGCCATAACTCACTCAAAACAGGCCCAATTGACTTGAAATTTTAACCATGAATAGTTAAGACCCATATCTACAAGTCTTATGAAGACACCAAAGACCAGAAATGACCATAAGCAAGTCAAACAGCTTGCACAAGTTCGGGTCCAAAAACTGGCCGAACCAAAGTTGACCAAAATTGACCTAAAATGACCAAATTTGATGCCATTTGACCAGTAATAGTAAAATGACCATAACTTGGTCTACATAACTCAGAATGACCTAAACTTTTGCCTCGCATTCCGTAAGACATAGATCTACAAGTTTGTAGTTTTGACTGAAACCCGAAAACCGAGGGAACTAGGTCGTCCGGCTAGGTCAAACTAGTATCCCGGAATCCAGCAAGTTGCAATAAAATGCACTAAACAAGGAAATGAAATTGGTAACATGTACCAACCCTAAAATACTATTGAATGTGACATATTAGTAACGTTAAAACCTAATTTACCTAGAACGCATCGAGGGTCGGTATATTAGGTGATTAAGCAAATAATAGCTTTCAGTGAATTATTTGTTAAACATTATCGATAGAGACAGTTTAATTTAGTACTGAAACACTTCAAATTGTGTTTCTCAGTTAGTAAAGACTCAGGGAAAGGGAAGGAAACACTGAGTCCAGACCAGGAGACAATTATCAGAGGTTTGTGCACAACAACTATTTCTTTTGAATTTTTCAATTGAAATGAATTATGACTAATTGTACATTATTGTTTTAAATTGTGGAAATGTGTTTGAATGGATATTTATTTCTTGAAAAGCATTGTAAATGGTTTGAAACTGTGAGAAATTATTTGAATAATATTGATGGATACTTATTGATTGAAAAGTATTGGAAATGGTTTGAAACTACAGCTATCATGTATATTGATTGTATTCCTAGCTAACTTGTCTAGTGGGACGAATTGAATTCCCTCTCTGGCTGAAGTGTTGAGGTGTGTGCCTGTTGAGGACGAATTGGATGAGTACTCATATTTTTGCTAGCTAGCTATGTTATTCCTCATTAGTCATCGACTTTTGGGACGAATTGAATACCTCATTAGCCATCGGCTTTTGGGACGAATTGAACCTTGGAACATGATTTAAGCTGTGTGTGATTTATTGATATGTGTTGTGAGATTGTGAAATAAATTTAAACTCTTATTGACATATACTGTCTTTTGAATTCAACCATGATCTGACTTATTGAAATTTATTGTGATATTGAGAAATGGAGTTTAAGTTCTTGTTGACAATTACTGTCTTGAAATTAACTATGGTTTTAAGTATCCACTATTTATATGATTTATGAATTGTGATTTAAATTGTATTTGGTTAATGTTGTGCACCACTGAGACATTGTCTCAGCGATAGCTTTTTATTGCTGTCGCAGGTAGACAAACAGACAGGGCAGCAGACTAGGCTGCTAGTACCTCCAGCGAGAGATTACCGGGTATAATGAGTATACCAACATTTTGTATTTTGTACTGTAATGTATGACCACTGTATGTACATATTGTTTTTGGTTTTGAGCAGTTGTAAATTAAAATTGTACATTGAAGTTGTAAAATAATTATGAGTTATTTTGGCTTGTAAAAATTGTATTATATTTCTTGTATCTCAGTCTTTGAAAAATTACTGTAGATTTGAGTTGAGAAATGTGTTGTGTTGAGAAATATGTTGGAGTTGAGATTTGGAAATCTATTGAAGAACTTTTTTACAGGTTTTCTGAAGAACTGTTTTATCCAAAATACAGATGGCACTCTGCCAAAATTTTTACAGAAATTCCAAATAATTCAAATGTGTTAGTTCTATCACTTCAGTTCAAAAAGGTTTTTAACACCTGTAAATAGTGCTCATCACTGTAAAAGAAGTAAGAAAAGTTTTTAAAATCCCTTGTAGTGTATTTAATGGGTTATCAGTAGACGGAGTTGGTAATTAATTAGGTATACTACGGGATCATGTTATGCCTTACAGAGGGGTAGGGTGTGACAGTCTCAGCTCACCTGACAATTACATTACAATTATTTAATACAAATGACTCAATACAAATCAAGAAAAGACCAATTACGTCCTAAGTCGTGCAGAAAATCCGGCAGAGTCTCCCCTATACCTAAGACCTACCCAACCTGCAAAAGGGCTCAAAATACACTTCTATATTCACAACCCATATATCCACAACTCAATCTCATCACACAGCCCCTCCTGGGCCCATCAAATCAGTCATCCATCACAATATGTAAAATTTCAATTTAGTCCTTATAATTTATCATTTTTGAAAAAACTACCCAAATAAGCTCTAAAAATTCTAAAACTTTGCCCCACGGTCCTTAACAATATTACTAGGCTATTGCAAAAAGAATCATAATTTTCTGAGCTACCACGAATATTTTATGGATTTTTAATCCTATTTAAGCACTAGAAAATTACGAAAAAGCAAGGTTCGGGTTTACCTTTGCCAATTCCGACTCCGGGGACGCGCTCGGGACGTCTGACAATGGGGGGGTAGCCAAAACCTCGTTCCAATTTGGAGACTTTTCCGGTAACGGATCTGTCTGGCCGGAAATTCACAGACCCGATCAATTCTCGAATTTCCACGAATTGAGGATATCTACACGAAGCCCACAACACGGGGGTTAGTATGTAAATTTTTCAGAATTTTCTAAGCTCATTTAATGCTCGGAAAAATACTGCGAAGTTCCGTAGGACCTACCGAAAAACGGTGTCGAAAAATTTTGAAATTGATATCCCCGCGAAGCTCTCGACGAGTGGAGCGCTCTGGTACTCTCGGTTTTCTCTTGGGGTTCACGGTTTGCGAGAAATCTAGCCCGAAAGTCAAAATGGGCTAAAACTTCCCGGGCAAAAATTGGACAAACCGCTCGATGGATTTCGGTGTTCTTGGTGTCTATGGAAAGCTCTCGACGAGTCTATGAGTTTAGACACAAGACCCGGTCCGATTGGTGGCCGGATCGACCGGATTTTGGCAGGGAAGTCGAAAAGTCACGCACGCAAGGGAGGGGCGTTCGCGCGCGTTTTCCGGCCGTTTGGGGAGGCGGCCGGCCGGGGGAAAGAGGTGGGGCGGCGCACCTGTGAGCTGGGGTAGCGGGGGAGGTGGCTGGCCGGCGGGCTGGGGCGAGAGGAGAGAGAAAACGGGAGAAAGAGAGAAAGAGAAGGAGACGCGCGGGAGAAAAAGAAGAAGGGGAGGGAGTCGATCCGATTCGACCGGTCTGGTTCGATTCGGCCGGTTCGATTCAGGATACAAAATTTTAAATTTTTACTCTGCCTCGGGACCGAAAACGAGGTCCAAAAATTCTGAAAAAATTCTAGAAAACTCAGAAAAATTCGTAGACTCCAAATATATTTTTAGTTTTGCCACGTGGTCTTTAAATTAATTTTTAAAAATCATCTAAATTTATATTTTCAAAAAAATCGAACCCGATTTTTAAAATCCGAAAAATCTCAAATAATTTCTTAAAATTTAATAAAATTAAAATATCCATAATACTCATAAAATAATAAAGTTTTAAAATTTTGGGGTGTTACAATTATTATTATTATTATTATTATTATTATTATTATTATTATTATTAATCTTAAGTGGAATTTAAATTTTATAAATTTTATGCTATGCATTATATTATAACTGGTGAGATTTATTTTTATTAAAATATGAACATATACAAAAAATTAATAATATTTTAGTTATTTATTTTTACAATATAAAATATTAAATTTTATATTCAGTAATCACCTTAAAAGTTAATAAAATAATTTCTATATAAGTTTCTTGTGTGCATTAAAAAATTGTGGATTTTTAACTTCTTTTCAATATTTTTTTTTCAAAGGTGAAATATTTCATCGATATAATGAAAGTGTGGATGAGGATAAAACTCGAAAGATAAGAAAAATTAACATGCTCATAGATCTATACTGAAAGCTTGAAGAAGAACATGGAAATCCCTTACAAAAATTTAAAAAATAGAAGTTTAAATTTTTTTCATCCACCTCTACACACCCAAATGTTGTAGACAGACAAGAATTGTGTTGACTTTTGAGTAGAGTGAACCAATAATTCTCTGCCATCTACGAATTGGTGGCATCATATTTGCTGATCTTAATATTCACGATTACGTTAAAATCAACTTCCATCAGGTAGGATGAGGCAAAGATCTTCAAGAACTTTGATAGATATAGTTACTGAATCTTGTCCTTCACATAAGCTGAGGTGTATCTTCAAGAAATTGTGGAGATGAAACTTTTTCTAAGTAGAGCCTTTGTTAGGTGAGACTCTTGTTTCTTGTTTCTTTTTTTTTTTTTTTCTTATTTTATTAATATATTTATTTGTTGCTTATAAAAAAAAAAAAGCTCCAATCTCCACCAATGGGAGAGAGAAATAAACAAATCCATGAAAAATCCACATGTCTAAAAGAATTACCTTTGTTAATTAAGAAAATAACTAAAAAAAGTATGAAAAATGAAGAAAAAGGGCCATTGTCGGCCAAAGAAAGTCTAGTAGTAGCCCTTGAAGCCACAAAAAATTGAAACTTTGAATAGAGAGATGAGGAAGAAGAAATATGTCACAGCCTTGTTGTTTAATGTTTTTGCAAGTGCTTTGTCAACCATTTGAAATATTCAATATAGTCTTGGAATTTTGAAATTAATTAAAATAAATTTTATGGACTTAAGATGATGTGAATGACCTACAGTAATATTTTTGAAATTTCCAGAAAACATTTGACAATCAATTTGGACTTTAGAGACTTAAACTGAGGACTGGACAATTAGACATAGCTTAGGCTTCTTGTAAGCCCTGAATAAGCATGTGAAAAATATGCCATGGCCTAAGGCCACATGTTTTACTATTATTGAGTTTTATTGTAGGGGGTTAGGGCTAGTTATAGAGAAGACTCTGTCATAATTTCGATAAAACCCTAAAATTGATTTTTGCTTTTGTGGATTAAATTAAGGCCAATTGGACATAAGCACTAAACATTTGCATGATTTTATAACATCCAAACGTTTCAATTTTGGATTAGGTATCCAAAGTCCAAACTTTTCACAGTGGGCGCAATTATAGTCAAAATTTAAAATCAAATTTGCAATTAGACATAAAAGGCTAAAAGTTTGCAGAGATTTGCATACTATTGGAGGTGAAGCTAAACTATTGCCCAAACATTTCTCGTAGTAATTTGGATTTTATTAGTTGCATTAGACTAGAAGACTATCGGACGTAAGCTAAACTAAAAAGTAAGGTTGGAGTCAAAAGGATCTTCAACAACATCTTAGCTATGCTAAAAAGGTTCCATACTCATGTGGGCTAAATACTGTATTGGGCTGCTATTGCATTTGTTCCATCCATGCCGTTTACGGTAGTAATTGTTCATTTTACTACTCAATAATCTAAATATATCAAATAGCTCAAAATAGTCAATAATTTTATATGAAAGGTTTTGGTTTTTATTATACACTTTTTGATGACAAGTAGATATAGAGAATTACATGTTATCCTCTTCATATCCATTATTCAATAATTCTACCCTATTTCCAATCAACTTAAACTACTTGTTTCTTTAAAAAACAAAAATACTTGTCTTTTTGTTTTTCATTATTTCTCTTTCCTCTCCCTCTTTCAAAAAAATAAATAAAAAACATAAATAAACAAGCAAGAGAGTAAACAACTTACTAAGTATAAAAGAAAAAAAAAAAAAACTAAACAGCACTCTTCAATAACATATATCAAGGAGAGTGTAGCTTCACCTCTAATAATCTTTTAGTCTTATGCAACAAATAGTAAAATCCAAATTACTACAAAGAAAGACATCATTGCTTTCCAAGACATGGATTAAACAAAAAAAAAAAAAAAACACAAATAACAAATTTAAACTAACATAGATTACAGAGGTCCAAATTTTGTCTTCTATCACTTAATATAGAAACATCATGATTATAATTAATGAGATGCTAGGAAGCAAGGGAAAATTCTCATTTCACTAGTCCTTCAAGATTGCTAAACTAAGAGAATAGACATTTATATAAAAGTCTATAGGATGACAATTGTTCTCAACTCGACCGACAACACTCATTCAATTTTGTCTGACCTCAATGTTGCATGGGGCAGGCATAGAGGGAATGTCTCCCTCCCCAAATTCCCCAAGCGTGCTTTGGTATTAATATTTAATTATTTTTATTAAAAATTTTAATTTATTTTGATGTATTTAAGAACTTAAATATTATAATTTTAACAAAAAAATTGCATATAATTAAAATTATTTTTAAAACTTATATTTCTAACTTAAATTTTTTTTAAATAAATAAATAAATTTATATTATATAATGATAAATTAAAATAAAAATAAAAATAAAAATAATATCTATATGGGAAATCTGCCCCATCTCGACCTAGATTCTTTATGGGATGAGGACAAGGGATTGATCCTTGACTCATCCCATTGCCATTTGTTTAGGTTGACAGCTTCCTAGTAGGTCATCCATCATTGCAATGCTCCACCTTGAGCACATTTAACATTGGAGCTCTTAGGATCATGTGCCACTATTTTTACCAAAAGTAACTATTGATGGTAGAGTTGCACCCCCTTTCCTTAAGGCATCGCAGAGCTTTGTATCTCATGATCTACAAGTTTTTGTATATTGTCCGGTAGGGCATTTAGTCCCCAAGGCACTATTTAACATTCTAGCCCATTAATCAAAATGATAAAGGCCCATAAGTATAATAAAATATAATAAACAGTAGGAAGAAGTTTCTATAATAACAACAACAACAACAACAACAACAACAACAACAACAACAACAACAACAGGAGAATCTTAAATTGAAAAGAAGAGAGACTTGTTCCCCTCCTTTTTTTTAGCAAAAGCAAGGGAGCTTCAAGACCCATACTACTCAAAGTTTTTATTCTTCCTTTCATTCACATCTATTTTACTAATCAATTGATCAACCTAAAAAATCGTTAGCTAAACACCCATTTCAACCAATACCCTAATCTAAAACCCATTTTCTCACTCACAAGGGCACCAATTTAAAATTTCAATTGGTAAGTTTTTCCTCTTTTTTTGTTAATTATTAAAGTTTAATTTTACTTCCCCATTGTTTTATGGTGATTCCCATGGCATAAAAATACGAGGGAGATAAGTTTTGTATTAGCTAGTGGTAAGGTTTTTTACATGGGTTAATACAAATGTAATCCCTAGTTATTATGGGTGCTCTTTAAGAGGTAAATATCAAAAGCTAGTATTTCCATGTTATGAGAATTGGATTGAAGTTTCTTAAGTTAAATGCTTGGTTAAGAATTAATGTATGATGTAGTTGATTTTGTAGTTATAAATGGAAATTGATTATTTAATTTTAATGGAAGAAATTTAAGCATGAAGTGTTAAGGGGGAAGAATAATATGTTGAAGGGAGGGGTAGAAATAAATGAGAAAAGGGGGATGTAACAACCCGATATATATATATATATATATATATATATATATATATATATATATATATATATATATATATATATATATATATATATATATTTAAAAATTTGATTATAAGTTTATTTCAATTTTATTCAAGGTAATAAATTAGTATTTTTATAATAATGATATTTTACTTTATGAATGTTATTTCTACATGCATTATTATTACTATTATTTTAAATTGTCATTTGTAATATTGTCATTATAAAAAATAAAGCAAAGTTAAGTAAGATTAAATTAATATATAAATTTTATATTTTTATATAGTATTTAAATATTATTTAGTTATTTTAATATGTTTTATAAAATTTTTATGAAGTTTTGGATTTCATCTTTTGGATTATGGAGTTTAGATCTATAGTTTTATGTTTTAATATTTTTAAATTTAGTATAACTACTACTATTATGATTAATAATATTATTATGTTTAATTAATTTATTAAGTAAGAGTTTATTTTAAATATTAATAATAGTTAAATGTTATTTGAAATTGGTGTTTAATAAAGTTATTTTAATAAAATATTATATATTTTTAAGAGTTAAAAATATTATATATATAAAAAAAGAGATTGATGGAAGTGACTTTTGTTGCAAGGTAGCATGACTTTTGCAGGATATTTGAAAAAAAAAAAAAAGAGGAGGGAAACGTAGCAGACCATATAAACGCCCCCCCCTCCCTTTTACTTTTTTTTTTCTCTCCCTTCCCCATTTTCCCTCCCCATTTTTACTCCAGCCAACCACTATCATCACCGACCAAGGTTCCAGCTGCTTTCCCCAGTAGCCCTAGCATTGACCGACTGCCCTCTAGTAGCCTTGGATGCCGTTAAGGACCCCCACTGCAGTAAGAAAGAAGAGAGAGAGAGAGAGGTAAAAGCTTGTGCGAGGCTACCACTTCCAAGCTTCGTACCGATGCTGTTCGATGGTTGTTTCTGGCAAGGTAGAGCTCATTCAACTCCTAGCACAGCACGCTTTAAGATCCAACCAACCTCGCCTCCAACAGTGGCTGGAGACAGAAGATCCGACGAGGAAAAGTTGCAAAAAAAATCATATGTGTTTCATCGGTTTCCAGCCAATTTTCTGATGATTCGACCATGGGATCAGAAATCTAATACCACCGATGGACTCAGGGCGATGAAACCTTCAAGATGGGATCCGCCCTACTTCGATCAGATGCCGTTTGAAAAAGGCGATCATTGGACGGTCCAAATTGCTTGGTGAGATATTTAAAATTTTTCGATTCCCAAAAATTAAAAATAATTTTATGATAATTATTAACAATTTTTGGGCTTAATTTAGGTGTGATTGGATCGATGATAGCTTACTGTCGCCGAAACCACATTTTCGGCCAGATAAGGCTACCCGGCGGCCTTTCCTGGAACATGGCCAATATTATAGTCGATCCTAGTATTTTCAGATGCCCAGGATGCGTTCTAAGCATCGGAATTGGTTAGATAAACCTGAACCCTAAGTTTTCTTAATTACCTAGTATCGGATTTAGAATAAAAATTTATAAAATATTCATGGGTGATTAGAAAATTATACTTCTTTTTGCAATAATCTATAATATTGTTAAGGACCGCGGGAAAAGTTCATAGAATTTTTAAAGTTAGTTTGGATGATTTTTGAAAAATATTAGTTTTAAGCTTTATACTTCACTTGTCTGATTAAGCGAGTTTGGTTTGGAGGGCCCAGGAGGGGCCATGTGATGTTGATGGGATATGGATGTGGGAATTGTAATTTAAAAGTGTTATTTAAACTCTTTTGCAAGTTGGATAGGTCCTAGATATAGGAAAAACTATGCCGGATTTTTGGCATAAATTAGAATATCTTTTGTCTCATTAAAGTTCTGTTTTGAACTAGTACTAATGAAAATATAATAAAATTGTTTAGGTGATCAGGGTCAACCATCTTCCTCCACCCAACCGCTACCGTAGTCATAGGTTAACCAGTGAGTAGATATTTATTTTATTTATAATTTCAATATTATTATATACTCAATGCATACTCATGCATCATTTATAAATATATGTACATAGCTAATTATTAAGCACGCCATATGTTGCATATGTAATGAATGACTTGATACATATGTTGCTTTATGGCAATTTAGAGCTGTGTATTTGAGTTTGGTGTATGTGGTGTGTATATGGATATGAGTAGGACGGATAGACATGGCTGAAGCTTGACTCGCTGGGACCCAATCCTCATTGTGGATAAGTTGGGGTAGGCACGACTCGAGTTGATCTCGCTGGCCCCCACATTTGGATATTAAGAGAAATTCTGGCTTTGAGTTGATCTCGGTGACAGAGGTTGGAACTAAGAGAGCTGTATAGGGGATCAGCTCCCATATATATATGTGTGAGTATAGGTTTAACACACGGGTGTGTGAGTGCTCCAGATTGCCTTTGGTGTGATTATGAGTTGACTTGTTTGAATTGTGTGAAGATGTTACATTTCATTCTTAAGGATGCACTAGATTTAGATAGTTGTAGAAATTGTACATAAAATCAATATCTTACTTTATGAGTCGAATGATCACTCATGTTCCCCCTATTTTTTCAGAATACAGAAGAAGTTATTTTTCAGAATAACCTACTTCATTCCTCGTAGGCTTATTAATAGTTATTTATTTATTTTATTATTTTCTAAATTTGAAATCTAGAACTCCGCATGTGTAGCGATTGTATTAATTCGAGTTTTTGGTGTTTAATAAATGAAAATTTTTTATGACATTTAAATAGTTTGTAAATGATGGCATCAGGATTGAGCTGGGCTCCCCTAGCTTTAATTTCTTATAGTTATTGAGTTGGGTTGATGTAACACCTTCACTGTAGCAACTCCGTACATTCTACTGTTTTGGTGATCGGTGTTAGTCCGGACAGCTAGAACGTCTGAAAAAAATATTTAAACTAAAGAGAGAAATCATAATTAACTCAAACGTTAATAAGAAAAATTTAGGAAAAAATTTTAGAAATAAAATACAACCAAGTTAAATGAGCCGGTGCCCTAGTGATGGATAATCCAGTGGGAAGTTGCGGTTATCGCAATGAGGAGCCCTAGACCCAGAAGAAAATTCATAAAATAATTTTTGGGACTCCAGAGAAGGGTCATTGAGGTTCTTATGGCATTAGAATGCCAAGAAAATGCTTAAGAAAAATTTTCAATTGGTACAGACAATTTTAGTCTGTTAAGCCAAATGGAGGGCATTTTGGTCATTTCGCCTTCAGAGGTAATTTTTGGCCGACTTGTCCAGTTAAGTAAATAATTATCATGACACAAAATGTGAATAAATATTGCTAAAAATTAAATTGAAATTAAGTACACAAGAAAAGGAAAGAAAATGAAAGAAATTAGAATTATGACATCATTATGATGTCATTAAAATCCTCCCACCCAATCAAACTTTGACACATAGCACTAACTTATTTAAAATGACTTAATGGGTAGGAAAAAAGAAAAAAAATCAGTTGCTTCTTCTCCTTCCTTCAACCAGCCGTTTCCTCTCCTCTATACCCAACCTCCATTAAAGCTTATCAAAGCTTTAAACCTCACCAAATCTCACTTGAAATCCTTACCTAGCTTCACAAAAAATTAACCTAGCAACTTGAACATCCTCTAAGCAGCCAAAAGAGGAAGAAAAAAGAGAGTTTAATTGGCTTGAAATTCTGCTCCAACAAGGTTAGTGTCCAATTCTTGTTCCTTTTACTTTAATTCTTGTTCAATGGCATGAATTGTGTAGGAAATATAAGAAAATAAATCAAACATGTGTGTGTGTGAACCTTACAAATTTTGGCAGCTAGGGTTAGTTAGGGTTTGATAATTTTGCTTGATAGAAAAATGGTTATGAGCAGCCTTTGGTAGTGGATGGGTGATTGAACATAGTTAAGTAAGTGAAATGCAAGAAATGTGCATGTATGAACATGAAAAAAAAAAATGGACACTTGAATAACTTTAGGGTTTGCTCATGTGAGGGTTTATTAACCTTATAATGGTCAATTAGTGACCATTTGAATTTGTGTGAGGAAGAAATGAAGTGAGTTGTGGCTTGGTATTTGAGTTTGGGTGAGCTGCCTTGGCTGACCTGCAGGACTGAGTGTGAGTCCAGCAGGTTTAGGCAGTTATAAATGGAGTTGTAGAGGTTCAATTGGTGTAAAGCCAATTGGACATGAAACTAGACACATAATGGCACAACTTTGGTAGATACCCTACCCAGAAAACCAAACCAAGTTGACCTAAAAATTGTCCTAATCCAGGTGACTTGCATTTTGCCTGGGCAAAATGACCAAATGAATAGTGTTTATTCATTTGGTCATAACTCAGTGTAGAAAGGTCCAATTGACCTGAAATTTTACCAGCAGAAAGCTGAGATATAGACCTACAACTTTCATGAAGAAACCAAACTCAAATTTTGATCATAACATGTTCAAAAATTGATCTACAGTCAGTGCACAAAACACTGTAGATTTGATTATGTCTAGAAATTCTGGAAGTTTCAATCCGGCCAGTTATGGTATTTAGGCCATAACTTGAGCTCCAAAACTCCAAATGGAGTGATTCAAAAAATAAATGTAACTAGACACAATAAGGAATAACTTTCATGAAGACAGCTTTGCCAAATTCCTACTGTACAAATGACCAATAGAATAGTAAACATAATGCTTGAAATCTGAAATTTGTGACTAACTAACAATAAGCTTAAAAATGGTATTGGCAACCAATACCAACAACTTTAGAATGCAAAATGTGATATGTTGGGAGTATTAGAACCAATGTACCTATTGTCTAAGCAAAAGTCAATATTTTAGTTGACTAATGAAATAAATAGTAATACTAAAACTTCAATTTCAAGAATTGTAAAATTTAAAAGTGTAACATGCCCTAGTACACCTAGCAAGATTGGTTTGGATAGGTTGGCATGCCAATAGGGTTCAGTTAGCAGTACTGCACAGGGCATTTTGCCATTCTGGGATTTTATGGCTTTTAGCCATTCTGACATTGTGTTGATACTTGGCCTTGTGCCTAATGTTATTATTGCTTATTAGCTGTTCTGTTGCACACTGGGAGATACATATGTGATCGATGGTGTGACAGCCCGAGGTACTTGATACCCAGTGCCAGTTTACCCGTTTATCCAGTTCAGTCGTCTAGTATCGGTTACTTGGGCAACCAAAAATGAAAGTGAATAAATTTAATGAAATTATAAATATAACAAGTACATAATAAATAAGATTACCAATAATGATCGAAAAATGGTCTGCGTAAGACATCAGAACATGCACTGCATATTTATTTTCTGTTATTTCTTTTTATTCTATTATTGGCATGACTAAGCATTATTGCTTAGCGCGTTACTTTTACCACGTGTAGGTTCTGGAGAGACTGATAGAGAGCCCAGTAGTCCACAGACTGGGTGAGATCATTTGCAGCTCTGTATAGTGTCCATGTCACCTCACCGACGTTAGTGCATTGGTAGGATACTAGGTTTCATTTTGCGTATTTTGTAATTAACTTTTATTTTCTCATATGTAATCGAAACTTGTTAATGTATTTTGGTATTAATGTAAATAATGGAAATTGTGTTTATGAATGAAAAAAGTGAATATTTATTTATGACTTTTACATGAATATCATATGAGATGAATGATTGAGAAATGGAAATGTTGTTGAAAAATATTGAGATTTTATTGATGAAATGGAGTTTGTGATTGATTGAAAATTTTGGAAGTGTTTTTCACAGGTTCTAAAGAACTGTTTTCTCTATTTTTAACTGGTACTCTGCCGGATTTTCTATAAAACTTGCAGAACCTCAAATAAATTTATGATTTCAATAAATGACTGAAATGAATTATATTTCGCAAATTGTACTTCATAACCATGAAAAAAATAAATTAGGAATAATAAAAATGATTGAATTAAAATAGGGTGTTCCGGTACACTGTGTGGCATATCTTGCTCGGCTACACTATAAATGGATAAGGGGTGTCACAGTTGACCCGAATAAAGATATAATATTTTATTTTATTTTTGGGCCTCAATTTTGGGCCCTGGATATGGATTTGGGATTAGTAAGGCTTACTACGGGTTTTATGAGCTTTACGCTGGCCCAGGTTCTAGTGCCGGTCCGGTCTATAATTTAAATCGTGATTGTGGAATTCATTACAAATATTTTGTATAGGTCTCAAATGGGCATTTTAAATTAATTGTGATGTGTTGTGACTTCTTGAGCTATTGGATTGTGGGGAACGTCCAGTTTATGCTGAAATGCTGGTGCCTTTTTGTTTTTAATTTTCAAAAATAAATCATGCATTTCACATTCCACATTTTCATTCTAAAATTTAAATTCCTTCTTTAATGCATTTTTCTTTCCTCTAACTTTGGGAGATGATCCAGCTTCTATTGTAGATAATACGTCGAGTGCTCCAATGATCTAGACTTTGCTCTCTCTCTCTCTCACTTGCAAAAAACTAAAGGGTATTTCAAAAAATAATTGTTACCAAAAAATAACCTAGTAAACTTAATCTCTTTCAATCATACAAATTTTTTTCCATTAAACAACTTTATTCTCCAACCATGCAATTTCAATGGAAATTAGGTCAATATTTTCAACATTAGGTTAGAAAATTAGGAAAAACACAAATTTCGTTCAAATTGTTTAGTATTTTCGTCCAAATTATCTACAATCAACACACAATGAACAAAAACTAAAAAAAAAAAAAAAAACAAACCACATTCAATATAAAATGAAACAACTTAAGAGAACCAAAATGGTTAATTTAGCGATTTCGTGTCCAAAAGAAAGGAAAAAAAAAAAGCAATTCCATTTCATGCCATCAAAATAAGTTCAATCAAATTAATTTAATAAGCAAATGACATCTTTTCATAGCCCAAACTAGAGTAATTTTGACATAAATTCAAGATTGCAGAATTTCCTAAACCTTTTTTTTTTTCTTTTCAAATTTACAACTTTCATATACAAATTGTAAACATAAACTCCCAATCATGCACCCTAAACACTAAAAACAATAGTACTCATAGATAACATTTACAAATTTAATTTGTATCAAGAGCAGGGCTATGCGAAATTAACACCCAAGGCTATGGGTGGAGTTGCTAAATCAATATATATTGGTGGTGGCTATCAAGGGCAACATCACCATGTTATTGTCTAGTGGGGGGTGGCAAGGTAGAGAGAACGTGACAACATTGGTTTAGAGAAAGAAAGAGAGAGGCAAAGAGAGTTAAGGTTGGCACAAAACATGTAGATAGTTGAGGTTTCCATAGTATAGCTATTAATAATGGCTTAGATGACTAATGCATCATTATATATGGTAATGAGGCCCTCTGCTTCACTAATGGAAAAGGTTGGTTACAATGTGAGCATCTCTTTATCTTTCAATCTTTGACTCACTTTTAGCCTCATCCTTTTTTTTTTTTCCTTTGAGCTTTCGCCTCTAGAAGTGGCCTTTTAGCGATACAATGTATGATTTCACTAGATCTTCTGTAGTTTAAGTCTTTTAGTGAATTTGTCTTAAATGATCTCCCCCTATATTTTCCTTGAAGTTGTGTGTTACTTTTTTCTCAATTCCTACAAATATGATGTTTAATCAATCTTTCTATTTGTATGATATGGTGAGCTCATAATGGCATAACTGACTATCATGAACCAATTTCTGGGCCGGACTGACACTATGACTTAAGCCAACATAAGACTCTTGAAACCCATAGTAAGCCTAACTATTTCTAGCCCAACCATAAAACCCATAAATATAGTCCAATTTTAAAAAAGGACAAAATCCGGCCATAAATTATACTGTCCAACAGGGAGCCTTAACTCACCCTACCTATAAACCAATTAAATAACAATATGGGGAGCTCAGCTCACCCTTACAATCCTCAAAGTAGATAAATAATCAAATGGGAGCTTAGCTCCCTCATCCAAAGAAATGAATATCTCAAGCATCCAAACATATCCACATAAATAAGTTTACAACTCCAAAAATTTAGTTATTACAACTTCAGATAAGAATAATACATTATTGGTACATGTAGAGTTCTAGAATTGAACAAAGATAATAAAAGTAAAACTGAACTTTTCTGGTTTAACTTGTGAGAAAAGAAAGCAGGTTATTTTTAACAAGTCAACTTGTCACCTAAGGAAAAATATTTAAACAGGGGTGAGTTTTCGACTCATAGAGTAAAATATTTATAACGCCTTACTTTAGGTAGTACCATACATTCTACTGTTCTGGTGACTAATATCTGTCTAGATGGCTGGAATGTCTGGAACTACCCTTAAATTTAAGTAAGAAGTCATAATTTAAATTAATAAAGATCAAATAAGGTTAAAGAAAAAATAAAAAAAGTGGAGTATAAATCAGTTAAATGTGCATAAGTCTTGGTGATGGGTAACACCACTGAGAAGTAATTATGGGTTAGGTTCTTACTTTAATTCATGTAGAACCTTGTAAAATTCTTAATTAAGGCTTAATTGAAGCATTATTATGAATTAATAAGTTAAAGAAATGAAAAGATATAAGGTCAAATAAGCAGAGTAAAAATCAAAGTGAAAAATGGAGTTGGAGATTTATCGGGCATTTTGAAAAAAATGAACATAAATCCAGTAAGAATAAAATTTGGTCAATTAAATTTATAAGTCAAATATTAATCAAATATGTGAGTAATTAAGTTAATGAAGTTGGATTAATTAATTAACCATGATTATGAAAATTAAATATAATTATCTAAATAGTCAAATGTAATGATTAGGATTCTCACCTTATTTACAAGTTTGCCATTCCCCTTATTTACAAATTTGTATTATAGAATTAAAATAATATAAATATCTATAATTAGAGATAAGATCACCATCTTTATCCATCTTCTTCCTCCTCACATCTCTTAGCCGAACCTCATTCTCACTCTTCCTCCATAGCTTGTTTTCTTCCAAGCTTGATTTTTCACAAATTCTCACCCTCCATCACTTAAGATAGCCTAATTAAGCTCTAATTTAGTGAGAGCACTACTTTAGAGCAAGAAATTTCAAGGATTTAGAAAGGTTTCCAACAAATCAAATTAGAAAAAACTCAAGAAGGCAATTCGGTCCATGCTAACAAGGGGCAAGGAAAAGACCACAAGGTTGATTAGAAGTGATTTTGAAGGGTTAAACAAGGATTAGAAGCTTGATTTTTGGTATGTGCACTCTTAATTTTTAACTTAAATTTGTTGCTTAGGGTTTGCATACTAATTAGGGTTTGTGGATAAATTGAATGCAAATATTTAATTTATAGTTGGAAAAACAATATTTAGTGTGTACAAATGATGTAGTGCCGAAGTGGAATTATGATTCTTGGTTTGTGTTGAAATATGCATTGTGAATGGACATATTAGCAATCTTGCCGAATTTGACTAGACTGGACTTTTAAGTCCATATCTTGAGTTCTATAATTCCAAATGATCTAAAACTTGTGGCAAATTAAAGCTAAGATACAATGTTAAAACTTTCATGAAGACAAGTTACCCGAATTTTGTGTGTAAATGCCTTGTATGATTGCTAGAAGTTAAGTTACAAATCTAGAACCTAGGTGCAGGACACCCTAAATAGTCTGGAGTAAAATAGGTATAACTTATCCTAGGAAACTCCAAATGATATGATTTTTTATTTGTTGAAAAGATAAGACATAAAGGAACAACTTCCCTAAAGAACAAAATGACAAATTCTGATTGTAACTTTTCCAAACCCGGACTTCAAAAACTGGTAAGAACTTGTCCAAGAATATATCTGAACATGTCTTGTTTGTTTATACATAACTCACTGTATAAAATTTCAAATGAGATGAATCTTACCTTGTTAGAAAGCTAAGACACAGAGGAACAACTTTCATTTAGGCCAATTTGACAAATGATGACTGAAACTGACTGGAAGATACCTAAGCTATGGCTAGAATCTTGCAATGCAAAATTGAAATCCTGAAAAATGACCAAATGAACAGTACGCACTAAATTGAGCATAACTCACTCTACAAAACTCCAAATTGAGTAATTCTTGAACTTATATAATCTTGAGACACAGGGGAACAATATGAAGACTATGATGCTAAATTATGACTGTAATCTATCCAATTTTGCTTGACAAAGTGAGTATAGAAATCTGCTTAGATTTTGAAAGTGACCTGAAAAACTGAGATTTGGTCACCGGAATAGTTTTGGCAAAATGACCATAACTTAAGCTACACAAATGTAAATTGAATGATTCCAAAGCCAAAATAAATATAAGACATAGATCTATAATTTTCATAAAGAAAGTATAGCCTAATTTGTCACACCTTACCCCTCCACAAGATGTGGCATGATCCTGTAGTATACCTAATAAATTACCAAACTTCATTTACCGATAATCTATTAAATATACTACAAGAGATTTTGGCAAAACAATTTCATTTTAAAGTTTAGCGTGGTGATAAAAATTAATTTAAGTGTTTTCAATTTTGGTAAGTATCATAAAATTTATTTAGAGATAAATAAGCATTTTTTTTTTAAATTTTGCTGAAAATCCACGTGATTACGGTTAAAACTATATCAAAATAGTTCTTCAAAACCTATCAGTAAACAATTTACAAATGTATTATATTCAATTAGAACTCAATCGATTCAAATTGTCCCATTTCATATCAACAAACCTCATCATAATAAAAATAATTGATCATTCATAAGACTCAGAAAGAAATTTATATGTTTAAATTCATTGAAGTCATGACATTAATATTACAAAAATATACAAGTAAATAAAATCTCAAAAGAATATTATAAATGTTTCTGTACAACTGATCGAATGTAATTACATATATATAACTATATGATTACATCAATGTACAAGGGTATAACTACAATATATCCGAAGATAGTTTCAACATGTCTTCAAGTTATAGCTTCAAGTGATCTCACCCAGCTGCTTTATATTTTCTTTCACCTGCAACAGCATACAAAGCTATTGCTTAGTGGTGAACTCAGGGATACACAACTCAACTCAACTCAACTCAACTAAGCCTTTATCCCAAAAATTTGGGGTCGGCTATATGGATTCGCTTTTTCCACTCTGAACGATTTTGGGTTAAATCCTCAGAAATGTGTAATGCTTCTAAGTCATGCTGTACTACTCTCCTCCAAGTCAATTTAGGTCTACCCCTTTTTTTCTTTCTATCCTCTAGCCTAATGTGCTCTACTTGTCTAACTGGAGCCTCCGTATGTCTACGCTTCACATGACCAAACCACCTCAATCTCCCTTCTCTCAACTTATCTTCAATTGGCACCACTCCTACCTTTTCTCTAATACTTTCATTACGGACTTTATCTAGTCTAGTATGGCCACTCATCCACCTTAACATTCTCATCTCTGCAACTCTTATCTTAGATGCGTAGGACTCTTTCAGTGCCCAACACTCACTACCATATAGCATAGCCGGTCGTATGGTATGCGGTAAAATTTTCCTTTTAATTTATTGGGAATCTTACGATCACATAAAACTCCCGTGGCACGTCTCCACTTCAACCATCCGGCTTTATCCTATGACTAACATCCTCCTCACATCCCCCATCTACTTGAAGGACTGAGCCTAGATATTTAAAGTGATTACTTTGGGACAGTGCCACTCCATTCAAACTAACTCCTTCCCTATCACCGCTTGGCCTTCACCGAACTTGCAATGCATGTATTCTATCTTCGTTCTACTTAACTTAAAACCCTTTGCCTCTAGAGTACTTCTAAAAAGTTCTAGCTTCCTATTGACTCCTTCTTGTGTCTCATCTATCATAACAATATAATCAGAAAACATCATGCACCAAGGAATACTATCTTGTATATGTTTAGTCGTTCATCTAAAACTAATGTAAAAAGGTAAGGGCTTATGGTGATCCTTGGTGTAATCCAATTGAGATCGGAAAATCTCTTGTGTCCCCTCCTTTGTGCGCACAATAGTAGTTGCTCCTTCATACATAACTTTAAATACTTCTATATACCTAATAGATACCCTCTTTTGTTCTAAAACATTCCATAAGACCTCTCTTGGAACACTATCATAAGCCTTCTCTAAATCAACAAAAACCATGTGTAGATCTTTCTTCACATCTCTATATTTCTCCATCAAGCTTCTAATGAGAAAGATCGCTTCCATAGTTGAACGACCGGGCATGAAACCAAATTGATTGAGAGAGATAGAAGTATCATGACGTAGTCGATGCTCCACAACTCTCTCCCACAACTTCATAGTATGGCTCATGAGTTTAATTCCCCTATAGTTTGAGCAACTCTGTATGTCTCACTTATTTTTAAAAATAGGTACTAAAATACTCTTCCTCCATTCATCAGGCATTTTCTTTGAGTTTAGAATCTTATTAAATAATTTAGTTAACCATGCCACTCCCATATCTCCCAAATACTTCCACACTTCAATTGGTATTTCATCGGGTCCACAAGCTTTACCTACTTTCATTCTCTTAAGTGCTTCCTTTACTTCTAAAGATCTAATCCTTCTAGTATAATTTACATTCTTTTCTATTGTTCTATAATCTATATTCACGCTATTTCCATTTTGACTATTATTAAAGAGATCATTAAAATAATTTCTCCATCTTTCTTTAATGTCCTCATCTTTCACCAACACTTTTCCTTCTTTATCCTTAATGCACCTAACTTGATTGAGATCTTGACATTTCCTTTCTCTACTCCTTGCTAATCTATAAATATCTTTCTCCACTTCTTTAGTTTCAAGTTTCTCATATAACTTTTCAAAGGCCTGTGCTCTTGCTTGACTAACTGCCTTTTTTGCCTCTTTCTTTGCTATCTTGTACTGTTCATATGCCTCATTATTATCACATTTAGGTAATTTCTTATACCATTCCCTTTTTCTCTTCACTGCCTTTTGTACTTCCTCATTCCACCACCATCTCTCTTTTGAGGGTGGTCCATGTCCTTTAGACTCCCCAAGTACTTTTCTAGCTACTTCTCTAATCTTTGATGCCATCTGTATCCACATATCATTGGCCTCCATATCTAGCTTCCATACTTCGGACTCAAGAAGCTCATTTTTGAACTTCACTTGCTTTACTCCTTTGAACTCCCACCACTTTGTTCGAGCTACACTATTTCTTCTGACCTTACTTGAATTGTTCCTAAACTTGACATCCAAGACCACCAACCTATGTTGACTTGTTAAAGCTTCTCCTGGAATGACCTTGCAATCCTTGCATAGAGCTCTATTTGTCTTCCTGGTTAAGAGGAAGTCGATTTGGCTTCTATGTTGCCCACTTTTGAAAGTCACTAAATGTGACTCTCTTTTATAAAGTAGGTATTTGCTAGTATTAGGTCGTATGCCATAGCACAATCCATGATGCTTTTTCCCTCCTCATTTATTTGCCAAAACCAAAACCTCCATGAACATTCTCATAACCTTGCCTATCACTTCCTACATGTCCATTCAAATCTCCACCAATGAAAACATTCTCTTCATTCGGTATGCTTTGCATTAAATCATCCATATCTTCCCAAAACCTTTGTTTACTCTCACTGTCTAGTCCTATTTGTGGGGCATAAGCACTAACTATATTTATTGTTTCTCCGTCTAGTACTAGCTTTACTAGTATAATTCTATCTCCTACTCTTTTCACAGCTACTACTGCGTCTTTCAATGTCCTGTCTATGATTATACCCACTCCGTTCTTGTTTCTCTCCTTTCCGGTAAACCACAGTTTGTACCCTGAATTACCCACTTCTTTACTTTTCTCTCCTACCCATTTAGTCTTCTGAATGCAAGCAATATTCACCCTTCTCCTTTCCAAGGTATCCACAAGCTCCATTAATTTTCCTGTAAGTGATCCAACATTCCAAGTACCAACCCTGATCCTCCTCCTATCCTGCTCCTTCCTAATTGGTCTCCTTCTATGATATCTTCTATTATTTTCTATGTCTATCTTGTGTTCTGTTCCACTATTTATTCTATTATCTGTCTTATGGACTAACTTCTTTACCCACACCCGTCCATGATGTGGGAACCCTTGCTCACTTAACACCACACCCGGGCGCTGGCATGGCGCGTCGCTTTCGGTGAACGCCCTACACCCTTGCATATTTATCACTACACCCGGGCTCCGATGTAGCACGTCGTTAGTAGAGGACGCCCCAACGTTTATATCATTTGAATCCATATCATAGGGTGTGACGAAATTTTTACGCTGGTTGTCACCTACCGCAACCCTCCTCCTTTATCCGGGCTTGGGACCGGCTAAGCGCAAACTACTTAGGCGGAGTTTCAGGGATACACAACTAATAATTTAAAATGCAATACAAAATATACTTTGAGAAATCATAACAAGAGATTGAAAATATTCAAATTCTTCATAATTCATAAAATCAAGTCAATATTTTCAATAATGTAAATCATTTACTTAAATGACATTTGACCAAACAATCAAAATTTACTAAATCATAAATATACATTTGAAATATTCACAACAATTTATGGGAATAAATATTTAACTTCACTCAAAAGGAAACACAAAAGTACGAATCAATTGTTGTAACCAATTTCTTTTAATTCATTTATGCATAAAATTTCCTATTTAAAACAAAATTGCTCACTTCAAAATCCATTCTTATTCTCGCCAATCTAATGCAAGACTAATCCTTAATGGCCATCTCCAAAAATTCATCTCACCTCTTACCAGAGGGAGATCGAATCAAATTATTGTGCACATGCCATCCATAACACCATAATTAAATATATTCCGAAAGGGCTATCTTCAGCTTTTATCTCACCTTATACATGAGGGAGATCAAAGTCATATCAATGTGCACATACCATGGTATCCAAAACAAAAACAAAGCAAACACCAGTGTCACCTCAACAAATGAGGGACGGATAATAACTATGTCAAGCATTATTTGTGAGATATGAAAATAATATTATAGAACTCATTTCCATTTTTGTGAGCATATAATCATAATATAAAATCATTTCCTACAAATCTTAGCAATCAATACTTTCCATGCAAAACACAATTTAAATCACAATTTCCAAAATAAAATTCATTAAAACCATAACAATACTCAATAATTGTTGAAATAAAATCATAACTTGATGACTATAACACATGTAACAATAAAACCATTTAATCAATAGGAATATACAAACCATTTATTAAATTAGTACTAGTTGTGCATAAACTCAGTTGGATCTCTTTAT
Organism: Hevea brasiliensis; assembly: GCF_030052815.1. Taxonomy (NCBI): domain Eukaryota; kingdom Viridiplantae; phylum Streptophyta; class Magnoliopsida; order Malpighiales; family Euphorbiaceae; genus Hevea; species Hevea brasiliensis. The sequence continues at coordinate 90,756,312 of NC_079501.1, forward strand.
TTGTCCTAAGCCTTCCCTTTTTTGGAAGTCTCTTTGTCCACTGAAATCACACGATTATCAAACTTTAATACTTATTCTAAGTCCCATTTATAGTTAACTAAACAAAATTCTAATGAATTCCTAATTTCTAGTTGATCCTGAGTTCTGGATAGTTTTGAATCTTGATTTTAGAACCCAAATTCAACCTACTTTCAGTCTTCATTTTGTAACACCCTCACTTTAGCTAGTCCGTACATTCGACTGTTCTAGTGACCAATGTCTGTCCGGACACCTAGAATGTCTGGAACTATCTGTAAACTAAAGTGAGGAGTCATAAATAACTCAAATAATGGTAAGGAAAAATTTAGAAAAATTAAAGAAATAAATACAATGAAGTTAAATGAGCTGGTACCCTAGTGATGGGTGACCTTGATGGGAACTTGCTGTCTTCACAGCTAGAAGCCCTGAACCCGGGGGAAAATTCATGAAATAATTTTTGGGACTCCAGAGAAGAGTCATTGAGGTTTCGATGGCATTAGAATACTAAGAAGATGCTTAGAAAATTTTATCAATTAATACAGACGATTTTGGCTCCTTAAGCCAAACGGAGGGCATTTTGGTCATTTCGCCTTCAGAGACGATTTTTGACCAACTTGTCTATTTAAGTAAATAAATTATATGACATAAAATATGAATAAATATTACTAAAAATTAAATTAAAAATGAGTAGAAAAAAAAGAGAAAAAAAAGAAAGAAAACTCAAATTTTAACATCATAATGATGTCATTTAACAAGCTCCCACCAATCACAATGGAACAAGCCTTCTTAAAACAATTAAAATAGATAAAATGGACAAAAAAAATTCTGGTATTTCTCCTTCTTCTTCAGCTAGCCGAGATTCCTATTCTCCTCCTCCATTTTTGTTTTTCTTCAAGTTAAATTCCCTTATTTCTCACCCAAAACCTCAAAGCCCCAAGACTAAAAATAATTCTTGGGTCCTCCTAGAGTGTTTGGAAGCCAAGAAAGGGTTAGAAAGTGAAGAAAAATTAAAGATTAGCCAAGAGAAAATTCTGCTCACGAGGTTAGTGCTAGTCTCACTCTTTTTTTCCTTTCTAAAGTTGAAATTAAGGTTAGGTGTGAATAAATTACAAGGAAAAATGTTGAAATTTATGTATGAATTTAGAAATATAAATTTTGGCCAGCCTTGGTGTGTGGTTATTTTGATGAGTTTAATTATATTTATGCATGATGATGATTGTATACAAATGAATTAGAATGGAGGATTGAATGGTTTGCATGAATTGGAGGAAATTATGACCAATTAGGGTTTGTGACAAATTTGGGTTTTGCTCATGTGTTGATGAATGGAAGTCCTAATAGTCAATTAGTGACCATTTGGCTGTATTTGATGAGGAATTAAAGTGAATTATGGCTTTAGATTTGAGGTTGGGTATGCTACCTCATAGGACCTGCAGGGCTGGATGTGAGTCCAGCAAGTTTGGGCAGCTGTAACTTGAGTTGTGTAGGTTCAATTGGTGCAAGGCTAATTAGACATGAAACTAGGCACATAATGACACAAATTTGATGAAGAAACCTTGCCCAGAAAACAAACTTAGGATGACCTAAAAATTGGCCAAATCCGGGTAACTAATTCTGGACCTAGTAAAAGTGACCAAATGAACAGTGTTCATTCATTTGGTCATAACTCACTGTAGAAATGTCCAATTGACCTGAAATTTATATCAATGGAAAGCTTAGACAATTTAGAATGACTTTTATGAAGAACATAAACTTAAATTTTGAACCTAACCAATTGAAATTTCTAGCCCAAGTTATGACACTAAATCTGGCAGAACCAAATTCTGTCTAGAATTTCTGGACAAGACCAATCCGGCCAGTTATGGTATTTAGGCCATAACTTGAGCTACAAAACTCCAAATAGAGTGATTCAAAAAGAAAATTAAAGAAGATACATAAAAAACCAACTTTGATGAAGAAAATTTTGCCAAATTTCCACTGTAACAGTAACCAATGGAACAATAAACTTAAGGCATGCAATCTAAAAATTTTGAATAACATTTAATAAGCTTTGAAATGGTATTGGCAATCAATACCAACAAATCTATAACCCAAAATGTGGTATAATTATGTATCTATAATTTGTATGCATATTATGTATGAAAAAGTTAACAAATTGAGTGAATAGTAACCCCAAAAACATAAGAAATAATAAAAGAAATTAAAGAAGCCATTATGATTGATAATATATAATATGATTAGTGAATTGTGATTTTTGAATTTGAGTGACCCTAAAACATAGAAGAATGTTTTAAGTATAATGGTGCATGAGAACCATTGATGAGAATGGTGATCATATGAATTATCAAATGAATGTGTAAATTATGGAATTTGTCATGAAATAATAAAGTCATAAAACACAATATATTAACATTTAATGGTACTATGTACCCATGTATTGCCTAGACACGTGTGTCGAATTGGATAGATTAGCATGCCAATAGGGTATAGTTTTAGCAGTACTGCGAAAAACTTTATACTTGTATTCATGGCTTTATGCCTGCACTCATGGCTTTATGCCCGCACTCATGGCTTTTATGCTCGATTATGTGTTATCATGGCTTTTTAGCCATACTGACTGCATACGCAGTTGACGTTCCGCGTCTCATGGTATAACGGCTCGAGGCACTGTGGTGTCCAGTGCCAACGACCTGTTATCCAGTTTAGTCAGCCTGTCATAAGTTACCTGGGCAGTGTAAATTATTGAAATTATTTAAGCATATTAGCAATTAAAAACATTAGAAAGTATTAAATAAAATGTAAAAAAGAGATTAGCAATAGAAACATAACAAAAATACAATTTGCAGAATCGTAAAGAGACCTCAAATACAATACTCCTAGAATAAAATGTATATTGAATATTATTACTATAAGGCTATAAACTCAGTACTTCCAAAGAGGAACAAATTAGCATATAAGATAGTAAATACTAGAAATGTCATTTTAAATCAAATTGATACTTGAATATTTAGAATGCTTGATTTTTTCTTTATTTGTATACATTATTTCTTGTTATATTATTGCACCACTAAGTAGAAATGCTTAGTGCGATGGATTTGTTTTCTTCGTGCAGGTATTGAAGGCAAAATCTAGTGGATATTAGACTGAGATTTTGAAATCCAGATCTGCAGAAGTGTCAGAAGGATTCAAGGTTGTCACCTCCTCAGCAATGCATGTAGATAGAGCCCATATAAGTCATTTTATGTATTTTGTATATTATAAATATTTTGTATGTTGTAATGTAAACTAAGAATTTGTAAGTAATATTTATGTGATGTAAATTAATAAATTGATTAGTTCATATGTAATTAATTTGCATATAATGTAAATTGTAAATTTATTCAATTAGTTTGCAAATTATGTAAATTAATGGAAATATGAGAATTTTGATATGTTAATGGAGTATGAAGGAAAGTGGATGGAAATGAATATGAGAATTGAAATACATGGATGATATTGAAATATGAGATGATTATAAGATTTTATTTTGAAAATATTATTGAATTTCAAACAGGTGAATAGTGAAATACGCCAAATGGTAATAGAAACAGGAGAAACTCCGCTGGTTTCTCCATAGAAAGATAATTGATATTAAAATATAACGGGAATAAAATTTTTAAAGGAATAAAGTAAGATAAAATAGGGTACTTCGGCACCGAGTGTGACATGTCTTGCTCGGCTACACTGTAGTCGGGTAAGGGGTGTCACACATTTAATGACATGATCTTAATGAAAGTTGTTCCTCTATGTCTTAGTTTTATTTTTCAATTTGAATCACTCCATTTGGAGTTTTGTAACTCTAGTTATAGTCAATTAATCAAGTACTGGTCCAGTGACCAATACTATTCCAGAACCTGGCAGATTCTGGAACCTCATTTTGCCCAGCCAATCGGACTAGCTACAATCTTATTTTGGCCTAACGTTCTTCATATCAATTGTTCCCCTATGTATCCTGATCACACAGGTTCAAAATTATAATATTTCAAGTTATGTATGGTGAGTTATGGTAATTTAACTTACCTGGACTCATAAACCCTGTGCATCAGGACTTCAGGTTCAGATCAGTGTTTTGCATTTCGCATTTGAGGTCCTTATCCTTAGAATTTGGGTAAGGTTTCTGAATCAAAGTTGTAGCCCTAAGTCTTAGGTTTTCAGATCATTTTGGCTCATCCCATTTGGAATTTTCTAGTGAAAGTTATAGTCTAATTACTATCCTAGGGTCAAATGGCTATTTAATTCAATTTCAGGAATTCTAGGATTTGGAATGCTGATTTATCCTAGTAAATTGGCCAAGTTCCATTAGGTTTTGGATTTTGATCAAAACACAAAAATTGTAGTTCTAGGTCTTATGTAGATTTTGGCTTTAGATTCACTACATTTGCATTTTTGTGGGCCAAGTTATGACATTTTTGCCAAAACTGGTTGGATGGCCATTTATCCGGAATCTCAGGTCAGTTTTGGTTCTGATCAGAATTATTAACCTAACTTGTTCTGGCAAATTGGTTGGGTTGTAGTCAGAATTTGAGCTCATGATCCCCATAAGAAATGTTCTACTATGTCTAAGATTTCCACAGGTTCAAAAATTAGGTCATTTGGAGCTTTTTACAATGAGTTATGCCTAATTGACCAAACACTGTTCATTTGGTCATTTCTACCCAGGTCTAGGACACTAATTTTGGATTCAAGAAAAATTTAGATGAAGTTATAGTCAGTTTTTGGGTAAGGTTTCTTCATGAGAAATGTGGCTTTAGGTCTTAAATTTCATTGTCAATTAGCCTCACACCAATTAGAGCTATGTAGCTTAAATTATACTCAATCAAATTTGCTAGACTCAAGGGTCCAGAATTCAGCACACAAGCAACACTTCCAATTCCTTATTTCATCTCAACCAAAAACATCAATTCATCATCAAAACTCTTAAATTGGTCATTATTTAGCATGAACAACATCAATTGTGCCTCATAGCACCAAAATCCCCAATTATCTTAAACCCTAACTTCCACAATCCAAAATTTCATACCACACATGCAATTTAACATATAAACCTTATATTTCATCTTACCTAAGTTAGGATTCAAATTTTAATTCAATTAAACACCTCAACTCCTCTTTCTACCATGGTTGGCATGAATTCCACTTTCTCATATACACTTCTTTTTCATCACTTCTCACATACTTTCACCTCAATTCGTCTTAAATTTAAGAATTAAAGAAGAGAAAAGACAAGATTAAGCACTAACTTCTTTTGTGAGATTTTTAAGCTAACTAATTCTTCACTTTCTTCTCTTCTTCTTGATGCCAAACTCTTAATCAAGGTCTATAATCAAATTTTTGTATTGGGAGCTTAGGATTTTATGGTAAGAATGCTTGAAAGCTCAAAAATGGAGGAAGGCTAGGTGAGGAGTGGTTTGGCCATGTATGTGGGAAGGAGAAGATAATTTTTGCTTTTAATTTTTTTGTCTTCATTTACCCATATTTATCGCTAAATTTAACTAATTAATAATTAAGATTTTAATTGTGTCATGCTTACCTCATGATGATGTCATAATTCAAATTTAAAATGTAAAGTTTCATTCTTTTCTTTTACTTTCCTACACATATCTTCATATTTTAAATTATTCTTCAATATTTTAATCTCTTATATTTTAATGGACATTTAGGTCAAAAGTCACCTCTCGGAGTGAATTGATCAGAATGCCTCTCATCAGTTGACATTCGTCTTTTAATTAATATCCGATGAGTCCTTAAGCTCTGATTCGCTTATTTATACTTGTTCCCTTTATATTTCTATGATTTTCTAGTTCCCAGTAGTTTCGCAATTATCCCCTAATCAAGGATACCTTGGGGTCCCACACGAATTTAGGACAGCAACTGAGCTCGCAGTCACTTCCCGGGTCGATCACCCATCGCCGGGACCTTTGGCTCATTTAACCAATTTGTGCTTTATTTCTCTTATTTTGATCCAACTTCTTTTAATCTTTATCAATTTAGTTTATAACTTCTCTCTGTAATTTAATTATGGTTCTCGACATTTTAGCTGTCCGGACAGACCTTAGTCACCAGAATAGTAGAATGTATGGACTGTCCAATGTGAGGGTGTTACATAATTCCTACTGTTACTTGGCTAGATCTATTAAGGAAGTTGAGGTACCAAATCTGGAATTTATGAAAGTTGAGCCAAGTAAGCCTAGACAATGAGTGTAGGATTGGATAAGTGGGTATGCTAACGGTCAGAGCCACCAGTGATTAGTACCGGGAATGAAAATTAGTGTTATACCAGTTAGAGCCCTCGAGTGGTTAGTATCGAGAATGAAAATCAGTGTTATACTGGTCAGAACCACCAAGTGGTCAGTACTAAGAATGTAAGCCTGTGCTAAACCGACCAAAACCACTGAGTGGTCAGTGTCATGAGTCCCATTATCCAATCTATATGCCGTCTATCACAGGTTACTATGACCACAGAAATAAAATCTCCAATTGTGATCATAGAGATAGTAATTTCAAATAAGATATGATAAAGTGTAATTAACCCCAATTCATTGGTGTGACTAATAAGTGTGGATTTATTGACTTATTTTTATGTCATGATGTTGTATATTTGTTTTAAAACATTTAAATACCCTAGTATGAATATGATGAGTATATTATATGATAGTGTGCATAAGGAAAATTATTTTTTTTTAAATTAAGAGTGCACCATAAAAGTTATTTGGCTTAGCGCGAAGATTTATTTCCTCGTGCAGGTAAAGTAGACAAAGTGTATATTTTAGCTGACAGGAGATAGAGTGGATTTGCAGAAAAGTCCAGAGTCACCGTATCTCAGACTTTTAGGTAGATGTATCATCATCTTCTACATTGTACATTTTTATTCATATGCATGTGTACAGTTATATTGTAAACAATATGGTGTAAACTTCACTTTTGAAAATTGTAATTATAAGTTTGTATGCTTAATTTAACCACATGAGTGGGTTAATAAATATTGTAAATTAAAGATATTTCTTGTGTTTATGCAATGTGAGTTGAAGAATTAATTGTGATGAGAATAGATATTGATGAGTATTGATGATTGTATTTGATAGAAATGATATAGAAGTTGAGAATTGCACAAGTTATGAAATTATTTTACCAGGGGAATTGTCTAAATTTAAGGGAAACTCTTTCAATTTCTCCATTTAACAAAAAGTGATTAATTATTTTACATATATTTATAAGAGATTGGGAGAAAATAAATAAAGTCACGAAAACAGGTGCTTAGTGCATAGAATGTGGCATCCCTTTGCTCGGCTTCACTGTAGATTGGGTAAGGGGGTGTTACATTTAGTGGTATTAGAGCACGGTTTAAGCGTTCCTAGACCTAAATAGCAAGTTATAACATATACATGTGAACATGTATTGCATCTACTAGGGATTGAGGTGACTCTTATGCAGATCTATCCTCCTGTCTATTTTAGGTTTGTAGAAGGGATTCTGATATTCCTCGGGCTATTGAAGAAGAACCAGAGAGTCATGCCACAGAGAGCAGTAGTGTTAGAGGCATGAGAGATTTTATAGCACAGATAGCTGCTAAACAGTCTGCAGAACCTCAGCAGCAGTTTTTCCAGCAAATGGCTGATTTACTCAAGCAGGTGAAGAGAGCTCACACACAGCCTGCCCAGAAATCACCTTTGGAAAAGCTCCAAGAGTATGGGGCAGTGGATTTTAGAGGAAAGAGGGAAGATGACTCAGCAACTGCAGAGTATTGGCTAGAGAGGACTGAGAGAGTTCTCCAACAGCTGTATTGCACAACTGACCAAAACTTGGAGTGTGCAGTCTCACTACTACAGTAGGATGCTTACCAATGGTGGGACATTAACCAGGGTATTGTAGCCAGATGTGGTGACATAGGACTTTTTTCTAGCGGAGTTCAAAAAGAAATACATCAGTCGTATTTACTTGAAAGACAGGAGGAGAGAGTTTATTGCTCTGAGGCAGAGACAGTTGACTGTGGCTGAATATGAGAGGGAATTTATCCGGTTGAGTAGGTATGCTAGGGAGATTGTTCCCACAGACACAGAGAGATGTAGGAGGTTCGAGGAAGGCCTCAATGATAGCATCAGGCTTCATATTACAGTATTACAGCATACAGATTTCACTAAGCTTGTGTCAGCAGCTATGAAAGTGGAGAGAGGTCGAGCTAGTGAGCAGAGTAGGAGGGTTGAACAGCAAAAGAGAGGCTTTGGCCAGTCTAGCTCCACATTCATAGCCAGCAAGAGGCTCAAGGGGCAGTCTAGTTAGGCATCGACCCAGAGGCTGGGACAGGGGTCCAGGTCCACATTTAGGAGAGGCCAGTCGGTAGCATCAGTGGCTAGTACACCGAGACCAATAGTGAGAGGTCCCGCTCCAACAGTATACACACACTGTGAGAGAAGGCATGGAGGAGAATGTTGGGGATTAACTGGAGCTTATTATAGATGTGGGGCCACTGACCATTTCCAGAGGGACTATCCTAAGAGGACTAATCCCCCAGTATAGACAGAGAGGTCAACTCCTACTGCATAGAGGGGTAGGAAGCCTAGGAGATTTGAGACAGCCAGGGGCACTATGAGGCCTACATCTGAGACAATGGAGAGACCAGATACTCGAGTGCCAGCACGTGCATATGCCATTCGTGCTAGAGAGGAGCAGGATGCACCTGATGACATAGTTAGTACATTTTCTCTCTTTAACTCCATAGTGCATGCATTGATAGACTTAGGTTTAACTCATTCTTACACGTGCATTGCCATTCCAGTAGGGAGGGGTTTAAAGGTTGAAACCATTGAGCAGGATATCCTAGTTACTAATCCTTTAGGCTATAGTGTGATGGTGAACGAGGTCTATAGGGGTTGTCTCTTGAGGATTCAGGAGTATGAGTTTTTGGCAGACTTTATTGAGCTACCTTTTCATGAGTTTGATGTGATTTTGGAGATGGATTGGTTGTCACATGACCAAGCTATAGTGGATTGTTATTTAAAGAGAATCACATTGAGGACTCTTGATAATAAGGAGATCACTGTTGTGGGGGAAGGACAAATTATCTGTTAATGTTATATGAGCTAGTACTGCAAGAAGATTGATAAGAAAGGGTTACGAAGCCTACTTGGCACATGTGGTTGATACTAAGAAGGCTCAGCTTAACCTTCATGACATACCCATTATATGTGATTTTCTAAATGTCTTCCCTGAGGAGTTGCCTGGTTTGCCACTAAAGAGGGAAATGGAATTTGCTATAGAGTTTATGCCTGGTATAGTGTCCATTGCTCCTTATAGGATGACACCCACAGAATTGAACCAGTTAAAAATTTAGTTGCAAGAGTTGCTGGATAAAGGGTTTATACACCCTAGTGTGTCACCCTGGAGAGCACCAATATTATTTGTAAAGAAGAAGGATAGGACACTTAGACTGTGTGTGAATTACAGACAGTTGAATAAAGTGACTGTGAAGAATAGATATCCTTTACCCAGAATTGATGACTTATTCAATCAGCTGAAGGAAGCAGGTGTTTTCTCCAAGATAGGCCTTAGATAGGGATATTATCAGCTGAGGGTAAAGGAGTCTGATGTGCATAAAACTGCATTCAGAACTCGATATGGATATTATGAGTTTTTAGTTATGCCATTTGGGCTAACCAATGCACCAGCAGCATTCATGGACTTGATGAACCATATCTTCTATTCTTATTTAGATCGGCTCATGGTGGGTTTTATTGATGATATACTGGTGTATTCTAGAGACCGGGAAGAGCATGAAGAGCATTTAAAGATTGTGCTGTAAACCTTGAGGAAGAATCAGTCATATGCTAAGTTGTCTAAATGTGAGTTTTGGCTCCATGAGATTTCTTTTCTGGGCCATATTGTGTCAGTTGATGGGATTAGGGTGGATCTCAAAAAGATACAAGCTATTGTGGATTGGAAACCACCGAAAAATGTGACAAAAATTAGAAGTTTCTTAGGATTAGCTAGCTATTACAGAAAATTTGTAAAAGAATTCTCTCTCATAGTCTCACGACCCAAACCCATGGGCCGGCATAAAGCCCCGAGGCTCATAGTAAGCCTTACTAATCCTAAATCCATAATCAATGCCCAAAACTGAAGCCCATCATCCAAATAAAATAAAATAAAATATTATAATATATTTTTATTCGGGTCAACCAAACTCGATAACTATTAAAATCTAAAGCCATGGGAGCCTAGCTCAACCTTGAATCAATTAATTATAAACTATATAAATATCATAAAAATTTTCATTTATTGATATCAAAACTTAAATTAACATAGTCTCCAATGAGGCCCATGCTACTGCTAACACATGCAGAGTTCTAGATTTCAAGTTTAGAAAATAAATAAACAAATAAAAAACTGTTAATAAATCTACGAGAAAGAGAGTAGGTTACTCTATAAAAAGAACTCCTTCTGTATCCTGAAAAAAAAAAAGGGTGAATAGGAGTGAGCGTTCAACTCAGAGAGTAAATATTTATTTTACATACAATTTCTATAACTATCTAATTCTAATGCATCATTGGAGATGAAATGCATCATCTTCATACAAGTCATATAAATCATATAAAATCACATCAAAGATAATATGGAGCACTCATGCACCCTTATCAAACCTATACTCACACATACATATATGGGGAGTTGATCCCCCTACCCAGCTCTCTTAATCCAAGGCTTGCTAGCGAGATCAATTAGAGTCGGACTTTCGCTTAATAATCTATATGCGGGGGTCAGCGAGACCAACTCAAAGCCATACTCACCCCGACTTCCTCAAAAAGGACCGAGCCCTAAGCAAGACTAGGTCAAGCTGATTTATCCGTCCTACCCATATCCATCACACAACACCACACCACATGCACGCCGACACATGCACACAGCTCCAGATTATCAAAATACAACAACTAAAACTGTATTCATCAAATACAAATGCATTATGGGGCATGACATATATATCTATAAGTGATGCATAAACATACTAGAAGTATAATAATATTGAAATCGTACATAAAATAAATATCTACTCACAATACTTTAAAGGTTACTGCAGCAGCTGGGCGGAGGAAGAAGATTGTCCCAGCTCACCTAAACAATATACCAAAATTTATAAATAAACAACTTGAAACAAAGTTGTAGAGAATTAAAAGATAGTCCTAAGGTTTTCTCGAATATTTGACAAAGTTCCCCTTATACTTAGGATCTACCTATCCTGCAAAAAGATTCAAATAACACTTCTAATTCTCAATTTTCCACAATCACAATACATCAATAACATATAGCCCCTTCCTGGGCCCTCCAAATTAATCAAAACTCATAATCTGGAAAAATTACAATTTAGCCCCCAGAACCAACTTTTTAGCGAAAATCACTTAAACAAGCTTTAAAAATTTTAAAATTTTGCTTTGCGGTCTTTAGTAATATTACTAAGCTAATGCAAAAGGAATTATAATTTTCTAACCTACCACGAATATTTCATAGAATTTATTCTAAACCCAATATGAGGTAAAAATTGAGCAACTTAGAGTTCGGATTTACCTATGCCAAATTTGACACCTGAAACGCGTCCAGAATGTCTGAAAATGCTAGGATTGACTATAATATTGATCACATTCTGAGACAAGCTGCTGGACAGCCGAATTTGGCCGAAAATACAGTCCCGGCATTGGTGAGCTATCTTTGATTCGATCATACCTAAATTATGCCCAAAAATTGTTAATAATTATCATGATATTATTTTTAATTTTTGGGAATCGAAAAAGCTCAAAATTCTCACCAAGTGATCTAGACTGTCTGATGATTGCCTTTTTCAAATAGTATTCGATTGGAGTGGGGCTGGTCCCATTTCGGAGATTTTGTCACCCTGAGTCCATAGGTGGTCTCGAATTTCTGATCCAATGGTCAGATCACAGGAAAACTAGTCAGAAAGTGGCTGCCATCATTTTCTCCTTCCTTTTTCTCTCTCTCTGAAAACTGCCAGAAACCACCATGGAACGGGACACTGCCAGTAAAGATGGGAAGCCCGTGGTCCCAGGAGTCGAGCGCCACCCTCCACTGGCTAGAATGCCATCAGATGTAACACCCCCGTTTGCATAGCCTGGTATATTTCACTGTTCCAGTGACCGATGTCGGTCCGGACAATTAAGGGGATTAGAACCATACTTAAGACAATTAGATAAACCATAAACACAAATAATTAGTAATGTTCAAGTAGTTAAGTATAAATAAGAAAAACAGAACAAAAGAAGTTGAACGAGCCGAGAGTCACAGCGATGGGTGACCTTCTCGGGAACGACTGCGAAGTCATTTTAAACTCAAATTTCGAACCGTAAAAAGTGACGCTGCGGTCCTTAGGACCCTTATGAACACAGTGAAAAAGAGAAAATCACGAAAAAGAACTGTTAAGCCAGTCAAATAATTAGGTCAAGGAGCCGAAAGAAATATAGAATTACTTGCAAACCGAGATGAACCGGCGAGGGGCAATTTGGTCAATTGACCCCGAGAGCTGACTTCTGACCTAACTGTCAAATAAAAATGGAGAAAAGAAAATTTCAGAATCGAGAATTAAATTAAAGAACTAATAAAAAAAAAGAGGAAAATGAAAAAGTAAAAAGGTGATGACATCATGCATGACCTCATGCATGATGCCTTAAATAAATTAATTTATTTATTTATTGAGGATCTAAGCAAAGGTTAGTCTCTTAACTATCAATTAGTTAATTAAGTGCATAATTAGTTGTTGAAAGGAGCTTAGAAACTAATAAAATGAAATGAAAATATGTGGATAGACCAAACTGAAATTTTGGCTTGTTGAAGGGGAGTATGATTTTGTATGGTTTGATGGATTTAAATGTGTTAGTAAACTTGCATGAGAATGGTAGTAAGATGGAAATGCATAAATGTGAATAAATGCAACATTTTAGTGTGATTAGGGTTTGGAGGCCTAGGGTTTTGAGGCAAAATTTGGAAAAATGAGTAAATGGCATGTTTGACCTATTGTGAAGTGAAATAATGGTCAGTTATGACCAAATGAGTTGTGTGGGAATGGTAGGAAATTAAGCTAAATTCGGAGGGTGTATGGTCTTGCTGCTGGCAGCATGACCAAGTTAACTTTGAAGGACTAAAACTGAAATTTTACAAGTCCAATTGATATGGTACCAATTGGGGATGAAAATAGACATAAAATGACACAATTTTCATTTAGGAACCATGCCCAAAAAGTGACCAAAACTTAGTGAACAAATTGACAAAAGTTGGATAAGTGCAGGCTGCCACTGCACAAACTGACCAAATGAACAGTATTTGTTCATTTGGTCATAACTCGAGCTAGGAAGGTCAAAATGACCTGAAATTTTACAAGTAATTAGATAAGATATAGATCTAAAACTTTCATGGAGAACACCAACCCAAATTATGCCATTAACCTAATCAAATTATTGAGCAAATTTGAGTTACTGAACCTGCAAAACTGCAGAATTGCCATTTGAATAGTAAAGTTTCAATGGCTATAACTCTCTCTAGAAAACTCCGATTTAGGTGAATCTTGAACCGATGGAAACCTAAGACATAGTAGAACATTTTGTATGAAGGAAATTAGACCAAATTATGGACTTAACCTGATCAAATTATTGAATGAAATTGGATCAAAAATCTGCCAGAACCAAAATTTGCAGCATGAACAGTGCACGTGAACAGTAACTGTATTTTGGCTATAACTTGAGCTACAAAACTCCAATTGGGGTGATTAAAAAAGGAGAATAAACTTAAGACAATGGGGAACATTTTCTATGAAGAAAGTTTTGCCAAATTCCAACAATAAAGTGACCAATGGAACAGTGCAACTTAGGACTCCAAAACTGAAATTTACCAAATTTGCCTAAAAGACTTAGGATATGAGTAAACAACCAAAACCAACAAGTTTAGTGACCAAAATGTGGTATGTGGGTGAAGTTGGAGTTCCCATACCTATTAAGCCTTAGAAAGTCAACTATTTGACTTAAATAGTGTAGTGAATAGTAACCCGAAACACAAAAATTTCGAGAACGTCAAATCTAACACGTTAGAACTAGGTAAATGTGAAGCTAAATTTATTTTGGATTTATGTTAAGTTCTAGTATTGAAACATTGTAAAATTGTGTGTTTCAGTTGAAAAGAATACCGGGAAAAAACCCGAGGAATCGAGTCAAGGCCAAGAGGCGACTCGCTTGAGGTTTGTGCACAACGTATACTTTTTATAATCATCTTCTGTATACTGTTCTGAATAATGTGAAATATTGAATTATGGCATTCTTATGATGTTTGATTTAAATTGTGAAAGTTATTGTGTATATTTGAAATGATAATATTTAACAAATTGTTAAGATAAGTTTTGAAACCACAGTGCCATGACCATATATTTGAACACCTCACTAGCACGACTAGTGGGGGTAATTAGTTTCGAATTTTGATTCCTTCTCTGGAGAAGTGTTGAGGTGTACCAGTAGAAGAGGATGTGAATGGATATCCATATATTTGAGCTAGCTAGCCTTGTGATGTGATTTCTTTTTAGCCTCTGGCTATTGAGATTCTATTTGTTTCGAATGGCATGATCTAACTATGGGTTTTATGAAATGTGTTTTGATACTTCGAAATGAACTTGGCTTGCATTAAAATTTCATAATTCATGTTTTGTGTTTAATGATTATGTTTAGTCAAATTTTTGAATAAATGTGATTATATTCTGCATAAAGATTATTTTAGTATGTTGTGCACCACTGAGTCCTAGTACTCAGCGATGGCTTCTATTCATCGCAGATCTGAGAGACTAGAGGAGCAGCAGACTGAGCTGCTGAGGTGTGAAGAGCTATCAGCTTAAAGTCATCGGGTATAATTTATACCCTAATTGTAAATATTTTTTTCATGTATGTATTGTATATAAATGTATGGACGTGCAAATGAGTCTTGAGCAGCTTGTACAAAAAAAATTTGTATGAAGTTTGTAATAAAGTTTAGTTTGTATTTCTTTTGATGTAAATTTTGTAAGAATGTACATAAATTGTGTTGTCTCTAATGAAAAATGAGTACAACTATTTTATTTAATTTAAATGAAATGTATTGCTAGTATGCTGAGGATTATTGAATTTTGAACTTGAGAAATTTATTGAAATGATTGTGAAATTGTGTGTGATTGAGTTTGATTGTGAAATCGAAGTAGTGGTTGAGAAAAACTTTTAGAAGTGCTTTTTACAGGTATTTGAAGAACTGGTTTCTCAAAATACAGACAGAACTCTATCAAAATTTTTATAAAATTTGCGGAAAACTAAAATGGACCAAAAATATTAATTAGATTTACTTTTAATCATATGTTTTAAATACCTATTAGAAAATGCTCACCACTTGTCAAAAGTAAGAAAATTGTTTAAAATCCCTTGTGGGGTACTTAATGAGTTATCGGTAGGTGAAGTTCGGTAGTTCATTAGGTATTCTATGGGATCATGTTATGCCTTACAGAGGGGTAAGGTGTGACATGTTTTAGTGGTATCAGAGCAAATTTTTGAAGTATGTTTTAACTTGTGAATTTGTGTTTTTCTTTGTTAAGTACAACTGCTGAATGTCCATAATTGTTATATACAGTGCATTACATCATGAATATGAACTAACGGAGGGAAATCTCCATGTGTTACTTGTTCAGGAGATACCCTAAATTCAGACTGAAATGGAAGAAGGGGATCGCTCAGTTGAGCAGTCTGTTGAAGCTGAGGCACAAGAGGAAGCCCCAGCTTTACCGAATGTCGATGGGTCAAGAGCACGATCCATAAATGCCGCAATTTCTGCCTGCAGTTTGCAATGAATGGCGGCAATGTTTCAACAAATGGCTGGGGGTATGCCTTTTCAAATTCCACCACAATCACCTGTGGCACAACCATTGCCTCCAGCCAGACAGTATGACAAGTTATTGAAGTATCGGGCTACTGAATTTAAGGGTACAGTGGACCCTTTAGAGGCAGAGCAATGGCTTGAAAGAATGGACAAAGTGTTTAAGAAACTACACTGCCCAGATGAGCTGAAGTTTGAATATTCTGTGTCGCTACTGCAAGGGGATGCATATGATTGGTGGAAGACCATCCCCACGACTTTCTTTGAACCACGATCTTGACACAGGATGACTTCATCGAGAGAGTTCGCATGTAAATACATCCCGGATGCATATGTTGATCGAAGTTACAAGAGTTTTGAGTCTAAAACAAGGCAACAGAGCAGTGGCAGTATGAGAGGAGTTCTCACTTTGAGTCACTATGCAGGGAGTCTCCTTACTACCAGCAAGGCAAGATGCAAGAGATTTGAGATGGGTTTGAAGCCCAGCATAAGGATGCAAGTTGTGGGATTTCGACACAGCAACTTCTCAGAGCTTATGTCTCAAGCACTTGAACTGGAGAGAATTGAATCAGAAGCAACCCCAGTGAAAGAAAAATCAGAAAAAGCTGAGAAATCAGAAAAACACAAGGAGGAAAAATCAGTTGAACAGAGTTCTGGTGCTACCTCTGGAAAGAAAAAGAAGTTTAGTGGACCCAGCAGGGGTCGAGGTGGAAGATTTGGTAGAGGCAGATTTTCTGGACAGAGACCCCCTAGGTCTGGACAGCAGTCGAGCAGGGGTTCATATTCTGCTCGCCCCTGTGAGACTTGTGGCAAGGTTCATGGGGGGGAATGTTATTGGGCCACTGGAGCCTGCTTTAACTGCGGAGGCAAGGGTCATTTAGCAAGAGACTGCACTAGTGCTCCATCTTCAAGATATGGTCCAGCTCCTACTACTGCCGAGGGATCTATTCAGAGTCCCACTCCCAGAGGTTCACAGTCATTTGGCAGAGGAAGAGGCAGAGGTAGAGTAGAGCCTTTGCTTGGTGATCGAGCACGATTGGTCAATCAGCACAAGGAAGTGCTTCAGCCAGAGTCTACACAATGAGACAGCGAGAAGAGGCTGAGACTTCCGATGTGGTAGCTGGTACATTCTCTATCTCTGATCAAGAAGTATTTGTATTGTTTGATCCGGGTTCAACCCATTCATATGTTAGTGCTAGCATAGTCAGTTCACTTGCTGTTCTATTTGTGCAAATGGGTTTTGAAGTGCTAGTAACTAGTCCGTTAGGACAAGAGGTCCGGGTCAACAGAATCTATAGAGACTGTCCTTTGGTGATCCAAGGACATGTTTTCCTGTCAGACTTGATTGAAATGCCCTTCAGAGAGTATGATATTATCTTGGGCATGGATTGGTTAGCCAGGCATCACGCCATGATTGACTATAGACTGAAGATAGTCACTTTTGGTCTCCCTCTGTACGGTGATGTGGTAATACACGGGGAGAGGCATTTACTACCATCAAACATCATTTCGATTGCACTAACCAGAAGAATGATCAGAAAGGGGTGTGAAGCATACTTGGCACATGTGATAGACACCCAAGTGGGGAGTCCAGCACTAAGGGACATCCCTACTGTATGTGATTTTCTGGATGTATTTCCTGAAAAATTACCAGGATTACCTCCAGAAAGAGAGGTGCAGTTTGAGATTAATGTTATGCCTGGTGTGGACCCAATCTCCATAACGCCATATAGAATGGCACCTGCAGAATTGAAAGAGTTGAAAGTGCAGTTGCAAGAATTACTTGACAAGGGCTTTATCCGCCCTAGTGTGTCACCTTGGGGAGCGCCAGTATTTTTTGTTAAGAAGGATGGCACTCTTCGGTTATGCATTGACTATCGGCAGTTGAATAAGGTGACAATAAAGAACAGATACCATTGCCCCGTATTGATGACTTGTTTGATCAGTTGAGGGGTGCAGCTGTGTTCTCCAAAATTGACCTGAGATCAGGTTATTATCAGCTGAAAGTACAAGAGCAGAGTATTCCTAAAACTGCCTTTAGAACCCGCTATGGCCATTATGAATTCCTAGTCATGCCATTCGGGTTAACTAATGCTCCGGCTGCTTTTATGGATTTGATGAACACTATCTTCAAACCATACCTCGACCAGTTTGTTGTGGTATTCATAGATGATATATTGGTCTATTCGAGGAATGCAGTAGAGCATGATAGACATCTGCGGATTATACTGCAGACTTTGAGAGAGAAACAGCTATATGCCAAATTGTCGAAGTGTGAATTTTGGCTGAAAGAAATATCTTTCTTGGGGCATGTAGTATCAGAAGAGGGCATCAAGGTAGATCCAAGTAAAATTGAAGCTGTCCTTAATTGGAAGCCACCTAGAAATGTCACAGAGATTCGCAGTTTTCTGGGGTTAGCTGGATACTACCGTCGATTTGTGAAGGGATTCTCCATGTTGGCATCTCCATTGACCAAGCTGCTTAGAAAGGATGTGAAATTTCAGTGGACGAGCAAATGCCAGCAAAGTTTTGATGAATTGAAAAGATGTTTGACTGAGGCTCCAGTCCTGACTTTACCTACACCGGGTAAAGAATATACAATTTATAGCGATGCTTCTCACAATGGATTAGGTTGTGTGTTGATGCAAGATCGAAATGTCATTGCCTATGCATCACGCCAGCTAAAATCGCATGAGAGGAATTATCCGACATATGATTTGGAGCTTGCAGCTATTGTGTTTGCTCTTAAGATCTGGAGACATTATTTGTATGGGGAGAAGTGCTACATTTATACAGATCATAAGAGTTTGAAGTATTTGGGTACCCAGAAAGAGTTGAATTTGAGACAGAGGAGATGTTTAGAGTTGATAAAAGACTATGATTGTCTGATAGACTATCAGCCAGGGAAAGCTAATGTTGTGGCTGATGCCTTAATTCGCAAGACTATGGCAAGTCTACAAGTTACTCCTTTGTCTT
Organism: Hevea brasiliensis; assembly: GCF_030052815.1. Classification (NCBI taxonomy): domain Eukaryota; kingdom Viridiplantae; phylum Streptophyta; class Magnoliopsida; order Malpighiales; family Euphorbiaceae; genus Hevea; species Hevea brasiliensis. The sequence continues at coordinate 90,775,215 of NC_079501.1, forward strand.
TGGTACATGAGTTAAGATCATTGCATGCCAACTTAGAGATTAATGATGATGGGCAGACAACAGTTGCATGGCATGTACAGCCAGTATTGATTGATCAGATTAGAATGGTTGCTCAGAATGATCAGAAGTATCAGAAGTTGATGGAAGAAGTCCGACAGGGCAAGAAACCAGAATTCTCAATCAGAGATGATGGTCTATTGCTACACTAGGGCAGAATGTGTGTTCCTAATGATATTGATTTGAGGCAGATCATTTTGAAGGAAGCACATGAGTCTCCTTTTGCCATGCACCTTGGTGGCATAAAAATGTATAGGGGGATAAAGGAGCATTACTAGTGGATGTGTATGAAAAGAGATGTGGCAGAGTTTGTATCCAAATGCCTAACTTGTCAGCAAGTGAAGGCAGAGCATCAAGTACCCACTGGGTTGTTACATCCACTACCAGTACCAGAATGGAAATGGAAAAGAATAACAATGGATTTTGTAATGGGACTTCCGAGGACACAGAAGAGTCATGATGCAGTATGGGTCATTGTTAACAGACTGACTAAGTCTGCTCATTTTCTGCCAGTACGAATGGACTACAGTTTAGACAGATTGGCCAGGTTGTACATCGATGAGATTGTGAGACTTCATGGAGTGCCATTATCCATTGTATCAGACAGAGATCCTAGGTTCACTTCTAGATTCTGGGGTAGTCTTCAGAGAGCCCTAGGAACTAGATTGAACTTTAGTACTGCATTCCACCCACAGATAAATGACCAGTCTGAGAGGGTAATTCAGATCTTGGAGGACATGCTACGGGCTTGTGTGATTGAGTTTGAGGGCAGTTGGGATACACACTTGCCTTTGATTGAGTTTGCTTACAACAACAGCTACCAATCAAGCATTGGGATGCCTCCATATGAAACTTTGTATGGCAGAAAATGTAGAACCCCGTTGTGTTGGGATGATGTGGGTGAAAGAAAGATGATTGGACCCGAAATTGTTCAGCAAACTGAGGAGAAGATCAGGGTGATCTGAGATCGACTTAAGACTGCATTGGACCGTCAAAAGTCCTACATTGATTTGAAAAGAAGGGATATTGAGTATGCAGTGGGTGAGAAAGTATTCCTCAAGGTTTCTCCTTGGAAGAGGATTATGAGATTCGGCAGGAAGGGGAAACTAAGTCCTCGTTTTATCGGGCCATATGAGGTATTGGAAAGAGTGGGTCCTTTGGCTTATCGTTTGGCACTACCTCCAGAGTTGGAAAAGATACAAAATGTCTTCCATGTGTCTATGTTGAGGAGGTATCGATCAGACCCATCTCATGTACTAGCAGTAGAGGAAATTGAAGTAAATCTAGACCTCACATATGAAGAAGAATCCATAGAGATTCTGGCTTATGAGGTGAAGCAGCTACGAAACAAGCAGATACCGTTGGTAAAAGTGCTATGGAACCATCATTCGGGCCAGGAGGCTACTTGGGAACGAGAAGAGGACATGAGGAGACAGCACCCACAGCTGTTCAGAGATTGACACCAGGTAAAATTTCGAGACGAAATTTATTTAAGGGGGGGGGGGGGGGGAGAATTGTAACACCCCCGTTTGCATAGCCTGGTATATTTCACTGTTCCGGTGACCGGTATCGGTCTGGACAATTAAGGGGATTAGAACCATACTTAAGACAATTAGATAAACCATAAACACAAATAATTAGTAATGTTCAAGTAGTTAAGTATAAATAAGAAAAATAGAACATAAGAAGTTAAACGAGCCAAGAGTCACAGCGATGGGTGACCTTCTCGGGAACGACTGTGAAGTCGTTTTAAACTCAAATTTCAAACCGTAAAAAAGTGACGCTGCGGTCCTTAGGACCCTTATGAACACAGTGGAAAAGAGAAAATCATGAAAAAGAACTGTTAAGCCAGTCAAATAATTAGGTCAGGGAGCCGGAAGAAATATGGAATTAATTGCAAACCGGGATGAACCGGCGAGGGGCAATTTGGTCAATTGACCCCGAGAGCTGACTTCTGACCTAACTGTCAAATAAAAACGGAGAAAAGAAAATTTTGGAATCGAGAATTAAATTAAAGAACTAATAGAAAAATAAAAAAAAAGGAGAGGAAAATGAAAAAGTAAAAAGGTGATGACATCATGCATGATGCCATAAATAAATTAATTAATTTATTTATTAAATTAAATTTTGTGGTCTTCAATAAGCAAAATAGGTAAAAAGAAAGAAAAGAAAAAAAAAATAAAAACCCTTCTTCTCCCTTTGTTGCCGCCCCATTTTCTCCCAAAACCCTCCATGAGAATTCCTCCATTTAAGCTTACACTTAAGCTTTAATTCCTCCACTCAACCTTAACAACTCCCCTAAAAACCTTACTAGAGCTTACTATTGCAACTTAAGAAGAAGATTGAAAGAAGAAAGGAGCACAAAAGATTGAGATTTGAGGATCTAAGCAAAGGTTAGTCTCTTAACTATCAATTAGTTAATTAAGTGCATAATTAGTTGTTGAAAGGAGCTTAGAAACTAATAAAATGAAATGAAAATATGTGGATAGACCAAACTGAAATTTTGGCCTATTGAAGGGGAGTATGATTTTGTATGGTTTGATGGATTTAAATGTGTTAGTAAACTTGCATGAGAATGGTAGTAAGATGGAAATGCATAAATGTGAATAAATGCAACATTTTAGAGTGATTAGGGTTTGGAGGCCTAGGGTTTTGAGGCAAAATTTGGAAAAATGAGTAAATGGCATGTTTGACCTATTGTGAAGTGAAATAATGGTCAATTATGACCAAATGAGTTGTGTGGGAATGGTAGGAAATTAAGCCAAATTCGGAGGGTGTATGGTCATGTTGCTGGCAGCATGACCAAGTCAACTTTAAAGGACTAAAACTGAAATTTTACAAGTCCAATTGATATGATACCAATTGGTGATGAAAATAGACATAAAATGACACAATTTTCATTCAGGAACCATGCCCAAAGGGTGACCAAAACTTAGTGAACAAATTGACCAAAGTTGAATAAGTGCAGGCTGCCACTGCACAAACTGACCAAATGAACAGTATTTGTTCATTTGGTCATAACTCGAGCTAGGAAGGTCAAAATGACCTGAAATTTTACCAGTAATTAGATAAGATATAGATCTAAAACTTTCATAAAGAATACCAACCCAAATTATGCCATTAACCTAATCAAATTATTGAGCAAAGTTGAGTTACTGAACTTGTAAAATTGCAGAATTGCCATTTGAACAGTAAAGTTTCAATGGCTATAACTCTCTCTAGAAAACTCCGATTTAGGTGAATCTTGAACCGATGGAAACCTAAGACATAGTAGAACATTTCGTATGAAGGAAATTAGACCAAATTATGGACTTAACTTGATCAAATTATTGAACGAAGTTGGATCAAAAATCTGCCAGAACCAAAATTTGCAGCATGAACGATTGCGTGAACGAAGAATCGTATTTTGGCTATAACTTGAGCTACAAAACTCCAATTGGGGTGATTCAAAAAGGAGAATAAACTTAAGACAATGGAGAACATTTTCTATGAAGAAAGTTTTGCCAAATTCCAACAATAAAGTGACCAATGGAACAGTGCAACTTAGGACTCCAAAACTAAAATTTACCAAATTTGCCTAAAAGACTTAGGATTTGAGTAAACAACCAAAACCAACAAGTTTAGTGACCAAAATGTGGCATGTGGGTGAAGTTGGAGTTCCCATACCTATTAAGCCTTAGAAAGTCAACTATTTGACTTGAATAGTGTAGTGAATAGTAACCTGAAACACAAAAATTTCGAGAACGTCGAATCTAACACGTTAGAACTAGGTAAATGTGAAGCTAAATTTATTTTGGATTTATGTTAAGTTCTAGTACTGAAACATTGTAAAATTGTGTGTTTCAGTTGAAAAGAATACCGGGAAAAAATCCGAGGAACCGAGTCAAGGCCAAGAGGCGACTCGCTTGAGGTTTGTGCACAACGTATACTTTTTATAATCATCTTCTGCATACTGTTCTGAATAATGTGAAATATTGAATTATGGCATTCTTATGATGTTTGATTTAAATTGTGAAAGTTATTGTGTATATTTGAAATGACAATGTTTAACAAATTGTTAAGATAAGTTTTGAAACTACAGTGTCATGACCATATATTTGAACACCTCACTAGCATGACTAGTGGGGGTAATTAGTTTCGAATTTTGATTCCTTCTCTGGAGAAGTGTTGAGGTGTGCCAGTAGAAGAGGATGTGAATGGATATCCATATATTTGAGCTAGCTAGCCTTGTGATGTGATTTCTCTTTAGCCTCTGGCTATTGAGATTCTATTTGTTTCGAATGGCATGATCTAACTGTGGGTTTTATGAAATGTGTTTTGATACTTCGAAATGAACTTGGTTTGCATTAAAATTTCATAATTCATGTTTTGTGTTTAATGCTTATGTTTAGTCAAATTTTTGAATAAATGTGATTATATTTTGCATTAAGATTATTTTAGTATGTTGTGCACCACTGAGTCCTAGTACTCAGCGATGGCTTCTATTGCTGTCGCAGATACAGAGACTAGAGGAGCAGCAGACTGAGCTGCTGAGGTGTGAAGAGCTATCAGCTTAAAGTCATCGGGTATAATTTATACCCTAATTGTAAATATTTTTTTCATGTATGTATTGTATATAAATGTATGGACGTGCAAATGAGTCTTGAGCAGCTTGTACAAAAAAAATTTGTATGAAGTTTGTAATAAAGTTTAGTTTGTATTTCTTTTGATGTAAATTTTGTAAGAATGTACATAAATTGTGTTGTCTCTAATGAAAAATGAGTACAACTATTTTATTTAATTTAAATGAAATGTATTGCTAGTATGCTGAGGATTATTGAATTTTGAACTTGAGAAATTTATTGAAATGATTGTGAAATTGTGTGTGATTGAGTTTGATTGTGAAATCGAAGTAGTGGTTGAGAAAAACTTTTAGAAGTGCTTTTTACAGGTATTTGAAGAACTGGTTTCTCAAAATACAGAAAGAACTCTGTCAAAATTTTTATAAAATTTGCGGAAAACTAAAATGGACCAAAAATATTAATTAGATTTACTTTTAATCATATGTTTTAAATACCTATTAGAAAATGCTCACCACTTGTCAAAAGTAAGAAAATTGTTTAAAATCCCTTGTGGGGTACTTAATGAGTTATCGGTAGGTGAAGTTCGGTAGTTCATTAGGTATTCTACGGGATCATGTTATGCCTTACAGAGGGGTAAGGTGTGACATAAGACATCGCTGGAATTGTGCTTGAAGGGACGTGGCTGCGTGCACATTAAGGCCTCCTTTCGCCTCCCTCGGGGGGGTTGCTGGTGCAGCTGAGGACCGCTGGAAGCCCGCCGAACCTTTGCTAGTCGTTGCCAGCCACTGGGTCAGCTAGAAACGCAGTGAATGGAGAAGAAGAGGGAGAGAAACGGGAGGGGGGCCTATTTGCAAAATTTTAAAACTCTGTTTTTGTTTTTTTTTTATTTTTTTATTTTTTTATCTTTTAATTACATAACCACTCTTAGAGCTTTTTCATGTTTTTCATTCAAATCCAAAAATTCTTTTACTATATTTTAAATTTAATGAACTTTAGTAAAAAAAATAAAATTAAATGTTCTCTAAAGAAATTAAATTATTTTTATGTTAATTTAATAAATTAACTTTAATTTATTTTATTACAATTAACAATTAAAAATAATTATAATCATAATTACAATAATAACTAACAAAAATTCTTTTACAAAATAATATTCATGAAGTAAAATATTATTATGAAAATAGTAATTTAGTACCTTAAATAAAATAGTAATAAATTAAAATAAAATATTTTAAAATATTTTCTATATATATATATTAAAAAAAATCAGGTTATTACATTCTTCCCCCCTTAAGAAAATTCGTCATCGAATTTTTTAAATAAATAAATAACGCTAAGGAAAAGAAGGTGATTATTCTTGGCTTCTTTGACTCTGCTGTAGTGTCCTAGCTATCATCGTCATTCCATTGCAGAACTCTTATCTTCAACTATTTATTAATCACTTTTCTGACATTTCAAGTAATCACTATACTTCCATCGTGCTTGACTTGATATTTCATAATTTTAGTCAACTTTGGTGTTTACCCCTCTTTCATCGCACCCCAACATGTCTCTTAGTGACTTCAATCCCCATTCCTCTATTTCAACAACCTCTGCTCTCCAACAACTTAACTTATATTCCTTATCCTATGGTATCCTATAAGATGCTTTCTTGTAACACCTAACATAGGCATCTTGTTCGGAATCTTTACTTGTCCTACGACCTCAATGGTTAACACCTATGCATCTTCTCACTTCCATAATACTTCGAATTCCCAATCTTTGTGTCATTACTAAGGTCCTTAGACCAACTCCTGTCCATCTTTTGTAACTAGTTATGTAGAGCTCCATTCCAGTGTCGAACATTCATATTCTATCTATCAATACTAGAAAGTGGACTGGGTCTCTTCTCTGACCTGTTAAAAAGTCTGTGTATCCCTAAGCTACCTAGTCAATACATCTTATCCTATCCTACTTCTTTTTTAAAAAGGAAGTTCCTTGACTTTTGCTTAAAATTTCTTACTATTTGACATGCTTCCTGACACATTGATACTTAAGTTGAGGCTCCACTACTCCTTGAATCTATTACCTCACTATAACTTGTTTTAAATATCCCTTAGTGTGTCCCTAGCAGACCTATTCCTTCTTATTCTCATCATTGCAACCAACTCTACCAAGCTTTTCTGCTGTCCTTTGGATCTCATCCGCTTCCTTTTTTATATTTCGTCTATTGTTGATATCTTTCCAGCCTACTGTACTCATTGCTTAACCTTTGTTGTAACACCCTCCCGGTAACAACTCCGTACATTCTACTGTTTCGGTGACCGGTGTCGGTCCGGACAGCTAGAACGTCCGGAAAAATCATTAAACTTAAGTGAGGGACCATAATTAACTCAAATATTAATAAGAAACACTTAGTAAAAATTTTAAAAATAAAATACAACCAAGTCAAATGAGCCGGTGCCCAAGCGATGGGTAACCGGAGGGAAGTTGCGGTTCTCGCAACGAGGAGTCCTAGACCCGGGGGAAAAATTATAAAATAATTTTTGGGACTCCAAAAAAGGGTTATTGAGGTTCCCATGGCATTATAATGCCAAGAAAATACCTAGGAAAATTTTTCAATCGGTACAGACAATTTTGACCCGTTAAGCCAAACGGAGGGCATTTTGGTCATTTCGCCTTCAGAGGTGATTTTTGGCCGACTTGTCCAGTTGAGTAAATAATTAATATGACATAAAATATGAATAAACATTACTAGAAATTAAATTGAAATTGAGTAGTGATGAAAAGAAAAGAAAAATCAAAGAAAAGCTCATTTATGACATCTTGATGATGTCATTTAAAATTGCCAACCAATCACCATTAAGTAACCATTTGACTAACTAATAAAAGAGCTAAATAAAGACCAAGGAAGACCAAAAACCAGCTGCCTTCTCTTCAGCCAAAAACGTGAGTTTCTCTTCTTCCTCCCTCCATTGATGTTCAATCAAGCAAGCTTAATTTCCTACCTTGTTACACCACTAAACCCTAACCCCTTTCATTAAACCTTGACCATATCACTTGGGGAAGCTTTTGGCAGCCAAGAAGAAGAAGGAAAGTGAAGTTTTAGCTTGAAGAAATCTGCCCTACAAGAGGTTAAAGTGAGGTTAGTGCTATCCTTTCACTCTCACTACTTTAATCCTTGTTAGAGCATCATTTTAAGTTAAGAAATTGTAAGAACTTGAAGTAAATTATATGTGTTAGGGCATCTTCAATTTTCGGCAGCCCTAAGGAAGGATGAGTTTGATTGTTTTAATGAATATAGAGTGGATAGAAATGATGTTTAAGGTATGAATATGCATGGATGTTGAACTAGTGTGCTAATTGAGGTTCATGGGTAAATTGAGTTGGACATTAGGGTTTTGAGAAGTGAAACTTTGACTTGGCCTATGGAACTGTTAAAGAACACTCTAATGGTCAATTAGTGACCATTTGAGGTATGTTGACCATAAATTGGACTGAAAAATGGCTTGGCAAAGAGAATGACTATGCTGCCTAAAGACAGCAGCAATGGATTGAAATTTCAGTCCAATTACACAGCCATAACTTTGGCTGTGTTGGTCCAATTGGTGTTTGGCCAATTGGACATGAAACTAGGCTTATAATGGCACATTTTTGCTGAAGAAACCATGCCCAAAAGACCAAAGCAAGAGGACCAAAACTTGGCCCCAATCCGGATACCCTGAAACTGATTTTGCAGAATGACCAAATGAACAGTAACTGTTCATTTGGCCATAACTCACTGTAGATTTGGTCAATTGACCTGAAATTTTTACAACAACAAGTTAAGATATAGACAAACAACTTTCATGAAGGAACCTACCCCAAATTATGGCCAGAACCCATCCAACCAAGTGACTCTAGTTACTGTTCATGTTACTGTAGATATGGTCATTTCTGCAGATTGGCAATCCGGCCAGCTGTGGTTTTTGGACCATATCTAGAGCTACAAAACTCCAAATGGAGTGATTCAAAAAAAGAAATTCAACTAGACAAAATAAGGAACAACTTTCATGTTTGTCATTTCTTCAAATTCTCACTGCAACAGTGCTTAATGGAACAGTAAACATATGCTTCAAAAACTGAAATTTTCAGCCCTCTTGGTTTTAAGTTAGAAATGGTAATGGTGACCAATTCTAACAAGTTTTAAATGTAAAATGTGGTATGTTGGGAGTGCCAAAGTCAATGTACATATTTTCTATCCAAAAGTCAACATTTTTGTTGACCAAAGAGATGAATAGTGACACCAAAACTTGAATTGCACAAATTGAAGAATTTAAAAGTTTCAAATGCCCTAGTATACCTATCATGATTGGTTTGGATAGTTTGGCATGCCAATAGGGTTCAGTTAGCAGTACTGCACATGGCAATATCCCATTCTGTGATTTCATGGCTTTTAGCCATTCTGACCTTGCATTGAGATTTGGCCTTGTGCCTGAGATTATTTACAGCTTGGTAGCTGTTCTGTTGCACACCGGGAGATGCATATGTGACCGATGGTGTGACGGCCCGAGGTACTAGATACCCAGTGCCAGTTTACCCGTTATCCAGTCCAGTCGTCTAGTGTAGGTTACTTGGGGCATCCAAATGAATAAAAGTGGACAAAGTAAATGATATACAAATACCAAACAAATAAAACATATACATTCACTACACATTTAATTTCTTGCTATTTTCCTTTATTATATTATTGCACCAATAAGCATTATTGCTTAGCGCGTTGCTTTTGCCACGCGTAGGTACTGGAGATACAGATCGTGAGCCCAGTAGACCACAGACTGGGTGAGTCCATCCTGCAGTTCTGCACAGTGTCCGTGTCACCTCAACTTCTGCAGTGCATTGGTAGGACACTAGGTGTCATTTTGATATTTTGTAGCTAATTTTACTTTCTCATATGTATTTGAACTTATGTAATGTATTCTGACGTTCATGTAAATAATGGAAGTTATGACTATGAATGCAAAATTTGAGCAATTATTTATTGTTTGTATATGAGTATTATGAGAAATGGATGTTTGAGAAATGAAAAGGCTATTGAGAACTTAAATTGAGAAATATTGTTGAGATTTTGGATATTGGAGTTTGAGATGATTGAACATAAATATTGGAAGTGTTTTTAACAGGTTCCGAAGAATTGTTTTCTCCATTTTTAGCCGGTACTCCGCCGGATTTTCTTTAAAATTTTCGGAACCTCAAATAAATAATAATTTTGATAAATGGCTTAAATAAAGTATATTTCACAAATTATATTCAAAAGCATGGTATAAAATAATTAAGGTATATTAGAGTGTGCCGGTACACCGTGTGGCATTACTTACTCGGGTATATTGTACACGGGTAAGGGGTGTCACATTTAGTGGTATCAGAGCACGGTTTAGGCATTTATGGGCCTAGATTGAGTCCATACCATGCATTGCATTTGTAAGAGTCGAGGTGACACTAACGCAGATCTGTTTATCTTTTTTATTTTGAATAGGATATGGACCCTTCATCTCAGAGAGCCGTTGAGGAGGAAGTGGAGAGTCATGCTCCACCTGCAGCAGCTGAGACTGGGGGCATGAGACAATCTGCTCCGCCAGCTCAAGCAGAGCCTGCTCAGCCTCCACAGGCCATGTTTCAGCAAATGGCTGACTTCTTTAGACAAATGGCTAGGGTAATGCCAGCACCACCACCACCACCACTATCAGCTCTACAGCAGAAATCACACCTGGAATGGCTAAGGAAGTTTGGAGCTGTGGACTTCTATGGCAAGAGAGAAGATGACTCATTGCGGTAGAATTGGTTGAATGCAGGCAGAGTCCTAAAACAACTCCACTACACTCCAGAGCAAAACCTGGAAGCTGCCATCTCTTTACTGCAAGATGATGCATATGAGTGGTGGGACACCGTGTCCAGTGAAGTACAGCCAGAAGCTGTAACTTGGGACTTCTTTCTCTTCGAGTTCAAGAAGAAATATGTGGGTACTGTATACCTGGAAGAAAGAAGAAGAGAGTTCATTAATCTGAGGCAGAGACAGCTATCAGTGGCCGAGTATGAGAAGGAATTTGTCTGATTAAGCCGCTACGGAAGGGAGATAGTCCCTAATGAAGCTGAAAGGTGTAAGAGATTTGAAGAGGGACTAAATGATAACATCAAAATCCAGCTCACTGCCTTGGGAATCACATAATTTACCAAGTTAGTGGAAGCTGCAATAAAGGTGGAAAAAGTGAGAATCAGTGAGCAGACCAGAAGGGATAGACAGCAGAAGAGGGGCCCGAGTCAGTCTAGTTCAGCTCCTGCATTTGGGAAGAAGTTCAAGGGTCCTCCTGCACAGAGTTCAGCTCAGCCATAGGGTCAGGGTCAGTCTCAGGGGCCCAGACCACAGTTCACCCCTAGGAGAGGTTAGTCCACACCATCAGTGGGCAGCTCTCCAGGGATGGGGTTCAGGGGACCAGCCCCAGCATCTTCTGCGTGTCCACACTAATTATTAACTTAATTGGTATTAAGCAATCCTCATCAAATTAATAACTGCTTTAAGAATAGGAAGTAGTTAAGCTGAACAACAATTTATGAAGCATAAATCATTTAATTCACCCTATTGTTTTCTTAAGTTATTATCGAAAACTGGATTCATAATCAATAAAACCTAATTGCTACCATATTCAATCTTATACAACAATTACGGATTATGAAGATGAACTAGCAATTGACCACATCAAACAATTAACTAATAGGTCTTTTTAGCATATCATTCAATAGATCAAAGATAATGAAATCAGAAAACAATAGATATTAAAAAAGATATAAATTAAATTAAGAACCTGGTCTCATAAATCATGCAAAAGAACTTGAATCCCTTGAACTGAATAAAAAACTTAGCCACTTATGTCCATGGCTTACAGAAAAATAAAGAAAAATAAAGAAGAAATCTAAAAAGAGAATGGAGAACGAAGGTCTTCTATGGAGAACAAAGGTTTGAATTGGATGTGTTTTAGCTGTTGCCCAAAGACATATTTATAATCAAAAACCTAATCCCAAAGATAGGAACCAAACTAGGAAAAATTTTGAAATTCAAAAAGCAGATTTTCAGCCTGTATTCACGTCTCTGAAATCAAGGCCTATTTTCAGCGACTTCCTTTTCGAATCTGTCTCTGCCCTCTTCAGGAAAGTTGTAGCCCTATTTCTTAGATTATTTTGAGACAGGTTCAGACAAAGTTTCTAGCCCATAATGATGATTTCATTGCTGTTTTTGACAATTAAAATGGCCTCATCTCACTTTCAGCCCTTCATAGAAGTTGTAGAGGTAGCTCTTAAGATTCAATTGGGCTTGGGCTTGCTTCATTTGGACGTCTAGAACTCCAGATACAAAATAAATACTGAAACTAGTCGTGACACATCAATTTTGGACTTTTGCAATAGATCCATAGCTTATTTTGTCAACCTTGGAGACTGATTTGGGCTTTAGTCCCTCTTTATCATTTGTAGTGCTCTATCTTAGCTTTTCAATGGATTAACAACACTCAATTTGGAGACTCACAACTTTAGAAACAACTAAAAAATACAGCAAATGTCAAATGCTGAAAATTTTTCCATTTAACACAATTATTCCAACAACTATCTAAAAATATGGCTAAATGATAAATATACTTTAATCAACTGAATTATGCATAAAAACACACTAGAAACACTAAATGTGATGGGAGTAAAATTAATAAATTATGCACTTATCATTACCTCTAAAACCAATTATCCAAATTGTCATTTCCATATTTCCTTTCATCTACTGATATTCTATGACTTATTTTCATTGACTTGTAGTCATTGTCCTTTCCGCTACTTAATTGCAACTACCCTCTAATACTTTAAGGAGGAAATCTATAGGGATTCTATTTTCTTATATCCACTCAATTAGTCAAAACTTGTGGTACTGGGTACCATAATCTATCATTTAATTCACTAGCTTTTCATCCATCATGATCCAATCGCTTATGGTTCCTATAATGAAACTTATACCCTCTTCAGGATACTTGAGCCAACTACTCTCTACCACACTCTACAGTCCCATCTAGGATATTATTCTTTACGTTACCATCACTAGTAGCATTCTTCTATTTTTCCTGAAAGCATTAGATCATACACTACATCATAACTGACTGCAACAGGGGTACTATATCTGCCATCTTGCTAAAACCATGTCAGATCATTTACACTTTTATCATGCCATAGCTCTTTAAATTATCATTTCACAAGCTATGAACCTTATTCCTAGCCTTCGATTTTCTCTAGGTAGTAAAGTTATACTTTGCATCTTGCTAACACATGAGGGATATAATATTCTTACAAATCTTTAGGCAAAACATCTCTTGTAATGCCAAACTGCCTTAGACCCCATATAGGAGACTAGATGATCCCACTAAGTATTTGTCATCATTACACTGTAACCATACTAAAATCTTTAGTCTCGTGCTAGTTATGTTATAACTCTTTGCTCAATTTAAGATAATCGAGTTACTGACTCTAGTTATTACTCAACTGTGACCTTGATATTCTATCTCTTGGGTCTTAAACCCTAACTAGGAGCTTTCCTAACCGCTTTGCAGAAATAGGGCTTTGTCTTGATATATCTGTACCAAAACAGAGACTGTCTGCAAACACCCTCATCATGGAGCACCACGGGGATGCACATAGCTCGACACAATAATCCCATGTTAGTACTGTAATCTGCAGCTTACAGTACAAACGTCGAGAATATTATATAGTTACTACGGTACAGCCCAACAAACCAGGTTTCCCACTCTTTTATCTATCCTAAATCCACTAATACCATAAACTTACTTTGACTGGCTATTCACTGATTACTGCCAGCAATGATATCGTCACTCCCATCTAGGGTAGCTACACTGCCAAAAATCACCTTTAGGTCCTCGTGTCTTGCACTAGATAGGCACACCACTTGGACCCATACTGACAGAAACGTAGTATCTCTTGGAGTATGTATTTCCATGGCAGACCTCAACACGTCTGCTAAATCTATTTCACGTCATCATGTACTTCACAAAATCGAGGTACTAAACTGAAGTACTCTTATACTACCCAAGGAATAACACAGAATCTATAAGCAAGGAATTATAGAAGAAGACGAAACAGAATCCTATACTTCGCATGTGACTCCTAATCAGACTCTTCTTAAAGCTTTAGACACGTATTTCCCATGAATCTAGAGCCTAAGCTCTGACACCATTATTGTCACGACCCGAACCCATGGGCCGGACCGGCACTAGAACCTAGGCTAGCATAAAGCCCCCAAGGCCCGTATTAAGCCTTACTAATCCTACATCCATAATCAAGGCCCAAAACTGAAGCCCATCATACAAATAAAATAAAATAAAACATTATAATATATTTTTATTCGGGTCAACCCAACCCAATAACTATTAAAATCTAAAGCTAGGGGAGCCTAGCTTAAACCTGAATCAATCAATTATAAACTATATAAATATCATAAAAATTTTCATTTATTGATATCAAAACTTAAATTAACATAGTTTCCAATGAGGCCCATACTACTACTAACACATGCAGAGTTCTAGATTTCAAGTTTAGAAAATAAACAAACAAATAAATAACTGTTAATAAACCTATGGGAAGAGAGCAGGTTACTCTATAAAAAGAACTCCTGTATCTTGGAAAAAAAATAGGGTGAACAGGAGTGAGCATTTGACTCAGAGAGTAAATATTTATTTTACATACAATTTCTATAACTATCTAATTCTAATGCATCCTTGGAGATGAAACACATCATCTTCATACAAGTCATATAAATCACATAAAATCACATCAAAGATAATCTGGAGCACTCATGCACCCGTGTCAAACCCATACTCACACATACATATATGGGGAGCTGATCCCCATATCCAACTCTCTTAATCCAAGGCTTGTCAGCAAGACCAACTCAAGCTGGACTTTCGTTTAATAATCCATATGCGGGAGTCAGTGAGATCAACTCAAAGCCATACTCACCCCGACTTCCTCAAAAAGGACCAGGCCCCAAGCGAAACTAGCTCAAGCCGATTTGCCCATCCTACCCCTATCCATCACACCACACTACACGCATGTCGACACACGCACACAGCTCTAGATATCAAAACACAGCAACTAAAATAGTATTCATCAAATACAAATGCATTACGAGGCATGCCTAATAATTATATATATATATATATATATATATATATATATATATAAGCGATACGTGAGCATGCCAAAAGTATAATAATATTGAAATTGTACATAAAATAAATATCTACTTACAACACTTTAAAGGTTACTGCGGTGGTTGGGCAGAGGAAGAAGTATATAAGCGATACATGAGCATGCCAAAAGTATAATAATATTGAAATTGTACATAAAATAAATATCTACTTACAACACTTTAAAGGTTACTGCGGTGGTTGGGCAGAGGAAGAAGGCTATCTCAGCTCACCTAAACAATATACTAAAATTTATAAATAAATAACTTGAAACAAAGCTGTAGAGAATCAAAAGACAGTCCTAACGTTTTGTTGAAAATCCGGTAAAGTTCCTCTTATACTTAGGAACTACCCATCCTGCAAAAAAGTTCAAATAACACTTCTAATTATCAATTTCCCACAATCACAATACATCAATAACATATGGCCCCTCCTGGGCCCCCCAAATCAATTAAAACTCACAATCTGAGAAAATTACAATTTAGTCTTTAGAACCAACTTTTTAGCAAAAATTGCCTAAACAACCTTTAAAAATTCTAAAATTTTACTCCGCGGTCTTTAGCAACTTTACTAAGCTAATGCAAAAGGAATTATAATTTTCTAACCTACTGCGTATATTTTATAGATTTTATTCTAAACCCAGTATGAGGCAAAAATTGAACAACTTAGAGTTTGGCTTTACGTATGAGAAATCTGACACTTGGAACTCGTCCAGAACGTCTAAAAACGCTAGGATTAACTATAATATCGATCACGTTTCGAGATAGGCCGCTGGATAGCCGGATCTGACAAAAAATGTGATCCCAGCACAGGTGAGCTATCTTTGATCCGATCGCACCTAAATTATACCAAAAAATTGTTAATAATTATCATGAAATTATTTTTTATTTTTTGGAATAAGAAAAGCTCAAAATTCTCATCAAGCTATTTGGACCGTCTGATGATCGCTTTTTCAAACGGTGTCCGATCGGAGCGGGGCTGGTCCCATTTCAAAGATTTTATCGTCCTGAGTCCATCAGTAGTCTCGAATTTTCGATCCAATGGTCAGATTGCTGGAAAATTAATTGGAAAGTGGCTGCCATCATTTTCTCTCTCCTCTTTCTCTCTTTGAAAACCACTGGAAACCACCATGGAACGGGACACCACCGGTCGGAATGGGAAGCCCGTGGTTCCAGAAGTTGAGTGCCACCCTCCACTGGCCTGAACACCATTAGAAACTGCCAGAATTGCGCCTGAAAGGGCTCGGTAGCACCCGCATTAAGGACTCCTTTCGTCACCCAGGGGGGTTGCTTATGCAGCTGAGGACCGCTGGAAGCCGCCGAGACCCTTGCTGGCCGTCGCCTACCACTGGGTCATCTAGAAATGCAGTGAACAGAGAGGGAGCGAGAGACAGATAGGAGGATGAGAGAGAGAGACGAGATGGGGCGCCTATTTGCAAAATTTTAAAAATAATTACATAACTAGTCCTTGGGCTTTTTCATGTTTTTCAATCAAGTCCAAAAATTCTTTAACTATATTTTAATTTTAATGAACTTTAGTAACAATAATAAAATTAAATATTCTCTAAAGAAATTAAATTATTTTTATGTTAATTTAATAAATTAACTTTAATTTATTTTATTACAGCTAATAATTTAAAATAATTATAATAATAATACATGTCAAAATAACATTCATGAAGTAAAATATTATTATGAAAATACTAATTTAGTACCTTAAATAAAATAGCAATAAATTAAAATAAAAAATTTTAAAATATTATATATATATATATATTGAAAAAAAATTAGGTCGTTACACATAGCATCACCACTGATTAAATTGTTGCATAAGAATGTTAAATTTGAGTGGGATGATAAATATTAAGCAAGTTTTGAAAGGTTGAAAGCGATGCCTACAGAGGCACCTATCCTTACCCAACCATTGTCGGGGAGAGACTTTGTGATATATAGTGATGCCTCACAGAATGGATTAGGGTGTGTATTGATACAGGAAGGGAAAGTAGTTACTTATGATTCAAGGCAACTTAAGCTATATGAGAAGAACTACCCCACACATGATTTGAAACTAGCGGCGATCGTATTTACATTGAAGATATGGAGGCATTACTTATATGGTGAGAAGCGTTATATTTATACATATCACAACATTCTCAAATATTTGCCAACTCAAAAGGAGCTCAATCTGAGATAGAGGGGGTGGATAAAGTTTCTAAAGGACTTTGATTGTATTATTGATTACCACCCTGGGAAGGCAAATATGGTGGTAAATGCTTTAAGCAGGAAGTCTATAACAGCCTTAAGTTATTTAAATCCTCGTTTGACTTTAGCATGAGATGGAGTTATTATAGCTGAGTTGCAAGTGAAGCCTGGTTTGCTACAGGAAGTGTAAGAGGCCCAGAAACAAGATGAGAAGCTAGCAACCATCATAAGACAAATTCAAGAGGGGAAGGAGAATGAATATGAGATCAAGAGAGATAATTATTTGTATTATAAAGGAAGGATATGTGTACCTGATGATGAGGAAATCAAGAAGAGCATTCTCAATGAAGCACAAAGTAGTTCTCTTGCTATGCATCCAGGGAGCACAAAGATGTATCAAGATTTGAAAACTTATTATTGGTGGCCTGGTATGAAGAAGGATATTGCAGATTATGTGACTAAATACCTGATATGTTAGTAAGTTAAGATAGAGCATTAAGTTCTATCAGGATTGCTGCAACTAACATCGATACCAGAGTGGAAATGGGATCGCATTACTATGGATTTTGTTATGGGTCTCCCTCTTACACAGAAAAAACATGATGCTGTATGGGTAATAGTTGATAGATTGACTAAGTTCGCTCATTTTCTACCTGTTAAGAGTGACTACTCATTAGACAGATTAGCTGAGTTATACATTAATGAGATAGTTTGGTTATGTGAAGTGCTTGCATTGATCATTTCTGACAGAGATCTAAGGTTTCCATTGCGATTCTGGAAAAAGTTGCAAGAAGCTTTAGGCACTCAATTGCATTTTGGCACAGCATTCCATCTTCAAACAGATGGTCAGTCAAAAAGAGTGATCCAAATACTTGAAGATATGCTTAGAAGTTGCATCATTGATTTTGAAGGAAGCTGGGATCGATATCTTCTATTGATAAAATTTCCCTACAATAATAGTTATTAATCAAGCATAAAAATGGCACCATATGAGGCCTTATATGAAAAAAAATGTAGAACACCTCTATGTTGGACTGAACTTGGTGGGGATAAACTAATAGGCCTGGACTTATTGAGAGAAACTGAAGAGAAAGTAAAGCTCATCAAGGATAGTTTAAAAGCCGCCTCAGATAGACAGAAGCCCTATGCAGATTTGAAAAGAAAAGATATTGAATACGAGGTCGGCGATAAAGTCTTCTTGAAGGTGTCACCATGGAAGAAAGTCCTCAGATTTGGGAAAAAGGGTAAGTTGAGCCCTATAGGCCATCATTACCACCAGAGCTGAACAAGTTTCACAATGTATTTTGTGACTCGATACTAGGGAGATACAGATTAGATCTCTCATATGTTTTATCAGCAGAGACAAATGACATACAACATAATTTAACATATGAGGAGGAACCAGTAAAGATCTTAGCGCGAGAAATCAAGGAACTGAAGAATAAGAAAATTTCACTAGTGAAAGTGCTCTGGAAGAACCATAAAGAGGAGGAAGCAACATGGGAAAGTGAAGAAATCATGAGACAACAATACCCACAGCTATTTGAACTAGGTCAATTTCAAGGACAAAATTTATTTTAAGAGGGGAAGAACTGTAACGCCCTACTTTAGGTAGTACCGTACATTCTACTGTTCCAGTAACTAACATCTATTCGGTATTAGTAGTATGCCCTAGAGCATATCATTTTGTATGTATCTTGTACATATCTTATTAATAAAAAGCAATTTCACTTTTCCGTTTACATAATATATTTATATGTAATAGAAAATGTCCATTGATATTTTGTTAGAAATTCTATTCTTAAGTTGTTAAGAATATGAGTGACAGTATTTCTAGTACAAAGTATCATAAATTAGTTCACAATCGATGATACTTCACAAAGGACATGACTTATCCAGAAAGATTGTAATCATGTTTGTTCCCAAGGTATTTATATGAGATATAAATAAGATGGAGTGGTGAGTCTCATGCCACATAACAAATATGATAGGCACTTATACATGATAAGTAGGCCGAACCAGTGATGTTTATGACAAGCACATTAAGTTTACTCTTGTCAATGCATTGTCATATATCATATCAGTGCATATAATCTTTAGACCTGAGATAACACAGTTATCTTGTATATAGGTGGTTTGAGTTTGATACTGCTTTCATACTTGTACTGTGTATGGGTATAAGGGCATCTGTTGGCTCATACTAGTTATATATGGAGATAGGTGTTGATGAAGATGGAATTCGTTACTCTAAGTAAATAGGGATAAAATCCAATGTTCATTTAATTGTTCTTGATGTTTTAAGTTCCTGGCCAGGATAGACAGATTTAGTCAGAAAAGAGTTTCTGACAAGAAAATCTAATTAATCAAGAACTAGAATTAAAAGAGAACATAATGTTCATAGCAAATGGGGTTTGACATTAACCATGACTCCAGCTCGAATTGAGATTTTGTAACGGAGAGATTTTAGTGCATGGTAACATATGATTAAAGGTTCATTTAAGGTATTCCTTATTACTGCTTGGGTGGCCATGACATACTATGCTAGGTGTCAACCATGGACTATAAGACGCCTGAAATGATTTAGAGAAATCATTTACAGTAAGAAAGAGTTCTAATGATATTAAGAGTTAATATCATTTCTTATTGCCAATAAGTAATGAGCCTAGTAAGTTACACATCTACACAAGCTGATCACTATTTAAAATGTGATTTAATTGATTAATTAAAGAGTTTAATTAATTAATTAAAGAGGTTTGGTTTGCAATAAGATTGCAAAGTCCTAGCATGACTTGAAACCAAATCTAGATTATTGGATATATAGTATAAATTAAATCTATATTTAATTTGATTAAATATGAATTTAATTATGAGAAATTAATTAATTAATTAATTTATATTTGATATAAATTTATTTAAAGAAAAGAAACTATAATTTTGGATTGAGAACTCAAATTAAAGAGTAAGAGCAAATTGGTCATTTCACATGGTGACATTTGGCACCATGAGATGGTGACACATGACACCAAATGAGCTTGCCATTTGTCTTCCAATCATGCAAGATGATAAAAGTCAAGATTCAATCTGCCTTTGACACTTGGCTTATTGAGATTAAGTCAACAAAAGTAAGATTAAATCTAGTAGTGACATGTGACAAGAGGGTTAATGAGATTTTAACCTAAGTATAAAAGGAAAAGAAAAAAGAAACAAAACATTCTTCTTCCTCTATTCAAAGTGGATGGCACCCTTGGAGAGTCCATCTCCTCTCTTCTTTTCTCACTTGATTCAAAGAAAAATCCATTGGTTTCTTTGAATTAAAATTGCTAGAAAAGGTTTCTAGTGTCCTAAATACCCATTAACCTTCACTAAAGCACTAAACCCCATCTTCAAGTGGTTGGCAAAGCTTGAGAGGCAATATTTGGGGCTGCCATAGTTGCTTCTTCATATGCTTGTGGTGGACAAGCTAGAGGGACAACATTTGGGGTCCTAAGAGCATCCTAAGATTGTATTAATTGTGTATCAATAGGTTGTATCTAAAAATCCCTCTTTTAGTGTCACGACCCAAAATTTTGTGCCGTGACCGGCACATAATTTAAGTATTCTTAAATCATGCAAGCCTTATCAGAGTATCATGAATAAATATATTGTCACTTACTAATCCCAAAAATAGACAACATCCAAACAAACAAATACTGAATAAACATCATAAATATCACATAAGTAAACTACGGAGTCTCTATAGATTTCAAATAAAAACTTAAAGTTTTCAATAAACCAAACTAATTATTAGCACGAGGAAACATGAATTCGGGCATACCATGAGAACAAATCAAAGATTGTCCGTCTCTAGAAAATGGACTGAATATTTGGATTAGCTGCAGAATTCTACTGATCTGAAACAGATAATAGACAGAGAAAAAGTGGTTTGAGCTAATGCTCATTGAATGATAATTATAGCACACAACAGAATAGGAATAGGCAGACGCATGATTAATTTTACAATAAATTTTTTATTCAATAAAATCATGCTCGTGCTATCAAAATACTTAATAAAAGAATTTCATAAAATATATATACAAAAGAAATTCATTCAATAAAAATTTTATGGTACAGTGCACCAGGGTGATGATACCCCACATCATCAAAGGCCAGATGGTAAGCGCGCTACCAGATATTAAGCGCGCTACTAGATATTAGATACCTTCCTCCTCCTTCACAGATATCAATGCATATGATACTAATGCAAACCATAAACTGCAATGATGCATGACTAGACAATGCAACCTAATACCGTGATAGTCCACACGGTGGGGCCAGATAATAGAAACAGATACTGGGCACAGGTACCAATTCAAAACAAAAAATCAATTTGTACAAATCAATCAAAATCAATAAAAAATTTCATATAGCAAATAATAACTGATAGTGCAATTCCAATAGTTTATTTCAATAATTTCAGAGAGTCAATAAGATCAAATCAATTTCAAATAAATTCAGTGTAACACATCAGTAAATTTTATAGTCAAATATCAATTAATATAAAGACACTAAAGGCTTGTTTCTGGAATCTTAATAGCTCTAATATAGAGATAATTGACAAAATCAATTATTTAATCAAAATCGGAATAAAATTCAACAATAAAATAAAACTCTAGAATATCACATGTAAAATAATTGTTAAAATACTGATTTAAAATTTCATTTAATAACAAATTTAATACTAAGAAATTTTAAAAGGGACTAAAACGGTGTCATATACTATAATTACCACTCACCTATCATATATATATATATATATATATATATAATCGAATATATGAGCATGTTTTGAATATATAATAATAATATTAAAATTATAAATAAAATCAATATCTATTTACAAATGAACCGGGGGTCACTGAGGCAGTTGGGCAAAGGAGGAGGGTTGACTCAAATCACTTAAACAATTATATTTATGAAAATATCAATATTAAAACAAAGCAACAAAGTTAAATAGTCAAAAGCATCCTAAATTTATGCCGAAAATCCGGTAGAGTTTTCTCTACACCTAGGACCTATCCAACTTGTAAAGCAACTCAAACAATACTTCCAAATCCAATGGCCTCAGGCCCACATCACAATAATATCATACTGCCTCCTGGGCCCACCAAACTAGTTAAAACTTATATAACTACACAAATCAGCTATTAGGCTTAAAATTAGCATTTTCCAAAAACTATCCAAATTAACCCTAAAAATTCTAGAATTATGCTCCGCAATCCTTAGCAATGCTATTATACTATTGCAAATGGAATTATAATTTTCTGACTATTTATGAATATTTTATGAATTTTTATTATACACCTAGCATTAGGCAAAAAGGGCATTTTGGAGTTCAGATTTACCTATGTCAATTCGGACACTTGAAACACGTCTAGGGCATCTAAAAATGGTGGGAAACACTGTAATATTGACCCACTTCTGAAGTGGTTCTGGTAGCCCGCTTGTCTGGCTCGAAAATGCAGTTCCTGTAGTCGGTGAAATTTCCTCAAAATGAGAATATCTACGCAAAGCCTATAATACCAGGAGTTAGAATATAATTTTTAATTAATTAAATATTCTCATTTAAGACTCAAAAAATCACTGACAAGCTCGTGAGACCCATTAAACTTTTGGTGTCAGAAAAATTCTAAATTGGTGTCGATGCAAAGCTCTCGACAAGTGGAGCGTGCTGGTGGTCTTGGAATATCAATAGGTTCACAGTTTAGAAGAAATCTAGCCCAAAACTCAAAATGGGCAAAAAAATTTTAGGCTTGATTCACACAAACCGCCCAATGAAAATTGATAAAATTGGTGTTTATGGAAAGCTCTCGAGGAGTAGAATATGAAGGGAATTAGATTCGGTCCAATTGGTGGTCGGATTGGCCAAAATTGGCTAAGGAAGATGAAACAACGCGTGAAGGAATGAGGGACTTTTGGGCATTTTTCTGGCCAGCTGGAGGGGCGATGACAGTAGGGGAGGTCAGTAGGAGGTGCGTCGGCGAGTGGAGGAAGAGGGGGTGGGTTAGCCGGTAGTGGGGGAGGAAGGAGAGAGAGAAAAAGAGGAGAGAAGGAGGAAATGTGGTGCATGCGAGGGGGAGAAAGGAGAAAGAAAAAGGGGCCGGTCCAATTTGATCAGTCAGATTAAGTCCGATTCGGTTTGGCTAGTTTGATTCAGAATACTCAAAATTTAATTTTTGCTATATTTTGAGACAAAAAACGAGACTTAAAAATTCTAAAAAAATTACAGAGAACTCAAAAGAATTTATGGAGTCCAAATATATTTTTATACTTGCCACATGGCCTTTAAATTAATTTTTAAAAATCATCAAAATTAATTGTCTCAAAAAATAAAAACTTGATTTTGAAAACCCAACAAATTTAAATTAAATACCATAATATTTACTACATTAAAATATTATAATTTATACATAAAATAATTATTTAAAAATTTGGGATATTACATTCTTTCTTCCTTACAGAAAATTCATTCTTGAATTTTACACAAGGCAGAACAATAGCACAAAATTACATATTAAACAAATATGGGTACTTGCTGCGCATATCCTGTTCTGACTCTCAAGTGCATTCCTCCACAGATTGACTCTTCCGCATAACTTTAACCATAGAAATCTGTTTTAATTGAAGCTATCTCTTCTGATAGTCCACTATTGCTATTGGTTGTTCCTCAAAGATCAAATTCTCATTTAACTTTACTGTATATGGTTGAAGCACATGAGAAGAATCGGGAATATACTTCCTAAGCATGGAAATATAAAATACTGGGTGGATATGAAAAAGGTTTACTAGCAACTCCAACTGATAGGCAACTTGTGACACCCCTTACCCGTCTACAGTGTAGCCGAGCAAGTTATGCCACTCAGTGTGTCGGAACACCCATTTCATGTTTCAATTTCAATTAATCCATTTTTATTTATTTATTTATAATTTTTGATAAATCTAAATTTTTTCGCAAATTTTATAGAAAATCTGGCAGAGTGCCGGCTATGAATTGGAAAACGGCTCTTCTGAACCTGTTTAAAAACACTTCCAATATAATTATAATCTCAATCTCAGTCAACCACCAACATTTTTCAACAATTTCTCAAATCAATTCAGTATCTCAAAATTCACATTCATCTCATATCACACCCAATTCAATGAGAAATACTCATATTTATTTTTAAACACAACTCATAGGTAATTACAGCAAAAATATGATTACATGAGTTTATAATATACATAACAAAAGTTTACAAATACAAAAGACTTAGGTAGCCCAATGTCCTACCAATGCACTGCAATTGTGAGGTGACTTTGAACTCTGAGTGCCGATCTGAAAACTCACCCTGTATGAGGTCTGCTGGACTCCCTAGCTATGTCTCCAGTACCTGCGCGTGGCAAAAGCGACGCGCTAAGCAATTCTGCTTAGTGGTGACAATATAAAATAAAATAAAATAAAATAAAAACATGTATGCAGAATGTACGTTTACATTTTTTGGTAGACTTAATTTCAAATATTTATTGCAATATTATTCGATTAAAGTTTGGTAAGATTTATTAACATTGCCCGAGTAACCTATACTAGTTGACTGGACTGGATAAACGGGTAAACTGGTACTGGGTACTAAGTACCTCCGACCATCACACCATCGGTCACATTGTGTCTCCCGGTGTGTAATAGAACAGCTAATAAGCTGTAATAATTATCGGGGATTAAACCCGAGTATAACAACTCAATATCATAGCCAAATGCTATTATGTCACAGAATGGCATGGAAAGCCCTGAAATATAGAATAGTATGAAGCCATATGCAGTACTGCTAACAGAACCCTATTGGCATGCCAACCTATCCAAACCAATCACATTAGGCCTACTAGGGCATTTAACACTTTTCATTTATGTAATTCTTTGAAATTGAATTTTTATGATTACTATTCATTTCATTGGTCAACCAAAATGTTGACTTTTGCATTGGCAATAGGTAAATTAGTTTAAATATCATCAACATACCACATTTTGCACTTTAAACTTGTTGGTATTGGTTGCCAATACCATCTCTAAGCTTAATGTGAATTGGACAGAATTTTCAGTTTTCAAGCTTTGGGTTTACTGTTCCATTAGTCACTTTTGCAGTGAAAATTTGGAAAAATAATCAACATGAAAGTTGTTCTTTGTTTTGTCTAGTTGAATTTCCTTTTTTTAATCACTCCATTTGGAGTTTTGTAGCTCAAGTTATGGCCTAAACACCATAACTGGCCAGATTGGACAGATTCCAAAATTCTGGGCAAAACTGGTTCTGCCAGATTTGGTAACCTAAGTTTGGTTGGCAATTTGACTAGGTTATGATCATAATTTGGGTTAGGTTTCTTCATGAAAGTTGTTTATCTATATCTCAACTTGTTGCTGGTAAAATTTTAGGTCAATTGGACCTTTCTACATTGAGTTATGGCCAAATGACCAAATACTGTTCATTTGGTCATTTTGCCCAGGCAGATTACAAGTCACCCGGATTAGGGCAAACTTTTGGTTAACTTGATTTGGTTTTCTGGGCATGGTTTCTTCACCAAAGTTGTGCCATTATGTGTCTAGTTTCATGTTCAATTGGCCTTGCACCAATTGGACCTCTATAGTTTAAGTTATTGCTGCCCAAACCTGCTGGACTCATGTCCAATTCTGCAGGTCACCAAGGGCAGCCACACTAATCTCAATTCCCACTACACAAACCAGTTCATTTCTTGTTTACACATCACTAAATGGTCACTAATTGACCATTAAAATTCACTTTCACCATTACATGTTCAAAGTCTTCATTTTATACTCAAACCCTAACCCTATCATCTCCAATCTTGCATTTAACTAGCCTTTCAACATTTTACTTGAGAGACTATTATTAAGGCAGCCCTATTACCATTTTAGCTCCATGAAAATCATCAAAACCTTACCACATCCATGGCTGCCAAAATTATAGGATGGGCATACACATGATATTTATTAAATTTCTTTGCACTTTTACACTCAATCATGCTCCTTCAACATGAATTTAAAGAGAAAATCTAATTTAAGTCACTAATCTCTAATGGAGTGAATTTCCCACTTGCTCAAATTCTTGTTTTCCTTTTCTTTGTACTTCCACAAGAATCACCAAGATGATAGAACAAATTTTTGTGTTGAGAGTTTAGGCTTTAGTTGGGTAGAAGTTGGTGAAATCAAGCTTGAAAAAGCATGAAAATGGTGGCTAGGGTGGAGGCTTACGGCAAGGAAGAAAGAAGAAATGAGAAATCTGGTTTTTCTCTCATTTTTCATCCCATTTGTCTCTTTTAAATAAAGTTATGCCATGTGTTAATATTGGGTTGGGTGGGAGAACTTTAATGACATCATTATGATGTCATAAGTCCATTTTCCTTCATTTTCTTTTTATTTCTTGTCTATTTAATTGCAATTAAAATTTTAACAATATTTATTCATATTTTATGTTATATAAATTATTTATTTAACTAGACAAATTGGTAAAAAATCATCTCTGAAGATGAAATGACCAAAATGCCCATCGTTTGGCTTAACGGGCCAAAATTGTCTATACCGATTGAAAATTTTTTTTAAGTATTTTCTTGGCATTCTAATGCCATAAGAACTTCAATAACCATTCTCTAGAGTCCCAAAAATTATTTTATAATTTTTCCCCTGGGTCTAGGGCTCCTAGTTGCGAGAACTGCAACTTCTCACTAGGTTACCCATCGCTAGGGCACCGGCTCATTTAACTTGGTTGTATTTTATTTCAAAAATTTTTGCTAAATTTTTCTTATTAATATTTGAGTTAATTATGGTTCCTCACTTTAGTTTAAATATTTTTTCGGACGTTCTAGCTGTTCGGACCGACACTGGTCACTGGAACAGTAGACTGTACGGACTAGCTAAAGTGAAGATGTTACACAACTACTCCCACTCTGTCCATGATCTCAAAAGGTCCTATGTAACGGTGTGTCAACTTATCTTTCTTTCTAAATCTCATAAACCCTTTCATAGGAAAGACCTTTAAGAAAACATAGTCACCCATTGCAAATTCTACCTCTTTCCGTCTTGGATCTGCATAATTCTTCTACCTGCTGAAGGCTGTCTTTAAACGTTATTTGATCAAAGGAACCATCTCTGAGGTATATTGCACCGAATCTAGATCATGTACTCTCGCCTCTCCAACTTTCGTCTAACACAAAGGGGATCTACAGTTTCTGCCATTTAATGCCTCATAGGGTGCCATTCTAATACTAGAATGATTATAAGAAAACTCCACCAATGGTAGCTAATCATCCCATTGACCTTCAAAATCTATGACACACATGCGAAGCATATCCTCTAATGTTTGCATTGTTCTTTCAAACTGCCCATCTGTCTGTGGATGAAAAGCTGTACTAAAATTAGTTGTGCATCAAGCACTTCTTAAAGTTTCCTCCAGAATTGAGAATTGAATTTGGGCCCTCTGTCAGATATTATGAAAGCAGGAATCCCATGTAATCTGACTATCTTACGGATGTACAATCTTGCATACGGAGCAATAGAATAGGTGGTCCATATAGGCAAAAACTGAGCTAACTTCGTCAGACGGTCCACAATCATCCATATAAAAGCATACCCTTGGGTAGTACGAAACAACCCAGTCACAAAGTCCATGGTGATCATTTCCCACTTCCACTTGGGATAGAAATCTCTTGTAATTTCCCTGACAACCTCAAATGCTCAAACTTTACTTTTTGACAAGTTAGGCACTGGGACATAAAGTCTGCTATGTCTCTTTTCATACCATTCTATCAGTACTTATTCTTCACATCATGGTATATCTTTGTATATCCTAGGTGAATACTATAAGCTGTATAGTGTGCCTCTTACATAATCTCATTTCTTAGGTTGTCCACTTCTGGCACACATGCCCTAGAGCCTTCCATAAGGGTACCGTTTCCATCAAACCTAAATTCATAATCATCTCCTTGCTGCACTCTTTCAATGATCCACATTAATTGTGGGTCCCTAGACTGGGATACTCTAATTCTATTCTGCAGATCCGGTCATACTTTGAAATGTACTAAAAGTGCACCCGAAGTAGTTATATCCAAAATCAAACCCTGATCCATCAGCTCATCCTACTCCTGTATCAACGGTCTTCTCTCTGTTGCTATAAGTGCCAAGCTACCAAAAGACTTCCTGCTCAAAGAATTTGTGACTACATTTGCTTTACCAATGTCGTACTGGATGGTGCAGTCATAGTCATTTAGAATTTAGAAGCTCCATCCATCTCCTCTGCCTCAAATTTAAATTCCTCTATTAAAAGACATACTTTAAGCTTTTATGGTCAGTGTATATCTCACACACTTCACCATACAGGTAATTCCTCTAAATTTTTAGTACAAAGATTATAGCAGCCATTTCCAAATTATAAGCGGGATAGTTCTGTTCGTGCTTCTTTAACTGCCTTGAAGCATAAGTCACCACTTTACCATGCTGCATCAAAACACACCCTAACCCAACTCTAGAAGCATTGCAGTAGTATATCCTTCTCCACTCATAGGGAAAGTCAACATAGGAGATGTAGTTAAATAGTCCTTAAGCTTTTGGAAGCTTTCCTGACACTCATATGATTAGAAGGATGAGACATTCTTTCAAGTCAACCATGTTAGAGAAGATGCTATCCTAGAGAAGTTTTGCACAAAATGCCTGTAATAAGTTGTTAGGCCTAGAAAACTCCGTACATCGGTGACTGTGGTAGACCTAAGCTAATCAGTTACTGCTTTAATTTTCTTGGGAGCCACTAGAATACCTTCACTAGAAACCACATGTCCCAAGAATGAAATACTATCTAGTCAGATCTCACATTTCGAAAACTTAACATACAGCTGATGCTCCCTTAAGGTCTGCAACACCATCCTTAAATGTCAAGCACGTTCTTCTTTGATTTGGGAATATACCAAAATGTCATCTATGAAAACAATAACAAAGCAATCTAGGAATGGCCTAAACACCCTATTCATTAGATCCATAAAGACTACTGGTGCATTAGTGAGTCCAAAAGACATCATCAAGAACTCATAATGACCATACTTTGTCCTAAATGCTATTGTTGGCATGTCCTCACTCCTGATCCTCACTTGGATATCGCCTGACCGTAAATCTATTTTAGAGAAGTACCTTGCTCCTTACAACTAATCAAACAGGTCATCAATCTAAGGAGTGGATATTTATTCTTAATTATCACCTTGTTCAGTTATTTGTAATCAATACATAACCTCAATAACCCATCTTTCTTCCTTATAAACAAAATGGGAGCACCCTATGGTGAAGTACTTGGCTGGATGAAACCCTTGTTTAGAAGCTCTTACTGCTGCTCCTTCAATTCTTTTAGCTTCGCTAGTGCCATCCTGTAGGGTGGCATAGAAATGGGGTTTGTACCTAGTATAATATCTATGCAGAATTCTATCTCCCTATCCGATGGTAATTTATGAAGCTCCTTAGGAAACATATCCATAAATTCCCTGATAATAGATACACTTTCCACATCAGTACCTTTAACAGATGTGTCCCTCACTTTTGCCAAATAACCTTGACAACCATGCCTCAATATTTTTTTGTCAATTATGACTGACACTAGGTTGTATGGAGCTACACTTCTGTCACCACCAAAGCTGAACTCTTCTACCCTAGGAATATGAAAACACACCATTTTGTTTTTACAATCCAACGTGGCATAATGAGTTGACAACCAATCGATGCCCAAGATCACATCAAAGTCCATCACTGGTAAGGGAAATAAATCTGCTGGAGGATCTTTCCTTCTACCATTACTGGACTATCTGGAATAACCATAGCCATATCTATATTATCACTAAAATGAGTAGCTACAAATAAGGGACACTCTAAAGCCGTAGGATTTCTACCCAATCTCAAAATAAACATAGGAAAAATAAACGAGTGCATAACACCCGGGTTCATTAAAACACGTGCCTCAAAAAAACAGACTAAAAGAATACCTGCTACCATTGCATTCGAAGCCTGAGCATCTTGGTGTATCAAGGTAAAATCCTGAGCCTATCCTTGATAATGAGATGTAGAACACTGAAACTGACTCTTTCCACCAGATCTACCTCCAAAATTGTGTCCCCCGTGTCCATGGCCTTATTAGCGGGGTACTAGGGAGTAACTAGGGGGGTACATTGGCTACAAAACCTTGGGATCCCATCTGATGCTCACTAAACATAGGGCAATCCCTTGTAAAGTGACTTGGCTACCCACACCAGAAGCATCCTATTGTACTCATCAAGCAAGGTCCTAAATGTACTCTTCCACATTGAGTACAGGGTGCAAAAGAGGATCCCGAACCAGATCCTGAACTATTGTAACCTGAGCTTTGCCTGCTATTAGAGCCGTATCCTGATCTAAACCCCCTAGATCTGTGTCTAAGGCCACCTTTCTTGTTGCCTTTGGTTCTACACTATAGTTACTCTGGCTGCCACCACCCATTGTACTCATATAGGGTGCACTAGATCACCCTTCAGTTTTATTCTTTTTTGGTCTACCTCCATCATCACCTGTGTAGCTGATTTTCATTTGTCGGGCCCTATCTACTACTACATTAAAAGATTGGTTTGATAGCATAGCCAAGTTTACATTTGTCTAGTCCTTTCAAAAATCTCTTTACCTTCACATTCTCAGTAGCCATGGCAGTTGGAGCACACCTACTTAGTTCTAAAAACTCGGATGCATATTCATCTACTGATCTTCCATTCTGTCTCAAAGCTTTAAAGGCCCACTGTTTCTAATCTTTGAAGCTCTCTGACACAAATCTATTTATAAATAACTCCATAAATTGTGCCCAAGATAACCCATCAATCCGAGGGAGTACATACTCAATCATCTACTATTTCGGCACAGGCCCTAACACATGTTGTACACATTTAATCAATCTCCTTTCTGACAGTTATAGCTCCACCCCTGCCTATTTGTAAGAATTCAAAAACTTGTATGCATCTTTTGTGCCATTGTATGTCCCAGACACCAGCTTTTTAAAATTAATTATTTGTTTGTATGGCTCGGCTCTCTAAAATGGGGGCTACTTGGGGAGGGTGTGTCATAAACTGGGCCATCATTTCTATAATCCTCTGTAGATCGGCAAGGGTGGCTACCATCAGATCTATAGGACCTTAGGCCACATACGACTATTCCTATAGTTGTGGCTACTCTTCCACTTGAGTAACCCTAGGTCTCCTACCACGCCTTCTAAGAGTTAGTACCTCATTCTGTGCTGATATCTCATCCTGCACTTTCAGCTCTGGTGCCATGGCAGCTATCCTACCTCTATGCATACTTCCTAAAATTCAACTGTATTAGCCCACAAAACCAAAACAATACACTATACATATCTGCACAATCATAAACATATGTAAGTACACAAGGCATAAACTATATGCAAGGATAACAAAACAAGGATGATTATGGACCCTATACTTCACATGTAACCTCCTAAGAAGACTCCCTTTTAAAATTCTAGATACACACATTCCCATAAATCTATAGCCTAAGCTATGATATCAATTTTATTACGACCCAATTTATGGGCCAAACTGGCACTAGGACTTAGGTCAACATAAGGCTTTCGAAGCTCGTAGTAAGCCTAACTATTTTTAGCCCAACTATAAAGCTTATAAATATAGTCTAATTTTAAGAAATCAAACGAATAGAGTCCTGCTATAAATTCGACTATCCAACAGGGAGCCTTAACTCACCCAACCTGTAAACTAATAAAACAATGATATGAGGAGCTCAGCTCACCCTCATAATCCTCAAAGCAGATAAATAATCAAATGGGAGCTCAACTCCCTCATCCAAAGAAATGAATATCTCAAGCATCCAAGCATATCAGCATAAATAAGTTTACAACTCTAAAAATTTAGTTATTACAACCCTAGATAAGAATAATACACTATTGTCCACACGTAGTTCTAGAATTGAACAAAGATAATAAAAGTAAAACTAAATTTTTCTAGTTTAACCAGTGAGAAAAGAAAACAGGTCATTTTTAACAAGTCCATCTGTCACTTGAGGAAAAATAGTTAAACAGAGTTGAGCATTCGACTTAGAGTAAGATATTAATTTTAAATATAATTTTTATAACTATTTAACTCTAACACATTCCTATGTATGAAATATAACATACACACATAATTTCAAATAATTTAAATAATATTCGCATAAAAGATAATTTAGAGCCCTCACACACCCTCGTGTCATATCAACATATATATACATACGGGAACTGATCCCCCTATATAGTTCTCTTAATTTCAATGGCTGTCAGTGAGGCCAACTCAAGCCAGATCTCTTAATAATCCAAGTGTGGGAGTCAGCTAGATCAATCCAAAACTGTACTCATCCCAACTTCTCCATATATAAGGATCGGGTCCTAGTGAGCTAGGCCTTAGCCTCAACTACCTGTCCTACCCATACCCATATCCACACTACATACATGCCAACACACACACAAAGCTCTAAATTACCTTAAGGCGACATCAATAATAATTTTATTAATAAAATATGCAACACAAGAGCGTGCCTAATATTTAACTCTCTCTCTCTCTCTCTCTCTCTCTCTCTCTCTCTCTCTCTCTCTCTCTCTCTCTCTCTCTCTCTCTATATATATATATATATATATATATATATATATAAGTGAACGCATGAGTATACTTTGAATATATAATAATAATATTAAAATTATAAATAAAATCAATATCTAATCAAAGATCAATTGGAGGTCACTGAGGCTATTGGGCGGAGGAGAAGGGTTGACTAGAATCACCTAAATAATTATATTCATGAATTTATTAATATTAAAACAAAACAAGAAAGTTAAAGAGTCAAAGGAATTCTAAATTTATGCAGAAAATCTGACAGAGTTTTTCCTGCATCTAGGACCTATCCAATCTGCAAAGTAACTCAAATAAAACTTCCAAATCCAATGGCCTCAAGCGGCTATGCATTGCCAGTAATAAAAGAAAGGAAAAGGCAGAAGTGTGTCCCGGGTAGAACGTGCTTAGACACTCTAATGCTTAAGTTAGTTTTGAGCTTTAATAGATGAAAGAAGAGTCAAGATGAAGGAGGTAACATATAGAGTAAAGAATAAATGAGTTAATTTTAGAGTGTCCCAAAATATAACCTATCTTGGGGAATATTCAATTTATTATGGGTTGAAGTGAACCATACTTGTTAGGTACCATGATAAACTATCTGCGTATAGTGTTAGGTTTATCTTGCATTAGGGAGACAAGTATATATGATATGGAAAATCTCCTACAACAACCGTATTATTGTTGCTATCAAACAATGAATTTTGATTATTTTCTCTAAGTAGAGTGGTGCATGGTTAACTTGGTGGAGTTAGTCAATCTTTACCAAACTAGACTAACTCAGTCGATATCCACTCAACTTTCATACCACAATTTTAGGTAATTCATTGTTGCTAATTTGTTTCATTCCTTCATCCAATATGGCTTTTTTTTTTTTAACTTTTTTAACCACTTAAAATGTTATGATTTGACTTATCAATATTGACTTGTCATTCTCTCATTAATTGTCTAATATTATATATCTTTTGATAAACCCTAGTAAGCATACTGAAAAGGGACATATAGCACCCACGTAAGTTAGAAAGAACAAATTTGATAGCAAATTGGAGTGAAGAATCCCCGTTGTGTTAATGG
Source organism: Hevea brasiliensis (assembly GCF_030052815.1). Classification (NCBI taxonomy): domain Eukaryota; kingdom Viridiplantae; phylum Streptophyta; class Magnoliopsida; order Malpighiales; family Euphorbiaceae; genus Hevea; species Hevea brasiliensis. The sequence continues at coordinate 90,809,040 of NC_079501.1, forward strand.
CAATGACATTGCTCTTGTGAAAATTCACTCTAAGCCCTGAAATGACCTATGAAGCACGGAAACAACATTGGATCGCATTTCCCAGTGTTGAAAATGTTTCCCCATCAGAAATAACATGACACGACTTGGAAACATTTCCAGGCCATTTCTAGAAATATTGGAAATCAAAAAAGTGTTTCTGCAACCGGAAACACGTTTCTTTAAAAAAAATTAAAAAAAAAAAGGAAATGGGTAGGTTAAAATCACAAACAGATCATAAACAAAATCACACCACTTCACATTCACAATCAACATCAACAGAAGAAGAAGAAGAAGGGGAGGAGGAAAGAATTAGACCTGCGATTAACAGCAGTAACAACATCCAGTATCGACAGTCAGTGCAGGTAAGGATTTGCATCTCCCTTTCTCTTCTTTGCAATCTATATTTCTCTTTCTCTTTGATCTGCCTATCCATCTCTCTTTCTTGCATCTGCCTCTGCTCTACTCTACCTCTATCTTTTCTAAATTGGCTTTTCTCATCCTCCCTTTCTCTTTCCCAATTGCACTTAGGTTTTATGTGGATTGTTTGATTAATTTATTATTTTCCTTCTTTTAATTTCTTTCTAAAACAATTTTATCAAGAAACTTCCATTAATTAATCACAATTTTATCACATTTAATATCAATTTTCTCTCTAAATGTATATTCCATAATTAGATTTTTCTCAAACCAAATTTGAAGAGTTGTCATAAATAGTTTTTTTAGAAAAGGGAAGGTAAAAAAATTCCTCTCAAATTCACTAAAAATTTCCAAGATTTGCCATATTTTTGCAATCAAAGTTTTAAGAGAAATTAAGGACAAATATAAATATATTTTTAAAGTCATTTTTAAAATTATAAAATTTAAAGTTTAAATTCTAATTAAAGATAAATAAAAAAATTTCCAAAATTCAAAATTTGTATTTTATATTAATATATTTTATATTTTTATAATAACTTGTATAAAATTTGTTTAATTCAATTTGTTTTATGTATTGTTATATTATATATTAAAATTTTTTATAATAATTTTTGTAGTCAATTAATTTAATTCTATTATTTAATTCTTTAATTTTTTAATATATAATTTGTGTTGTGCTTTAATCTTTAGTGTATAATTTCTTTGAATAATTTGCAAATTGTATGAAATTACATTCTCTCTTTGTCTTTTTAATGGGACAATATTTGAATGGATTCTTCGAATTCTAATTCTACTCAAGCAAATAGCATTAGTGTCACTTCTTAAAAAACTAGGGAGGAAGAATTTAATCCTTTGTGGAGATATGTGACTAAACTTGAGAAAACTGGAGAAAGAGGAAGTAATTGTAAATGAATATGTAATTTTTGTGGACAAGAAAAGTAAGGGACTTATACTAAAGCGAGGGCTCATTTATTGAAAATTACTAGAAAAAGAGATTGGTGTGTGTAAAAAAGTGAGGAATGATAGTATTTCTGAAATGAGAAAACGGGAGGATGAGGCAACAAACAGAATTACCAATTCACAATCTAAATGATTTTCTTTGCCTATTAGTACAACTTCTATTCCTTCAGTGAATATAACTGAACCAAGTATTTCAGCTGCTTTGAAGAAAACAAGAGTTAATGATTCTCCTCTTGGTAGAGCTTTTGACTTGTAAACTAGAGCTCAATTAGATACAGAGATTGCTAGAATGTTCTACACAGGGGGTCTACCTTTTAATTTTGTTAGAAACCCTTATTATGTGAGTTCTTGTCCCTTTACTGCTAATCATGCTTTGGGTGGTTATGTGCCGCCTGGTTATAAAAAATTGAGAACCACATTACTTCAGCAAGAAAAGACAAATATAGAGAGGTTGCTTGAACCAATTAAAAGCACTTGGTTAGAAAAGGGTGCTAGTATTGTGAGTGATGAATGGAGTAATACCCAGAGGAGGCCTTTAATTAATTTTATGGTTATTTCTGAGTCTAGCCCTATGTTTATCAAATCTATAGATTGTTCTTGCGAAGTGAAAGATAAGCAATTCATTGTTAATTTGCTAAAGGAAGTAATTGATGAGGTGGGTTATCAAAAAGTGGTACAAGTTATTACTAATTATGCTTCAAATTGCAAGGGTGCTGGAGAAATCATTGAGGAAATATTTCCACATATTTATTAGACTCTTTGTGTTGTGCACACTCTTAATCTTACTTTGAAGAATAAATGTGCAGTAAAAAATGAGGAAACTAATTAAGAAACTTATGATATATGTCATTGGGTAACTCAAATCCATGAGAATGCTTTGAAAATCAAGAATTTTATAATGAATCATTCCAGAAGGCTTGCAATTTACAATCGATTTAGCACTTTGATGTTGCTTTAAGTTGCTAACACTTGTTTTGCTTTTATTGTTGTGATGTTTAAAAGATTTAAACTCATTAAATGTACTTTAGAAGTAATGGTTATGAGTGATCAATGAGCACAATACCAAGAAGATGACCAAGGCAAAGCTAGATTTGTTCATGACAAAGTTATGGATGAGGATTGGCAGGAAAAGGCTAATTACATCCTTGTTTTTACTAGGCCCATTTATGACATGATTAGAGTTTGTAACGCAGACAAACCATGCCTTCATTTAGTTTATGAGTTGTGAGATTCTATGATTGAAAAGGTGAAGAAGGTTATTTTTTATCACGAAAGAAAGCAAGCAGATGGATTTTCTCCTTTTTATTACGTGGTTCATTGAATTCTTGTTGATCGTTGGGCAAGAAGCAACACTCCACTTCATTGTTTGGCTCATTTATTAAATCCAAGGAAAATTTCTAAGTCACATACTCATCTTCTTGCTACAATTTTTTTTTTAATTTCCTAAATTTATTTTCTTGTTTTTGAAGATTTTATAGCAAAAAATGGCTTTAAGAGGAAGAAGGTAGAATGCCTCCTCATATGAATAGAAAAGTATCAAGTGAAAGAATTAAGAGCTTTATGAGGATTTTTTTTTTTCTAATAAAGATGAGCGAATTAGAATAAATGATGAATTTGTAAATTTTTCTTTAAAAAGTGGGCCTTTTACAGATCTTGATTCTATTGGAAGTATGTATGCTACAGATCCTAGGAAGTGGTGGAAATATTTTAGTTCCAATGTACCTTAACTGCAAAAGTTGGCTTTTAAAGTGCTCGGACAACCTATTTCCTCCTTTTGTTGTGAAAGGAATTGGAGTACTTATTCCTTCATTCATTCAAGTAGAAGGAATAAATTAACTCCAAAATGTGTAGAGCACTTAGTTTTTGTCCATAATAATCTTCATCTTTTGTCGAGAAACCCCTTCTAATATTATGATAAGAAGAAAAAATTGTGGGATGTTGGTGGTGATCAATTTGGGAGTATGGAAGATATGGGAGTTCTTGAGTTTGCCAGCCTTTCATTGGATGAACCAGAGTTAAGAGTTTTTTTTTTTTTTTTTCAATGAAAATGCAACTACAAGCATGGAGAAGGAGAAATACAGTAAAATAAAGAAAATGTCATAAATTTTATTATCTTTTCCATTTTTTAATATTTGAATGTGTTGTAGTTTATATTTTTTCTTATAGGTATGAAACTTTTAAATATATATCTTTATGGTTGAATTTGAATGTTGATTTGGATTTTATTTATTATTGAACATCTTTCATGATTATATATATATATATTACTATATTTTTTATATTTACACGTTTCTCCATATTTTTGTTTCCTATATTTTATAAAATTTTGTTTTCCCGCAACCACGTTTACGTTTCCGTGCTGCATAGGAAATGACAACAAAGCATCTAAGGACTCATTTTATATTTAGCAAGCCATCAATAGAAGAGTTGCAGAATACCCAAGTGACATTTGCTAATTGAAGGTGAGTGATTGAAGGGTAACCAGCTTTATCAATCAAACCACCAAAAAGGCCAAGAGATGCAGCAGATGTTCAAGAACATTTTTAATTAAGCCTTCTGCAGCCACGATAAATAGAAAGGGAGACCAAGGGCAGCATTGGATAAGCCTCTCTTTTGAGAGAAAACTCATTTGCAGGAGACATTTTAGCTTATCCCAAAAAATAAAGAAAAAAATCCACCTCTGTTTGCACTATGTACTTTATAATTATTATACAATTTGTACCAATTTCAATTCTATTTACATCAGCTACTCAAAAACACACTTTTAGATGTATTCTTATCACACTTCAGATTTACACCAGCAAAACTTTGAGTTAAAAGCTCTTAGAATTAGATTTTTTTTTTTTTTGGTCTATTTTACACCTATTAATTTTACAACATCAATTGATGACACATGTAAATAACATTTAATAAAAAAATTTATAACAATAATTACAATTTAATTAATATTAGAAAAACTAAAAATTATAATTATAAGTTATATAAATCAATATAACACATCAAAATTAAACTAGCTACCTCTAATGTTTAACCAAGTTTTTATCTCAAACTTACCAAATAATATTTTAGTAACTAAGGAATTAAAAGAAACTGAATAAATTGCACGAATATATTAATGTAATCTTCATTTTATGAGAATTTATTTATATATTTTATTGACATCTTATTTATCTTTTATATTCATTTTCAATTTATATTTACTCTTCATATTAATTTTTTGTATATTTTTACTATTTCTTTTATAAATATTTCTTAATATATTTCAAATAAATTAAATATATAAGGGAAATGCTATATAGCTATATCTTTATTCAATTAAATGCACAGACAAAGTTCTAATTAATAAGAAAAGATGGGTTCTATTTTTGTCGAGGAAACTAACTCTATTCAGTATTAGATATATATCATTAATAATTTGATTAAAACATTTATTTTGTTTGGAAATGAACCAATTTTTAATTCATTTTTCATGAGTTATCCAATATATATTTATGTTAAGAAAATAATTACTGCAGAGTGTTTCTATTATGAGTAGTGCCTGTAGATCAACTGTTATATATACAGATAGATAGTACAGGGCTATGGAACTTCTGCTAAAGAAATTGGCCCTCCTGCATCAGAGAACCCATAATAATGCTATAAAATCTTCCATGTTCAAAGAATCTATTAATGGAATCTAGGCCAAAAGGTCAGTTTTTAGCATCATTTTCCTATTGAATTTTTTAGCAAAATTATGGTATAGAAAACCATGCTCAGAAATTAAGATTCGAACTTGAATTATCACACGATTCCAGTAATATTGAACTAAAAGTCATTAACAAAAGAACAAATTATTTTCAGCTAGAAAAAAGTTTTTTTTTTTTTTTTTAATTTTTTTATGGTGCAGATAATGTAACCAAGTAAAGGACATGAGATGAGAGCAATCAGAGCGTTGAATTAATATTGGTGAACAGCTTTTTCATACAGTTTCTTCTTCCTGCTCCTATCATAGAAGTTATATATATATATATATATATCTCCATGATATCAAATCATATCACAAAAGAACAAAGGAAAAAACAATGCAAAAAGGAAATGAAAGCTTTTGCTTTCTTGAGGTAAAACATAAAAGAACAATTGGTTAGGCAGAGACAGGGCATAATGTTCTTTTCTATTTCTCTTATTCAATTAGAATTTAGTGCAAGAATCCCATTATCTCTGCATTATATCTTCTTCTTCTTCTTCTCTATATTACCTGCACTTGTATCACATATGCATAACTTTTTGCTTAAAAGTTTTTTCACTCTTTCTGCTGTGTGTTTTTGTCAACAGACTCCATATAACTACTGTATATTAGATTTAAGACAATGATTCTTTTTGCAGCTATTATAAAAATGTAGCCTTTATACGTACAAGGCAATAGTTTTGTAATAATTCAAAATCGTTGCAAACTAATTAATAAATTATATTAAAAAATTAATAAAATTGTTACTAAAACTGGTATAATGATTTACACATATTCAAGGCAATTGTTTTTATCTATTGCAGAGACATAATCAAATCACATTTTTTTTTAATAAGCAAAATGATTTTATTAAAAATTAAAAGGCTCAAGGAAAAACTAAGCTTGTGTCGTCTAACTACTTCAATCATCAGATTATCGATACACTCAATCTAGAACAAAACAAGCAAAGTGAAAATCAAGAACGCGATACAAGACAAAATACGTTGTTATAAGAATCGCCTTATAACATTACATATTCAAACTGCTGTTTTATTATGCTATGATAATAGAGACAAATATAGCGGTTCTCAATTAATTTATAATTGAAGTCTTAAAACCACTAAGTGGTAGTGATATTATAAAGTTTTATCATTTGACCTTAATCACACACAAAAGGTTATGTCGAATAGAGCTTTCTGCACATACAAAACGACACTTCTTCTTCAATTCTCCCTCATTTTATTGTATTTGGTAAATATTTCCTTGGCATATGCAATACACTGAAGCATCAAATCAAGGGGGCCACCCCATATTGGCATCAACCAAGGTTAAAAATGGTTATCAAAGACTTTATGGGCAATCTAATCAAATCATAACAGAAAGATTGATAATGCAATCGACAAACCTATCTGGTTTCTTATCATTTTGATGAAAGAGAAACATTTTCCAAAATAATACTACTCGATAATAGAAATAACATGAAGAAAAAAAATTAGAAAAATAAATAAAATATCAACTAAATAGCATCTGGGCACTGTTTGGCTATGGTATCTACTTTGTGCACAGCATAGACAAAAGGGACATGTCACACCAGGCGTGAATTGGGATAGAAATTTACACTTTCTCACTGTACTATATGTTTTTGCTTGCTTCTGTTTAATTAGTGTCAACCACCCTTCATTTTCATTTTAATGGACTTCATTATCTTGACCTAATAAAAATAAATTTATAATTAATTAATTAATTAATTAATAAGCAAATTGGTCATTGAGTTAGTAGTATGTTGATTAAGTGCTTTTTTTGTACTTGGAAAATTCTTTAAGAGGATGGTTTTGTAAGGGTTTGAATCTTTGACCTTTTATATTATAATTGAGGCAAATATTCGATTATTGGACTATTAATCCAATGACATATTCATTAAATGCTCACCTTGTAGTGTAAGCATCTGTTTGATAGGAGGTTTTATAAAGTAATGGAAGAGTTTTCAAAATTTTGATTGTGTTAGAGAAAATCTGTGATTTTTAAAGTAAAATTTTTAGAGGTTTTCAAAATTTCTAAAAATTTAAAATTTTCAATCCGCTAAATTGATAATATTTTTTATAAGCAAAAAAATTATAGTCCAGCTTGATTTTGGTTCAGGTTTTAGTTTTGAAATTACTTTGTACAATTGTTTTCTTGAAATATCATAATTGCATTAGCATTTAAATTTTAAATTTGATCATTAATACATAATATATTATATAATATGTATTTTAGCTATATATATATAATTAATTTTCAATTCAATTATGATTTAGTATAATTTTTCAATTTAATTTGAGACTAAAAACCTTGCACAAGCCACAACCTTCATTCAACAATTTAATTTTTTGCAATGGTGCCTAATTAATGAGGCCCTACTTAGGTACATATTGTCTTCCAAATATTTATGGTGGCTTGGAAATCTTATATATGTATGCCACAAGGATATTTTATAAAAAGCAAAATGACTTTCTTTCCCATCACCATTCACCACCTTTAAAATTATTATTATTATTATTATTATTATTATTATTATTATTATTATTATTTTAAATTGAGACCTAAATAATGAGTGTCCAACATCAATTTCGTCAAAACTCCAAAGAGTGAGGGTTTTATAAAGCAAAGATTAAGATACCAAATTAAGGTAGTGCATAAAAAATTATTGTCCTATTAGTTCTTGAAATTCTTGGCTAGAAATGGGAATTGGTTCATCCCCTGACTTGATTCCAAATTAATATGGGGAAGAGGATATATATATATACACATACATACATGGTTGGGGGTGTTTTTTTTTTTTTTTTGGGGGGGTGGGGGGGGGGGGGGGGGGGGGGGTGTGTGTGGTGTGGTGGGGGTGGTGGTGGAGGAGGATTTGAACCACAAATATGGGTTTTTGGTACAGGCAGAGAACTCACCAAGGAAATGAAAGCACTTAAAAGAGTAAGCGAGACTTTAGGGTTTTATGCTCTCATTATCACCCACTTCTCGAAAAATGGTACAATTCACCACCTTTTTAATTCATAGTTATCACCTTGTTGAAAGCAACCCAAGAACTAACTCATGGCTAGCTCTCCCCCCATATCATGTGGTCCTCCTAATTATGCCAGTCTAAAAAGGTCAGTCTCAGCTAGAGAAAGAAAGAAAGAAAGAGAAAGATAAAAAGAAACAAGATTTTATATAAGTGGAGAGAAAACGGCATGTAAAAATGGAAAGAAAAAATATCAAATTAAAAAATTCAAAGAGGCTAGCAACTATCCTATATAGTTTCTCTCTTCAATTGTGGACAAATACTATTGAGCATTTCTAAATATAGAGATAGAGAGTTCTTGAAGCTATGGCAAGAACTGATTGGCCAGCTAGGGTTTTTGTAGTAGTAGTAGTAGATGGATTATATACCTCAGTGGATATATATATATATATATAGAGAGAGAGAGAGAGAGAGAGAGAGAGAGAGAGAGAGTACAACAGCACCCAGCAACCCTTCGCTTCTACTTGACATTGGCTTTTAGCACACAAAGAAAAGAAAAAGGTAAAACGCTATCCACTACTGCGCATGGGTTGGAAGAGAACCCAACAGCAACATTCCTTCACATCCTCTCACAGGGGGCTATGTTAAAAAAGAAATTGAGAAAATGGAAGAGAGAGAAATAGGTTTTCTCTTTTGGGTGAAAGCGACGTTTAGAGACACACACAGTCAAAGGAGCATTGGCATCTCATGAATCATGACAGCCCCTCTCAGTATATGCCCCATGAGTTAAATAATTGTCCTTGCTTTCTACTATTTGATACAGCCACGTGGAGGTTTTTTCTATATATTTTTCTAATTTTATTATATATATTTTATATAAATTATATGAATCTTCCCATATTAAGTCAAGGCCCTGTGATATAACCAACCCTAACCCACATACCCAAAAGAAAAGAAAAGAAAATTTTTTCAACAGGGAGTCCATGCAACTATTTCTCTCTCACCTGCTAGCCACCACGTGAAGTGGTGGTATTTCCTATCCGCTCACTTCCCAAACATTGCTTGCTGTCTTTCTCAACCTTTCTTTCCCTTTCATGCTTTTAGACCCCAAGAGCAACACCCAACTTCTAATATCTCTCTAATTTTTTTTTATAAAAAAAAGAAAAGCTATAGTATAGTATAGTCTCTCTTAGTCCTAATTTGTCACCAATAAATTCCCCTTCCTTTGGTGCCTTCAACTCCCACCATCATTATTCAAAAAATCCCTTTCTCTCTCTCTCTCTCTCTCTCTCTCTCTTTCTCTGTCTTTGCAGCACCCATGGACATATGGTACTTGTGCTGTGCTGTCTTTCTCAAGCTCTATTAACTTTGGCTTTGAGGGAGGCAAGGTAAAATGGGCTTCTCTCTCTGTCTCTCTCTCTCTTACCCACATACACTTGGTACTAATTAAGTACCAACTCCAGCAGCAACAACAACACATGTCCAACTCCTCAAACAGATATACATATACGGTCTTAATTTGCTGATCTTGATGATGAGGGTTCGATCACAGTAAAATATAGCTGTCTTTCTCGCTAACTGGTTTGTTTGATTTTTGTTTTTCCTTTCCATTTCTTTGCAGATCGAGAGGTTGGTGAAATTGAAAAAGATTAAGGGATTTTGCTGCTACAGCTAGCGAGATCATTGCTCTACCTAAAGCTAAGCTGATTTAGCCAGTAATATCATATGATCTGGTAGTGCATATATAAGTATATGTGTCATTCTCAAGCTCCAGTGTGCTACTTTCTCCCCTCCAGTTAACATATACGGCTAGGTTTTGTTATCTATAGTGCAAATTTTACCAAAGCTACCTCTCAATTCTCTCTGATATGTTTCCGTCAAGCAACAATGGCAATGACCCCATCTACTATAGTGACCAACAAGGTTACAATAGGCCCTCTTTCAATGACATCACTTCCAATTCCAAACACGAAGATCCTCTTTTTTCTTGCTTCTACCCGCCCTTTCCTTTTCCTCCTTATGATCAATTAGAATTGCAAGACCATGATGTCCTTCTCCATCAAAACCATGACCTTTTACTTCACCATCAACCCTTGTTCAGAGCTTTTGCTTCCACCACTAGTACTGCAGCATCGGTTGAGACCATTCTTGACATGGTGGATTCCAACAAGAACGATGCTAATAACAAATCCCGCAGTGCTTCTTCTGACCAGATCCCGAGAAAGAGATCTTCCAAGAGAGATCGCCACAGCAAGATTAACACAGCTCAAGGACCTAGAGACCGCAGAATGAGATTGTCTCTCAAAGTTGCCCGCGAATTCTTTGATCTGCAGGACAAGCTACGCTTTGATAAAGCTAGCAAAACTGTTGAGTGGCTGCTCATACAGGCAAGACCAGCAATCAAGAAACTATTTAGTGGCCTCCCCCAGTTCAATTACAGCTCCAGTGTTGGCACCAAGAGTGCATCATCTACTTCAGAGTGTGAAGTGGTATCTGGAATTGATGATGAAGCAGCTGCCATTAAAGCCACCACCAAGATTTCTAATGCTAAAACCTCATCATCATCATGCGTTAACAATAAGGGGAAAAAGGCTAAACCATCACGTAAAGCTGCATTCGATCCACTAGCAAGAGAGTCGAGGGAGAAGGCAAGAGCAAGAGCAAGAGAGAGAACAAGAGAAAAGCAGTGGAATCGAAAAATCGACAAATCAAAGCTATGTGAAGAAGCCAAAAACCTTGAATTGAACCAATTAAACTGTTTGAGTCCCTTTGAAATAGGTGAAGAATCTGGCACACAAAGTCACACCATGAATCCTAATTCCTTGGAGATGCTGGCACATGAAGTGGAAGTACCAAGCTCACACGAGCAAGACAGGTTAGTAACCACAGAGAGCATGATTGATGATTCATTGTTGATCATGGGAAAGTGGAGCCCATATTCTTCCATTATCAATCACCTGTACAACACTGCCATGCCTCAAGAGGTAAGTTCCAAGGAAGGAGTAGAAATAGTTTGTCTTCCAGCTGATTTGTACACAGGATATTTAATTATCATATTAACCGAAGGTCATATTTTTTTTATATGTCAAGTAATTGTTATTTTTACACAATTAATCTGTTGCAGCATCAAATCACAGACTTGCAATCTTTCTTCAAGTCATTGGAGGCGCCCTATAACAGTTAGATGATGATATGTCAAGTCAAGTGGACACTTGATTTCAAGAATACTATGTATGGCTTTTCTTTCTGTTTGGAATTAATGTAAAATAAAGAACTGTATTTTTCTTTCTGCAATTTTCTTGTGAACTCCTTTTTCAATGATTGAATTGTTCATCAGCGGTCTTCAATTTTCCTCTCTCTCTCTCTCTCTCTCTCTCTCTCTCTCTCTCTATATATATATATATATATATATATATGGTTCAAACATTTGATAATAAGCAACCCCAAAGAGCAGAATGGAATAACTACTGTCTTCTAAGTGGAGGAATTATTAAAAAAATTCACAAAAAATGGAATTTTTTTTTATAACATATGCAATATATATATATATATATATATATATATATATATATATATATATATATATATATATATATATATATATATATATATATATAAGATTGAATAAATGGATATGCTCGCGTTGAAATTTCAAGCATTAAATGAGTCAACATGTGCTATGACAAAATGACACTTGGTATTCATCTGTCTACTCAATCTTTTCCTTAAAGTTTAGCTGATGAATTCATCCAGTGGGAATGCACCTAGGAAATATATATATATATATACACACACACACACACACATAGGCCTCCCTTAACCTAACTCATTAGTAATCAACTTATTGATAACTTCTCTGCAAGTTCAAGCCTGAACTTCACTTGCTAGACAACATTTGGAAGTGTCAACCTACTTGAAGAATTAATTAATTAGGTTATTGACTCTTTTGGACTTCATCACTAGGAATAAGCTCTTCAATATTACTGAGATTTATAAAATTTCAGCTGAAAATTGTATTGAAATTATGATTTCCATTTTTTAACTATTTTGAAGGGTCTGATTTGAATGATGGAAATCAGATGCATATGCACAGCAAGCATGCTCAATTGAGGCAATAATCTGTTCTACTGTATTAATGCATATGTTTAATGGATCAGTTCCTTTTATTTGAATGTTTTTTGTTGCCTTTAAAAAGGAAAATATGATTAACACACAGATAAAGGCATATTAGTGTTTTGAGTTTGAGTGTGTCTGAGAAATTCATGATATGATCTGAGGCAATCTATACATGTCTTAGAAACTTATATGGTTTTTCTTTTTTTTTTTTTTTCTTGATAATCAAATGATTTTATTAAAAAAGAGCTAGGGAAAACTTAGCATGAAACTCTTGAACTAAACCCAGGCCATCTCAAAAAAACCAAGCTAGAAAGATGCACATGCTAAGTGATAGTGGCTTGTATGTTTGTGATTGCAAAAAGTTAGTGAACTTGATCATCAATTTATGAAGATGTTAATGACAGGAATTCAACAATTTTATGTTAATCAACAGTTGAAATCTAATTAATTAGATTGCAGTATGTACCTTCAGAAAATCCTGATATGTTTCTGACAGGAAACTAAGTTTATCAATCTTCTGTAATATAATCATTGCTTGATGGATAATGAATAAAAAAAATAAGTTTTTAAGTTCATCTCAAAGTGAATTATCGTTGTGAATGGTAGTTGTTGATAACAATCAGAACATCTAATTTCTGTCTTAATGAAGAATACTGAAATATCAGCCAACTACTTAAGATCATGAATAGCAACTGTTTAAGCACCTCAATTTTGAACCCAGAAAAAGATTAAAAAACAAAAAAAAATCTTTCTTATGCATTGCATTCTGTAAGTTCATAATCCATTTGTGACTTCGATCATGTAATGTTTACAAATTTATTAATTACTATTTATTCATCGTTAATTAAAAAGAAAATAGCATGAAGACTAATAATTAAGTTGAATAAACTGAGCATATTGCTCAAAATTTGTTAATTTTTAAGGCAGTTCACCATAAGTTGATATCATTGATGAACACTTAATTAGAGTTTGTAATGAACTATCTCCCTAGCTTCAAAAGAATCCTACATATGCTATGCTCTCTCTCTCTCTCTCTCTCTCTCTCTCTCTCTCTCTATCTATATATATATATATATATATATATATATTCCCTAGTCTTGATAGTGTTGCTTATTTGCTTAACCTCACTTGGTCTATTGGCTTTACGTAGTACAAGAATATACATATACATCCACACATATATGTAAAAGAACATGTGAATTTATATTAAATTAGTAAAGGGTATTCATAGTATGTTATTAATTATTTTTGTATTTTTAATTAAGAGAGAGGAATTCATTGGCTGTGGATAAAATTCTTTGAATTCATACCTCACTAGACATCAGTTGTTATTTTGATCTTACTAATAATAAGAGCACTAAAACCCCAGAACCGATATCTTGCACGAGTGGATATAAAATGAATGCTATAACATCACATACGTAAGCTGAAATGATTGAAAACACAGCTAATTTATTTTATAATTTTGGAAAACAAGAAAAAGATTTTGAACTGACCTGATCATCACTTATGTTTAGCAAGAAAATAGTTAAATCTTCCAACCATGATGAGCAGTAGAAATCATGGGCAAAGCAGAGGCCCACCATCTTCAAGTGAATATGGTTGGCATGTGAAATGGAAGGTGATTGTCATGATCACAATTGCCTGGTTTCACGATGATCAAGCCTCCATTTACCCTTCCAATTCTTTCTTTTTGTTTTGCCACGACGTACAGATTTTTGTGTCGATCAACTTCAAGCAAAAAGAGAAGAAAAAAAAAGCCAATAAGCTATAATTTAATTATTCTTCCTTCATATTTATAGTGCAAAAATTAAAAAAATCTTAAGTTTGAGTTTTTTTATTTATTTATTTTAAAATTATATATTTTTATGATAAAAAAAAAAATTGCTATCTTCCCATCAGTTGTTACTCATCCTTGCCTGTGTTGTGCACTTGCTAGACATGTATATATATATTTGTTATTTGATCAATGCTTATAAATGGTTATATAATAAAGCATGTGCCTCTAGCTATCTACAATAGTTTTGGATGAGGAAATGAGTACCAACTTGCTATATTATATATATTGCAAAATGAAATGCTGTTTTCTTTGACAAAATAGGAATAAAGAGATCTGTCTATGATGGTCATCTTTGAATGTGACTTACCATTCAGGGATTTTGTTAGATATATATGTGTATGTGTAAGTACATATGTGACATTCAAGAGAAATGGGCAAGGAAATTAACATTTGGAAGACTTCTACTATTAATATATAGCAAATGGGGAGGCCTCATGCAATAAATTCAAGAACCTCATAAGTTGAAAATTCAAATCCCATCATAACTAATATGAGGAATTAGTGACATTTTCCATGTCCTATGAACTATTACCCTCTATATATATATATATATATATATATATATATATATATATATATATATATATTTGGAAAATTGTGGTAATTGTGAAATTTTTTGGCTCTTTCAAAGCTAAGAGGGATTTTTGCAAAGAAAAGGAAGGATGAAAGTGAGAAATAAAAAAAAAAAAAGGCATTGGCTTTGTTCGGTAAAATTTTTTATTATGATTTTTTTATTTCTCAAAATTCAAAAATTATTTATTGATTTAGTTTTTAAATTTTAGAAAATTAATTACTAATTTACTTTCTCTCTACTCTTATGGCTAATATATATATATATAAAGAAAAGATTTCTATAATTTATCAATTTTTCATGACAAAAAACTATTAAATCACCAAAAATCAAATTATAAGTTATCCAAGATCATGCATGGTTATTATATCTATTAACTTCATTTTTTTTAATTATTTTTAAGAGCTTTTGCAATCACATAAATAAAAAATTTTTAAATAAAAATTGAGAAAAAAACCTTAAGAAAAACATTAAAAAAGTTAGAAAATGCAATTAAACAAGAATAAAAATGTATAAATCAAGATAAAAAAAAGGAAAAATAAAGAAAAGAATATAAGTTGTAGATGTGTACTTAAAAATGGTAACTACAAAATGAAAGCCATGATACATGGTTCCAAAATTGGATTTCATAGCTATGATTCATAATTTTTTAAAATAAAATAAAAAATAAAAACATATTATATACAACGGGATTCAATAAAATTTATCATAAATTTATATAAATTTTTATTAAAAAATTTTTTATTTAAATACAATTTATTTTGTATTTAACTTATAAAATTTATAATGAAATTTATATATATTTATATTTAAAATTTATAATAAATAAAATTTAAGCAAAAAAACAAATTCTTTCTCAAACCATAACAATTTGAAACGTGGCATAAACCAATAAATAACGTATTCATGGACAGTGGGCATTATTGGCCAAAAGTTAAAGATTCAAACAAACGTACAACCTAACTTTTGACTAGCTATTGCTGCCAATGAAGCTTTGCAAATGGATTGTACATTTTTACAACCCAGGGATGCCATGTGGTATGCCCCAGACCAATCTCAAAACACTTACACTACCCAATCATCTTGGAAGGACACTCAAAACTCCAGAGAATATATATATATATATATATATATATATATATATATATATATATATATATATATATATAATCTTGGATTCAATAGTTATAATTTTGTGTACTGTAGACATGATCAAGACGTATGCAATTGGCTTGGGTGTTGTGGACGACAGTGAATATCCTCATCTTCAAGTACCTTCCTGGAAGGTGACTCTACATTGAATATGATCAATCTATTGTTCACTTATTTGTATTTATATCTTTGTTGTGCTATAAATCATAATTCTATGTTTGACTTCACTAGTTAATTTATAAGATGTGAACTATATTTAGAATCAGATTGTTTTGTGCATTTCTTAGGGATTGCGGTATTTAAGAAATTAATTAATGAAAAATATTTTATTGATTATATAAAAAATTAAGTCGTTCTTAAAATAAATAAGAATATTATTTTTTAAATTTTGATGATTTTATTAAAATATGAGAAGAATATATTATTTTACACTTAATTTTATCAAAAAATCTCGTAACGCTCTAAATTTTAAAAATGTTTCATTACACACTTCAACTCCTATAAAGTGAAATTAAGATATCTTTAATATCCTCAAAATAAAAATGGTGAACTTCAATCGCATTGATATGACGATCTACTGATTAAGATATGGAATATATCTTAATTTCACTTTGTAAAAATTGAGGCATTTCATAAGATGTTTACAATACTTGAGGCATGCTATGAAACACTTGGAAAATTCAGGTTGCTACGAGATTTTTTTGATATAGATTCAGAGTTGAATTAATATATTCTGTCCAAAATGTGAAAACACTTATTAATCAGGAAAACTAGACCATTATTAATGAAAATGAGGATATTATTTTTAAATTTTAATAATATTATTAAAATATAAAAATACTTATATGCATAAAATAAATAAATATCATTAGTTATCAAATAATGATCATGAAAAATATTTTCTAAAAAATAATTATAAAATATTTTCTATATAGAAGTTACTCTTTATGTTTTTTTCTATAAGCAGGCAATTTTAATTTATTATTAATTAAAAAATAAGAAAAAACTTAGTATGAAATCCTTAACTAAATCGAGCAACTCCCCTCTTAAACCAACCCAAAGGGATGCATGGTAATTATGCATGAATAAAAAATGCCATGAGAGATGAAAAACTTAAAGAAATATGAATATAATTTACCTGTGAATAGAAAATTAATTAGATGAGGTAGTAAAATGATCATTATAATGCCATTGCTGATAATGGTTCTTCTTTCTTCCTTTACTCAGTTGAAGCAAGCTTGCCCTTGAGAGAGAGGAGACGTCTCAAGTTCTGGAGTAGAAAAAAACAAAAGTAGCAGCTAGTTTTTGACTTGTTTGCTTTACGGAATTCTCTGATACATCACCATCTTTGTAGTAGATTTTTTCAGGATAATGTTCAACTGAACAGTAGATATCTTTGTTGGAAAGCTGTTCATGTCTTCGTGCAGAGATTCTCAACCTCTAATTCTACTCCCCCTCTGTTTTGATTAATACAATATCAAACAAGGATCTGTTAATTTTGTATACAATGAGAAAATTCTTATAATTATAATAATTAATATGCAAAAATTTTATATTCTCATAATTTTTTTATTTAATTTTAATTTATTATAAATTTAAAATATAAAATAAAATTTATTTATTAAATATATAAATTATACGTATCTATATTTATATCTTAATTTTATAATAAATTATATTTAGACAAAAAAAAATTTTACTATTAAGGTTTTGACATTAAAAATTACTTTTTAAAAAAATATTATTTTCTATATATTTTAAATACTTAAAAAAATTCTTTAGAAAAATTTATCATTGTCTTAAAATTTATATAATTAAAATATATTAAATTTAATTTGATATTAATTTTTAATATCATTTGATTAACAAATTTAAAAAGATATTTTTTCAAAAATAAGAATATTAAATAGACCCCAAAACTAAAGAATTATCAACCAAAAACTTCTTATATATTGAACAATTTAATTGAAACACTTAAATAATTGTTTTTTCTATATATAAATAATGAGATTTTATTAAAGAAAATCAAGAAAAGTTTACTTTATTTACTTTATAGAAAATAATTTACATATAAAAAATATTTTCTAAAAAAAATATTTTCTAAAAAAAATATTTTTTAAGAAAATATTTTTTATATTTAGTTATAATATTAAATTAATTATTTATATTTATTTCATACATATATAATTATTTTTAAATTTTAATAAAACTACTAAAGTTTAAAAACACCCACTTGAATGAGGGTTATAATTAATTTTGAAATTCAGGTTGACAAATTCAAACTGTAAGGAGTGAATTCATTTGAGAAAGGCTAAAAAATCATTAATCTAAAAATAAAAATCTAACAGATAATGCAGAGGAAACCCATTTAATTGGTATTGGCCGTAGAGAAAATAGATCGCCTTATCACTTCTTCTTAAAAGCTAATTTAAGCTGAAAAGGTCTATCAAAGTTTTATATATAAAATATAAATATTTTATTTTAAATTAATATGAAATAATATTTTTTTTACTTAAATATAAATATTTAAAATATAAAATTTATAAATAAATATACTTATATGTAGCTCAATATTAAAGCAATTGAAAAATTATAAAATATTTTTGACACATATAAAAATAGTACTTTTTATTTTATAAAAAAGTTGATCCTCTTTGTAATATGAAGAGTGAATCCCACGTGATTATAAGAGATTATATATGTGCATCGATTACACCTAATAATCTCTCAAAATATGATAGACTCTGATAAAAAATAATTGAATTTAACTTCATTCAAAAGCTAATTATTTATATATAAAATAAACACCTTAATTTGTGAAAGGCTAAAAAATTATTAACCTAAAATTAAAAATCTAAGAAATAATATAGAGAAAATCTATTCAATGGTGTAAAGAAAATAAACCGCATTATAACTTCATTTTAAAAGTTAATTTAAACGAAGAAGGTATATCAAAATTTTATATATAAAGTATAAATATCTTATTTTAAATTAATATAAGATATTTTTTTATATTTAAATATAAATATTTTAAGTATAAAATTTATAAATAAATATATTTATAAATAGTCTAATATTAAAGAAGATGAAAGATTAATATTTTGATACATATAAAAATAATACTTTATATTTCACAAAATAAATATTCTCTTTATAATATAAAAAATAATTATTATATAATTATAAAAAAATAATACATATACACTAATCGCTTAAAAATAAAATAGACTCCAATAAAAATAACCAAATTTAACCTCACACAAAAATTAATTATTTTTATATAATATAAATTATTTATTTCAAATTAACATATGGCAACGTAAACCCATTATTGTTATTATTATTAATCAATTGGTATTTTTTTTATTAGAAAAGTAAAATTGAGTTTACTAAAAATATTTCTTAAAATGTTATTAAAAATAATTTTAAATAAATTTTTATAATTAAAATAATAAAATTTAATATAAAAATAAATTTTAATAATTTTTAATTTGCAGAGCCAAATACATTGTATGGAGCAAGTGAAGTTATAACTACTGAAAGCAACATATGATCTGACACAAAAACATTGTAGACGACAAAACTAGCCGCACTTGGCGTACTGCGGATACTCATTGCTGCCGTCTTCTCATGATCAATGCAAGAATCAAAGCTATTTCGTACGGTGTAAAATAAATAAATAATATATATATATTTATATTAATATATATTATTAAATATAAATAAATATAATATAAATTTATATTAATTAACTAATATAAATTACCACTTAAAAAATAAATTAACGTGTATTTAAATTTTTATTTTGATATAATGCATAAATTTTAATTTTACAGGTGAAAAATAATTAGATATTCTAACTTTTTTATTTTATAATATATTAATTTTTATGCTTATTTAATTATTAAAACATGTAAATTATGCTAAAATGCTAAATCACTAAAAAAATTAAAACTTCTAAGTCTCTTAATTTTATCAATTTAATCTTTAAATTTTTACATGACAATTAATTTAATTGAACCATTTAACTAACAAAAATAATTTAAAATTTTGCTTATATTATTAATTTTGGCCAATTCCTTTTAATTTTTAATTAAATTTTAACTATTACTCTCAATATAATAAAAATATTAATCTATTAAATTAAATAAAATATCACTTTAATTGTCCACCATTCATATGCCAGGTTTATAGTCTAGAGCAATCCTTTAAGATTTCTAAAAAGGGGTATGTGCAAGATGAACAAGGAGAGTTTCTTTAAACTATTGAGTAGAATTTTTTTTTTCTATAAACTATGATTTTTAATTATTTTTCTGGGTTCTATATGCTTATTTTACAAATACTTACTATTTTGCAAATTATAATTAGATTTCTTTAAATTTTTTTCATTTAAAATTAAAAATATAAGTAAAAAAAATAAAAATTAAAATAATAATATCAGATATAAAGTTCAATTATTTTTTATTAATATAAAGATTTCTAAAATTAATGAAAAGATTAAAAAAATTAAAACAATTAGAAGGATTAGCTAAAACTATTAATGTGTCAAAAGACTTGACTTTATTTTAATTAATTAATGTGTTGAATTATTTATTATTAAATTTATTAAAAAATAAAAAATAATATAAAAGATTTAAGATCAAAGTGATAAAATAAAAGTTGACTAAAATTGATCATTGATGTAATAGATTTATTTATTTTTATTATTTAATTTTATAAAAATAAAAATTATAGAATGCATAATAAATTAAAAAATTAAAAATAAAATAAATTAAAGTAAAAAAAAAGTTATAAATTTATTAAAATATTTTAATAATTTAAGAGCAAATTAATTTATGAATAAGGCTTTAATTAATTTTTTATTTGAGTCATGTCAACATCATGCATCTGCCTTTCACATGACATAAACCCAAATAATTGTTGCTTTAAAGATATTGACTTTCAATGATTTAAATTCTATTTCAATATAAAATTTTTTATATTTCCCCTTTTTATAATATTAAAAATAAAATTACAATTTAATAATTTCCTTTCTTTTCAAGGATTTCTTGAATATCAAATAAAAAAAAAATTTACCAATAATTTGTATCATGTCATGTTTAAATTAACCATATCTCATTCTAATACAGTATAATTATAATCAAAATAAAGTTATAAATTTTTAGCCTAAATATAATTTATTTTAATAAATAAATCACACCATACAAATTTTATAATTATTTAATAATCAATTTAATAAATAATTTATATAAAATCCTTTGTATAATAGGATTAATGATACATATCACTTGCTTACTTACAACAATTTTAAAGGTTATGAATGGGGAGGAAACTTGAACATAATTCTATCAAAATACTTGTATAATTGGTCATTATATATATTTATATATATATATATATATAGATTATCAATAATTTATATTTTCTTTTGATATCAAGTTTGTCAAAAATAAAAAAGGATACATGAAGCAAAACATTAATAATAAAATTATATTTTAAATAGAACATAATATATTAAATTATATTAAAATGATATATATTAACCTATTAATCTGATTAAATAGACGAATAATTATGCGTCTTATTGAGTTAATGGAGACCCATTTATATCATATACTTGTTAATATTAAATTTAAACTCATTGAACTAATGTTAAGTTTTATTATATAATCGGATCGTGTAAAAAATTGCTAGCTACACTAAAGCTTGGCTAGCATGCCAAAAGTAACTAGAAGCTGATGTACATACACATTTATAGCCAACTATACATTGCCATTGCACCAACCCAACAAGAAGAAATGGAAGGAAAATGGAAAACCCTTAGGTATCAATGACAACATATTATTATTGTTGTTATTATTATTATTAAAAAATTTTAATGAGATTAAGAAAGTTAGCTATTTGGGTTTAAACTCTTAAATTTTTACATACGAAAGGCGAACACCGGCTAGCACAAACTATACTTGTTTAATAATTATCCAGTGATTGATAATCAGGCACATCACTTCCAAGATCATTGTTATCTGTAATAACTAGAACTAGCTCTGGACCTAAGCGCAGATTGGCAGAGATAATTAATTAATTAATTAACTAGCCTCATGGATTTAATTTGGCATCATTCTTGTGTGGAAAAGAGAGAGAGCACATGCCATATATACCTATAGTATTCCCAAGTTGGTCCTATTGATTCCTCATCTTTCTAATGTACAGGAACTCACTCATCCTCATCAAGACATGAGTAAGCTTTGTTTTTGGAATCTCCTCTTTCAAACGGATCTCTACCTGGACAGAAAGCTAAGAGGGCTCTGTGAACTGAGAACATGATTGATCTTTCTTGCCCAGAATGGTCCTAGATTCTCCCACTAAATTGGGTGCCCTTCTTCGATGGTTCACATCACAGGAAGGCAACTATTTGCACAGACGACAGAAGCAAAGCTAGTATGACGCATGAAAATACTATACCCAGATGTTGAAAGCGACTAACCCCATCTCATAGAATCATCTATTTCAAGCCCACTTAAAAATCAAAATTAAAAATTAAAAAAAAAATAAAAGAAAAAGAAAATGTTTGCTGTTCTGTGTTTTCTTGGAGATCTATACCTTCTTTCTCAAAATGTTATGAATCAAAAGTGCCAGAACCCTAGAGGCTCAGATCAGTTGCCAGAAAGATCTGTAAGCCCGAGAGAGGATGCGGCGATGAAAAGAAAAAAAAGAAAGCACAGTGCAAATATTGAAGAACCCTAATTAACACAGTAATTAGTGGATGATGACTCTGTGAACAGGAAGAAACATAATCCATGACAAACATTAATCTTTATCCAACAAAAGAAAACCCCAATGATTTCCACCCAATTCAGAAGAGGAGGGAAGAGAGGCAGAGAATACGACAAGGGAGTCACTATAGCAAATCCTAAACGAATTAAAAACGACATGTCGGGAGCTGAATGGAAATTCTTGGAATGTAAAGAAAACCCAAACCCTAGAGAGCATGAGAGAGAGAGAGAGATACAGAAAACCCTAGGACAGAGAAATTTATTCAAAAAAAAAAAGGGAGAGGGAGTAATAGAAGTGGGGCAGAGCTTGGAGTTGCACCATTAATGGCGGAAATCATGGCTGCACTACAAAGCTCTGCTTGCCATAAGGAGATTGAAGACAACTTTTTGTCATTGAGTGGTTGGTTGGACCATTTTTGTAGGAAGTGGAAAGCACCAAATAAGGTGACTTCTCAGGCCAACTAAAGAGGACATAGATAAAGGGGCACTGGGATATAGTACTAGAAAGAGTCTTTGTGCAGAAGAAATAGATAGAATGAAATGACTGACCCTTCTCTTATGTGGATATATGCAATGTAACTCATTATTTGAGCTGGAATATAATTGCTCCACTCTCCTTTTGCTATTGCTAATCTAACACCCTTCCCTCAGTCCTTTGCCCTCCCATTCTCCGCCACCTGTTTTTTATCATGTGGGTACTCTTAATTCTCATATGCCAACTTATAGGGAGGACCACAATAATTATAATATCAGACAAAGACACTTAACAAACACTAGTGTTAATTTTCGATTGTACTAATTGTGGACCATTAATTTAGTAATCCATCAATGTGTTTAATTAATATATCTCTATATATTTAAATTTTTATTTATCTTTTTAATTTTTGTTGTCGACACTAATCATGCTTGTGAAATGACACACGGTTTAATTAATAACTTAATTACAAACAAGATAATTACTTTCTAGGTTTTAGGGGAATCACAAGGATGCTCCATAAATGGGTGCATTCACTTGTAAAACAAACCATGCACATTGCCTTTGAGCATTCTTTATATGGGACGTTTGAGTACAATACAGGAACTGAAGAAGCAGACAAGCCTCTAAGAACTTGTC
The DNA here is from genome assembly GCF_030052815.1 of Hevea brasiliensis. Lineage (NCBI taxonomy): Eukaryota > Viridiplantae > Streptophyta > Magnoliopsida > Malpighiales > Euphorbiaceae > Hevea > Hevea brasiliensis. Next base: position 90,832,696 of record NC_079501.1, read on the forward strand.
CAGATGGAAAAGTTTATATTTAATTGGAAGCTGTTAATTGTCTACAATATGCATCAAAAAGTTCAAGATATTGATATCTTTAGTTTCTGCTAGCTTATTTGCTCTCCTTATGTTGTATTGACCTGGCTTGCTTTGTAATTCACCAAATTTTTTCACTTAGAATTCCACTACTTAGGATGGGTGTAAAGGGTTGGTCTGTCGGCCTGGTATTAGTTGGTGGTATCCGTGCTAAATTTTCTCTGGTTTTATTTCATAGAATAAAAGTTCTAGATATTGGAAGTTTGGAATGGCCTAATGAGCAAGTCTACTTAAGTTCAAGATTGCCTACCCCTGCAAAAAGATGTATACTTGAAACTTAATTTAAGAATCAATTAATATCCAAGATTAACCAAGCCAAATTTCATGATAAAAATGAGATTGATTTGTCCTAGGAGAGTGTTTGAGAGAAAAAAGGCAAAAGCTTGACAAATGACATCTCAGAACACAAACGGTCTAATTAAGCAGAAGAACTTTATTCAAGTTATCTTTATGCAGGAAATTGGCCAAGCCTCGAGCTTCAACTTAAGCAGACTTGCTCATTATTAGCCCATACAACCTAATTGTAAAAATTAACTTTTCTTGCTTTATCTTCAAACTATTTCAAGATGGTTAATTTCTTCCAATTCATTGAAGGGTTGTGATATTCAAGTTTTGAATGACCAAATGAAAATTTTAAACTGAAGATTTAGAAAGTTTGTTAAGAGATATATGCCATAAATTTTTGAGCAGAAGGTGAGATATTAGGAAAGTATGATATTTTAACTTCTAGTCACCCAACACCAAAGGACAATGAACACCAAAGGACAATGCCCTATCCCAGATAGACACCATGCACCCTTATCTTTTTATTCTAGCTAGCACAGAGTGTCTTTGTTGTAGGACCAATAATTAAGTTTTATAAATTCAGTAGCCACTTTTAAATGAGATGATAGCAACCGCTCAAGATCTTGATGGGCTTTAACTTCCACCTGTTCATATTCAAATGGCAGGGAACAATTGTCCTCTTGTTGAATGATCGGCTGGGAGAGTAGTTTACAGGTGGGTGTACGGGGTAGGACTTCCTGGTCCTGGGTTCCTTCTCAGCTGGTTTTTCTCCCCCTGTTTTCCTATTTTTCTTTTTATTTTAAACATGTAGTTTTTTCATGCTAAGATCCAGAGTGATATTTAGATAAATTTCTCCCAGAGACTTTAGAATTCGAATCTGACCTTACTCTATTTCATTAGTTAAAATAATTTACACACTCTTTTAAATAATAATAATAATAAGGCAGATCAAAGAATCTTCTTTTACTTCACTTGCATCCACATGAAACGAAGCTAACAGGTTTTCTAGGGTTCAATTCACCACAACTATGAAAGTTAAGATCTTTTATTCTCCATGGAAATCAACAACAAACTTAAAACCTAACTAAAGATTAAGGTATTCTTTGACTATTGGAAGCTCAATAATGGGCATGATTAATTAACTATTTTTTTTTAACTTTCTAAAATCTATTTTCTAGCAATATATTCTAATATAGCATTCTTAATTTGTCATTGGTTTTTAGTAGATGACTATATATTATTGTCTCTCACATATCTTTAAATTCATAAATGTTATCCTGTTGGAAGTGTACCTTTTACTTTGTATACATGTAAAACTATAAAAGAAATCTACCAATTGGTCAAAAAAATTTCTTGAGTAGCTATGCTCACTACAAAATTAGAACATTAATTAACAGGATTCTTGGAATTTTAAGATAAAATATAACAAATTAAAGAGACTATTCGAAGGAAGGGAAGCCCATTTTTGTAGGGTTTTTTTATCTAAATTTTTTTTAATATCATTCAATTCACTACAAAATAATTTATTTATTTATTTGAATCTCAAATAATTCATAAAACTTGATTCATTTACATTTTTAAAAATTTTCAATACTTATATTTTTTAAAAAATTTATATATTACCATAATTGAATAATTAATAAAAAAATATAGAATTTCAAACATTGATTAATAATAATAAAAGAATTGAAATTCTAATGATGAGATGAATGTCAATCTCTTTTTTTTTTATTTAATTTTAAGTTTCAACTAATTAGAAAAATGCTTGAATTTAATTATTCATTATTCATAACATTGAAGCCCAATATTCCCTTTCTATCTACAAAGCCCAGGCCCAGCTAATCTGATTGACTTTTCAGATGATGCGCGTGGTCTTGTCATACTCTCTAGCACAGCGACTATGTTACACGCGCATCCTTTTGTAAAGCTGTGGGCTCTTTTTGTCTATTGGGTTGGGCTTAGGCCCAAAATTAAAATAAAACTTTTGGGCTATAGATATTCTAATCCAATAATTTTATGTTTTAACTTCTTTTTTTTTTTTAACTTTTATTTTAAATAAAAATTAATTAAATGCAATAATAAGAAATTATCCTAATTTTTCTGTGCATAAGAAAAAAATTACTATAAAAAGAGTTCATTGGAGCTTCAAAAATTAAAGCTAACCAATGTTTAAAAAAAAAAATTGAAAGAACTCTAAATTGTAAATCATAAATAAAAAAAAATAGAAATAAAAAATTAAATTATTTATGGTTTTTAATAGTTTTTAATTTTTTTGTGTTTAGATATATACTCTTGTGGTGGATTTTTTTTTTAGGTAAATACCCAGGTAAGAGAACAACTCAACTTTCAAATGTTGGCAGTAATTCATCAAGGTATATTTATACAGATTGAATTTAGAAATTCATTTTTCTAATTTGAGACTTAAAAAATTTTATTGATAAAATTTGAAGACTTATTAATATTAATTCAGTTCATTATATACATAATTTGATCATCGTATGTGCGTACGCGCGCGCGTATATAGTTTGAGTGAAAGCTTTAAACCTATCTATGTATGCCTAATCCTTGAGGGAAAAAAAAAATAAAAAAATCTTTATGCAAAGTTAGGGATCAACTAGAATATACTATAAAAAAATATATATAATTGAAATCAAATGCAAGAGAGAAATATTTCATGTGCAGAAACCAGAGATAAAATATTAAAGAAAGATGAAAATGGAGATGGAAGTTTTAGTGGCTGCTTACCTTTAAATTAGATTACTTTGAGCAACCCCCCATTGTATTCTTTGCCTGTACATGCATATGGAGGAAATCTAAGAAATAAAAGTTAAAAAAAAATATATAAATAATGATAATTTACAGCGGTGATCTCATGGAAGCCATTGGCATATAACAAAACCCAATATTAGCTCAATTTTTCACTTTTTTTGGTTAATTTAACTCCAACGTAATTCAAAACTCGAAATCTTATAGTCATGGAGACGATTTTTTAGAGTTCTTTAGCTCAATTCTTCACCTTGAATCAATAAGAAAAAAAAAGAAGAAGAGTAAGCTAGCTAGGGTAAGTCTTGCATGCATCAGATGATATAATATAAATAATGTCTCTACAGAAGCTATATAGAAACAAAGAAATAACGAGTAAAAAATGCTAAGAGTTGCAGAAGAACCTCAAAAATCTCGAAAACTTTGATATCCATGAGGGAAAATGAAGACAACCCAGAAAGAAAAATGGACATAGAGAACCAAAGAATGGAAAGAAATGCTATTAGTCAAGCATATCTGATCTGCTCATGATTTGTATACATGTGTGTGTATATATAGGCAAAAGTTGAATGAAACCTCCACGATAGTGGAAGAAAAGGACAAAATTAGCGACGGAGACAAGAGTACGTACCAGAGGGAACAGTGAGATCCACACATGAAGCTATATGGATCGGTTGAAAAGGTAGTTAATTGCATAGGTAATTGTGGAGTCTGGGTTTTAGGTATGTGTAGGTTTTTGGTGCAGTGACCGACACATTGCTTGTGGGGGCTGCTCCTTTGTGCTCTATGCGTGTCTGGGAGTGCAAATCCATGGATTAGGTTTTACAAACAGATACATCATCCTTTGGAAATTTTGTTAGTACTAGCTAGCTAATTTCCTCACATCTAGACCCGATTCTGATTCGAATAAGCCCAAAATTGGAATCGTAACTCCAAAAAGTTTAGGTTTCAATTCTAATTCGATCAAGTTAAAATCTAATAGTTGAGAAACCGTTAAATTCGATTTCAATTCAATTTCGAATTGAATCAAAGATAAGTTTGATCGATTCTGATTCTGATACTGAGTCAGTCCAGTATTAGAATCAGAATCGATCAAAGTTCAGTATCAGAATCAGAATCGATCAAACTTATCTTTGTTCAATTCGACTTCTTAGACCATTTGAATTAAAGAAGATTATATATATATACACTTAAGGAGCTTATGAAAAGTGAGTTACTTCTCATATATTTAAAAAATTATTTAAATATATTTTTTAAAATTTTAATTGTTAAATTTAATAATTTGTTTATTAAAAAAATTTAAATTCTTATGCTATTGGATAAATTATGATAAATTGAGCTAATCGCCTCTGAATTTAGAAGTTATTTCATTTTTAATCCTAAATTTAATTTATTAAAATAAAATCCTTCATTTTTAATTTTATTTTAAAAAAATCTCCTTTACCCTTTACAATTATTTTCCTAGTTACAACCCTTCTCCTCTATTTTCCCTCTCTCACCTGCTCTATCCCTTTCATCTTTATTTACTTCATCCACTATTTGAGGTGAAATTGGTAGGATCTAAAAGTTGGTCATTTTAGAACACATATAAGCTATGTTTGGCATTGAATTCAGAGCCTGAAACTGTTTTTTTTTGAATAAAAGCATCATTTTGGATGTTACTGAGAAAAGCAGTTTTGGAAAAAATTATTTTATTATTTTAGTGTTCTTATAACTAAAACTAATCAAATTTAATTTTTAATTATTTTTTAACACTCTCTAACTATTATGTTTAAAAAAATAATTTTCTCAACAGTAATATCAAACAGGCCTATTGTGTAATATAATAATATATCTAAATTAAATTACCTGAATATTCATAATATTAATAAAATGATATTAAAAATAATTCAAATTTTATGATAATTATTTTTTACAAAAATTGGGTTATTACACGAATCTTTCATGTGCATTTATTGAGGATAAAAGAAGCCCTACCAATTTAATAAATATTAATTTTATAAAAATAAAATAATTAAATATTAATTAATTTAATCATAAAGAATAGAGAAATAATAAGTAAGATAATAATTAAAAAAAAACAGAATAATAATTTTATTCTTTTCTATCTGAAAATGAAATAATTCTTTAAATTCAGAAAATATTGATACAATTTATCAGGTAAATTAAAGTCTTTTAAAAAATAAATAATTTAAATATATTAAAAAAAGAGGTTGAAAAATTATTTTATTATTTTAAATTTTTTATAATTAAAATATGTTAAAAATAAATTTAAATAATTTTAAATTAATATATTTGAAAAATATATATTTTTTTTATAAGAGTCTTGTTTGATAATTAATCTATGGTCAGAATTTTCTTGTAAGGTTGGAGTGGAAACAGAGCATTGCATTTAGCTTTCCGCGTGCATACCACAAAATCAAATAATGTCATTTCATGTTTCATTCAAATGCTTTATGAAGAGATCTATCTCTTTGTCTTATAGTGACTTTTTAAAAATAAAAAATAAAAAAATTGGAAATTTTATGTAATCCATCTAATTAATTTGTATTGTAGTGATTATAAATAATCCCTCTATCTGTCTTATAGCTATTGTGTTGTCGATGATTAACAAATGAAAATCATTAATGTTTGGAAATTAGAATTTTATAAAAATTTAATTTATTTTAATTTTTTATAATTTTTATATTTAAAATGAAAAATTAAAAATTTTAATTCAAATAAAATTTAATTTAAAAAAATAAAAATAAATTATAACTATGTGAAAATTTAATTAAATTCTTTTCTTATAAATAATTCATTCCAAAAAACGATAGGGGTCTAATTAAGCTTAGGTCTTGTTTGGTTGGGAGTAATTTGACTAAAAAACTTTAAGTTTCCAGTAAGTGTAAAATATAGCTGATTTAGTTGGTATTTTGTCTCAATTTCTTACAAAGTTAAAGAAGCTACTACCTTCACTTTCTAGGAAGTAACTTATTTACCCTATTAAAATAAATTAATTTTTAAAAAGTTTTTTCAAGAATTTTAACCAAACAAGGAGTTAGCTATTAATAAAATATCAACTATCCTGTGTCCATGCATAGGATTATTGATGCATGGAAGAAGCCTAACCCATTAAGAGGTCTAACCCATCTACATGTATAGTCTTTTGACTTCAAAAAAAGAACCTAAGGTCAAGTAATTATGCACAAAAAGCAATGGAAAGGTTCCTAACACTTCATATTCAAACATTTAATAAGTATTAAATTCGAGTTTTCATCCTTCTAACAGTTCTATAAACAAAAATACAAAGCTACCATTCTTGTTTTATCTAATGATATGAGTTAAAACCCTAATAACCAAGAGGTTGAAGCAGCATTTTCCATGGTGTTTAGCCACAGCCCAGAGGTTCTAACAGCTGAAAATCTGTAAATAAATATGAACTTGATAGAGCATGCAGCGCATAGAGCTGCGAAGTGGCTGAAGGAGATGGAAAATTGGAAATGCTAGAATCTGTAGATTATGGACCTAGGTTAGGGTACACATAAATCTATGAAGTGTCCCTTGCGAGATCTTGTGAAAGCAACCTAAGATTTATTTCTAATGGTAACAGTTGAAGTGAAATGGTGGAGTACTGGAGGTGACTGTAGTGGTGGGTAGGGACCAGAAGAATCAGAAGTAGCTGCAGGTCACTTTTTGACTGTTTCGTTTTGATAAGGTCCTAATAAAAGAAAAAGAAAGGGCAAATTGAAGAGAAAGATCCCCTAAATCCATGCAGCAGAAGGCTCTCATCTCATTTTTTAAAGGTACCTATGCCCTACTTTCTCATTCCCTAACTTGAGCAGTTGGCTGCTTAGATCCCTCTCAATCTCTTCCCACACCTAACTTTACTTTTGCTCCTTTTCTTTGTTCTTCTTTCAAAAATTTTCCTTGGGTTCAGCGATAGCCCATAGGATATCAGGCTATAAAGATTCAGTTGTTCCTCCTTCAAATGGAAAATTTGATGATATCGAATTTATTTTATTAATTTTTTTCCCAAAATGAAAGTTTGGCAAGCAATTTAATTTAGACTACGTCTATTTCATTAAAAATAATTTATGTGCGAAAATATTTCTTGAAAAAATATATTATTTTCTTTAATTTAGTATGACATTAAAAATCAGTTAGAAAATTGTTGTTTATTTGATGCAAGGAAAATATGAAAAATATTTTCTGTATTTCCTTGTGATTGAGATAGTCAGAAAATTAGTTAACAGAAAATTTTTCTCATTAAAAAAAAAGTTAAGTCATTTTTTGGAAAAATAGCTTCCATTTTTTAAAAGAAAAAATTATTTTTTATTTTTTAAAATTTTGATAATCATATTAAAAAATAAATACACACATATATAATAAATATATATAATTAATTTAATATTATAACTATGAAAAATATTAAATTATATTTTTGAAATAAACAGTACCTAAGTGAAGAAAAAAAAAACTAATTGATCACTAATATCGGTGATTCAAATTCTAAGTTTAAAAAAAAAAAATTGCATTGCATTAACATGAAGTCATTTTCCCAAACTCGAAAATATTTTCTTATAATCAGAAAATTCCCAATAATATTTTTATTTTTTCTCCCAAATAAGAGAAAATGTAGGAAATATTTTTCAAGAAAATATTTTCTATAAAACAATTAGATTCTCAGAACAAATTACTTATTAATCTTTAAATTATGTCAAAATTAAGTAAAAGAAGAGAAAAATAAAAGAGACTTTCTCTTATAAATAAAAATTTTATTAATAATATTTAGGAAAAACTTAGCAAATATTTGTTAAAAGGCGTGTGCCTAAAAAATTAAAAATTATGATTAACCATGTTTTAAGTCTAGATTAACTTATTAATTGAAGAATATTATGATTTTGAAAAATATGAAGGCTCTATTAAGTAATGTTTGTACAAAGGAACTAAAATATGTTAAAAAGGGTATGTGAGAACTTTAATTCAAGAATCAAATGAAAAAAAAAAATAATAATGAAATTGTAACACCCCCGTTGCATAGCCTGGTATATTTCACTGTTCCGGTGACCGGTATCGGTCTGAATAATTAAGGAGATTAGAATCCCGTTTAAGACAACTTGAGAAGCCATAAACATAAATAATTAGTAATGTTTAATTAGTTAACTACAAATAAGAAAAATAGAACATAAGAGGTTAAATGAGCCGAGAGTCACAGCGATGAGTGACCTCCTCGGGAATGACTGCGAAGTCGTTTTAAACTCAAATTTCGAACCGTAAAAAGTGACGCTGCGGTTCTTAGGACCCTTATGAACACAGTGGAAAAGAGAAAATCACGAAAAAGAACTGTTAAGCCAGTCAAATAATTAGGTCAGGGAGTCGGAAGAAATATTGGATTATTTGCAAACCGGGATGAACCGGCGAGGGGCAATTTGGTCAATTGACCCGAGAGTCGACTCTGACCTAATCACAAATAAAATCGGATAAAATAAAATTTCGGAATCGAGAATTAAATTAAAGAACTAATAGAAAAAAAAATAAATAGAAAAAAAAAAGAGAAAAGGAAAGAGGTTGGAAAAGTCAAAAGTTATGACATCATGCATGATGTCATAACTAAATTAATAAATTGAATTAATTAATTTGGATTTAGGGGTCTTCCATAAGCAAAAAACGTGTAAAAGGAAAACAAAGGAAAAAAATTAGGATTTTCTTCTTCTTCACCTCTCTCTTTGCCACCCCATTTTCCCCAAAATCCTCCATGAATGGTTCTTCATTTAAGCTTACATTTAAGCTAAATTTTCTTCACTTAACCTTCTTAACTTCCTTAAATACCTCACTAGAACCTTTAATCTCAACTTAAGCACAAGAAAGAAAGAGGAAAGAAAGAGAACAATTGAAGGCTTGGCATTTAAATTGAGGTTAGTATGCTAAACTCTTTATTTATCCATTCAAATGCATGTTTAGGTAATTAAGTGAGCTTAGAACTTGATTTAAATGAAACAAATATGGGGGAAGAATTAAACTGAATTTTTGGGCAGCTTGAGAGGAGTATGGTTTGCATGAATATGATGCAATTAAATGAGTTTAGAAACCTTACTTAGTTAAATGATTAACATTAAAATCATTAGAAGTAGTTAAATGCAAGAGTTAGTGAAATTAGGGTTTCAATGCTAGGGTTTATGAACCAAAAATTGGAGAAATGCATAAATGGCATGTTTAACCTATTGTGAAATGAAATAATGGTCAATTATGACCAAATAAGTTGTGTGGGAATGGTAGGAAATTAAGCCAAATTCGTAGGTCAATGGTCATGCTGCTGGCAGCATGACCAAACCTACTTTGAAGGACCAAAACTCAAATTTTACAAGCCTAATGGATATGCCACCAATTGGAGATGAAAATAGACATAAAAGAGCACAATTTTCATTAAGGAACCATGGCTAAAAACTGACCAAAACTTGGTGAAACAATTGACCAAAGTGAAGTGATAGCAGGTTGCCACTGCACTAAATTGACCAAATGAACAGTAACTGTTCATTTGGTCATAACTCGAGTTAGACAGGTCAAATTGACCTGAAATTTGGCCAGGGGTTAGAGGGCATATAGATCTAAAACTTTCATGAAGAACATCACCCCAAATTATGCCATTAACCCATCCAGATTATTGAGCAAAGTTAGGCTACCAAACCTGCAACTCTGCAGAGTTTTCATTGAGCAGCAATGTTTGGATGGCTATAACTCCCTCTAGAAAACTCGGATTTAGGCGATTCTTGAACCGATGGAAACCTAAGACATAGTAGAACATTTCATATGAAGAAAGTGAGACCAAATTATGAACTTAACTTGATCAAATTATTGACCAAAATTGGATCAAAATCTGCCAGAACCCAAAAGTGCAGTATGAACAGTGCACGTGAACAGTAAACTTATTTTGGCCATAACTTGAGCTACAAAACTCCGATTGAGGTGATCCAAAAATGAGAATACACTTAAGACAATAAGGAACATTTTCTATGAAGGAAGTTTTGTCAAATTCCAACAGTAGACCGACCAATGAAACAGTGCAACTTCGGAGAACCAAAACCAAAAATTGGCAATTTTGCCAAAATGACCAAAGCTTTAAACAAATGACCAAAACCAACAAGTTTGGTGACCAAAATGTGGTATGTGGGTGAAGTTGGAGTTCCCATACCTATTAAGCCTTAGAAAGTCAATAATTTGACTTGAATAGTGCAGTGAATAGTAACCCGAAACACAAAATTTCGAGAACGTCAAATTTAACACGTTAGAGCTAGGTAAATGTGAAGTTAAGTTTATTTTGGATTTATTTTAAGTTTTAGTACTGAAACATTGGAAGATTTCATGTTTCAGTGGAAAAGAATACCGGGACAGAACCCGAGGAGTCGAGTCAAGGCCAACAGGCAACTCGTTTGAGGTTTGTGCACAACATATACTTTTATAATCATCTTTTGCATATCGTTTTGAATAATATGAAATGTTGGATTAAGGTATTCTTATGATGTTTGATCTAAATTGTTGAAAGTTATTATGTATATTTGAAAAGACAATGTTTAGCAAATCGTTAAGATAAGTTTTGAAACCACAGTGTCATGACCACATATTTGAACACCTCACTAGCACGACTAGTGGGGGTAATTAGTTTCGAATTTTGATTCCTTCTCTGGAGAAGTGTTGAGGTGTGCCAGTAGAAGAGGATGTGAATGGATATCCATACATTTGAGCTAGCTAGCCTTGTGATATGATTTCTCTTTAGCCTTTGGCTATTGAGATTCATGTGATTTCTCTTTAGCCTCTGGCTATTGAGATTCTATTTGTTTCGAATGGCATGATCTAACTATGGGTTTTATGAAATGTGTTTTGATACCTTGAAATGAACTTGGTTTACATGTAAAATCTTACCATGCATGATTGTATTTAATTTTCATGTTTAGCCAAAATTTTGAATGCATGTGCTTTAAGTTTTGCATAAAGATTATTTTAGTATATTGTGCACCACTGAGTCCTAGTACTCAGCGATAGCTTTTATTGCTGTCACAGATACAGAGACTAGAGGAGCAGCAGATTGAGCTGTTGAGGTGTGTGAAGTCATCAGCTTGAAGCCTTCGGGTATAATTTATACCCTAACTGTAAATACTTCTTTTGATGTATATATTGCACATAAATATATGGACATGTAAAAATGGGTTATGAGCAGCTTGTACACAAGTTTGTATGAAGTTTGTAATAAAGTTTAGTTTGTGTTTCTTTTGATATAAATTTGTAAGGTTGTGTATAAATTATTTTGTTTTTAATGAAATATGAATGATATTGATTGACAGTATTTTGAGAACTATTGAACTTGTGAATTTTGAGAAATTGATTGAGTTTGATTGTGAAACCGAAGTAGTGGTTGAGAAAAACTTTTAGAAGTGCTTTTTACAGGTATTCGAAGAACGGTTTTTTCAAAATACAGAGGAAACTCTGTCAAAATTTTTATAAAATTTGCGGAAAACTAAAATGGCCAAAAATATTAATTAGTTTTAATTTCAACTAAATGTTTTAAATACTTATTAGAAATGCTCACCACTTGGCAAAGATAAGAAAATTATTTTAAAATCCCTTGTAGGGTACTTAATGAGTTATCGGTAGGTGAAGTTTGGTAGTTCATTAGGTATTCTACGGGATCATGTTATGCCTTACAGAGGGGTAAGGTGTGACAGAAATGGTGTAATCTTTAGATATTATATTATTTTAAATTAAAATATAAGGCTAAATTGTGAAAAAAAAAGAAGAAGAAGAAGAAGAAGCTATGTATACCATTTAACTTCCCTTTTCATAATCACCTATGAGTCCCACTCAAAATAAGGCCAGGATTGGGTTGATTAAATGTATATATCCTTATCCCAAAATATTTATAATTTGTTCACATTATTCTTTCATAAGTTTTTTTTTTTAAATATGTAAAAGAAAAATATATAAAAAATTTATTTTTAAATATTGATACGAAATTATCTCAATCAGAGTTTAATAGTAAATTTTTTTTTTATATAATTGGCTCAACTAATTTGAGATTGAGCATAAGGTCCTGTTTAACAATGCTTTTAAAGAAATCATTTAGAATTTTGATTCTAGTCAAAATATCATCTTTTTTATTTATATTATTTAGTAATATAGTGTTTATATTAATATTTAGAGGTTGAAATGTTAGTTTATTAAACGTTATTCCTCCTAACCTTTACAGTATGTTTGGAAGAAAATTTTTGGAGCTAAGGTATGGGTTTTTAAAATATGAAGCTTATTTCAGAGGAAAGTTTTTTAAAAGATGTAAGATTTTTGAAAGTTTTAATTTACCAAATTATATTTCCAAAAACCTCAATTTTTCAACACACTAACCTTCCGTTTATAAAGAAGTAAAGTAAAATAAGGTTTTATAAAGTAAAATTTTTCAAAGTAAGGTTTTTTATGACTTTTAAAGTATTTGAAGGTTTTAAAGAGAAAACTTTGTTAACCCACTAATTTAATGGGTTGGAAAATGGAGGTTTTTGAAGTTTTTAAAAACCTTAAAAAATTATACTTAAAAAAACCTTAATTCAAGGCTTTTAAACCTTGAAAAACCTTCAAATGGTAAATTGGCTCTATTACTCATCCAAACACATTTTTAGAGGTTGATAGTGTAACACCCCTATTTGTATAGCCTGGTATATTTCACTGTTCCGGTGACCGGTGTCGGTCCGGACAATTAAGGGGATTAGAAAGGGGGAGGGAGGGTGGGGGCAATGCTCCCCCTATCCCCCCCTTCCTCTATCCTTAAAACCAGACCTATGACCTTAGCTAATTGAGCCAGCTTCAGGTGGATCCATGAGCTAGTCTAGCGAGCTAGACCTTAAGGGCAGAGCCAAGAAGAGCTAGACCAAAGGGTGAGCGTTGAACGGTTTTAATCAAAAAATTAAATCGAACCAACCTAATTCAATTTTTTAATTCAATTTTGGTTTTTAGTTTTAAAATCTTTTTATTTTTTTGCTTGATTCAGTTAATTTAAGAAAAAAATCAAATTAACCAAAATGAACCAATTTTCCTCCCTTACAAAGCTACATCGTTTTACCCTTTACATTACCCTACCTATTTAAGCCTCCCATCTCAAGTATCAAACTCTTTTGCTGCCCATCAGTCCATAAAGTGATAGCTTCTTTCTTTTCCCTTGCCATCGTTGTTGCTGCTGCTTCTTCTTCTTCTTCTTCTTCTTCTCACTTTTCCTTACTCCTTCATCTTCTCACTGCTTAGGGTTATTTCTTATTTGTTTGGCAATTTGCTTATACATATCATGGGTCCATCAGTACCATAACCTCATGCTTTTATCAACAGTGAAGGACAAAATCACTGCAATTGGCTATGCATGTCTAAGCCCTCAATGGATCTGCGATTGCCTTTTTGTTGCATGTTTATATTCAAAAGTTTTGAGCCAAATAGGTAATAAGTTTTTATGTTCAATTTTTACTCAATTTTTATTGTACTTCATTCTTATGGAACACAATCTCTTCATTTGTAAATTTTAAAATGCTAAAGATTAAGCTTATCTTCATTGCATATTTTGTGCGCTAATATTATTGTTGGTTGAAACTTGATAGCAATGTTGGGCATTTTGTGGAATTAAAAAGGACAATGGACATTCTACTTGTGCACTGTTCAAAATCCATAAATTAAATCGAACCAAATTAGTTTGATTCAATTTGATTCTTCTATTAAATCAGTTTGGTTTGATTTTTTATTTTTAAGACTTTAGCATTTCAATTTTCCAATTCAGCTCAATTCAGAAGCAAACCAACTGATTGCCCACCCTTGTCGAGATCCAAGTTAGATGGACCTCGTGCAATGCTAAGTGATAATTAGGCCTATGAAGTATAAGCTAGTATAAGCTAGACCCAATTGCACTTGAAGAGGGTGTTAGAATGTATGGCTTATGGGAACAAGTCTCACGTTAACAATGTACATGAAAATCAAAGGGCATATAAGCATTAGCAAATCGAAGGCCATTTTAGTGGTGGAGAGCTTAGTTTACAGTTGATCTAATAACTATGTCCAATTGGATAATATTGTCTGCTTACCTGACCTCATGGATTTGTCCATTGGACCTCTTCTTTGAGGTCAAAAGGCACACTATCCAATAAAGTGGTCTCTCTTTCTTATAAGTACCTTAACTTTCTCCTTCCTTTCTGATGTAGAAATTTGTTTCATTCTGATCCTCCTCTTATAGTCTTGGAGTGAAGAATCACTCTCTTTACGAACTTGTGGGATGTTACATGCCCACTAGCTTCTATCCTAGTTTGTCCCCAAACCATATTGTATTGGGAGGTCTAACTCTAACACCAATTGTGACAACTTGGTTCAATTGGACAGTATTATCCTCTTTAGCCCACCTAGCCTCATGGATTTATCCCTTGGACCTTTTCTTTGAGGCCCAAAAGCTTGTTATCCAATGAAATGGTCCCCCCCTCCCCCCACCATTATAAGTACCTTAATTTTCTCCTTCCTTTCGAATGTGGGAATTCAATTCATTTCAATCCTCCTCTTTTGATCTTGGAGAGAAGAACCACTCTTCTCATGAACTTACGGGATGTTACAATGGATATTTGCCTTATCTTGCATGACACAAGGTGATGATGGATCCTTAAGTTAAGGATGCTGAAAAACTTTGCTTGAATAAGTAGTGCTCTAAAATAACTTCCTAATAGTGTCACTATCATTCTCAAGTTTTGTACTACTAATGCTAGCAATTATTTGAGACCTAAGGTCAAGACACAAGTTGACTTCCTCAATATTTTGATTGCTAGCACTCACAGCCTTGGTGGAATTCCCTTTGAGTGCATCCATAGAAATAGAATTGTTGGCCCCATGATCAATTTCATGATGTCTACTTGAGATCTCTAAATAGTTTTTATGTGGAGCACTTTTGGTAGCACAACATATCACACACCCTAGGGTGTATGACAAGAAGATCCACAGGCCTATGGGGTGTGGATCGTTGGCCCAACCAGAGTGAATCATGTTTTTCCAATTCAAATTTCATCTCTAAGCAATCCAAGATACAATATACTTCCTATTTTGTTTGAATAATATTGCATATTTAGTTTTCTTATTGTTTTCCATTTTAGTTAAGACTTGTTTTATTTTTCTATTTTAATCAGGAGTAATTATAAGGAATACTTTAATTATTTAGGAATTAGTTTTCCTATTTTATCTAGGATTCCTAATATAATTTAGTTTACTAAACTTCTAATTAGTAGATTAATTTTCCTATTAGGATTAGGAGATTAAAATCTCTATAAATATGCCTTAATTCTATGTATTTCAAATTAGTTTTTTGGCGTTTAATAAAAATTTCAGTAAAGAATTTTCTTATCAAGCACTCTGTGTGTGAGTGCATGCTTTCTTTGAGTTTCATGCTGTGTCAAATGATATTAGAGTAAGGAAATCACCCCAATCAAGATAGCCAAACTTGATAGAGGTGGTGATAATAGTGGTTTTCATGATTGTGATTGAAAAACTAGAGCCCTTGACCTTAGGGATGATGCGTTGCAACAATTGAAGCAACATTAGGAGTAATAAATGGATCTTAGATTGAAGCATATTGAGAAACACTTCGAAGAAACTGCAAATTGACTTGATGCTTTGGGAATTAATACAATTAGGAATCAAGTTGAGAAAAGAAGACCAAGGGTTAATGTAGCTTGTGGTGACCTTATTAACATACGTTTTCCTTCATGTAGGCAATATGTATGCGAGGAAAACTCCAAGGAGGAAAATGACTATGAATCAAACAGGTTTTGTAGACATTTATGTAATGAAAGATATAGAAAAAGAGGTGCATATCAACCAATTCTTGCACAACAACAATATGTTTACAAATTAGATTCAAAGGAGGACGATGACTTTAAACCAATTAAGTTCAATAGGCATCAACAAAATGGTGGCTATTGAAAAAGAGGTGCGTATGAGTATGATGAGAAGATTTTTTCAACCATAACTTAAGTTCCATTTAGATTTGTAATTGAATGCAAGGATACTCAACCAAAGCATTTGTTAGTGGTGAAAAGAGAAAGGGAAGAAAGAGAATAGTAGTTTAAATTCAAAACACAACTTGAAGTTAAGGAGACCAATATCAAAGAATCAGAATTAGAAGCTTTGATCATATTTCTTGTTACTGTGGTTAAAGACAAAGCATTTGAGAAATGTGTCCCAGGGAATGAAGAATATCAAGCCATGGAGATTTCCATAGCAATTGAGGGAAAACAATTCATGGAGATAATACTGGATATTGCAAAGATAAAGATGAAGGTGAAAGTACTCAATTCGATCTTGCTTAATTCCCCATTGACTACCTCATCAAAGAAAGTGATGTGGTGTACTTTCCAAATGAAGATTTTCATTCTTTTTCACTTCAAAATTCGAGGATAGGTTTATTGGGGTGAATGGAATGGGAGATTTGTTTTGGTTCATTACAAGCAGTTTTAACCCCAGGTCAAGTTCATTCTAAGTGGGGGAGTATGATGTAGAGCATTTTTTAGTAGCACAAGTCATCAAGCATGTGACAGGAAGATCCACATGCCATAGGCATGTGACACTTGGCCCAACTAGTGAATCATGATTTTTCGGTCCAAATTTCATCTCCAGGTAGTCCAAGATACAATATACTTCCTATTTTGTTATAAAAGGACTACAAATTTGGTTTTCTTATTGTTTTCCATTTTAATTAGGACTTGTTTTATTTTTCTGTTTCAATTAGAAGTAGTTATTATCTTTCCTATTTTATCTAGGAATTAGTTTTTCCTATTTTATCTAGGATTTTTAACATAATTTAGTTTAAAAAATTACTAGCTAATCCTTCTATTTTAACAAAACTAATTATTTGATCCTTTTATTTAGCGAAACTAACTACGTGATCCTCCTTTTTTTTTAAATATACTAGTTAGTCCCTGCATTGATCATCCATTCAAAAGAACCAAACAACACATTAATCAAGAGAGGTTAAGGGTTTATTTGACAATACTAGTTGTTCTATTAACAATTAGTTATTCTAGTTGATGTTAACGGTTTTATTAGTTATTAGTTATTAGATATTAACAATTAGTGTTTAGCTGTTTTTATAGCAGTTTAAAGTAAACGTGTTCAGTAAAAATATATGTTAGATTAGATTGGCTATATACAAAGCAGATAGGTATTTTCATTTAACAGTTATTTTTACTTGACTTTTGCTTTAAACCACTATAAAAATAACTAATCACTATAATAGTATTGCTTTATGTAATACTCCAAATTGATGTTGAAAGAGTTTTGAGTTTTAAGAAAGAAGTATAAGTTGAGTCGCAGTACTAAAAAAACCTAAAATTGAGTGATTATGAATGAAAATTAGCTCAGGTTAACTTAAAAATTTGTAATAGCCGATCACAACTATTTTAATGATACTTAAATTAAGATTAAATGATTTTTAATAATAATAATAATAATAATAATAATAATAATAATAATAATAATAATAATAATAATAATAATAATAAGAGTAACTTTACTAAAATAACCAATAAAATTCAATGACCTTGAGTGTAAATAACCAAATCTTAAAAAAAAAAAAAGCCTTTGACAAAAAAAATTATGAGTAAATTATAAATTAATTTTTAAGGTATGTCAAATATTATAAGTCAATCTCTACATTTTTTATCAGGAATAATTTAGTTTTTTAGTTTCATTTCTTTAATAGAATGATCTCTCAATTCAAATTAACACTAATAATTAGATCACTCAAATTTTGTTTTGTTAACGAAATAATTTCTTGATCTAAATATTATATTTAAATAATTATATATTTTTGCTTATTATAATTTATTAAAAATTATAATTATTTAACTATAAAATATTATATAAATATTTAACTAACTCTTTATAATACATAATTATTTAAACTTAAAAATATTCTTTATCAACCCCTTAACGCAAATTCCTTTAATATAAATTCAGGTAATTTTAAAATTTAAATATAATTTCATTTAGTTTCTTTTGTTCTTTCTCTATATATTCTTTTGTTTTTTACTGTGGATTGGCAAAAGCTTCTTTTTTTTTTTTTTTTTTTTTTTTTTTTTAAGTTCTTCAGCTTTCTTTTTTTTCTAGAAAAAAAAAAAGAAATGTTGTTTATCTGCATCAAAAAAAATTAAAAATACAAGTATATTCTTGTTTCCTTGCTAATATCCAATTCAAACTTTTAGTATTTATTTTTTTTATTTTTACTATTTTACAACTTTATTAATTTAATCATTGTAATATTAATGATAGAAACTTAATGCTCAAATAATGCCAAATGCCTAATTTCTTCTCATAATTACATTTTTTTTAAATAGTATAAGTTGTGAATTTATATTTTACACTATATTTGATTTATAAATGGAAAGAATACTATAATTGGTGCATATTTTAAAAGAAAAAAATGATGAAAATTCATAAGCGATTGTGTCTCTAGAAGCAAATGTGTTATTGTTGATACTCATGTTGAATGGAATTACCTTGTAAAATCTTTAAGAGATTGAAACTAAAGAATTTGATATTGCTTCTTTGGAACATGATCTTGGATTATGACCACAATTTTTTACTTATCCATTTTATCAAGGAGATGAAGCACAACGAGCACACATTACTCTTGGTCTATTTCAATCTATACTTTCAAATTATCTAAAATATAGCCCAATAACTCATTGTCACAGCTTTCAATATTCATGGTTTGATTTATTTCTTTCATGATTAGAATATTTTGTAGCAAAAGATGCCACCTTTGTTTTTTGTCAAGCTATCTATTTCAAATAATTTGTCTACGCATACTCGACAAACTACATTTATTATTGATGGCTTTCATAACTGGAAGAAACTAAAGGATGATAAGAATTATGCCTTTGCAAATCATGTGGGGAAAGATCCAAATTCTATCTCTTTCTAGTTACCCTAATGCATATGGACTAATATTTTCATCGAAAAAGATGATCGACTTGGTCTTTCGGTTGATTGAAATGCCCAGCAATGGTAACAATAACTAGTAGGCTTCTTACTCCAATCACCCTTCAATTTGGGGTTGAAATGGACAATTCTCGGTGATTCCTCTCCATCAATGGTCTGCTATAAACTCCATCAACTACCCTACTTTCTTCAACTACTTTCTCTGTTAAAGCCAATTTATGAACATTTCAATGGTCTTCACGTCAACTTCATAATGCTTTTGTATAAATTCAACAAGCATGGGAGAAGCTGACTATGCTTTTGTTTAAATTCAAAATGGTAACTCCACTAGTTAGAACACAAAAAAAGGTGAAAAGTTGCCTTTGTCTTTTGTTGTTCAATTTAGCTATATGCAAGCAACCCTTGCATCTCCCATTTGAAATAACATCTTAATTCTTCTTTTGGTTCTAATCTCTTTTTATTGTGTGTGTGTTTGTGGGGTTGGTTGTGGTTTGGGGGGGCGGGCGGCGGTGTGGTGTGGGTGGGGGGTTTGCTTATATGATTAAAGATTGAAACTATATGGAATTTGGTAGATAGGTAGTTGATAAAAAAAAAAGTGTTTGATCAATTGCTTTAGAGAGCCAAAATTGGCCTAGAAGAGCCATTTCATGCATCTTTCATCACTGTCTGAATGCGCTAGACAATGTTTTCGCATTGTTTTTGGTTGAAATTTTACAATTTGTTGACTGAACTCTATATCCCATTAGTGTTTTACAATTTTTTGATTGAAATAGATTAATTTATTGATTGAATTTTGTCAAATTTTTGGTTGAAATTCTCCACTTTTCTGTCCTTTGTTTCTTCCTCTCCATCCTAGATTAGAGGGGATGTATCCCATAATTCCTAACTAGTGTAGGGTTCATTAATTATGATGATTTGAATGAGTTTGCAATGAAAACCATTTTTATATTTTGATTTGTATTATTTGGGTAAGGGAGAGAGAAAGACGAGGAGAATGATAAGGAGGGAGAAGGAGAGAAATAGAAAGAGGGGCAAAACAAAGAGAAAAAATGAAAAGAGTGGAGAGACAACAATGATAGAGAGAGGGAAAGAGAGAGACGAGAAGATTGATAAGGAGGGAGAAGGAGAGAAATAGAAAGAGGGCAAAACAAAGAGAAACAATGAAAGAGTGGAGAGACAAAAATAAGAGAGAGAGAGAGAGAGAGAGAGAGAGAGAGAGAGAGAGAGAGAGAGAGAGAGAGAGAGAATAACAATTTTTTTTCATTAAACTATGATAAAGAATTCTGACTAATAGAATATTTCATTTAGATTGGATAGAAGAATTTTAATTGACAAAAGTAAACTATTGGAATTAAATAATTTATTTTCTATAATGTATGAAACATAGTTATTAAATGTAGCTCTTGACTCAGATGAAAGAACAAGTCGACGAGTCACCCATTCAACTAGTAGGTCATTAAAAAATTAATTAAATATATATTAATTAAATATTACAATTGTTAATATAATTAAATAAGTTTAATTAACTAATTAAATTTTACTTTTAGAATATATATATATATATGTTTGTACCAAAATAATTATTTTAACTCATCAATTATTTTTAGGCCCATGATTAATTTAATTAATTTTATTTCATTAATTTAATTATGAGGCCTAAATAAATGTTTCTTAACTATTTTTTATGTAGTTATCAGATGATTAGTAGTGGATGTTAGTAAAATGGGAAGTTACAAGAAGTTATATGCTAAAGTGCGAGTTGAGAAGCAACTACACGTGATGGACAGTAACTGTCGAGAAGTGCAGGACATGAGTAGTGTAGGTTTCAGATGCTTTTAGGTTCTAGTGCCTTCAAATGAAGTAACTTCCATCACGTTCAAAGGTTGAGAATGTGAGTTAATAGTTTCCCAATACTTCGATATGCCTCCAGGTGAAGTTATGAAAGGAAGACAGCTTGCAATGTGAAAATCCAACCAACCAATCCAACAAACCAACTAATCAACAATCCAAAGACTCTAGTAGTCATTTTCAATTTCCAAGCTTGTCCATTTCAATTCCTATTGCAATTTCAATTTTCAATCATTGTATTTACTTTCAATCAACCAATATAAATTCCTTTTCCAATTTCAATTCCAATTCTAGTGAGACAACCTCTCATTTTTTTAATTTACTCAGCAATCAAAAGCAAAATTGCATTTAGTGTAGCCAATTCCTACAATCATGTGATCCAGAAGTTAGAAGCGCATTTTAGTTGATACACTCAATATCTAGCATGCCTGCAAATCTCAAGCTATTTGTCAGTTAAATTATTTTTATGCAAATAATTTTTGGCACTCCTAGTAAAACCAAAGATCTCATTTCAATATTAATTTCCACTGTTCTTAGTTAAAATCATAAATAATTTTTAGCACGCCTAGTGGGATGAAAAATCAACTCCTATTATTTCAACATTTTACTATTCTTAATAAAAATTACAAATAATTTTTGGCACACTCAATAGGATTGATTCTTATTTTTTGCATTCATCACAGAATGACAATATCTTTTTATTCTCTCTCTCTCTCTCTCTCTCTCTCTCTCCCTCTCTCTCTCTCTCTCTCTCTCTCTCTCTCTCTCTCTCTCTCTCTCTTTTGGCAGAATTTTTTATGTAGGTTCTTTAAGGCCACGGGAAATAAGAAGCTTGCTAAGGAAAAAAGTTATCAGGTCTTAGGACACAGAAGGTCTCAACTTCCAAGTTCCACAAATGGTGGAACAATTTGAAAAAGGACTAATTCCTTAGGTCGAAGAGGTTCAAAATCCTGACCCAACAGAGATTGTACATACCTTAGTAGCTAATCCAAAATAAAGGCAAGTCGAGTCAATTCGTGTTACTATTGTTGAAGAAATTAATGCATCGTCCATCACTGAAGTTTTGAAGAAAGACTTAAACAAGCAATTGGATAGAAGTGATTAAATCTTAAACAAACTTACTGCTGCAATTTAAGTTTTAAAGGGGAAGTTAAAATTTCCAATGCCTACATTGTCCAATGGCCATTTCACCAAGCCAAAAAAGTCTGACTCTACATCAAGGAGCCTTAGGAAACTCATGGGCAACCCTAACCAAGAACTCTCCAAGGAGAAAATAGTGGAAGCTATGCTCAAAATAGAAAATGGTACCAACCACCTCAACATAGCCACCCTAGTGGCAGGATTATTACTCCCACCCAAATTTTCAGCAATAATAATTCGATAATTCACCTGAGTATTTATGATGTAGAGATAGTTTTTGGTCCTCAAATGGTATAGGCTCCTTAGCAAGTGTAGGCACCTCATGTGAGGTTGGGCTCGAGGGCAATAACTTTAGAAAACTACTGTGTCTATTATGCAAGTTCCTTAGACAACTGCACCAGTTCCTTAGATGGTGGCACCTCTAGCTTTAGTTCTAGTGGTACTAATAGATTCCTAGGCGACTTAGGTTTCTCAAGTGACTCCATGTTCAAGAGGCAATCTCATTACCAGGGGAACTAATGCTCCTACAATCCATGTTCCCAATATTATGGCTCTAACTAACAAAACCCTGGACAAGCTAAGCTTAAGCCTACAAGTGACAGAGGGAAAAATTTAGTTTTCAAGTTTTTGCAGTCTCTAAAGGCCATTTCCTCAGTCTAGTGGAGCCAAATTTGACTTCTAAAAGTATTAGAGAACTTGAGGGGCACCAACCCAAAAATCCCTATGGAGGCAAAATCAAAGTAATTAGTGCTTCTATACTATAGGTTCGTCATATGACAACTCTAACTATTTCGATTCTTCAAGTAGTAGTTCTATTGACGCAGTTTTGCAAGTTCAAAACTATCATGTCTTGCAGAAAGTCAATGGGATAACTCCAAGTATAAAATAGCTATGGCCGACCCACGGCCTCAAATAGCCAATCCCAAGGCTTTTCTTAGGCTAACCTACAATTAATGTAAAGACAAAGTCGATATAATGACTAATATATTATAGCATTCATTCACATGTAATCAAGGTTAATGTGATAAGTGAGCCTTATGGCCACTATCATTCATAAATACAAAGCTGAAATATAGCTTATTGTTCAACAAATATCCAAGTGTTTACATATATGCTAAATTTTTTATATTGAAATATAATGACTACAACATGCAAAAAAAAAAAAAAAGAAATCCTTGGAGGAAGCTTGGAGTTGACAAGTAGCTTGGAAATAAGGATGAGTAGACAAGTCCCTAGTATCTCATACTGACACTTGATGAGGAAGTGCTAGAAGACTTGTGCTTACATTCTCCATATAAAGGTTCTACACAGATAGACAAAAAAGTGGATTAGTAAAAGGTACTTAGGGAAGTGAGTAGGGGAGCTAGTCTCAAAAGTATCCAAAGTATGAAAGAAGGTACCAGGGAGTTACTAAAACAGAGGGCTTAGCTTAAGAAGAGCCAACACCCACAGAGGTAATAAAAAGCACATGGTCAAAAAATTTTGATAAAGTCTCCCTTGTAATAGGAAGGCACAAAAAATTGGCCAGTCAAGTTTGAGGCCAATCTTTGAAAAAACAATAAACATAACTTGCTAACACTAAAAAATACAACATATGAGTAGATATGGCACAACTCATCACAGGTGTAATGTAGGTTCAGTAAAGATAACTACTTTTAGCTACTACAGAAAAAGGGACGATGCTGAACTTCAGAAAGTTTGGTGGTGTAAAAGACCTTTAGTACAAAAAAAGAACTAAAGACCTAGTACAAAAGTGCTTAAAGGAGATATAATCAGGGGAAGGGCTATACCAGTATTGGTAGCAAGTGCTGTAGCAGGTGTGCTAACAGGTGCTGTACTAGGAGAGGTAAAAGACGTTTTTGCAGAGCAGAATAAAAGTGCAAATGCAATATCAGCAAGTTACCCACTACAGTCTAAATGCAAAATTAAGCTAAGGAACACAAAGGTACCAAAATTTATTTTAAAGTGTTAAGATTGCAAGGCACTTGCAAATTTCTTCAAATTCCTTCAAATCCACAATAAATTGGCAACACACACACAAGACCCAATATCTAAGTAGTCAAGAAATAGTTATTAGAACCAAGAAATGGCTTGAAAAGTGTGAGAATGGAGCAAAGGAAGCGAGGATGTACCAAAATGGTGTCAAGTGTAGACTAAAAGAATGCAAAACTCACATGAAAGGCTTGGCAGCAAGCAAGGGAGGACTTCCAGGCCTTCTAATTGTAACAACCACTATTTTCCAATGTTAGAATTTCTTTTGTAGATGGAACATTCTAGCAAATTTGAGGATTTCACAAATAAGGGAAGGGTGGTAGAAAGTTTGTATCTATGTATAATGTGTTCAAAATGCATTTAAAAATGAAAATGTTTTAAAGGTTTTCATTCATAAAAATTTCTAAGTGCTTCTTTAGGCAGAAGGAACTTTGGTAGCCGAAGTATGGCCTTTCGGCAGTCGAAGTCTCTTTTTCTATTCAAATCCTTTATGGACAGAATGAATTTTAGCAATCAGAATTATAATTTTCGGCAACCGAAAGTCCATCGACAGTGAGGATATAAAATGGCTAACTACCTGTTTTTTTGTTAAAAAGGAATTTGAACTCTCACTTCCCTCTTTCTCTAAATTACTATGACATGAAAATGAGTTTCTAAAGAGAATCTCTTGATCGTCTTAAGTTTTGAAGCTTATTTCTCCTTTTTGGAAGCTTATTGAGAGGGGATTAAAGCTGAGATTTGCCACCCACCTTTTTCTTAAGTTCAAGGGAAATAGGTAAACTCTCCCTTCCTTTAATTTTTTAGAATGGTTCAAGTATGTTTTTGAAAGGGTTAACTTTCGAATGCATGTATGTTTAGGGGAGTTTTAAAGCATGACTAGGTTGAGAATGGAATTGCATGTTGAGTTCTTGTTGTTTTTTCTTTTTAATGTGATATGTGAAGTTAATAGAACATAGAATTCTAATTCTTAGTGGTTGCATGTGAGTTTGAGCTTGATTTCAAGTTTCTTTAGGCCTTAAATGTAAAGTTTCCTTTGATGGATTTAAGAATTTCTTGATGGTGTTATGTTTGAAGATTGGTTGAATCTTGAATTCAAGTTCAATTTGGATTGCATGTGTATATGGAGCTTGATTTCAAGTTTCTTTTGACCCTAGTCATGTGTTTATATGTTTGGTTGTTTGGAGCTTTATGGTGAGTTTAGGTATTGTTGGGAGATGTTTTATGTAGGTTTTCAACTTGGGAATTTCTAGAATTCCCAGGTTCGATTGTCAAAAACCGTTATTTCGACAGCTAAAGTATGCAGTTTCTTGGTAAAATCTTGAAAATTTTTAGGTTCGGTAGCTGAAGTCTAGTAGCCACGTGGCTAATAGACTAAAAGGGGGTTTATGAGACTCAAGGTGTCACGACCTGAACCCACGGGCCGGATCGGTACTAGGACCTGGGCCAGCATAAAGCCCCCAAGGCCCGTAGTAAGAGTTATTGTTCCCAAATCATAACCAGGGCTAAAAACTGAGGCCCAATATGTAAATAAAATAAAATAAAATATTATATTTTTATTCAGGCCAACCCAACCCAATAGCCATCAGAAACTAAAGCTAGGGGAGCCTAGCTCAACCCTGATACTATCATTTATAAACTATTTAAATATCATAAAAATTTGTCATTTATTAATACTTAAAAGTTAAATTAACACAGTCCCTAACAAGATCAATGCTACTGCTAGCACATGCAAAGTTCTAAATTACAAATTAAGGAAATAATAATACAAATGAGTAGTCATTGATAAACTTGTGAGAAAGAAAGTAGGTTATTCTGAAAAGAAATCCTCCTATAGCTTGGAAAAATAGGGTGAACAAGAGTGAACGTTCGACTCATAGAGTAAGATATTGATTTTAAATACGATTTCTATAACTATCTAGGGCTAATGCGTCCCTAAGGATGAAATGCAACGTATATCAACACATTCAACCAAGTTCAAATAATATTCGCACAAAGAATAATTTGGAGCACTCACATACCCGTGTGTCACATAAAAAAAAAGTATATATATATATATATATATATATATATATATATATATATATATATATATATATATATATATATATATATATATATGGGATAATAATGAGGCATATGAACAGTACAAGATAGCAAAGAAAGAGGTAAAAAAGACAGTTAGTCAAGCAAGAGCACAGGCCCTTGAAAAGTTATATGAGAAACTTGGAACTAAAGAAGGGGAGAAAGATGTTTATAGATTAACAAGGAGGAGAGAAAGGAAATGTCAAGATTTCAATCAAGTTAGGTGCATTAAGGATAAATAAAGAAGGAAAAGTGTTGGTGAAAGATGAGAACATTAAAGAAAGATGGAGAAATTATTTTAATGATCTCTTTAATAATAGTCAAAATGGTAATAGCGTGAATATAGATTATAGAACAATAGAAAAGAATGTGAATTATACTAGAAGGATTCGATCTTTAGAAGTAAAGGAAGCATTTAAGAGAATGAAAGTGGGTAAAGCCTGTGGACCCGATAAAATACCAATTGAAGTGTGGAAGTATTTGGGAGATATGGGAGTGACATGGTTAACTAAATTATTTAATAAGATTCTAAACTTAAAGAAAATGCCTGATGAATGGAGGAAGAGTATTTTAGTACCTATTTTTAAAAATAAGGGAGACATACAGAGTTGCTCAAACTATAGGGGAATTAAACTCATGAGCCATACTATGAAGGTGTAGGAGAGAGTTGTGGAGCATCGACTACGTCATGATACTTCTATCTCTCTCAATCAATTTGGTTTCACGCCCGGTCGTTCAACTATGGAAGCGATCTTTCTCATTAGAAGCTTAATGGAGAAATATTGAGATGTGAAGAAAGATCTACACATAGTTTTTATTGATTTGGAGAAGACTTATGATAGTGTTCCAAGAGAGGTCTTATGGAATGTGTTAGAATAAAAGAGGGTATCTATTAGGTACATACAAATATTGAAAGATATGTATGAAAGAGCAACTACTATTGTGCGCACAGTGGGAGGGGACACAAGAGATTTTCCGATCTCAATTGAATTACACCAAGGATCAGCCATAAGCCCTTACCTTTTTACATTAGTTTTAGATGAACTGACGAAACATATACAAGAGAGTATTCCTTGGTACATGATGTTTGCGGATGATATTGTTTTGATAGATGAGACACGAGAAGGAGTCAATAGAAAGCTAGAACTTTGGAGAAGTACTCTAGAGTCAAAGGGTTTTAAGTTAAGTAGAACGAAGACAGAATACATGCATTGCAAGTTCAGTGAAGGCCAAACTGGTGATAGGGAAGGAGTTAGTTTGAATGGAGTGGTACTGTTCCAAAGCAATCACTTTAAATATCTAGGCTCAGTCCTTCAAGCAGATGGGGGATGTGAGGAGGATGTTAGTCATAGGATTAAAGCTGGATGGTTGAAGTGGAGACGTGCCACGGGAGTTTTATGTGATCGTAAGATTCCTAATAAATTGAAAGGAAAATTTTACCGTATAGCCATACGACCGGCTATGTTATATGGTAGTGAGTGTTGGACACTGAAAGAGTCATATGCATCTAAGATAAGAGTTGCAGAGATGAGAATATTAAGGTAGATAAGTGGCCATACTAGACTAGATAAAGTCCGTAATGAGAGTATTAGAGAAAAAGTAGGAGTGGTGCCAATTGAAGATAAGTTGAGAGAAGGGAGATTGAGGTGGTTTGGTCATGTGAAGCGTAGACATACGGAGGCTCCAGTTAGACAAGTAGAGCACATTAGGTTAGATGATAGAAAGAAAAAAAGGGGTAGACTTAAATTGACTTGGAGGAGAGTAGTACAACATGACCTAGAAGCATTACACATTTCTGAGGATTTAACCCAAAATCGTTCAGAGTGGAAAAAGAGAATCTATATAGCTGACCCCAAATTTTTGAGATAAAAGCTTAGTTGAGTTAAGTTGTATATATATATGGGAGCTGATCCCCTACACAACTCTCTTAATTCCAGCCTCTGCCAGCCATATCAACTCGAGCCGGACTTTCTCTTAATAATCTAAATGCGGGGGTCAGCGAGATCAACTCAAAGCCGTACTGTCACACCTTACCCCTCTATAAGGCATAACATGATCCCATAGAATACCTAATGAACTACCGAACTTCACCTATTGATAACCAATTAAGTACCCTACAAAGGATTTTAAAACAATTTTCTTACTTTTTATAAGTGGTGAGCATTTCTAAATATATATTAAAATCATTTATTCAAAGTTTTAAAACTAGTAAAATTTTTTTGTTCCATTTTATTTTTTCACAAATTTTATAGAAATTTCGTCAGAGTGCCGTCTGTATTTTGAGAAAACAGTTCTTCAAATTCCTGTAAAAAGTACTTCCAATAGTTTGTCTCAACAACTTCTTCAATTTCACAACCATCCCAATCAATTTCAACATCATTTATCAATTTCCAAAATTCAACAATCATCCATTTCATTCAAAATAATAAAAAATGCTTCCATTCATATTTCGTTAAAGATAAAACAATTTATGTACATCATTACAAAAATTTACATTAAGAGAAATCCAAACCAAAATTTATTATAAGCTTTATACAACTGCTCATAACCAATTTTTCATGTCCATACATTTACATACATTATATACATCAAAATAAATTTTTACAATCAGGGTATAAAATATACCCGATAGAACTTCAGGGTAGGTCACTCTACAATCCTCAGCAGCTCATTCTGCTGCTCCTCTAGTCTCTATATCTGCGACAGCAATAACAGCCATCGCTGAGTACTATGACTCAGTGGTGCACAACATACTAAAATAATCTTTACGCGGAATTCAAAACATATTTATTCAAAAATTAAACTGAACATGCGATATCAATACAAAACATGATTTACAAGATTTTAGTTCAAACAATTTTATTTCAAAAGTCTCAAAACCATTTACATAAAACACACAGTTATATCATGCCATTCGAAACAAATATAATCTCAATAGCCATAGGCTAAGTAGAAGTCACATCACAAGGCTAACTAGCTTAAATATATGGGAATCCATTCTTTTTCTTCTTCTACTAGCACACACCTCAACACTTCAGCTAGAGAAGGAATCAAAATTTGAAACAGATTTCCCCCACTAGTCATGCTAGTGAGGTATTCAAATATATGGTCATGACACTGTGGTTTCAAAACTATCTTAACAATTTACTAAACATTTATTTCCATTTCAAACACAAAAAATTAATCTTTGAATAATTTAAATCAGAAGCATAGTAAACATTTCAATTTATTCAAAACAATGTGCAGAAGAAAATTTACAGAAATTCTATGTTCTGCACAAATCTTATACAAATCGCCTCTTGGCCTTGACTCGATCCCTCGGGTTCTTTTTCGGTATTCTTTTCCATTGAAACATACAATTTTACAGTGTTTCAGTATCATAACTTATCATAAATCCAAAAATAATTTCAAATTTACTTTTACCTAGCTTTAATACGCTAAACTTGGCGTTCTTTAAAATTTGTATTTCGGGGTTACTATTCACTATACTATTCAAATCAATTTGTAGACTTTCTAATGCTTAATAGGTATGGGAATTCCAACTATACTCACATACCACATTTTGGTCACCAATTTTGTTGGTTTTGGTTGTTTTCTCAAAACTTAAGTCTTTTAGGCAAAATTTGCAAATTTTCAGTTTTAGAGTCCTATGTTGCACTGTTCCATTGGTTATGTTGCTATTAGAATTTGGCTAAGTTTTCTTCATAGAAATTGTTCCTTATTGTCTTAACATTATTCCCCTTTTTGAATCACTCCAATTGGAGTTTTTTAGCTCAAGTTATAGCTATTTGAATCATGGCTGCCGGATTGGCCTAACCCAGATTTTCTGGGCACCAAAACTGGTTCTGACAGTTTTAGGTAACCAAATTTGGGTGGCTAAATGACTTGGTTAAGGGTATAATTTGGGTTTGTGTTCTCCATGAAAGTTTTAGGTCTATATCTCAGCTGTCTACTGGTAAAATTTCAGCTCATTTAGACTTGCCTAGCCCACTGTTCATTTGGTCATTTTTGTACAGGTCAGATTGCCTAATCCAGATTTGGCTAATTTGTTCACTATGCTATGGTCACTTTTTGGGCATGATTCCTAAATGAAAAATGTGCTATTTTGTGTCTAGTTTCATTTCCAATTGGCCTCACACCAATTGAGTTGGTAAATTTTCAGTTTTGGTCCCTGAAAGAAACCTTGATCATCCTGCCTGCAGAATGCCCATAACCAATCCGAATTTCCATTTGGTTCCAACACTTCCAACACACCACAATTGGTCATACATGACCATTTCTCATCTCAAACAAAGTCAAACACATCTTTTAGCTAATTCTCATATTTTTCCTCCTAAAACCCTAAGGGTTAAGAACCCTAATTCTTCAATAGCTTCAAATCATGAACTTAAAGTGTATAAACATTATCTACACTCTCAATTAAACTTGCCTACATATTTAATTGCATCCAAACCCATCAAATCCTATTCATCTCTAACATGGACGAATTTCATGTTTGGTCTCTCATGTTTGATTTTTTTTTCTTTTCTTTAATTTCTAAGTTAATTTAAGTAGCTAAGCATGCATTTAAATAGAAAATTGAAAGTTAAAATACTAACCTCATTCTTTGAATTTCCAATCTTTAAATCTTTATTTTTCTTCCTTCCTTTTCTTGATCAATAGTTGAACTAAGGTGCTAAATCAAGGTTTAATCATAATTTAGTGAAATTTTTGGGGGATTTCTAGGGTTTGTGAAGCTTTGAATTTTAGCTTCAATGGAGGAAATATATATGAGAGAGATGAGAGAGGGATGAGGGACGACTAAATGTGTTGAGGAAGATGAAAATGAATTTTCTTTTTGTTTTTTTTATGTCATTTATCTCTTAAATTAGCCATTTGACTTGGTCAATTATTGGGCAAAATTAATTTTTATTTTTACATCATTTGTGATGTCATCAAGATGATGAAATAAAGCTTTTTTTCTTTTCTTTTTTCATTTTCATTAATTTTTTAATAGTTCTTTAAATTAATTCTCGATTTCAAAATTTTCTTTTCTCCAATTTTATTGGACAATTAGGTCAGGAGTTAGCTCTAGGGGTGAATTGACTAAATTACCCATTGCTGATTCAATCCGGTTTGCAAGTAATTCAATATTTCTTCTGGATCTCTGACCTAATTATTTGACCTACTTAACAATTCTTTTTTGTGATTTTCTCTTTTCCACTGTGTTCGCAATAGTCCTAAGGACCGCGGCGTCACATTTTACGATTCGAAATTTGAGTTTAAATTGACCTCGCAATCGTTTCCAAAAAGGTCACCCATCGCTGTGACTCTCGGCTTATTTAACTTCTTATATTCTGTTTTTCTTATTTATACTTAACTAATTGACAATTACTAATTATTTGTGTTTAGGACTTATCTAGTTGTCTTAAGTGTGGTTCTAATCCCCTTAATTTTCTGGATCGACCCCGGTCACCGGAATAGTGAAATATATCAAGCTATGCAAATAGGGGTATTACACGTACTCACCCTGAATTATCACAAAAAGGACTAAGCCCCAAGTAATACTAGCTCAAGCTGATCTACCCATCCTATCCATATCCAGTACCACACCTCACGCGCCCTGACATACGCACACAGCTTCAAATTATCTTAAGGCGACACCCACATTAATTTCATCAAATAATAATAATGCAACACAAAGCATGCCTATAATAGCATATAATTATAAGTGAATGCATGAGCATACCTTGTATGTATAATAATATTGAAATTATAAATAAAATCAATATCTACTTACAGTATACTGGAGACTACTGTGGCTGCTGGGTGGAGGAAGATAGCCGACCACGATCACCTAAACAATTATATTGTGAATTTATTAGTACTAGCCCAAATCAAGAACTTAAAGAGGCAAAGATATCCTAATTTATGCTGAAAATTTGATAGAGTTTTCCCTATACCTAGGACCTACCCAACCTGCAAAGTAGTTCAAATCACACTTCTATATCACAAGCCTCAAGCCCACATATTATCAACACCACATGGCCCTTCTTGGGCTCTCTAAACCAAACTAAACTCAAGCATTCAGATAATTTAATTATAAGGCTTAACACTGATATTTTTTAAAAACTATCCAAACTAACTTTAAAAATTCTAAAAACTTGTTACGCGGTCCTTAATAATATTATAAGGCTATTACAAAAGGAATCACAATTTTCTGACTACCCACAAAAATTTTGTGAATTTTATTTTAAATCCGGTATTAGGCAAAAATAAATAACTTGGAGTTTGGGTTTACCTATACCAAATCCGACACTAGAAACGCATTCAAAATATCTAAAAACGCTAAGATCGACTGTAATGTTGACCATGTTCAGGGACTGGCTGCCTGGTCTGGCCGAAAACTCGGTCCTGGGCGTCGATGAGCTATTATCGATCTGATCGCACCTAAATAAAGCCCAAAATTTGTTAATAATTATTATAAAATTATTTTTAATTTTTGAGAATTGAAAAAGCCTGAAAATCTCATTAAGTGATCTGGATCGTCCGATGATTACCCTTTTCAAATGGTATCTGATCGGAGCGGAGCCAGTTCCATCTCGAAGGTTTCATAGCCCTGAGTCTAATGGTGATCTCGAATCGCCGATCAGATTGTCAGATCACCGAAAAGTTGAGAAACATCGATTTTCTCTCTCCTCATCGACATAAAAAACGGCCACCAAATTTGGCGAGGTTGGTCTCATCTGAAAGAGCTCTCTACCAGGAGTCCATAGACGCTGGAATCACTTCAATTGGATGTCAAGATCACCAGACATGAGCATTCAAAGTTTAAGACCCATTTTATCCTCTCTCTCTCTCTTCGAAGCCACCAGCTGCAGCCACCCTTCACCGCCACTGGTCATGTCATGCTAGTCGCCGGAGATTGCTAGTGCCGCCTGGTGTGTCATCGGATGGTTGGTACCTCGTTGGAAAGATGAACGGAGGAGAAGAATTGTTTAGGGACCAAAAGGAAAAATTCTAAAGAATGGGGAGACGGACAATGCACTAACGTTTTTGGGTTTTTTTTTTTAAAGCCCCGTCAAACACAGTGCTCAAGGAGCAGTGGTTAAAGCAGTGTGTTTGTAGGGGCTTTAAAATATATATATATATATATATATATATATATATTATAATTTTATTTATATATATATAAATAAAATTATAATATATAAAAATAATAATACTTTTAACTTTTAAACATATATAATATTTTACTAAAATATCTTTATTAAATTTCTAATCATAATATTAAAATATTATTAGTATTTATTTATAATAAACTCTTAGTTAATAAATTATTTAAACATAATAATCTTATTAATAGCATGATTAGTAATTATACTAAATTTAAAAAAAATAAAAACATAAAATTATAATTAAATTCAATAGTCTAAAAGATTAAATTCAAGACTTCAAAATAATCTTATAAAATATATTAAGATAACTAAATAATATTAAAGCAATTAAATATATAAATTATTTATTCCTCGGATAAAAATAAGATTAAACCAACTTAACATCATGTAATATAATTTATTAACTATAAACTAAATAAACTTATTAATAAGTCATCTTACTTTGCTATAAATTGTTTAAATCCATTATACAATATTAAAATAATATCAATATTTATAAAAAAAATTGTATAAATATATAAAAAATATCATAGTGTTACACAATGGTTCGGCAGCTGAAGTCCAAGACTTTGGCAGCTGTAATAGCTACTAGACTAAAAAAGCCAACTGAAACTTAAGACTTTGATAGCCAAAATGGGTTTTGCCAAGCCTATTCTCCCTTTTCTTCTAAAGTTCCAAAACGTAATTTTATGGCTTCTAAGGGCCTAGAATAAGATGTTTAATATGTGTATAAAGTTTTAGAGCCTTGTATAACACTTTACTGTCCAATGTTATAGGATCGAGCTTGAAGGACTTGGGAAGCTAAGGATCCAGGGTTAGTTACCATTCATGTTAGGTAGTTTATAGGTTATAAGAGGTGAGTAATTCTAACCTCAATAAATGTAAATTCTTAAAAATTGAATTCATGATCATCCACATGCATCATTTCATTATTTATTAGGGTGTATGTATCTAGAGCATGAATATGTTACTTTTTTGCATATTTGTTGTTGATGCTTGATGGACCTCGGATGACCCACTAGCCTCCCTTATGTTATGTATATTATGTGATCATGCATGATGTGTGGTGGTAAAACAAGGTGAGGCTTAATAAGCCCCTAGCACAATACTTTTAAGCGGAAGTCTTGAAGAGCCTCTGTATGAGCCAGGCACATTGGATCTGGGAGACCACTCGTGATAAGTCCATCATATGTGAAATGTTTATGTTGTAAAAATTCATCTAGATGATGCATTGCATATGTATGAAATGAGAAAGATAAGCTATGTATGTTTGGTTAGTTTACTTACTAAGCTTGTGTAAGCTTATCCCTTTCCCCTAACCGCTAGATGCAGGAATACAGAAATAGAGGAGCCCTTTGGAAAGTGAGTAGCAAGAGTAGCTGTAGATTTCTTTTATGTATATCATAAGGTTAGATGTACATGTAAATTATAAATGGATAGCTACTGTGCTGGTATTCAGGATTCTTGATAAATGTTTTATTATTAAGTATGAGTGATGTATTGATGGATGCTTGTAATCTAAGCTAACTTTTCATTTGAGTATGTATGTTGGACCAATTAAACTTTAATGTCTTTTTATGTATGTAAAGCTTCAAATTCTAAACCAAGTTTATATTATGAATTGTTACATATGGATGAAAGAATTAAAGTGTAGTGGTTTGGAGTTTCTTGGATAGTGGATTCTAAGGAACACATTCATGTATAAGAGGTTCCTAGGCTTCCTATGTCACACCTTACCCCTCTGTAAGGCATAACATGATCCCGTAGAATACCTAATGAACTACCGAACTTCACCTACCAATAACTCATTAAGTACCCTACAAGAGATTTTAAAACCATTTTCTTACTTTTTGGAAGTGGAGAGCATTTTAGTAGGAATTAAAAACATTTAATTGAAGTTTCAAAACTAGTAAAAATTTTTTGCCATTTTTATTTGTCCGCAAATTTTGGAAAAATTTCGGCAGAGTGCTATCTGTATTTTGAGAAAACAGTTCTTCAAAAACCTATAAAAAGCACTTCCAATATTTATTTTCATAACTCCCAACCACCAAAATAACTTAGTTCGTCATAATGCAATCCAAGTCCACAATTCAATCAAAATTTGTCATTTCAAAATATCTCATAAATTCATTCACATTACATTTAATATTTAATTTACAATATATATCTTAATTTACAAAAAGAAAATCCAAAATACTATATTACAATTTACTGTACAACTACTCAACTTTACATTAATACATATGACATTACAATATTTACATTAAAATAACTACAAGGATATAAATAAATACCCGTACCAAAAAGGTCAATGTAGTCCTCTATCTCAATAGCAGCTCACTCTACTGCTTTCTCCTTGCCCTTATCTGCGACAGCAAAATAAGTTATCGCTGGGTATAAAAATACTCAATGGTACACAATAAAAATTCAAAATGCAGTATATAAAATATTCATTGATAAATCACAATTTAAATATTTCACAAGTTATCAAAACTCATTATAGCACAATTTTGGTCAAATAATTTAATAAATACAGTATTGCCAATTCATACACAACTTAAGCCATGACACAAAATTTCCGATCAATGCCGCATTGTACACCACGACAAAGCAATCTACAACCCCACTAATCGAAATCAATGAGGGAGGTGGCTAGCTAGCTAATGAGTACTCATCCAATCTACAACCTCAACTGGTAAGCCAGAGAGGGAGGAAAATAAACGATCTCAACCCCATAGATGGAGGAGGAATAATGTGATACTGTCATACTAAGTGTGAATACAAAATCAATTTAAAACAATGTAACACCCCCATTTGTATAGCCTGGTATATTTCACTGTTCCGGTGACCGGAGTCAGTCCGGATAATTAAGGAGATTAGAACCCCACTTAAGACAACTAGAGAAGCCATAAACACAAATAGTTAGTAATGTCCAATTAGTTAAGTATAAACAAGAAAAACAGAACAAAAGAAGTTAAATGAGCCGAGAGTCACAGCGATGGGTGACCTTATCGGGAACGACTGCGAAGTCATTTTAAACTCAAATTTCGAATCGTAAAATGTGATGCCGCGGTCCTTAGGACCGTTATGAACACAGTGGAAAAGAGAAAATCACGAAAAAGAACTGTTAAGCCAGTCAAATAATTAGGTCAGGGAGTCGGAAGAAATATGGAATTAATTGCAAACCGAGATGAACCGGCGAGAGGCAATTTGGTCAATTGACCCTGAGAGCTGGCTCCTGACCTAACTGTCAAATAAAATCGGAGAAAAGAAAATTTTAGAATTGAAAATTAAATTAAAGAACTAATAGAAAAAAAAAAGAGAGAAAATGGAAAAGTCAAAAGGTGATGACATCATGCATGACCTCATGCCTGATGCCATAAAGAATAAAATTAATTTATTTACTTATTTAGATTTTTGGGTCTTCCATAGGATAAAAACAAAGAAAAGAAAAAAAATTAAAATTATCTCATTTCTTCTTCTTCTTGGACGTCCCATATCTCTCTCTCCCTCACCACCATGTGCAACCACCATTGATGAATGCATCAAGCTTCCATAAGTTGATTTTAGCCTTTCAAAATAAACCCTAAACCCTAAAAAACTTCCAATCTACACTAGAAAAGAAGATTGAGGGAGAAGAAGAAAGAAGAAAGTGAAAGAATTTGTGGATTGTAAATCAAAGAATTAAGATTAGTGATTTAAGATGTGAAGTTAGTTTAATTGTTGCATTTTTAACTTGAATTACTTGTAGATAAACTTAAAATGGAAAGAAAACTTGTTGAGGGATTATATAGAATTTTGGACAGCTAGGGTTTGGTTGGACAAAGTATAAATTTGTTTGAGCTAAACATGTTTGGAAGCTTAATTGAGTTAAGGGAGAATGTTTATAAGTGTTTAATTAGCTAAATGCAACAAATGACATGAATTAGGGTTTTGAACATTAGGGTTTAGAGATCAAAAATGTGAAGAAGTGCTAAATGATGTCTTTGACATAGTTTAAGGGAAGAAATGGTCATTTGTGACCTAATTAAGTGTGTTAGAAGTGTTTAAATCAAAGCCAAATTTGGATTGGGTATGAAGCATGACCAAAAGTCAACTTTGAGGGATCAAAAATGAAATTTTACAAGTTCAATTGATATGGGACCAATTGGGAATGAAAATTGGCACTAAATGACACAATTTTCATTTAGGAAGCATGCCCAAAAAGTGACTAAAACCTAGTGAACAAATTGACCAAAGTTGAGAAATCACAGTCTCCCTCTGCACAAGCTGACCAAATGAACAGTGTTTGTTCATTTGGTCATAACTCGAGCTAGGCAGGTCAAAATGACCTAAAATTTTACCAATGTTTAGATGAGATATAGACCTAAAATTTTCATGAAGAATATAAACCCAAATTATGCCATTAACCCAATCAAATTACTAAACAAAGTTGAGTCACTGAATCTGCAGAACTGCAGATTTGCCATATGAATAGTAAAGTTTCAATGGCTATAACTCTCTCTAGAAAACTCCGATTTAGGTGATTCTTGAACCGATGAAAACCTAAGACAGGGTAGAACATTTCATATGAAGAAAATTAAACCAAATTATGGACTTAACTTGATCAAATTTCTAAACGAAGTTGGAGCAATAAATCTACAGAACTAAATTCTGCAGCATGAACAGTAACTGTATTTTGGCTATAACTTGAGCTACAAAATTCCAATTGGAGTGATTCAAAAAGGAGAATAAACTTAAGACAATAGGGAACATTTTCTATGAAGAAAGTTTTGCCAAATTCCAACAGTAAAAGGACCAATGAAATAGTGCAATTTAGGACTCCAAAACTGAAAATTGGCAATTTTGCCTAAAAGACCTAAGTTTTGAGAAAAGGACCAAAACCAACAAGTTTGGTGACCAAAATGTGGTATGTGGGTGAAGTTGGAGTTTTCATACCTATTAAGCCTTATAAAGTCAATAATTTGACTTGAATAGTGTAGTGAATAGTAACCCAAAACACAAAATTTCAAGAACGTCGAGTTTAGCACATTAGAGCTAGGTAAAAATGAGGCTAAATTTATTTTGGATTTATGTTAAGTTCTAGTACTGAAACATTGTAAAATTGTGTGTTTCATTTGAAAAGAATACCGGGAAGGAACCCGAGGAACCGAGTTAAGGCCAAGAGGCGACTCGCTTGAGGTTTGTGCACAACGTATAACTTTTGTAAATTATTTCTGCATATTGTTTTGAATAATTTGAATCAGTGAATTATGACAATTTTTATGATGTTTTGATTTAAATTGTGGAAAGTTAGTTGTGTATATTTGAAATGATAATGTTTAGCAAATTGTTAAGATAAGTTTTGAAACCACAGTGTCATGACCATATATTTGAACACCTCACTAGCATGACTAGTGGGGGTAATTAGTTTTGAATTTTGATTCCTTCTCTGGAAAAGTGTTGAGGTGTGCCAGTAGAAGAGGATGTGAATGGATATCCATATATTTGAGCTAGCTAGCCTTGTGATGTGATTTCTCTTTAGCCTCTGGCTATTGAGATTCTATTTGTTTCGAATGGCATGATCTAACTGTGGGTTTTATGAAATGTGATTTGATACTTCAAAATGAAATTGTTTGGGATTAAAATCTCATAATGCATGATTTGTACTTAATTCTCATGTTCAGTCAAATTTTTGAATAAATGTGATTTAAGTTCTGCATAAAGATTATTTTAGTATGTTGTGCACCACTGAGTCCTAGTACTCAGCGATAGCTTTTATTGCTATCGCAGATATAGAGACTAGAAGAGCAGCAGACTGAGCTGCTAAGGATTAAAGATCATTCAGCTTGAAGTTATCGGATATAATTTATACCCTAATTGTAAATATTTCTTTTGATGTATGTATTGCATATAAATGTATAGACATGTAAATATGTCTTGAGCAGCTTATACAAAATTCGTATGAAGTCTGTAATAAAGTTTAGTTTGTAATTATTTTGATGTAAATTTTGTAAGGATATATATAAATTGTTTTGTCTCTAATGAAATATGAGTGAAATTTATTGCTAGTATTTTGAGGATTATTAAATTTTGAACTTGAGAAATTGATTGAAATGATTGTGGAGTTGTTGAAATGGATTGAGTTTGATTGTGAAATTGAAGTAGTTGTTGAGAAAAATTTTTAGAAGTGCTTTTTACAGGTATTTGAAGAATTGGTTTCTCAAAATACAGACAGAACTCTGTCAAAATTTTTATAAAATTTGTGGAAAACTAAAATGGACCAAAAATATTAACTATTTTTAAT
Organism: Hevea brasiliensis; assembly: GCF_030052815.1. Lineage (NCBI taxonomy): Eukaryota > Viridiplantae > Streptophyta > Magnoliopsida > Malpighiales > Euphorbiaceae > Hevea > Hevea brasiliensis. The sequence continues at coordinate 90,872,299 of NC_079501.1, forward strand.
TTTAACTAAATGTTTTAAATACCTATTAGAAAATGCTCACCACTTGTCAAAAGTAAGAAAATTGTTTAAAATCCCTTGTAGGGTGCTTAATGAGTTATCGGCAGGTGAAGTTCAGTAGTTCATTAGGTATTCTACGGGATCATGTTATGCCTTACTGAGGAGTCATTTTTGCAAATTCACAAAATGGCAACACAATTTATAAATAATACAGCGTTTCCATAAAGCATAACAAGTTAAATTTTCACTTAGAAAATAATTACATAATTTATTGTGCACAAACCTGACGTGAGTCGCCTCTAAGCCTTGACTCAGTCCCTTAGACTTTTCAGGTCTTTTTCAGCTGAAATACACAATTGACAGCGTTTCAGTATCTTATCTCACAATAAATCTAATAATTAAATTCATATATGCTCAATTCTAGCCCCAATATGCTTAAACTTGTGTTCTTGGAAATTTTCATGTAGAAGTTACTATTCATGGTACTATTCAAGTCAAAATATTGACTTTCTTATATTTAAAAGGTATGGGAAATCCAACTATACCCACATACCACATTTTTGTTACCAATTTTATTGGTTTTGGTTGTTTTCTCAAATCTTAAGTCTTTTAGGCACAAATTTCAAAATTTTTAATTTTGGTGTCCTGTTTTGTACTGTTCCATTGGTTATGTTGCTGTGGAAATTTGGCTAAGTTTTCTTCATAGAAGTTGTTCCTTATTGTCTTAACTTTATTTATCTTTCTGAATCACTCTATTTGGAGTTTTGTAGCCTAAGTTATAGCCATTTGAACATAGCTGGCCGGATTTGGTTTTACCTAGAATTCTGGGCATTCACTGGATAATGGCAGTTTTTATAGGTTGACTGCAGGTGGCTTTTCAAATAGGTTATGAACAAAATTTAGGATTGTTTGCCTCATGAAAGTTGTAGGACTATGTCTCAAATTTCTATTGGTAAAATTTCAGGTCATTTAGACCTTCCTAGACCAAGTTATGGTCATTTATGTAACTACTGTTTATTTGGTCATTTTTGTACAGGTCCGTTTGCCAATTCCAGATTTGGCCTAATTGTTCACTAAGTTATGGTCACTTTCTGAGCATAATTATTGAATGAAAAATGTGCCATTTTGTGTCTAGTTTCATTCCCAATTGGCCTCGCACCAATTGGGTTGGTAAATTTTCAGTTTTGGTCCTTGAAAAGGACCTAGGTCATGCTGCCTGTAGATTGACCCTCTCCAATCCGAATTGGAACTTGGCTCCAACAATTCATATACACTACAAATGGTCACAATTGACAATTTCTCAACTCAAATAAGGTCATTTACATCCATTGACCATTTTCTATAAATTTTCTCCCAAACCCTAAGTCAAGAACCCTAATTTTCCGATTAACACCATTCATTCAAATTCACTTCACTAACCATGCTCAACACCTCTTAACACATCACAATTCATGTTTAATTTAAATAAACACCATTAAAACCCTAAATACCATGGCTGGCTAAAATTCCATGGTTTACCAAGACATGCATAATTTTTATAATTCCTAAATTTAAATCCTCATCTTCAAGTTCACTTCCTTGCATACATAACTAAATTAACTTAAAAGAAAGTTTACCTCAAATGAAGCTTTTTCTATCTTCTCAAACTCTCCAATTTTCCTTTCTTTTTCACTTGCAATCTTCCAATCAAGACCTAAGGACAAGTTTTAACCAAGAAAACATCAAAATCTATGGCTGAATTTTTGGTTTAGAAAGCTTTAAAATAAGCTTTCATGGTGGAAAGATGGAAGAGATGAGAGAAAAAAGAGAGAGAAAAGAATGGGAGTCGGCACACTTGAAAAAAGAAGAAGAAGAAGAAGAATGGTTTAATTTTTCAATTTTATGTATTTTTAAGTCTTTAAAAATGCTTTTGACTTGGTCAATTTAAGTAGGCAAATTAAAATTGTATTTTAACATCATGATGATGTCATCCAATGAGGTAAGCATGAGGTAATAAAATTTTTCAATTTTCTTTTTTTTTGTATTTATTTTTTCATTAGTTCTTTAATTTAATTATTGATCCCAAAATTCCCTTTTCTCTGATTTTATTAGACAGTTAGGTCAGGAGTCAGCTTTAGGGGGTGAATTGACTAAATTGCCCCTTGCCGGTTCAATCCAGTTTGTAAGTTATTCGATATTTCTTCCGAATCTCTGACCTAATTATTTGATCTGCTTAACAATTCTTTTCTATGATTTTCTCTTTTCCACTATGTTTGCAATAGTTCTAAGGACCGCAGCGTCATATTTTACGGTTCGAAATTTGAGTTTAGACTGACCTCGCAGTCATTCCCGAAAAGGTCACTCATCGCTGTGACTCCCGACTCATTTAACTTCTTGTATTCTGTTTTTCTTCTTTATACTTAACTATTTGAAAATTACTAATTATTTGTGTTCAGGGCTTAACTAGGTGTCTTAGACATGGTTTTAATTCTCTTAATTATCGGATCGACAACGGTCACCGGAACAGTAACATATACCAGGCTATGCAAATAGGGGTGTTACAATTCTCCCCCTTTAAAATAAATTTCGTCTTAAAATTTTACCTGGTATCAATCTCTGAATTGTTGTAGGTACTGTCTTCTCATGTCCTCCTCTCATTCCCAAGTAGCCTTCTGGCCCGAATGATGGTTCCACAGCACTTTCACTAACTGTATCTGCTTGTTTCGTAGCTGCTTCACCTCATAAGCCAGAATTTCTATGGGTTCTTCTTCATATGTGAGGTCTGGATTCACTTCAATTTCTTCCATTGGTAGTACGTGAGATGTAACTGATCGATACCTCCTCAACATAGATACATGAAAGACGTTATATATTTTCTCTAACTCTGGAGGTAATGCCAAACGATATGCCAAAGGACCCACTCTCTCCAGAACCAAATATGGCCCGATGAAACGAGGACTCAGTTTTCCTTTTCTACCGAATCTCATAATCTTCTTTCAAAGGGAAACCTTAAGGAATGCTTTGTCACCCACTGCACACTCAATATCCCTTCTCTTCAAATCAATATAGGACTTCTAACGGTCTGATGCAGTCTTAAGTCAATCTCTGATCAATCTGATTTTCTCTTCAGTTTGCTGAACAATTTCTGGCCCAATTATCTTTCTTTCGCCTACCTCATCCCAACACAACGGGGTTCTACATTTTCTGCCATCCAAAGCTTCATATGGAGGCATCCCAATGCTTGATTGATAGCTGTTGTTGTAAGCAAACTCAATCAAAGGCAAGTGTGTGTCCCAACTGCTCTCAAACTCAATCACACAAGCCCATAACATGTCCTCCAAGACTGAATTACCCTCTCAGACTGGCCATCTGTCTATGGGTGGAATGTTGTACTGAAGTTCAATCTAGTTCCTAGGGCTCTCTGGAGACTACCCCAGAATCTAGAAGTGAACCTAGGATCTCTGTCTGATACGATGGATACTGGCACTCCATGCAATCTTACTATCTCGTCAATGTACAACTTGGCCCATCTTTCCAAACTGTAGTCCATTCGGACGGGCAGAAAATGAGCAAACTTGGTTAGTCTATCAATAATGACCTATACTGCATCATGGCTCTTCTGTATCATCAGAAGTCCCATCACAAAATCCATCGTTATTCTCTCCTATTTCCATTCCGGTACTGGCAATAGATGTAACAAACTAGCTGGTACTTAATGCTCCGCCTTTACTTGCTGACAAGTTAGGCATTTGGAAACAAATTCTACTACATTTCTTTTCATACCCATCCACCAGTAATTCTCTTTTAGCCCTCTATACATTTTTGTACCACCAGGGTGCATAGCAAAAGGAGACTCATGTGCTTCCTTCAAAATGATCTGTCTCAAGTCAACATCATTAGGAACGCACATTCTGCTCTGGTGTAGCAATAGACAATCATCTCTCACTGAGAATTCTGGTTTCTTGCCCTGTTTGACTTCTTCTAATAACTTTTGATACTTCTGATCATTCTGAGCAGCCATTCTGATTTGGTCAATCAATACTGGTTGTACATGCCATGCAACTACTGTCTGCCCCTCATCATTAATCTCTAAGCTGGCATGCAATGATCTCAACTCATGTACCATAGACAAAGGAGAAACTCTGAGACTTGCCATAGTCTTACGACTTAAGGCGTCAGCCACCACATTAGCTTTCCCTAGCTGATAGTTTATCAGACAATCATAGTATTTTATCAACTCTAACCATCTCCTCTGTCTCAAATTCAACTCCTTTTGAGTACCCAAATACTTCAAACTCTTATGATCTGTGTAAATGTAGCATTTCTCCCCATACAAATAGTTTCTCTAGATCTTAAGAGCGAACACAATAGCTGCTAGCTCCAAGTCATGTGTCGGATAATTCCTTTCATGCGATTTCAGCTGGCGTGATGCATAAGCAATGACATTCCGCTCTTGCATCAGTACACAGCCTAACCCATTATGAGAAGCATCACTGTAAATTATGTATTCTTTACCTGAGGTAGGTAATGTAAGGACTGGAGCTTCAGTCAAATATTTCTTCAACTCATCAAAACTCTATTGGTATTTATCCGTCCACTGAAATTTCACATCTTTCCTAAGCAGCTTGGTCAGTGGAGATGCCAATATGGAGAACCCTTTCTCAAAATGGATGTAGTATCCAGCTAACCCCAGGAAACTGCAAAACTCTGTGATATTTCTAGGTGGCTTCCAATTAGGGACAGCTTCTATCTTGCTGGGATCTACCTTAATACCTTCTACTGATACTATATGCCCCAAAAAGGATATTTCCTTCAACCAAAATTCACATTTTGATAGTTTTGCATATAGTTGTTTCTCTCTCAAAGTTTGCAGTACAATGCGCAGGTGTCTATCATGCTCCTTTGCACTTCTCGAATAAACCAATATATCATCTATGAATACCACTACAAACTGGTCAAGGTATGGTCCGAAGATAGTGTTCATCAGATCCATAAAAGCAACCGGAGCATTAGTTAACCCGAATGGCATAACCATGAACTCATAATGGCCATAACAGGTTCTAAAGGTAGTTTTAGGAATACTCTGCTCTTGTACTTTCAGCTGATAATAACCTGATCTCAGGTCAATTTTGGAGAACACAGCTGCACCCCTCAACTGATTAAACAAATCTTCAATGCGAGGCAATGGGTATCTATTCTTTATTGTCACCTTATTCAACTACCGATAGTCAATACATAAGTAGAGAGTGCCATCCTTCTTCTTAACAAATAACACTGGCACTCTCCAAGGTGACACACTAGGGCGGATAAAGCCCTTGTCAAGTAGTTCTTGCAACTACACTTTCAACTCTTTCAATTCTGCTGGTGCCATTCTATATGGTGTTATAGAGATTGGGTCCACACCAGGCATAACATCAATTTCAAACTGCACCTTTCTTTCTGGAGGTAACCCTGGCAATTCATCAGGAAATACATCCGGAAAGTCACATACAGTAGGGATGTCTCTCAGTGTCGGACTCCGCACTTGGGTGTCTATCACATGTGCCAAGTATGCTTCACACCCCTTTCTGATCATCCTTTTGGCTAGTGCAGCCGAAATGATGTTTGATGGCAGTAACTGTCTCTCCCCATGTATTACCACATCACCGTACAGAGGGAGACCAAAAGCGACTGTCTTCAGACTACAATCAATCATTGCGTGATGCCTGGCTAACCAATCCATGCCCAAGATAATATCATAATCTCTGAAGGGCATTTCAATCAAATCTGAGAGAAAAACATGTCCTTGGATCACTAAAAGACAGTCTCTATAGATTCTATTGACCCTAATCTCTTGACCTAATGGACTAATTACTAGCACATCATAGTCCATTTGTACACACTGGATAGCAATAGAACACATCACTAGCACTGACATATGAATGTGTGGAGCCAGGATCAAACAACACATATGCATCTTGGTCAATGATAGAGAAAATACTAGCTACTACATCTGATGTTTCGGCCTCCTCCCTCTGACGCATTGTATACACTCTGGCTGTTACGCCACTGGGTTGTCGCTGGTTAACAGTGCTTTGACTTCCAGGAGTGCTACCAGGACCCCTACCTCTGCCTCTACCTCGACCAGCTGACTGTGACCCTCTAGGTGTAGAGACTTGGGTTAATCCCTCCGATGTGGCAGGAGATCTAGATCAACGCAGACTAGTATAATTCTTGGCAAAATGTCCACTCCCTCCACAATTGAAACATGCACCGGTGGCCTTGAAACACACCCCACCGTGTGTTCTACCACAAGTCTCACACTACCGGACTGATAAAGCTCCTCGAGATGCCTGTTGGGTTTGCTGACCAGACCAAGGTAGTCTTTGGCCAGAGAATCTACCTCTGCCAGATCTGCGAGAGCTGGATCTCCCAAACTGTTTCCTCTTCCCAGAACCACTCTCAGCAGCTGGCCCGTAGCCTTTTCAGTCTTTTCTTTCTCTTGAGTGCCCTTCTTCATCGCCCCTTCTGATTCTATCCTTTCCAATTCTAGGGCTTGTGAAATCAGTTCAGAAAAATTCTAGTGTTTGAATCCCATAACTTGCATTCTTAAGCTAGGCCTCAACCCAGCGTCAAACCTCTTACATCTGTCTCTAGGGGTGGAGACTAAGCTTTCAGTACAGTGACTTAGCCTTGAAAAGTCCCGCTCATACTCTGCTATTGTTCTGTCCCCTTGCCTCAAGCTCAAGAATTCTTGCAATTTCACATCTACATAAGCATCGAGAACCCATTTCTGCCTGAATTCCCTCAGGAAGTCTATCCATGTCAGCACAGGTGGCTCAACCAGGCTGTGGGGGATGGTCTTCCACCATTCATATGCATCCCCTTGCAGAAGATATACTGAATATTCAAATTTTAATTCTTGAGCACACTGCAATTTTCTGAATACCCTTTCCATCCGTTCTAGCCATTGTTCAGCCTCCAGTGGATCCATAGTGCCCTTAAACTAGGTAGCCCCAAATTTCATTAGTTTTTCATATTGTCGAGCTGGGGGCTATGGTTGTACTGCAGGTGCTTACATCTAAACTTGGAGTGCCACATTTCTCATCATTTGTTGAAAAAATGTAGCCATTTGCTGTGCAAACTAAGCAGAAACTGCGGTGCTGGAGTAGGAGCTGGAATGGCTGATCCATTTACATTCTGAAGTGCTGGGGCTTCTCCTTGGACCTTATCCTCGATAGATTGCTCCACGGAATGATCTCCCTCGTCCATTCAATTTTCAAAAATTTCCTACTTCCTGAGATCAAACACAAGGAGGTTGACCTCCGTTAGAGCATATTCATGATGTAAATATGTCATATGTATCAATTAAAGACACTTGAGCAGTTGTACTTATCAAAGAAATATTCACATACATAGTCAAAATTTATTGCAAAATCATGCTTTGATACCACTAAAACATGTCACACTTTACCCCTCTGTAAGGCATAACATGATCCTGTAGAATACCTAATGAACTACCGAACTTCACCTACAGATAACTCATTAAGTACCCTACAAGGGATTTTAAAACAATTTTCTTACTTTTTGGAAGTGGTGAGCATTTTTGTAGGAATTAAAATATTTAATTGAAGTTTCAAAACTAGTAAAAAATTTTGTCCATTTTTATTTGTTTGCAAATTTTAGAAAAATTTTGACAGAGTGCCGTCTGTATTTTGAGAAAACAGTTCTTCAAAAACCTGTAAAAAGCACTTCCAATATTTATTTTTACAACTCCCAACCACCAAATAACTTAGTTCATCATAATGCAATCCAAGTCCATAATTCAATCAAAATTTGTCATTTCAAAATATCTCATCAATTCATTCACATTGCATTTAATATTTAATTTACAATACATATCTTAATTTACAAAAAGAAAATCCAAAATACTATATTACAATTTACTGTACAACTGCTCAACTTTACATTAATACATATGACATTAGAATATTTACATCAAAATAACTACAAGGGTATAAATAAATACCCGAACCAAAAAGGTCAATGTAGTCCTCTATCTCAATAGCAGCTCACTCTGCTGCTTTCTCCTTGCCCTTATCTGCAACAGCAAAATAAGCTATCGCTGAGTATAAAAATACTCAGTGGTGCACAATAAAAATTTGAAATGTAGTACATAAAACATTCATTGATAAATCACAAATTAAATATTTCACAAGTTATCAAAACTCATTATAGCACAATTTTGGTCAAATAATTTAATAAACATAGTGTTGCTAATTCATACACAACTTAAGCCATGATACAAAATTTTCGATCAATGCCGCTTTGTACACCACGACAAAGCAATCTACAATCCCACTAATCGAAATCAATGAGGGAGTTGGCTAGCTAGCTAATGAGTACTCATCCGATCTACAACCTCAACTGGTAAGCCAGAGATGGAGGAAAATAAACGATCTCAACCCCATAGATGGAGGAGGAATAATGTGATACTGTCATGCTAAGTGTGAACACAAAATCAATTCAAAACAAAGTACTCAAATAATTTAGAAAAGATCCCAAATAATTTCCAAAGTCATTTTTGTAGTCATAAAATGGTAACACAATTTATAAATAATACAGCGTTTCCATAAAGCATAAGAAGTTAAATTTTCACTTAGAAAATAATTACATAATTTATTGTGCACAAATCTGACGTGAGTCGCCTCTAAGCCTTAACTCAGTTCCTTAGATTTTTCGGGTTTTTCAGCTGAAACACACAATTGACAGTGTTTCAGTATCTTATCTCACAATAAATCCAACAATTAAATTCATATATGCTCAATTTTAGCCTAAATATGCTTAAACTTACGTTCTTAGAAATTTTCATGTCGAGGTTACTATTCATGGTACTATTCAAGTCAAAATATTGACTTTCTTATGCTTAAAAGGTGTGGGGAATCCAACTATACCCACATACCATATTTTGGTTACCAATTTTGTTGGTTTTGGTTGTTTTCTCAAATCTTAAGTCTTTGAGGCACAAATTTCAAAATTTCAATTTTGGTGTCCTGTTTTGCACTATTTCATTGGTCATGTTGCTGTGAAAATTTGACTAAATTTTCTTCATAGAAGTTGTTCCTTATTGTCTTAACTTTATTTTCCTTTTTGAATCACTCGATTTAGAGTTTTGTAGCCTAAGTTATAGCTATTTGAACATGGTTGGCTGGATTTGGTTTTACCCAAATTTCTGGGCATTCACTGGATAATGACTGTTTTTGTAGGTTGACTACATGTCGCTTTTCAAATAGGTTATGGTCAAATTTGGATTTATTTTCTTCATTAAAGTTGTAGGGCTATGTCTTAGCTTTCTACCGGTAAAATTTCAGGTCATTTAAACTTTCCTAAACCAAGTTATGGTCATTTACGTAAGTACTATTTATTTGATCATTTTTGTACAGGTCAGTTTGCCAATTTCGGATTTGGCCTAATTGTTCACTAAGTTATGATCACTTTCTGGGCATGATTCCTAAATGAAAAATGTGTCATTTTGTGTCTAGTTTCATTATCAATTGGCCTCACACCAATTGGGTTGGTAAATTTTCAGTTTTGGTCACTGAAAGGGACCTAGGTCATGCTGCCTGCAGATTGACCCTCTCCAATCCGAATTGGAACTTGGTTCCAACAATTCATACACACTACAAATGGTAACAATTGACCGTTTCTCAACTCAAATAAGGTCATTTACATCCATTGACTATTTTCTACAATTTTTTCCACAAACCCTAAGTCAAGAACCCTAATTTTCCAATTAACACTATACATTCAAATTGTAACACCCTCACTATAGCAATTCTGTACATTCTACTGTTTCGGTGACTGGTGTCGGTCCGGATAGCTAGAACGTCTGGAAAAATATTTAAACTAAAGTGAGGGACCATAATTAACTCAAATATTAATAAGAAAAATTTAGGAAAAATTTTAGAAATAAAATACAATCAAGTTAAATAAGCCGGTGCCCTAGCGATGGGTAACCTAGTGGGAAGTTGCGGTCCTTGCAATTAGGAGCCCTAAACCCAGGAGAAAATTCATAAAATAATTTTTGAGACCCCAGAGAAGAGTCATTGAGATTTCTATGGCATTAGAATGCTCAGAAAAGGCTTAGAAAATTTTTTCGATCGGTACAGACGATTTTGGCTCAATAAGCTAAACGAAGGACATTTTGGTCATTTTATCTTCAAAGATGATTTTTGACCGACTTGTCCAGTTAAGTAAATAATTATTATGATCTAAAATATGAATAAATATTATTAAAAATTGAATTGAAAATGAGTAGCAAAGAAAAGAAAAGAAAATGAATTAAAATTGTAATTTTGACCTCATGTTTATGTCACTAAGCACTCTCACCCAATCACATTGTGACACATGTCCATAAACCACTTAAAATGAGTAAAATGGACAGAAAAATTGAAGAAACAATCTGCTTCTTTTTCCTTCTTCTAGCCATAACTCACTTCCCACACCCTTCCACCATTAAAAACTTCACCCAAGCTTCCAAATCTCTACCAAACCACCTCAAAACCTTATCCTTCCTTCACTAAACATTTTCCTTACCACTAGAGCAAGACTTGGGCAGCAATTAGAAGAAGAGAAAGTGGAAGAAAATGAGGTGTGAACAAGCTTAGAAAATCACCAAAGAGGTTAGTGCCATATTCTTTGCTTTTACATCTTTCTAAACAAAAATTTGAGCTAAGTTAAGTTGAAAATTTGATAAAAATTGAATTAATGAGGCATGATCATGTTCCATGAAATTTTGGCAGCTGTCACGACCCAACCTATGGGCCGGACCGGCACTAGGACCTGGGCCAGCCTAAAGCCCCCGAGGCCCGTAGTAAGCCTAACTATTCACTTAACCCAACTCTAAGGCCCATTTGGGCCCAATTTCAAGAAATCAACCGGACAGAGTCCGGCCATAAAATGGACCTTTCAACGGGGAGTTTTTGACTCACCCGACCTGTAAACACAATAAATACTCAATTGGGGAGCTCAGCTCACCCTCCACATACTCATCAGCATAAAAATAAATGGGAGCTCAGCTCCCTCATCCAATCCATCAAACATGCATAGAATATTAAGTTTACAGGTCCAAAATAATAATTTAGTTTACAGACCCATATCAAATAAACATTTCTAACACATGCGGAAATTCTAAGATTTAACAAGTTTATACAAACGTTAATAATCGACCTGCGAGGAAGAAAGCAGGTTAATCAAAAAAATATCCTCCTGTGGCCTGAAAAAATATTGAACAGGAGTGAGCGTTCGACTCAGAGAGTAAAATATCAATTTTAACCATAATCTCTATAACTATCTAAAACTAATGCACCCTGTAGAGTGAAATGCAACATCAACAATATTTTCACATCATAACATCAAAAAGGTAATTTGGAGCACTCACACACCCAGTGATATCAATCATAATATATGGGAGCTGATCCCCTATACAGCTCTCTTAAATCCAACCTGGTGCCAGCGAAGAACTCAAGCCGGACTTTCGCTTAATAAACCAAATCGGGGGTCCCAGCGAAGAACTCAAGCCGTGACTATCCCCCGAAGGATCGGGTCCCAGCAAAGATCTCAAGCCGTGACTACCCGTCCTATCCATAGTCCACACCACATCACACGCACGCCAACGCACGCACACTGCTTCAAATTACCACAGCAATATACATGGCACTTTCACAGTTATGAATGCAACATAAATCGTGCCTAAAGTTTATCTACATAGATATATGCATATAAGTGATGCATGGGCATGCTTGAACATATAATAATAGTGAAATTACAATTAAAATTAATATTTTACTCACAGACTTGACAACGGTCACTGGGGCGGCTGGGCGGAGGAAGAAGGCTATCCCGGCTCACCTGACAATTACATTACAATTATTTAACACAATTGACTCAATATAAATCATGAAAAAACCAAATATGTCCTAAGTCGTGCCGAAAATCCGGCAGAGTCTCCCCTATACCTAGAACCTACCCAACCTGCAAAATGGCTCAAAACACACTTCTATATTCACAATCCATATATCCACAACTCAATCACATCACACAGCCCCTCCTGGGCCCATCAAATCAGTCATCCATCACAATATGTAAAATTTCAATTTAGTCTTTATAATTGATCATTTTTGCAAAAACTACCCAAACAAGCTCTAAAAATTCTAAAACTTTGCCCGCGGTCCTTAGCAATATTACTAGGCTATTGCAAAAAGAATCATAATTTTCTGAGCTACCACGAATATTTTATGAATTTTTAATCCTATTTAAGCACTAGAAAATTACGAAAAAGCAAGGTTCGGGTTTACCTTTGCCGATTCTGACTTCGGGAACGCGCTCGGGACGTCTGACAATGGGGGGGGCAGCCAAAACCTCGGTCCAATTCGGAGACTTTTCTAGTAACGGGTCTGTCTTGCCTGAAATTCACAGACCCAGTCAACTGTCGAATTTTCGCGAATTGATGATACCTACATGAAGCCCACAACACGGGGGTTAGTACATAAATTTTTCAGAATTTTCTAAGCTCATTTAATGCTCGAAAAAACACTGCGAAGTTCCGTGGGACCCACTAAAAAACGGTGTCGAAAAAATTCAAAATTTATGTCGCCGCGAAGCTGTCGATGAGTGGAGCGCTCTGGTACTCTCGGTTTTCTCGTGTGATTTACGGTTTGCGAGAAATGTAGTCCGAAAGTCAAAATGGGCTAAAACTTCCCGGGCAAAAATTGGACAAATCGCTCAATAGATTTCCGTGTTCTTGGTGTCTATGGAAAGCTCTCGACGAGTAGATGATTTTAGACACAAGACCCGGTCCAATTGGTGGCCGGATCGGTCGGATTTCGGTCGGGAAGTCGAGGAGTCCCGCTACACGCGCTTCGCTGGGTCAAGTTTTCCGGCGTTCAGTGCCGCCGTGGGGGAGGGCTGAGGTGGCGCGCCGGCGAGGTGGGGAGGCAGGGGAGGTGGCGGCGCGGCAAGGGGAGGAGGGAGGAGAGAGAAAAGAGAGAAAGAAGGGGAGGAGGTCGGACGCGCGCGGGGAAGGGAAGAAGAAAAAGAAAAGGCTGGTCCGATCCAGTCCGGTTCGATTCGGCTGTTTCGATTCAGGATACAAAATTTTGAATTTTTACTCTGTATCGGGACCGAAAACGAGGTCCAAAAATTCCGAAAAAATTCCAGAAAACTTAGAAAAATTCGTAGACTCCAAATATATTTTTAGTTTTGCCACGTGGTCTTTAAATTAATTTTTAAAAATCATCAAAGTTTATATTTTTGGAAAATCGAACCCGATTTTTTCGAAATCTGAAAAATCTTTAAAAAATTCCTAAAATTTAAAAAAAATTAAAATATCAAATATGCTCATAAAATAATAAAATTTAAAAATTTTGGGGTGTTAAAGCAGCCTTGACATGAGTTAGGATTAGGAGAATTCTTTGATTTAAAGTGACATATTAGCTGCCCCTAGTATAAATTATATGATTAGTATAGCAAATTATGAGTAAGATGCAGGAATTGGAGGCTTGGTCAATTAGGGTTAGGGTTTTGAAATTTAATTTTGGTGGTGGATGAAAATGGACATAAACTAAAGTTGTAATGGTCAATTAGTGACCATTTGGCTATGTTTGATTAGGAAATGAAGTGAATAAGAATGTTGGAGTTGAGTTTAGGCATGCTGCCCTTGGTGACCTGCAGGACTGGTTGTGAGTCCAGTAGGTTTGGGCAGCTATAAATGGAGTTGTATAGGTTCAATTGGTGCAAAACTAATTGAACATGAAACTAGACACATAATGACACAACTTTGGTGAAGAAAACCTACCCAAAAAACTAAATCAAGTTGACCTAAAAATTGCCCTAATCCGGGTGACTTGCATTCTGTCTGGGCAAAATGACCAAATGAACAGTGTCTATTCATTTGGTCATAACTTAGTGTAGAAAGGTCCAATTGACCTGAAATTTTACCAGCAGAAATCTGAGACATAGACCTACAACTTTCATGAAGAAATCAAGCCCAAATTTTGATCATAACATGTTTAAAGACTGACCTGCAATCAGTGTATAAAACACAGTAGATTTGGTCTGTCCAGAAAATCTGGAAAGTTTGTAATCCAGCTAGTTATGGTATTTAGGCCATAACTTGAGTTACAAAACTCTAAATGGAGTGATTCAAAAAAGGAAATGTAACTAGACAAAATAAGGAACAACTTTCATGAAGATAATTTTGCCAAATTTCTACTGTACAAATGACCAATGGAATAATAAATATGAGGCTTGAAATCTGAAAATTTTGAATAACTAACACTAAGCTTAGAAATGGTATTGGCAACCAATACCAACAATTTTAGAATGCAAAATGTGGTATGTTGGGAGTATTAGAACCAATGTACCTATTGTCTATGCAAAAGTTAATATTTTAGTTGACTAATGAAATGAATAGTAACACCTAAACTTAAATTTCAAGAATTGTAAAATTTAAAAGTATAACATGCTCTAGTACACCTAGTAAGATTGGTTTGGATAGGTTGGCATGCCAATAGGGTTCAGTTAGCAGTACTGCACATGGCATTATGCCATTCTGTGATTTTATAGCTTTTAGCCATTCTGACATTGTGATGATACTTGGCTTTGTGCCTAATATTTATTACAGCTCATTAGCTGTTTTGTTACACACCGAAAGATATATATGTGACCGATGGTGTGACGGCCCAAGGTACTTGATACCCAGTGCTAGTTTACCCGTTTATCCAGTCCAGTCATCCAGTATAGGTTACTTGGCTAACTAAAAATAGAAGTGGATAAATTTAATGAAATTATGAATATAACAAGTACAAAATAAATAAGATTACCAATAATGATAGAAAAATTATTTGCATAAGATATCAGAACATGCACTTCATATTTATTTTCTGTTATTTCTTTTTATTTTATTATTGGCACCACTAAGCATTATTGCTTAGTGCGTTGCTTTTTGCCACGCGTAGGTTTTGGAGAGACCGACCGAGAGCCCAGTAGACTACAGATTGGGTGAGACCTTCTGCAGCTCTACATAGTGTCTGTGTCACCTCACCGTCATCAGTGCATTGGTAGGACACTAGGTTTTATTTTGGTATTTTGTAATTAACTTTTATTTTCTCATGTGTAATTAAGACTTATGTAATGTATTTTGGGTATTGATGTAAATAATGGAAATTATATTTAAGAATGAAAAAGTGAATATTTATTTATGACTCTTATATGAATATCATATGAAATGAATGAATGAGAAATGGGAGAAATATTTAGATTTTATTGATTAAATGGAGTTCGGGATTGATTGAAAATTTTGAAAGTGTTTTTCACAGGTTCCGAAGAACTGTTTTATCCATTTTTAGCTAGCACTCTGTCGGATTTTCTATAAAATTTGCGGAACCTCAAATAAATTATAATTTCAATAAATGACTTAAATGAATTATATTTCACAAATTGTACTTAATTACTATAAAAAAATAAATTAGGAAGAGTAAAAATGATTGAATTAAAATAGGGTATTCCGGTACACTGCGTGGCATATCTTGCTCGGCTACACTATAGACGGGTAAGGGGTGTCACACAAATTCACTTCACTAACATGCTCAACACCTCTTAACACATCACAATTCATGTTTAATGTAAATAAACACCATCAAAACCCTAAATACCATGGCTGGCCAAAATTCCATGGTTTACCAAGACATGCATAATTTTTGTAATTCCTAAATTTAAATCATCATCTTCAAGTTCACTTCCATGCATACATAACTAAATTAACTTAAAAGAAGGTTTACCTCAAATGAAGCTTTTTCTATCTTCTCAAACTCTCCAATTTTCCTTTCTTTTTCACTTTTAATCTTCAAATCAAGACCCAAGGACAAGTTTTAACCAAGGAAACATCAAAATCTATGGCTGAATTTTTGGTTTAGAAAGCTTTAAAATAAGCTTTCATGGTGGAAAGATGAAAGAGATGAGAGAAAAAAGAGAGAGAAGAGAATGGGAGCCGGCACACTTGAAAAAAGAAGAAGAAGAATGGTTTAATTTTTCAATTTTATGTATTTTTAAGTCTTTAAAAATGCTTTTGACTCGGTCAATTTAGGTAGGCAAATTAAAATTGTATTTTGACATCATGATGATGTCATCCAATGAAGTAAGCATGATATAATAAACTTTTTCAATTTTCTTTTTCTTTTGTATTTATTTTTTCATTAGTTCTTTAATTTAATTCTTGATCCCAAAATTCCTTTTTCTCCGATTTTATTGGACAATTAAGTTAGGAGTCAGCTCTAGGGGTGAATTGACTAAATCGCCCATCGCCGGTTTAATCCGGTTTGCAAGTTATTCGATATTTCTTCCGGATCCCTGACCTAATTATTTAACCTGCTTAACAACTCTTTTATGTGATTTTCTCTTTTTCATTGTGTTCGCAATAGTCCTAAGGAGCGCAGCGTCACATTTTAGTGTTCGAAATTTGAGTTTAGACTGATCTCGCAGTCATTCCCGAGAAGGTCACCTATCGCTGTGACTCCCGGCTCATTTAACTTCTTGTGTTCTATTTTTTTCTTTATACTTAATTATTTGGCAATTACTAATTATTTGTGTTCAGGGCTTAACAAGGTGTCTTAAACATGGTTTTAACTCTCTTAATTGTCCAGATCGACACTCGTCACCGAAACAGTAACATATACTAGGCTATGCAAATAGGGGTGTTACATGCTAAGAGTTTCAGCAGCTTTAAGTTGACCTGATTTCTAGCACCAGTAGTAGCCCCTGGTTGGGGTCATTACACTAATGGCCGATGGTGGACCCAAATCGATGGCGTGATGCAAGTAGATGGCTGATGGTGGTGGCCTGAGTCACATGAACAAGGTGCGCCAAGGGGAGAAAAAAAGAAAAGAAAAAAAAAAGATGATAAAAAAGAAAGAATTGAGTTAAAATGGGTTTTTATGGGGGTAAAATGAGTTTTTTATGGATAGAGAGAAAGCTTGGTATTGTTGTAATGAGTTTGAGAGAGAAAAAAATGAGGCAAATTATGTAGGAGGAGAAAAAAAGGAAGAAAAAAAGGAAGAAAAGGAAGAGAGGGAAAGATGAATAAGAAATATAGAAGAAAGACAAAATGAATTTAGAATTTTTAGCGTAAACTATAATTTAGTCTCTGAAGTTTAACAAAATCTATAGTTTAATTTCTATCGTTAGAATTCTGTTAAGTTATCATTAATTTTAGCAAAAATGATCAAAATGCCCTTATCTTTACTTTTAATATAAAAGCAATTTAGTCCCTAATATTTTATTTTCTTAATAAATTAGTCATTGAGATTTTATTTTATTAACAATTTAGTCCATGTATTTTTAAAATGTAAGTCCCATTAAATTAAAAAAAAATTAAATTTAAATTATTAAGATATGGATTAGCTACTTTAAGGTCCTTAAAAATTTTAGTTAATTATAAAATCATTAATATATTTTACAAATTGATCTTTAAATATTATAACTTTTTATAAAGAAGCTTTTATAATTTTATAAAATTCTATTTATGTCATTATTATTTTAATAATATATAAATAATTATATATATATATATATATAATATAGTATTTTCATATATTATATTATATTGTTATATATAAAAAAAAATAAAAAAATATGAATACGGACACAAATTATTATTAAAATAAAACTTCAAGGATTAAATTATTTATGGATTAATAGAGTTAAAAGTATTTTAATATTTTTATAAAATTTAATGGGAAATTAACTATAATTATAATAGTAGAGACTAATTTATAGGTTTATTAAAATATCAAAGACTAAATTGCTTGATTTTAAAACTATAAGTACTAATTTATAAGTTTAATTAAATCTTAGAGACTAAATTATCAATAAAATAAAATATTAAGAACTAAATTATTTCATATTCAAAATAGAGTTAAATAATTTTTTTGTTTTCGCTATAAATATTAATAACTTAACTGAAATTTTAACAACAATGACTAAGATGTAAGTTTTGTTAAATTTCAGAGATTAAATTACTTAGTTTTAAAAATATAAAAATTAAATTATAAATTTTATTAAATTTTAAAAATTAAATTATAATTTACTTTTTTTTTCTTATAAAAAAAAAGAGTTTTATACGGTGTAAAATGTTATGGGAAAATAAAATTCGTTAGTACATGTGAAAAGGGTAATGTTACGAGAATATTCTAACTTTCAATAGAAGGTGAAACTTTTTTTTTTTTGGAGAATATGTCTATTTTAAATTCAATTTTTCTCTGGAGATAAAGCAAGTACATTGGATGGCAATCCAAACGTCAACCTGAAGATGTAGAGCAGGGGAGTACAAAGAAAAGTAATTGTCTATATTGAAATGGCCAAACTGGTCAATCTATGTGCGAGAGGGAATAATTTGCAAAAAAATAATTATTTTAACTCATTAATTATTTTTAAATTATAATTAATTAAATTAATTTTTTTAAAAATTAATTTAATTAATTAATTTAATTATGGGATCTAAATAAATATTTATTAATTATTTTTTGAATAGTTATGTTAGTAATTAATGGGAAGCACAAAAAGTTATCTACTAAAATGGAAGTTGAGAAGCAATTGCCGATAGGGATGAGCATTCGGTTCGAATCGAATTGAATAAAATTAAATTATAAAAATTAAATTTTAAATTTTAGAAATCGAATCAAATCAAAATGGGTGAAAAATCGAATCGAATCGAACTACTCTATTTCGATTCGATTCGGTTTAAACTGATAGATTTTAATTTTTGATTAATTTTTTAATTTAGACTTGATTTTCAAATTATTTGGTCTAATTTTGACTTTGGTTTGAACCTAATAATAATTAATTAATGAAATTAAATAATTAATATATATATAATTAAATATAATTCACAAATTTTTCATAAAAATAAATCAATTCAAAAATCAATTCGGTTCGATTTGGTTTGATTTGAATATATAAATTACTATTCAGTTCGATTCGATTTAACCGATTTTTTTTTCTCTTCAAAACTTAACCGAACTGAAATAACCGAAATTTTTATAATATAAAACAGAACCGAACCGATTAAATTTTAAAATAAAACCGATTGAACTGAATTAACTCGATTCAGTCGATTTTTTGATTTGAACCGAATTCTACTCAGCCCTAATTACCGCTAATGAATGATAACCATTGAGAAGTTAGCTTGCAATGTGAAAAGCCAACCAATCAATCCAACAAATCAACCAATCAACTCAATTAAGTATTCAACAATCTAAATACTCTAGCAGTTCAATCAATTCAAGATTTTAACAGTTATTTTTAATTTTCAAACATTATTTATTTTAAATTTTATTGCAATTTCAATTTTGCGATTGTTATATTTATTTTCAATCAAGTAATACAAATTTTTTTATATGGTGTAAAATGTTATGGGAAAATAAAATTGGTTAGGGAAGATAAAAATGAATCCTGGTACATGTGAAAAGAGTAATGTTGCGAGAATATTCTAACTTTCAATGGAAGGTGAAACTTTTTCTCTGGAGATAAAGCAAATGCATTGGATAACAATCCAAACGTCAACCTGAAGGTGTAGAGCAGGGGAGTTCAAAGAAAATTAATTGTCTATATTGAAATTAATTATTTTTAAATTATAATTAATTAAATTAATTTTTAAAAAAATTAATTTTATTAATTAAATTTATTAATTAATTTAATTATGGGATCTAAATAAATATTTATTAATTATTTTTTGGATTTAATGGGAAGCACAAAAAGTTATCTACTAAAATGGAAGTTGAGAAGCAATTGCCGCTAATGAATGGTAACTGTCGAGAAGTTGGCTTGCAATGTGAAAAGCCAACCAAGCAATCCAACAAATCAACCAATCAGCTCAATCAAATATTCAACAATCCAAATACTTTAGCAGTTCAATCAATTCAAGATTCTAACAATTATTTTTAATTTTTAAATATTATTTATTTTAAATTTTATTACAATTTCAATTTTGAATTGTTATATTTATTTTCAATCAAATAATATATTCTTTTTTTCTAATTTTAATTTTAATTTCAGTGAGATAAATTTTTATTTTTTTTAATTTATTATATAAGTAAAGGTAAATTTACATTCAACATAATTAATTATTACAATTACCCCATTTGATTTAGAAATTAGAAGCACATTTTAATTAATACATTCAATATATAGTACGTTAATAAAAAATATTTAAATAATACTTTTAAATTTTACATAAAAGTATTAAAAATATTTAAAAAATTTTATTCTCAAAACTTATAATAAATATGTTAAATAAAAATATTTTTATAAATGAGCAACTGTCTTGCTCAAAATTTTAAAATATTAATTATATATTAAAAATAAAAAATAAACATATCATGTTATATAATTTTTTATATTACTATAAATAAAAGCATAATGAATAAATAACATTTTATTCATCAATCAAATATAAATTTAATTTTTTTAAATGTTAAAATATCAATATTATTAATATTTTTAAAAATTTATATTAATAAATTATTGAGTAAATATTTAAATTTAATTATCAGGCATGAAATACTATCCAACCGGTTGCACAGTCGAATAGCAAGCCCTTTATTTGCAATACGCACCTGCCAGCATTAAAAGCTAACCAGAGCTGTGGAGGCTACACACGTCTCTCTCTCTCTCACAAGACTACTGCTAGCAGTTGAAAAACCCAAATCTCTCAACCGCTAAACCCTGGCATATCCACACCAACAACATGAGCGTCGAGCCCTTCAATCGGTAAACGCTTTTTAGACCTCAATTCATTGATGTTTCTCCAAATCTCCATCAGATTTCTTGCCCTTTCTTGTTTTATTTGCTTTTTGATTATAAGCAGGTTGGTGAAACTTGCTGCTCGAGCTTTTTACGATGACATAACCACAAAAGGCGATAATCAACCCAAAACGGGGAGGAGCGATAACAGAGGAATTGCTGTGGTGGTGCTTGACGCTCTTACTAGGTTGGAGCTGGACTTGCTTACTTTCATTTTTATCTGTAATTGTTTTTTCAGAATTTAGAGTGATATGTCATTTTTCTGATATTGTTAGTAGAATTAACTATCTGGTTTGATAGATTAATGATATTTAGCTGATCTAGTGGAGTTGTAATTAGTGACGTATATTATTTAGACCTAATTTTTTTTTTTTTACCTCACTTACAATTTATTTTTTAAAATTCTTTTTTATTTAAAAAATATGTGCTATTATTTAAAAAAGAAATTAGTAGGATCGATAAGTTTTTAGAACATTGTCTCATTAATTTTGTGTTTAATTATGCCAATAAAAATATTAAACTTTTAAGCTTTTGTTAGAAATTTTTTGGGGCTAAATATTAGATTCTATCACTACCAGCCCCTTTGCTCCATTTCTGCTTGCAATCATTTGTTCATTTGTCCAAATTTTAGTTGGGTTTTGGAGATTGAATTTTGAAATTTATATGGGTATTTTACTAGTAACATTTGATCACTATTGGGTTTTCTTGCTTCACTGAGTTGTGGTGAGCTTCTTGTTATATTGGCCTGCTAGATTCAACCGGATGCTCCAATGAGCAAGAACTCTTCTCGTTGCAATCAATATTGGTGGTTAATTTTAGAATGTTTTCATTTTCAATTCATATGATTTTTGTGTGCTGTTTATGTGGGATAACATTAAAATCATTTTACCATGTGCATATGTTTCCTAGGGATGGGGGACCCCAAAATTTGAGTATTTAATTTGTAATTGTAATTTTTCATGTGTTATATTTGCAGACGGCAATGGGTTAGGGAAGAAGATTTGGCAAAGGATTTGAAATTGCACTCAAAGCAACTTCGTCGAACCCTGCGGTTTTTTGAGGAAGAAAAACTAGTTACCCGAGATCATAGGAAAGAGGTCAGAGTTTTACTCGTTAATGTATTTATTCCATGAATTAATTTTCTTGTCAGTTATTATTGGTTTTGCATAATTTGCCAATGCTCATTTGACATCATTTGTGGAAGGATTCATAAACGCATGAATGTAAAATGTCTATATGAGTTGAGGGATTGCCAGTTAATAGAGCCTGGAACAAGGAGAAGTCAGTGTAGAAGTTCTGGAATCAACTCCTACTCCTGATATGTTGCTGAAGCTTTTTATTTTCATTTTTCAGCACAATGAATCTAGTATCTTTGATTTGTTAAATTGGCCATTTCTAAATGGTCAAACCAAAGTGGAGAGTTGACCAAACAACCAATTAATGCACCGACATAGTTAACCCCTGCTACGTGTGTATGATTCTAAGTATTGATCCTTATGACTTTCTTTTAGAGATAATTCAAAATACTTATTGAGTGCAATTGTTTTCAGAAAAAAAAAATAACGTTGTGCTTTTCTTTGATTTAATAACTTTGTGGTTTATCAGGCTTATTTGGTCACAATCACTATCTTGTTAGAGCTTGAGGTAAAAAATGAACAGAGGAATGCTAAGGGTATGCATAGTTTTCCTTGTATAAAACGCTTGCATCATGTCACACACACACACACACACACACACGCCCCATTTCTTCCACAATCTCCTACGATGGTTGTCCTACTGGCCCAAATTTTTTGAGCTCCTCTAGATGCCTGATTATCATGGTGCACATTTGTGCTGCTTCATATCTAGCGTTAGATATGTCATGAGTTTTTCTGATCATCTAATGTTCTTTTACTAGTCACTTTGTCCATATGTTATCATTGCTTCTTGACTTTTGCAGACGGCTAAGGGAGCAAAGATATATAGTGCTGCTGTTGCTGCCACCGCTGAAGGTCAACGGACTGCAAAAGAGGGGGAGGAAAAGATAAAACTACACACTCACTCTTACTGTTGTCTGGATTATGCACAGGTTTTCATCCTTTCTGTGTGACATAAATCCTTCATTTTGATTGCTATTAACTGTATTATAAATTTTGCTAAATGTTCAGCTGGCTTCTGCATTTGTGAAAGAGGCCTAAATCTATTTGGATTCCAGATATATGATGTTGTTAGGTACAGACTGCACCGCTTGAGGAAAAAGCTAAAGGATGAACTGGAAAACAAAAATACTGTTCAAGAGTATATATGCCCTAACTGTGGGAGAAGGTATCAATCAATGGTTTTGTGTTTGTTCTCTGTTGGTCTGTCCATTTTTTATTATTTTTTTTTTTATTTTTACAGGGAGAAGGTTGTTTATTTTTTACTTGTATCTTGATGAATTTTATTTTATATTCTTATTAGTTCACATAATTCCTGATTTTAGGTACAATGCCTTGGATGCACTACGATTGGTTTCTCCAGATGATGAATACTTCCACTGTGAGAATTGCAATGGGGAACTTGTGGCAGAGAGTGACAAGTTAGCTGCTCAAGAAGGAGGAGATGGAGATGACAATGCAAGGAGGCGACGGCGTGAAAAATTGAAGGACATGCTTCAAAAAATGGAGGTTTGTTATTCATTACAGCTATATATATATATATATATTTTTTTTTAATAGAATGCTTATTTCTTATTGATTGAAAAGAATTTGAATTCATTGAAAGGGTAGCATGCTCTGATTTGAAGTTATGCTATTAGTTATGAAGTACACCTTGTTTATGGTAGGAATATAAGCTATAAGTAATTAAGTTGAGTGTCAATAGCTAGTTCCTTCTTTAGCATGTTGGTTTCCCGAGTTTACCCTCCTTGGTCAGTATCGCCAAAATAGAAAAATATATAGTCATTATTTCTTGTAAATTCTTCTAAAGTCAAATTTTGCAAAGTTGTAGTGATAAGGATTTTTTTTTTGAGGTGTTGGATTATTTTTTTTTAATCATTATCATAAAATTTTTTCTTATTTATTGCACAAAATCTTGGTGTAATTTTTTGGACTTCTATTTTTCTTTGTGCTTGTTGGTTGTCCTCTCCAGTGGCAGATCTGAAGATTCTAGCTTAGGGGAGCAAAAGCAAAACACTTCATTTAAACAAAATTAAGTACTAAAAGAAATACTACTAGTGTTCATAGAATGCATAATACTAGAAGAGAAACTTAAATTTGTAAGTCCTCTTAATCATGTGTACTACATACGATACAAAGTAAACCATTATGATTTAAAAAACAGTGTTCCATTTTGAATTAGGGAAGATAGTACTCTAAAGACCAAGACAACAGAACTTCACAAGAAGTATTCATACCATATTGAATAAATCAATTGGTAAATTACAAAAGGCCCTTCGACATTTAATAAAATCTACACTTGAATATTTTTTTTTAATGAATTAAATGGTCCTCCAATTCTAATTTTGTTACTTCTTAGTCCTGTTAAAATATTATATATTTTTCCCCTAATATTTAACTTGCAACAACATTTTATTGTGAGTTTTCAAAACCTCAGTTTGTCAAAAGTTAAAAGGTTAGGTGCTAAAATATTGTTATATCAAAAAGTTGAGGACTTACAGAGTGTTTGGATTAAGGGGTTTCGGTGGTAAGGGAAAGTAAGGGATGGTTTTAAGAGATTATACACTTATTTGGGATGGAGGGTTGAGGAATATGAAGGTTTTTGGGGGGTGAAAACCCCTCAAAACCTGCCAATTTCCAACCGGGGAAGATTTCATTTTTTGACTTCCTATATTACCCATATCATTTTTAGAAAACTCCAAATCACCCCTACTCATGTGTTTGACTTATTTAAAAAGTGAATAAACAAGTAGACAAAAAAGGTACTAAAATATTAATATTGCATGCTTTTAAATTAGACACTCCTTTAATTGATTTTAATTTTGATTTTGTAAAATTCTTTATTTTAAATTAAAAATAATTATTGTTTAAATAAATTTGTATTACTATTTTTAAGTTCTCAATGAAGTTTTTATTTTATTGTTTTAGAAATTTTATTATAGAGAAATCTTATAAAAGATTCAGAAATTAATATTTCATTACAAAAATAACTATTATCTTTTTGCTATAAAATAACATATTTCATAAAAAGGATAATTTTGTAATTTTCGTATTTAATCTTACCTTCCAATACTATTCAACCAAACAAAACAATGTTATAAAACTTTCATTTACCTTACCTTCCTCCAAAACATAAATAAGATTATTATGTTATCTTACCATACTATACCTTCATTTACCTTACTTTACGTTATTTTACTAAACCTTCTTTCACCCCATCCAAACAAACCCTTAGGCGGTGTGGGCTAAAATGTAATGGAAGGATTAAAGTGCATACCTTTTCACAGAAATTGACGGCTATTTAATGAACTTTTGAAAAAGCAAAGGTAAAAGTGTGAATTTCGCTCAATGTTCAGGGGCTTCCATAATTTACTCCAAACTCATTTTGAGTAATTGAAAAAGGGTATTAAATTAAAATTTTCTATATCTGAAATATAAATGTCATATGCCCTCGACCACTTCATTACTTTAAGATATAATTATTGTATTAAGGGGGAAAAAAAGAAAGTGGAAAGAAAAGGTAAGAAAATATTGACATTTTAATTTTTATGCACTAAATTATTATTGTTTCCACACATGCACACGCGCACGCGCACGCGCGCACATACACACATATTTGCAACTCTAAATTCATAGAATTTCATATATTAATGAAATTCACCTAAATTCAAGAATGGAGAAGATCTTTATGGACTGCAAAAAGTTAGAATTCATAATGCCCAAAGTTTACGTTATGTTAATGAATTAACTATATAATTGTTCACAAGATGGATGAGGCTTTGGGTCTTTGGGGGAAAGGGGAAAGAGAGAGAGAGAGGAGGAAGAGGAGAAGAGAGAGAGGGGGGGGGGGGGGGGGGCGGTGCGCGGCAGCGGCAGCGGCAATGGGATGGCTGGGAATTAGGAGCCAAATACTGTGATGGGAAACATGGAAAAAAAAATCTGGGGACCAGGGGGATTGGCCAGGTATGGCCCCCTTGCCTCCCCTGGTGCCTCTTTTGGGTATATTTCTACTATAGCTAACACCTGAATGATCCAACCCACTTAGTATTTGATGTTTGTTACTTGTTTGTGTTGTAGTGGTGCTAATTTTGATTAGTGAATACAATAAATGACTGAAATCGGGTTGCATCTTGTCATCTTGATGGCATCTATGATGTTTTTACTTATTAGAGAAGGTAAGAAGTCAAAAAATAAAGGATGTTTTCATGCAATGAGAAACTCTTCTTCTTTTTCAAGTTTATCGTCTAATCACTCTCAGATGCACATGAGTGTAGTTATGTAGGCAGATTCTATATACAAGTTTTGTGAAGTGTCGGTCTTCACAGAATTGTAGTTTTGCATATGTTTATAAGATTTTACCATCTGTTACATTATGCCTGTCTTCCACTTCAGACTACATGCAAGCTCTTGCTGATGCTGATAATTAGTTATTTTTCTATATATGTTCTCATATGTTATTCCTCTCTAAGTGGACAAGCCAAATGGCTGCAGGTGCAACTTAAGCCATTAATGGATCAACTTAATAGAGTGAAGGATTTGCCTGTTCCTGAATTTGGAAGCCTTCAAGCATGGGAAGCTCGAGCAAGTGCTGCTGGGCGCCCAGTAAATGGTGATTCTAGTTCCAATGATCCCTTCAAATCTTCCCAGGGGCTAGGGTATGGTAGAACGCCGATGACATTTATTGGGGAGACAAAGGTAATATTTTTCTTGGCTATCCCTTTCTCTCATGCAAGAAATTTGAGGTGTAAGTTGAGGTGCATAAAGTATTATCTTAATCATAGTTACATAATTTGTAATACCCCCTGCCCAAGCATACCACAATCCTTGACATGCATCCTTGATCACGATACTTAGGTGTTCCAGATCACAATGGTGCGTGATCTGAACTTCAAAACTGGATTTCCTTCAAATTTTATGACCTTCAAAATTGGGAAGAGGAAAGAAGATGAGGTTTTGATATGAGAAACACAAAGGGAATGCTAATAGTAAAGCAGAAAGGTGAAGAAAAAGAAGAAAAGGGAAATATCTGCAACATACTCTATTATGCAGAGAACTTTTTTTTTCCCCTTCTTTGACAGTGCAAAGTTTATACGTTTTCCTTCTTTTAAACCTCTTTAAAAAATTCTTATGGACCTTGTTTTGAATTTGGGTTGCATAAAACAAAGAACTGTGGACCTAGGTCTTTGAACTTTTTTTTTCTTTAATCTCATTTTTTAGTAAAGAAGGACATCAGCTCATTACAACAAGACATTATATGGAAAATTGTTTTAAAAAAATTTATAATGTAGGTTTAATTGTCAATGTAAAATATTATTACCATTATCTTATTACTTGCTAAAACTATTTCTCTTCAAAAAAATTTCTAGATAAGAAATTGTCATGAAATGCTTCTAGGTGCAAAATTGAAGCAATAAAGAGCAAAACGACCCAAAAAAGTGTAATTCACATATCATGAACCAAATTGGCATATCAGTGAAGCCCGCCCCATCTACCATACATCAAGTTAAGGGCTGTCCCATCCCATACACGTACCACAACCCAAGATGTATGGTGTTCTTAGTCAATATGATTTAATTGCCGGAACACTTGAAAACGTGCCTGGAAGCAAGTTGATGTTAACTGCCCCAGTAAGTTAGTTGGATTCAGTTGCAAGAGATCCAAAACATAAATTATTATGCTGTTAATCTGCATTATATGGTCCTGAACACCAGACTTTCAGCCATGTAGATAATATTAAATTTGGAAATGCCGAGCTGTTGGCTAGAAAATGTGCAGTTGATGTTTTATTATAGTTTTTTTCCCTTCCATTTTACGAGCATATTTTTCCACATGCTCACTTTAATCCAAAGGCATTTCCTGTATTCTGTTGTGTGTAGCACTATGCTTTTCTGTTTTCATATGCTTGCTGACTGAGCATATGTTTTATTCTTTCAACTGACTTCAGAGGACATTGTACTGAAGGCTTGACAATCTCTCAGTTGTTATACTGTATTTTCATATTCATTAGATTGATGTTGTTTGGTTGGGACTGTAAAAAACTTATAACTTTGTTGAAATGAGATTATATTTAACTTGTACTAAATGTGTTACATTCCTTGGGCAAATGATTAATGTCCATTATAGAATCCGGATGTTTGGTGTCACCTGATAGAATACAATTGTTATTCCACTAGACAACCTGTGTAGATATAGAAAGTATAATGAAACTGTTATACTAGTCTAAAGTCATTGTAAATCTTGGATTCTTTACTACAATATACATGAGTGATGCACTAGAAGATAACAGGAAAATTCACTTCTTCACGTGGTATCTTGTCCTTTGCAGAACTCAATGTAGTGCCTCTGGTGTGCTGTGTTAATTTGAATGGAAATATTAGCAACATCATTTTTTATGATTCTGATGTATTTTTCTCAAAACATTATGTCCATTTTTGTTGATAAAATGGTATCAATGGGCATTATGTGCTGTTTTGGCCTTTTCTTTTTCAGATGAGATGTGCAGTGTTTTGTAAATGGCTATCCCAACTCCTAAAAGTGGATGTGTGTAGAGTACCACTTAATTGATAGACTAATTCCATCAAAATAGTTCCATTTCAGTTTAGAAGGAGCCCTTTGTTGGTGATTGTTTCTCTTGTATTTATGCATGTTTTCACAATGCTGATATGACAAGTTACTAGACAGTAACTACTGCAAAGGGGTAAACTCTATTTTTCCAATGCTCCTATTCTGCAAGACTTTGGTTGTTATCAACTTTTTGCTTATCTTTTTCTTCCCTGCCAATAAAAACCTTTTGGTGTTTGGTAAGCAACTTCTGAAGATGCAATAACCAAAATGCTATTTTCCAGACAACTTCTTTACTCTCTAAATACATTTCAAGAGATCTATTCACTGGTTTCTCTTTATCTCCAGTTAGTTGGGTTGACATTTATTGCTTATTTCAAATGCTTAGTGAAAAGCATAAAAACCTAGTGATAATATATATTCTTATCTGCCTGATATATTTGTCAATATTTAGAAACCATAATGAAGCAGAAAGTGGTGCATGCATATGTGTGATTTTATTTTCTTATCAAGTGTGGAAAGAAGAAATTTTATAATAGCAACCCCATTTCCTCATACATGGGGGCACTATCTGTCTCTGAAATTCTGAAATGGCACATAAAGTCCCCCTTAATTCTTGGAACCCTTGCAAGCCTTTTGATTGTTGACTTGGTAACTGTTTCAGATGTCTTTGTCCCAAAATATTTTGAGTTTGCTTCAGTGATTACAAATGTTTCTTAATAATTGTTGGATGACAGGACATAATCACTTTTTATTGACAACTATACCTTGATGAAAGTTTACCTGCCGTGGTAACTAAACATATTGCAACATTAAGCAAGAAACAGGCTTATTAGGTTTCCTCTTTGTACATTGGAGATCTTTTGTAGCCGCTTAGTTCTTTTTTGCAATTATTTTTCTTTTTTTGGTCAATCATCTCTTTCAGTCAATTTCTGGAAAAGGAAAAGATTATAATGAACATTTCAAGTTATTATCATATATTCCTCAATAAGATAGTTGGGTCTTAGTTTCAAATATTGGAAACATTCTGCATTCAGCTTGTATCAGTCATGATCGTGGCTGATCTTGGCAGGTTGAAGTTGCCTTTTCTGGTGTTGAAGGCAAGGAAGAGGATGTCAAATCTGAAACTGCAAGTTCAGATCGGAAAGTTTTGCCTCCATGGATGATCAAGCAGGGAATGAACCTTACAAAAGAGCAACGTGGAGAGGTCAAGCAAGAGTCTAAAATGGATGGAATTTCGTCAGCTGAATTCTCAGATGACAAGAAGTCCAATGATGATGTAGATAATAAAAGCTTACAGGTCTGGGGAATCACATAAATTTTTGTTTACCTTGTTTTGATCTGTCATACATAGTGTCTCCTCTCTCTCTCTTTCTCTCTCTCTTCCTTACCTGATTACAGTTGGCCTAGTTTCTGCTCTCCTATTTATCTTTTTAAAGTAAAGTTTTTGTTCAATTCACAGGATGAGTATGTTAAAGCTTATTATGCTGCTTTGCTTAAGAAGCAACAAGAACTAGAAGAAGCTGCTAAGAAGCAGGAGTTGTTACATGCACCCAACTCAAATGGCGTTTCTGAATCACTTTCTAATCGTCAGGTGGGCATGAAGTCCAAACGTGAGGAGGATGAAGGGGAAGATGATGTTGAATGGGAAGAGGCCCCAACTGGTGGTAAGTCTCAATAGTCATATCATTGAATGAGATCTTCACTAATCCTATAGTTCCCCCCTCTTCTTTCTATGTTCTTCATTTGTGAATAATATGATGTATATTTGGCATACAGAGAGAGAGAGAGAGAGAGAGTGAGAGAGAGAGAGAGAGAGGGAGAAGGGAGAAGGGAAAGGGCAAAAAAGGGGGAGGGGTGTGGAGTTGCTGTGCTTATAAGGGATTGAAGAAGAAATAGAGCCTTATATAAAAGGTGCAATTTGGTTTAATTGTGAGACAAAATATCGGTTGGCCATGTAAGGTGATGAGGATTGTAGCTTGGAAATTAAACCAGGGCAAATTTCGTTTGCTTCTTTCTTTCTTTCTTCTTTTATTTTTTTTTAAGAAATTAATGCACCCTTTTGCCAATAATTGATTTTTTTTTTCTTGTTTATGTTTTTGTAATCTCTTAT
This sequence comes from Hevea brasiliensis, assembly GCF_030052815.1. NCBI lineage: Eukaryota > Viridiplantae > Streptophyta > Magnoliopsida > Malpighiales > Euphorbiaceae > Hevea > Hevea brasiliensis. The sequence continues at coordinate 90,902,920 of NC_079501.1, forward strand.
TTCCTTGTATTTTTTGTGATTGAATCGAAATCATTTTTGTGCTTTATTGTGTGTTGCTTGTGATGTTGCAGGCAGTACAGGTGAAAGTTACAAGGTCAATGACTTGAATTTTGAAGCTGAAGCTTCAGGAGAGGAGGAGGATGATATAGATTGGGAAGATGGTTGAGTGTCAAATTAATTAACTTGTGCAATGCATGGGAACATATTTACGAATTCAATATGAAAGGTAAACAACATTTAATCTTTATGTGTTGCTTATGTAGACACTGATTTCTACCAAGTTTAAGATATTGTCCATTGAGAACTACAGTTGATAATACCTTGTGTGTAAGTCACTTGTGCATGTATTTTGTAAATCCTTTTTTTTTTTTTGGCTTGTTTATTAAAACCCCAATTTTGGCACATTGAATGGGCAGGAACAAGACACCATTTGATATGATAAAAATAATAACAATAATAATAATAATAATAATCTTTCCTTTTGTATGAATTTTATAACGCTTATAGGAGATGATGCATATCAAGAGTGCCCTTCTTTTGTGTTTTCAAATATATATATATGTATATGAAAGGTAGATGATATGAAAATCTTTCCTCTCTTGATGATACAAAATTGGTGATCCCTTCCCTTGTTAGTACTGTTTTGTTATTGGACAAACTGATGAGGTTGGGGTAAATATCAAATAGTTACTTTTATGAGTGTTTTCATAAAAGTTACTAAACTTTAATTTCTTTCATAAAACTCATTGAATTTTAATTTGATTTCATAAAAGTTATTGTGACTGAAAATTAAGGGTTTCTAAATTACTTATTGATCTGTCACCGATAATCACATGATAAAGTTTACATAACTTGTTCCAAAATCAAGCAGGAATTCCTAACCCCTTTGAAATCATTGCTGGTCGCTTGTTCTATAATGTTTCTTGTGGCCGATTGGGTTTGATTTGAAATCAAGAATCTTGATTTTTGGCAGTGCTTATTGCTTAGACCTCCAAGAGTGATGTGTTTTTGGTGGGTGGTTCGTGGTTGACTTTGTTTCCTCCATTATTTTGGGTAATTGGTATTTACTTGTAATGGCCAACTACTCCCTTGACACTACCACTTATAGGTATGCCTCTCTATCACACGCACAAACATCGGACGGCTAATATCATTCAATCCCCACATCTGATGGATGGATGGTAGGACATCTCAGCCATCCACGTTGGGTGGGAGTGATCCATTTTGTTGGTCTTCTAGACAAGGGCCTCTCATTTTACAAAGTCCATTTCCTCAGGCATTTCCACTTCCTGAGGAAATGGAAAGTCTTTGTAGATAGAGATAGCCTTTGGAGTTTGGAGCTAGTCTAAGCAGTACACACAACTATAATGGATCTTTGTACATTCGTCTATGGAGTCATGTGGAGGGTGGCAGTTCAAATTGGAGATGGTGGTGTTGAATTTATTCAAATTGTCTTAAAATAATTATAGATTATCTAATAATAATAATAAGTGGGGTTCTTGGAAAAGGAAGCCACTCACTTGAAAGGGCTTTCCACTATAGTTTCCTCCTCTTCCATGCAATAGAAGCATCTTTTATTTTTTAATCTTTCAAAAAGCTTTGGTTGCCCTCACTCTTCTATTGAAGCTAAGGGTCAACTCCATTTTATATATGAAATAAAGCTCAATTTTTATTGGGCGGTTTAATTTAACTTTTTTTTAATTTTGGTCTAATTTAACTTATAAATTTTGATTTATGCTAAAATTAGCTTAATTGATTAATATGTGTCATTTTTTAACATTTAATTATTTTTTAATATTAAAATATTATTTTTATATTATATAATTATTTAAATAAAAAATAAAAATATTATTTTTATTATTAATATTATTAATTAAACTGAAAATATAAAAAAATATCTTTATATTTTCATATAATTAATTTTAATTATTTAAATAAAAAAATATAATTTTTGTATTTCATACTTTTAATTTAAAATTAGAAAATTATAATTAAATAAAATTAAAAATATAAAAATATTATTTTTTTCATATTATTAATTAAAAATAAAAAAAATAAAATATAAAAATAACTAATATAGTTAATTAATTAAGATTAAAAATAATTAAGTAATTAATATTAAAAAATAATTAACTTTAAAAATATTTAAAAAATTAAAAAAAATGACAACTCATACATCTAAATGGTGAGTGAGTTTACACCTTTCTTAAAATTGAGCTAAATTAGATATATATTAAAATTTTTAAATTAAATTAAATTAAAAATTAAAATTAAATTAAATTGAACCTCCCTAATAAAAAATGGTGGAAATAAAAATGGAGGAAATTGGGCTCTATTCCTTTTATATATAGAGAGAGATATGAATAATGTGTATTCAAAGGTAGAACAGACTGGTTCAGCACTGAAAACTCACAGCAGCGTAACGTGTTTGAATAAAACATGTTCAAACTTCAAAAAAATATATATTTTTTTTTAAATTAAAGTTCATTAAATTAGAAAAACTACGAACTTTACCTATTGTTTCATTTTAATTAGAATATTTCAATTTAATTTAATAAAATTACTCATTTTTTTTTTACTAGCTGCCGTTAAATCAGAATCTGATAAAATTTTTTATAAAACTTTTATATGACATGTATTACATGGCTTTATATCATAAAAAAAATTATATCTCTATTAGGTCAAATTATAATTTATTTTTTAATTTTTTTTAAAATAAAAATTAATAAATATAATAAATAATATAGAGATAAATTTTTTTTTAAAATTTTTTAACCTGACCTGATAAGGAAATAAAATTTTTATGATTAGTAGCTTATACAATAAACTTTTCTTGCAATAAAAAATTTGTAAAAATATAGTTCTCAAAATGTTATATATATATATATATATATATAGCATTATTTAGTCATTAAAAATGAAAAATGCAATCAATGAATTTTATATTAATTGTGTTAGAATTATTTATAAAATTTTAAAGTTTTGAATTCGAATATTAATATAATTAAATGAAAAAAATTGAAAAATGCATGATATTAATACGTAAACTTTAGTAGTTAATAATTTAATTCTTAATGCACTCTATTTTGAGTTGGAATTTTACTAATTATTGTTGAAATTTTTTAAAAATGATATGTGATTCCTATTATAAATCTCCAATGTTTTGTAAGCTTACTCTAATTATGAAACGAAATAATAATAATAATAATAATAATAATAATAATAATAATAAGTAACCTTAAATTTGTAGCCACACAACGAGACTTTACTTAAAATAATCCTCGTGTTACTCTAAACTTTTAAAACGTTTTATGATATACTTTAATACTTCAATTTTTATAAAGTAAAATTAAAATATTATTAAAATCTCTAAATTAAAAAGTATGAACTCTAATCTGTTGACTATAATCTGAATGTTATTTTAATTCCACTTAATTAAGAATTAAGATATGTCATGACACGTTTACAAGATTTTAAAATACTATAAAATTTTTTCAATAAAGTTTAAGGATAAATTTATGTATTTTACATGGCAGTCTAACCATTCATATTATGCTTGAGATTATACATTTGCACTTCCTTTGCATATGAGAAATTAGCATTTTAATTTTTATAATATCTTAATAAAATTGGTTTTTTCCCCTTTTCTTTAATAAATATATACGTAATTTTTTAACATATATTAATTCTCGCATCATTGTTTATAAATTTTTGAAATTTTGAAAATCAAAATACAAAAAAGTTTTTTAATATCAATCCAAATAGGTTTTTTTTTTTTTTTTTTTTTACACTACATAAGTAATCCTACATGGATAAAATTTTATCTGATAAATATACGATATAAACATGTAAGTTTCACCTATTTTACATAAGTCTTATTATACATATCGTATCTTAAATTCATAATAAATTAAGTTTAGATAAAAATTTTCCGCACTTAATGGGTGTATATATTTTTTTTACCTACGTTTATTCATAATTTATTCTTCATATTTTGAGGAAAATCTCACTTATTTAAAAATATAATATAGTAGATTTCCTTGTAGAAGTCATAGAATTATATATAAAATAGGAGGTTTGACAATATGTTGTATTAATGGCCCTTAGTTACTTGAACGCAAAGGAAGATTCATTGGAAGAAGAATGCTCGACAATTCTGCTCCCTCTCCGCATCTACTGCACCTTATACTCCTCTCTCTCTCTCTCTCTCTCTCTCTCTCTCTCTCTCTCTCTGTGCAATAAATAAATAATCCCAGAGAAAAAGAAAGTCTCATGGAACCAAGCAATTGCACAACCACACTCCCATCACAACACTCTGCACCATTTCTTGTGCTATCTTCCAGCTTCCTCTTCCACTTTTAAGCTCTCTCTCTATCTCTCCATGCAATCTTTTCTCTTCATCCTCTGCTGTATCCATGAAAATCCCACCTTCTTCTCTCTATCTCTCTAGTACCATTCTCTTCTTCTTCCTCTTCTTCTTCTTCTACTTGCATGGTTGGTGCTCTTTCTTTTCAAATAATCATGTATCCATATCTCTTCAACCTTTGAGCAACAGAAGAATGTTGTCTACTAAATTTGATTTCACTCCTTTTCACAAGAACTCACACCGGCTTCATCACTGGCACTTGCCAGTGAAACCGCAGCCTGCCGGAACTGAGATTGATCCACGTTACGGTACTCAAAAGCGGCTTGTTCCAACCGGTCCAAACCCTTTACACCATTGAGGTTGTTTTTTGTATAATTTTTTTTTGTATTTTTTTTTTATACAGCTTTTTGTATTATTCCTGTTAATGGGTAATCATCCTATTTATTCTTGAAAAAAAAAAATCTAGTGAAATTTGTGGGATTATTTGTATGATAATGATTTAGAGAATGAAAAATACGAATTCATACACATTATTTCACTGCTATTGAGCTAGGAAGCAATTTAATAATCATATATTTAATTATTTCATAATTCTTATCTCCATTATTCTTAAATAAAATTTAAATTATAAAAATAAATATGAAAAATTCTTGTTTAAACTCGGTCTATCATAGATTTAAAACATAAATATGTGAGATTTATATATTTAATGAGTGAGTCCCATCATTTTGTTTTTGGATCTATGACAGACCCAGTCCATAATGAATTCAAGATATAAATATTTGAGATTCATATATTTAATAAGTGGATTTCACTATATATCTTACGTTTTAAATACATAATAGACCGAATTTAGGGAAGAAAAATTTAATAAAAATGCATTCTTTCTTTCTTTATTTTCATCAATGTACTGTTTGTTTTGGTATCTGTTTATTATGTTTGATCATGCAAATAATTATAATTAATTAACTAAGTTTCTTGCTAATTAATTAATAAATTAAGAGTGAGGGAAGCAGTAGTGCCTGTGACGGCACGGCACGTCATGGGAAGCAAAAATTTAATTAGCACCATTAATTACTTTACTTATAGGTTTTAATTTATAGTTGATTAAGATTAATTAGTTATGATATATAATAATTCATGTAGGATTTAGCTACCCATTATCTTAAGGCATTGGCCCTATTTAATAATATTAGCGATTTTATAAATTTTTATTATTTTATTAGTCATCTGTCATTTTATTAATTATTAATTGTTAGACATTAATTATTAGTTATTTATATAGCGATTTAAAATAAAAATGTTCAATAAAAATGACTGTTGTATTAGCCGTTAAATATAAAAATAGTGATATCATCTTGTTGATCTTAATTAAAATGTTTTCTCAATCTCTAAAAATTAGGATAATAACTTTTTATAAATCATTTCCTCAATCTCTAAACACTAGTATAAATATTATGCCGATGTCATTAAATAAATCAAAGAAATAATATTTTGACTAGAATTAAAATACTCAAGCTGCCTTAAAAATTATTTTGGAATAGGGCTATTGAGCAAGAGAGAGATGCTTAGATAATGATAAGACTTATTGGCATATATTATTCTAGTGCAAATTTATGTATGGCTCTAGCTAGATAGAGGTCAAATCCCAAGAGTTAATTTCTTGATGTTGAGCTTATAGATGTTCAAAATTTCAATGCAGGGTTGGTATTAGTTCAGATAAGGTTAAAAAGTGTTGAACCAACTTTGTTTTCTTTGTGTTAAGACTTTTTCTTGATTTCAGCTAATCCAAAAATCATCATGTGCTCTAAGCTCAATAGGTGGGTTTGTGTGATTCTATGGGTGGCCACCAATCTGGTTTGAAATTGATAATTTTCATTTAGATTCTCTCCCTTTCAGTTCAAATTTTAATCCAATTCAGTTCTGTTTCGATTAAATTCAATGGTTGATCAAACATTAACCTAGAATTAAAATGCTAATTCGAAATCAATATTAATCAATTTAATTTTGATTCATATTGATTTCAAATCGAACTAATTCAATTCGATTCTAAACTAAACTATGATTAGATTGATACTATTATTTTTTTTGGAGGGGGGAGAATTTTCTCTTCTTTTAGGTCATGGTCAATGAGAGATTACAAGAAGAAAATTTATTTTAAGAGAGTGAAAGGGAGAGATTGGAATTTGGGATAGCTCTTTTTTCTCTTCTCATTAATGTCAAAGATTATAGATCTTCTTTTGCACTATGCTACATCATGAAAAGGAGGCTTTCTTCTCTTTCATGAATATGAGACTCCAATTAATGGCCTTGTTTGCTATAAATCACATGAACAAGTGTTTAGTTAAATGTTTTATTCATTCTGTCTGATGACTCTCAATATGATATGATTTGATAAACTAGCTATTTTTTTTAATTTAATAAATATTACATCAACCTTAATAATCTAAAAACTAGCTATTAAAATTCATAAAGAGATTTTATGCTGCTTAAATTAAAAATCAAGAGATTTTATGCTACAAATTAAAGTTTAAATAACTTACTATTATATGCACCTAAGTTTGAGGTACCATCTATATAATTTACCCTCTAAAAAGAATAGTGTGAAGACTTCCCATGCATGATGATGGAAGACCTTCACATGGCTCATAAGTTACACATCCTATACCCAACCTACGATTGGATGTGAGTGTCAATCATTAAATCAACAACCCAGTAACTAGAGACATGAATTCAAATCTCCATCATCTCCTTTATTGACTCTAAATTTTTTAAAAATAATAAAAAATTGTGCACAAGGATGGAGTTGAAAGAATCAAATTAAATTCATGGGAAAAAGCTTGAAGCAAGCAACAGGGTTAAATAACCAAATGATCAAATGTTTTTATCTTATAAGGCAAAAAGCTGATGACCATGACCCCATTCTTGCAGCAGCGACAAGCAATTGGCAATCATTGGCAATTGAGCTGAAACAGCATGCAGCGTGTGCCATTGCCTAGTAGGAGAGTAAGAATGGAAGACAGGTGAATGATATTGAATATTTTGAGCATTTAGGTGGTTAGTGGATATGTCATATTCTGCTCAATTCTCCCATACAAGGAACCATTTTGTGGAAGCAGAAGAGACTAGTTGCTCACCAACTGCAGCAATGTTAGTCTAAGGGCAAAAGGGCAGCTCAAAACAATAACAAATGTTCCAATCATTTCTAAGGCCTCATAATTCATTGCTGACCATTGTGCCTCTATAGCCATATCCCTGGCTACAAAGAAGATGGGCTCCCAACTGCCAAGTACTGACCAATTTGAGCAAGTATCCTTGTCTATAAACCCCAAGGAAAAGGCAGCTCAAAAGTTAAAAGGGTAGGAAGATTGTTCTCTGCATAATTCAACCTGCTGTGATGGAGATATGTAAAAAGAAATGATCCTTAATTTGTTACCTGTACAAGAAAATGGAATTGAAATTTCTAAGGCTAGTTGGCCACAATGTTCTAGTCCCCTTCAGTTGAGAATGATAGATGCAAGTACATTATTGTTTCAAAGCCGATGGAACATGAAAAGTTGATGTAGAGCAAAAAATTGTCTTTACGAGAGAATTTAAAAAGGATCAACATAAGGGCAATTCAAGGCTTCCATAATTTCATTGTACAATCTTCACTGTATGTTGCAATGAGATTCCGATGGGGATGGTGAGTCACACCTATTACATCTTTCTCATGAACCTGCCAGTAATAAAAAGTCAAAACATGTATGCAGTCACAAGATTATGCACATGAATAATAGTAAGCAGGCTGTTCAACTTGCAACTTTCTACAACCCATTCTAAGGGCTGAATCTAAATGCCAGAAGAGCTGCATCCAGAAAATTCTAAATTCATTTGTACTGAATTAGGGTCTTTATCATTCAATTCAAACAGTCAAATTAAATAGGACTGAAATGAATTATAAAGCTAGAATTAAGAGTCCAGTTTGATTAGCAAATTTTTCCAAATAATTTTAGAACAGTTTAGTTTTTTTTTTTAAAAAAAATAAAAACTAGACCAAACCATAAATTGTTAATACTGTATCATTAATATATTAAACTACTTCACTTCTGATAATTATACCGAAACATACATACTGGATATGCTTATTTATTTTAGAGTTCTAATTTCTAGTCCTACGTATACATTTTGTTCAGTATTATAAGTGCTTTTAACACGCGTTATTCCTTTGCTTAAGTTTATCCATGAGACCTAATGAATTTTCCATGCAAGTGTCTGTTTTGTACAAGAAAGAAAAAGGAAGTGCTATTCTTTTACTTAATTAAATTACTATATTTTTTATTTTTTATATCCCAAATGAGAATATTTCAGTTCAAGTTGATTTAGTTTCTTTATATAAATAGTCAATTTGGTTTGAAAATTTCACCATAACACATTAAACCATACCGTGTACACCATTAGATAGAATAACCTTAGGCTCATGTCAGTATTTTGTGCACATATAGGCATATACCAAACATCAACACAAACCATGTGTACATGGAATTTTGACAACGCTTAATGACCTTTCAAAAAAATTATATACAGAATATGCATATATATAAAAATTTCACTAGTGACTATTTATTGAATGTTAAAGATCATGTGAAATGATTTTCTCTAATTGGATCATATCAATTCCCATAAAGCCTTTCCCCGTAGTTGAAACAAGGATTGCTACATGTGGTTCAGCTTCCTTCCCTACCTCCTGGAGTTCAACTGAAAACTATGACCTTATGTTTGGGTGGAAGGGGTTGAAATGGTGAGATTTGACTTTGCTAATACCTAGGTTTTCTTTGATTGATTAGATTTATGAATTTATAGTATAGGTTCCCAAATGTAGATAAAAAATTATTAGACAACCATAAAAAATAATTTCAAGTCCACTTCAAGTTTTGAAACACATTCACAAATTTAATCTTCATTTATGTAAATTCAAGCAATTTAAATAAAAATCTTATCCAAATATCCTCATTTGAAATAAATATATCCAAACACAGCATGAATTTATTTTCACAAAATCGCAACTAATTGTTAAGTTATTCTGATGACAAATAAATGAGAAAGAAACTGGAGGCCTATTGAACCATCTTAACCTCTATCAATTTCACTTACCTTCATCAGATGCTCTAGTTTACCAGATTGGTGGCTGAAGCAGTACGTATTCCTGCAGATGATTTTCAGAATATGTCAGTAAATATGATCAAAAGCAGTCCCACAGCTGTGAAACAAGAAAAAACTGAGGACATCTCAGTTTTACTGTAGAAAATTGTACAGACAAATATATTGCAGATTTCAATATGATGGTCAGTGCAATTCAATTACCACCGTAGGATGACAAGAATGATATCTTAGCAAAAGGCAGTAAAGTTGAATGTCATAAAGGCATCCGAGGATATAGAAAATAGTGAACACCAATGCAAAACAGTTGACAGCTTTGATTTGATGTGAATCACAAAATTTGTCCTAACCACTCCTGCATCCCGGTGGGTTTTACAATAGTACAATCTACATCATAGATTCAAGAACAATTCAACTTTTATTTCCTTTAGCTATTGCTCAAGCAAATGTAACATGGAAAGATGAAAACTACACTTACCCGGAAGGAACAAGAAAAGAAAAATGGAAATGACAAAAATATATAGTAAACAAAAAATAACATGTTTAGCAGCATAGCATGTCTATGACCTTCATACCGATATTAGTACAACACAAGATCAAACTTCATATAAATCAAACAAAACTCAACTCAACTCAACTAAGCCTTTATCCCAAAAATTTAGGGTCGGCTATATGGATTCGCTTTCTCCACTCTAAACGATTTTGGGTTAAATACTCAAAAATGTGTAATATAAATCAAACAAAATTAAGAGCAATTGTAGATCAAAGTAGATGGAGAATAAAATTTCATACCAAAAGGTAGAAGACTTGGCTATAAAAATGCAGAACTTAGAAAGCAATACCTGTCTTCACCAACACAATATATCCATTCCCCTTTTGGTGACAAACATGCTGCGACAAAATCTCCACCTTCTCTTTTACCAGATGAGAAACTCTTCACAACCTACACAATGATTTAAAAACAAAATTTCAAACAATAATCATTCCCCTTTAGCCTCAAATGTATTTACTTGAATTTATGGAAACTCAAATTCACCAAAGTTGTTTCCTCAAATAAATTTCTACACATACAATTGCATCAATGGTGATCCAGTACTCAATGAAGAAACATGTGACGAATCATGACATCATGTATCATATTTTTTAATTTTATTTTATTTTTCTTGATGAGATAATTTTGTTTTGTCATATACTCATATACTCATTTACCATTAATTATATGTACAATAGAATGTATTTTTTTTAATCATTATATTTTAGCCCAGCTAAGTGTATACTATCTTTCAAAATACTCATTCTTTCAGTAAACAAATTTAATCCAGCATGATTGCATTATGGGTGCCAATCTGTGCATTCAAATATCCCTTTGTCCAGAATACAATTCATATGTGTCTATGTGATTCCTGTTTTTTGTTTGTAATTTGTAGTGTACCATGTCCATTAGATTGGCCTATTCTTTAAGTCCATAAAAAGAAAACCAAGTTCAAGAATCAGCCATCAAAAGAATCCACACATTAACAGCAATGAGGCGGCCATGCAAACAGCTGCTGCAGTAAATTCACAGATTATAATCAAAATGGAGCTGGCAGACTAACATATGATTCAATCCAAAAAGCCTAAACACATAGAAGCTATAAAATACGTCACTTTTACTTTATGGTATAACATTATTTGAGTCAAGAAATTCACAGAAGAGCACCGAGAGGGTGTCAGTCTCACTCATAGTGAAACATGTTATTTCATTTCTTTTGAGTTGAGAAGCTACCTGTCCTTGAAGGGTCATGATGCATATCGATGATGTCTTATTACAAACAACAATGTGATCTGTGTTCTTTGGGAAAAGATGAACAGAGTTCACAGAAGCATCACCTCCCTAACAGTTCAAAGAGAGGAAGAATTATGCATGAACTAAATCAAAAAGACGGAAACAAAAATGTTTCATCCCAAATGGGAAAAAAAATATACCCTCAATGGAGGCGGTGGCCTAAATGTATGTATACACTCTGTACTCTTCACATCCCAAACCTATTAAAGGCAAAACACAGTCTGTTATGCAAACACACGGAAAGAAAAGTCACCGAATGATAGGGCTCAACACCTAAAATACCTACACATGCAACTTACCTTGACTGTACAATCACTGGAGGCAGTAATAACACGAGTTCCATCACTTGTAAAGATGGCATCATTCACGTAGGATGTATGACCCCGGAATTCTTTTAACAACTTGCCAGATTTTAGGCCATGTATTCTATATCAAACACAACAAATAGTTATCCAAAACTGTACCAGCCAAGGTGAGAAAATTTATTGTTCTATAAATACAGAACTAAACAAAGCTAGAAACTTCATTAAAGGTAAATGAAAAATTAAGATAAGTGTAAAGCTAATGTCCAAGAGAAGGACAAAAAAAGGGGGGGGGGAACCTCATTAACCAACCTGGCTGTGCTGTCAAAGGATGTACTTAGCAGCTGGCTTCCATCACGAGAGAAGACAACACTAGTTACTCCTTGAGAATGCGCACGTTCAAGACGGCGCAAGCATTGACCAGTCCTTATCCGCCAAACCTAAAAATTACAAACCAGACAAAGTTTATACATATTTCAATATCAAAATTCCAAGTCTTGTACATTTTTGCAAGACTTTATCACTGATGATGCATATTTGGCCTAAACCTGAAAAACATGAGGTGATAAGTCCAGATTGTTGTGGTCAAAGTTGTTTTAGATTTACAATAGATGCCAAAATGTTTTCCCTCAATTCATAATCCAACTTTTATAATCCTCACAAGCTCGCCAAAAAAATTTGATGATTGCACGCTAACCATGATAACCTAAGCAACTCACCCAAGGATGCAAATTGGACGGCAGCTGGAAAAACACAATGTATAAGTCCAACTTACTATGGTCAATGTTTCTGTTACTGTGCTACAATTTATACCAAAAAATGTTTTTTTTTTTTTCTCCATTCATAGGAACATCTTAATCCACATAATCTTGTCAAAAAATAAACACAACTGCACACTACCTCAACATAACCAAAACATCTCCAAGCATTAAGCACACCTACTATTCATCAATGTTTTAGCTCTTCCCAAAGAAAATTCATAATTTTGTTATTATATAGAAGCTAGTTGCTCCAAAAATTCACACTTTACACAAGACTTTTACAGGATAATACATCTATTAGCTTGGAAGGAGCCAACATGGACATATTTAATAATTCACAGATGATTAATAAATTATGATTAAAAAAGGGCAGGTGCTATTTGAATTGAATTAAAGAGAAAGAAGTTTCACAACCATAACCTAAATCTAAGCACACAATAAAACTTACTTTGATCTTCCCATCTTGGGAACCCGATGCAATCATCTCAGAATCTCGGCTAAAATCAACACATAGGACAGGATCATCATGCATCATAAAGGTTTCCTGAAAAAAGTTTACTATTCATTAGTAAATGCACCATAGCAGAGAGCTGCACTGCTGCAAAGCTAGCATACTAGGGATACATTTGCAGTACCTATAAAAATCGTCACTCCTATTTTTTTTATTTTTTGGTTGCTGGTGAATTATAGATAGGTTCAACTAACATTGAATTAAACCAGGTTTCTTCTGGGGTGAGCAAATATCCAATTATGCATTTTTGGATAAGTGGTTAAAAGTATTGTAGATGAGCAGAATATTGATAAGATTCAAATATATGATTAATGGAAAGGACACAAGATTCCCATGCTCCCATGGTGAGACACTCTGATGGTGCTCAGCTTAAAAGAGCTATTATAAGTGGCCGCAATGATTCTGCTTGGTAGATTATCTCCAAAAGGGGGTTGGCAATATATTATTTTGGGATGATTTATGGTGTGCTTATGAATATTAAAGGCTTATTTTCCATATTTATATTCCATGGCATTGGATAATACGCAATAACAACTCAACTCAACTCATCTAAGCCTTTATCCCAAAAATTTTGGGTCGGCTATATGGATTCGCTTTTTCCACTATGAACGATTTTGGGTTAAATATTCAGAAATGTGTAATGCTTCTAAGTCATGTTGTACTACTCTCCTCCAAGTCAATTTAGGTCTACCCCTTTTTTTCTTTCTATCCTTTAACCTAATGTGCTCTACTTGTCTAACTGGAGCCTCCGTATGTCTACGCTTCACATGACCAAACCACCTCAATCTCCCTTCTCTCAACTTATCTTCAATTGGCACCACTCCTACATTTTCTCTAATACTCTCATTACGGACTTTATCTAGTCTAGTATGGCCACTCATCCACCTTAACATTCTCATCTCTGCAACTCTTATCTTAGATGCATACGACTCTTTCAGTGCCCAACACTCACTACCATATAACATAGCCGGTCATATGGCTGTACGGTAAAATTTTCCTTTCAATTTATTGGGAATCTTACGATCACATAAAACTCCCGTGGCACGTCTCCACTTCAACCATCCGGCTTTAATCCTATGACTAACATCCTCCTCACATCCCCCATCTACTTGAAAGACTGAGCCTAGATATTTAAAGTGATTACTTTGTAACAGTACCACTCCATTCAAACTAACTCCTTCCCTATCACCAGTTTGGCCTTTACTGAACTTGCAATACATGTATTCTGTCTTCGTTCTACTTAACTTAAAACCCTTTGACTCTAGAGTACTTCTCCAAAGTTCTAACTTTCTATTGACTCCCTCTCGTGTCTCATCTATCAGAACAATATCATCCGCAAACATCATGCACCAAGGAATACTCTCTTGTATATGTTTCGTCAGTTCATCTTAAACTAATGTAAAAAGGTAAGGGCTTATGGCTGATCCTTGGTGTAATCCAATTGAGATCGAAAAATCTCGTGTCCCCTCCCACTGTGCGCACAATAGTAGTTGTTCCTTCATACATATCTTTCAATACTTGTATGTACCTAATAGATACCCTCTTTTGTTCTAACACATTCCATAAGACCTCTCTTGGAACACTATCATAAGCCTTCTCCAAATCAATAAAAACCATGTGTAGATCTTTCTTCACATCTCTATATTTCTCCATTAAGCTTCTAATGAGAAAGATCCCTTCCATAGTTGAACGACCGGGCATGAAACCAAATTGATTGAGAGAGATAGAAGTATCATGACGTAGTCGATGCTCCAAAACTCTCTCCCACAACTTCATAGTATGGCTCATGAGTTTAATTCCCCTATAGTTTGAGCAACTCTGTATGTCTCCCTTATTTTTAAAAATAGGTACTAAAATGTCTTCCTCCATTCATTAGGCATTTTCTTTGTGTTTAGAATCTTATTAAATAATTTAGTTAACCATGCCACTCCCATATCTCCCAAATACTTCCACACTTCAATTGGTATTTCATCGGGTCCACAGGCTTTACCCACTTTCATTCTCTTAAGTGCTTCCTTTACTTCTAAAGATCAAATCCTTCTAGTATAATTTACATTCTTTTCTATTGTTCTATAATCTATATTCACGCTATTACCATTTTGACTATTATTAAAGAGATCATTAAAATAATTTCTCCATCTTTCTTTAATGTCCTCATCTTTCACTAACACTTTTCCTTCTTTATCCTTAATGCACCTAACTTGATTGAGATCTTGACATTTCCTTTCTCTACTCCTTGCTAATCTATAAATATCTCTCTCCTTCTTTAGTTCCAAGTTTCTCATATA
Organism: Hevea brasiliensis; assembly: GCF_030052815.1. NCBI lineage: Eukaryota > Viridiplantae > Streptophyta > Magnoliopsida > Malpighiales > Euphorbiaceae > Hevea > Hevea brasiliensis. The sequence continues at coordinate 90,918,112 of NC_079501.1, forward strand.
ACTTTTCAAAGGCCTGTGCTCTTGCTTGACTAACTGCCTTTTTTGCCTCTTTCTTTGCTATCTTGTACTGTTCATATGCCTCATTATTATCACATTTAGGTAATTTCTTATACCATTCCCTTTTTCTCTTCACTGCCTTTTGTACTTCCTCATTCCACCACCATCTCTCTTTTGAGGGTGGTCCATGTCCTTTAGACTCTCCAAGTACTTTTCTAGCTACTTCTCTAATCTTTGATGCCATCTGTATCCACATATCATTGGCCTTCATATCTAGCTTTCATACTTCGGACTCGAGAAGCTCATTTTTGAACTCCACTTGCTTTACTCCTTTGAACTCCCACCACTTTGTTCGAGCTACACTATTTCTTCTGACCTTATTTGAATTGTTCCTAAACTTGACATCCAAGACCACCAACCTATGTTGACTTGTTAAAGCCTCTCCTGGAATGACCTTGCAATCCTTGCATAGAGCTCCATTTGTCTTCCTGGTTAAGAGGAAGTCGATTTGGCTTCTATGTTGCCCACTTTTGAAAGTCACTAAATGTGACTCTTTTTATAAAGTAGGTCTTTGCTAGTATTAGGTCGTATGCCATAGCAAAATCCAGGATGCTTTTTCCCTCCTCATTTTGACTGCCAAAACTAAAACCTCCATGAACATTCTCATAACCTTGTCTATCACTTCCTACATGTCCATTCAAATCTCCACCAATGAAAACATTCTCTTCATTCGGTATGCTTTGCATTAAATCATCCATATCTTCCCAAAACCTTTGTTTACTCTCACTGTCTAGTCCTATTTGTGGGGCATAAGCACTAACTATATTTATTGTTAGTGCTGAGCCGCAAAAACTCAATGTCTCAACCTATATCAAAAGAAACAAATAATATTTTCTTGTTACCTCTAGTAAATGATAAAGACAAAAGTCAGAAGTGTAAAAACAAGACTTGATAAAGTCCCTCAAAGAAAAACCCAAGTACTTGACTTGAGAATGTCTAGATCCAAATATGTACCGAACCACAAACACCGAACAAGCTTTCGTCCAAGATGTTCATGGTTCAGATGCCTTCATTCAGACGTCCATGATTCAGCCAACGGTCATAAATGCCTGGAATCTTAGAGTCCATTACACCCTTTAACATCATTTAATCTAGATTGTGTGAAATAAGGTAAGCATTGATAATCCATTGTAACAGTTCCAGGACAAAGCCTATTAGAAGGATAACCTTTCTCTTACAACAGATACACATTCTTGTTTTCTCAATCTCCTGAATCTCTCATTACTTTCGAGAATATCTTACTAACTTGAGTATCAAAGTGGTTACCTAAATCCAACCGATCCTATCTGATTTCTCGACAGGTTACGGGCACCAATGTGGATGGCTCATGGCAACATCAAGACTAAAATGAAAAGAAATAAAAAGGGGGACTTACATCAGCCTGGTACTGAAGATCCTTCTTGAGCTTTCCGCTTAGGTAATCCCAGACCTAGTGGAGATCAATAAGTACGAGATCAATAAAATTCATCCATCAATTTTTGGTTAATGGAAGAAACTTCACAAAAAGATACCTCAATGAACCCATCAACAGAGCATGAGACAAGGAACTGCCCATCTGGTGAGAACCGAGCACATTCTGCATGACTTTTTGATCCAAACTACAGCCAAAAAAAAATTCAGGCATAATAAGGAGGACATACAATTTAGGTCTCAGTAACATGCACAGGCAATTCATGCAAACTAAATAAAGCTAATAAGCATACAACAAGATAAAAAAAGGAATTGTATGTCCAATGTAAAAATTCTTGATTACCCTACCTTGTTCTTACAACCCACATATACTTGGAACAGTAAATATTTGTTTGAATGTTATAAAAGCACAGACCAAGAAGTGAGTCATTGCTTGGGTAGTGTGTACACCATTTAGAAAGAGAGAAACTGATAATTGTTTGGTAAAAGATGAATTACATCCATTCTTCATTTGCTCTTTAGTGGGAGATTTCTTCTTCAGGCTGAAATTGCCATCAGGGGCAATGTTAATACAGAGGTATCTGAGAATAGATAGGCTTAGCCATGAGCTAGTTGAGATAATTTGCTTCAAAGAAAGACAGCAAAGCCTAGCTCAAATGGAAATGAACTATCATAGCTGCCATATGTGACACACAAATTTCTATAAATTCAATTTTCAGGCACTTAAGAGATAGTCCAAACGTTTTAAAACAGATGGAAAATTAGATAACAATTACTTATAGGTCCAAATACTAACCTTAATAGTGTGTGCGAGAGTCGTAGGGTACATGTCATCTACATCCTGTTTCATAGCAGCTGTTCCTCTAAATAAGTCAAACTGTGTTCCTGGTGGAAGCAACCCTGAAAGACCAAAATAAAATGCTTCATCAGGAAAGCAATTCTTCATCCCAAACAACCCCAGCATCCCAAGCGGGTTGCAGGCACAGGCTGCAGTAGCCAGTAGGTTTTTGACCATCACAAAAACACAACAAATAAGAACAAAAAGGTGATAACACCAACGTTGATATATGCAAGATTGTAAGAAATGAGCATTTTAGAAGCAACTTGATATATATATATAGATAGATAGATAGATAGATAGAGAGAGAGAGAGAGAGAGTATTGATTTTTTAAACAAGCAAAACAAATGTCATCTATGAAAATTCTTCAGTTGGTTTGAAATAAACTTTCAAATCAAAATAGAATACAAATATCATTAGGTCCAGAATCTCACCTTGGTGTTGCTGCCACTTTAGGGCCTGGCCAATTAAAGCCATTAATCGAGAAGGTGGAACAACACTAACTTCTGAAGCTAGAGCTGAATGCATAAAAGGTAAAAAGAATTTCATTGACTAGAAAACCTAAAATAAAGCATAAACAGAAATGCATGCAAAGCAACAGGTACCGTGAATACATCCATTGCAAAAATTTTAAAACCTTATTTTGTTATGTATATTTGCCTGCTGCCTATATCTTGCAATCTTAACTGAAACCTATTTGCTGAATTCCACACTGGTGATAAAAAGCTTGACTCTAACTTACATGCACTCTAAATGCCATAAGAAATAATATAAAACAACAATCCCCCCCACATCACCTTTATGGGTGGTTTTGAAACAACCATTAGGTTGAGCCAGGGAGTAGGTTGAAAGGCTATTTAAGTCAATCCCATTAACCATCATTTAGAAGTTTATATCCTGCTTTCTTTTTTGTTTTCACTTTATTAAGCCTTCTTCTTTATCAACATCTTTTAGCTGTTTCTATTTAAATAACTAGTCTGGGCACCTAGAAACTTCACAAGTTGAGCAATTGTCCTTCTACAACATAGCTTTCCCTTTCTCTCACAAGTAAAAGGAAAGAAAGGGGGCAATGGGGGTGAGGGAAAGAGGGGCAGGGGGAAGAACCATATTGGACACAGCCCATGCAACAAAATGCACATAAAAGAAGAAATTTCCTTGAAAATGTTCAAAAATCCAAATCATCAAGAAAAGAATCTCATGTAATACCTCAATAATGCACCGAATCATTAAAGCCATGATTTCATCAAATCAGCAGCTTAAAACCTGTTGGACCTCCAAGAGCCATACTGTATAACAGGCTAAAACCTTATTCTTTCAACCTAGATTTCCGATTCATTCATGTGTAGTTTCTATCATCTCCCACGTTTGGATACCATATCCAGCACTTGTAAGGGCTGGCCCACTACAACAATGATATGTTGCAACCCCAAAATGCCAAGGGTACGTAATGTAAAAGAGAACAAAAAATAGAAAACAACCAATTATCAAAATACCGCTACACTGTTATGCTAACACAATGATGATAATCCTGTAGAGCTGCCACATTTAGCAATCTTAATGCTCAACTCTAGGCATTTCAAGGCTTGAAGCAAGATAAGGCAGAAGATGAGAGAACCAACCCAATTATTCAGGAAGATAATGAGAAAAATAACAGTGAATTCTATTTCTAACAATCAAGAAGAAAAATCGCATATTGAACCTTTAAATATTAAGGAATTCATTGTCAATTATGAAACATTCAATATAAATTAAGTGCAGGGGATCTTCACAATTAATTCAATAACAGGAATGTAAACGAGGAAAAACCTTGGGCAATCTGTGCACGACGTTTCTCCTTGGTTGAATCCTGGTAAGCCTGTCGCATTCGACATAGGTCTTCAATATTAGTGAAGAATACACTCAATGATTGATAGAATAGAAATCCATTGCATTAAAAAGTTACTATAATAATAATAATAATAACCGCCTCACAAGTTCTTTACCCCAACTGATTCATTTCCTCAAAGTGACACAGCCCAGCAGAGAAAATATTAAAGCCAACACAACTAAAAAAGAACAAAGAATTGAGAATCAAAAAGTGGCACTAGTTTATAATTAAAACCAGTGTTGTCAAGAGGCACCTGGGTGCTCGCCTAGCCCTAGGGCGATGGAGGACCTTCTCGCCTTAAGGGCGCTCAGCACTTTTGACAACATAGATTAAATCAGTATAAGTGCAACAAGGAACCATATAAGAGTAGGTACAAATTTCTCACAACACCACAAACAGGTACATTACCAAAGAACCTTAGCTTCCTTCTTTATTTTTCCCCATAAGCCCTTAAGATGAATCACCAAAATTCCCATATAACTATTCACCAGCTCTAGAAAAAGGCCTAATCCATATGTCACACATAATTTACTTGACTAAATATATTCATTATTCAAAATTGATCAAAATCTAAAATATGGATGGCTTCTATTTTTTGGATAAAGAAAGACAACTTTGTAGCTCATAAGAAATCATTGTATTTTATAACCAAAGAAAATTTATACACATAAAATCTAGATAATAACTTTATACTAATGCACTACCATGTTTTGAGCTTTATATTTTGAAGTTTCAAAGTTTTGAATTTAGTTCTTGAATTAAACTGATAAACTTCATTCCAAGCATCAACCTTAAACCTCAGCATGGTAGCTTGTCACACACTAGCTCAAGTTGAGCTAGCCCTTATAAACACAAGTCAAGTTCACTTCAAACCTATTTTCAGTCCAACACTATGAAAAAGGCATGTCCAAACACTTCGGTTGCATCTGCTTTTACAAACAGATGCAAAAGCCTCCCAACTCCACATAGTCTTCCTCAGTCCACCCTCATAACATCTAAATGTCAGGGTAGCCTAATCTCTCCCCTCCACATTGAACATACTCTAAAGACAGTCAAACAAATATCCACAAAGGCTATTCCTATCAATCAAGTAGCCCCTCATTGCTTGTCAAATGGTATTGAGTTTAATCCTCCATAAGATACCTACTTGATACCACCATAAATGAAGATGAATATATGTAGGAATTGTGAAAATCATATAGAGCTATGCTGCTAGATGATATTGATAATCAAGAATTCACATTTCATGAGTAGTGAGTTGATTCTTTTCAGATGAACCCTAACTTGGGAATAACACAAGCAAATCCTAGGACAGGAAAGTAAATTCATGAATACACAGACATTGATGCAATGTTTATACAATGAATTAAAAAACAAGGCATATCTATAAACAGATTAAGCACTGCCCACTGAAGGCGTTCCAAAGATCATCACAGATACAAGGTATGTTCATGTATAGCTATTAAAAAAGATAGAAGAAGGAGTAGAAAAGGAAAGATAGAAACTTGCATTCACATAATAAAAAATGAATAAAACAAATCATAGCACAAAAACAGCAAGAAACATAATTTTTAACCTCATTTGGATCGAAATAAGTTCTAACTAGGAGATGCTCAAGACGCAAGTATCTCTCAGGTTGCTCCTGCTTCATGACACCCATTGCCTGAGTTTGCCTTAAAATGGCACGTGCAGTGTCTAACTCTCGAAGTTCTATCATTTCTAATACAATCTGCAACATTCACGAAAGAAAGCAATCAAAAGAATCTCCATGGAAACAAAGAACTTCAAAGTTAGTAACACAAATGCAGTAAATGACTTGATGCGTTGCTATGGATAAGCTTGGTCTCAGGCTCATATGAGCCCAGTAGAGGATACAAATACAACTGTGGCCTGGACTGTAACATGCATCTCACAGAAGAGGGCTCAAACACAATTGGGAACTTTGGGATGGTGCCAAGGAACAAAGGAAGAAGAAGAACTTCCAGTCAATCACATGAAAAGGCTCAAGTAATATTAGCTAACTGTCATAAGCAATGTAGAGAAATAACAAGAACAGTGATTACAAAAGCCTCTCTCTCTCTTCTTTTTTTTTTCAATTTTCCATGTTTTAATTAGACTACATGGCAAACTCGAGCCAAAACTAACAAAGGTATTCAAATTTAAACACAGAAAGTTTCTGTTAAATTATTAAATTTTGGAGAAATGAGTCATCAAAAAAATTCTTAGATAAAGCGTAAAAACAAAATCATGGCATGATTAGAGACCTTCCAGTGACAGCAATACAAAAGTATGAACAAGCTTTAGCTTATAACCACTACGGTGCAGGTATAAGTTCCACTTTCAAAAGAACTCAATATCGATATCAGCAACAAATGCTGAAGTGTAAAGATTGTTCCCAAGATCTTTTCTCCAAAGACCCACCATTTCAGCCAGCAAGATCACAACTGGGTACTGCCCAAAAAGTGATATAACCAAACCTACGAACCTGCTCATACAAGTCCTCCAATTTATTTCTGGGAAGCTTGAGTTGAGCCACTTGAGGCAATATAGCATCCCATCTTCCACTATTGATATCAGCAACAAACGTCTCGATACTATCCACTGTATTGAGCGAGACTTGGCACTCATTCTGCAACGTCTGGAACGTTTGGTGCAATGAATTCTCTTTGCAGAACTGGAGCACGATCTTGATCACACTGCCAGTACAATTTATCAGAATTTCACAAAAAAAAAAGAATCCCAGAAAAAACAAATTGAGGGAAATGTGATTAAGCAAGAGAAAGAAGCGACTTTGAGCTAATGAGAGGTTCAATTCAAGCATTCCTAGAACGGTACTTACTCTCGAGCTTCAATTTCTAGAGTCATCCTTTGCTCTTACAGCCAGCGAATACGCGCGCCCGTGTTGAGGAGAGAAAGTGTGGTTAGGGTTTTCAATTTTTCACAACGTCCATTTGAACGGATGATGCTTGGAGTTAAATTAAGACATTGTTTGGAAGGGACGCCATGCTTAGCCATTGGCAATTTGGCTTTTTTTTTTTTTTTAATGGCAATTTGGTATAGTTATTAATTAAAAGGAAAAATAAACTTTAACTAAGTCGTCTTCAGGACTATAGTGCCTTGAATTTAAATTGCAATAAAAGTTAATTATATAAAAAAATAAAATAAATATTCTTAATTTTCTTACTTTTTAGTATTATTAGTATTTTTGAAATTGTGTATTGTGTGCTGTTTATATTCGCTAAATAATTATTTGTCAATTAATTTTTTTATATGTAATTTTCGATAAATGTTTATACTAATTAATTAATAAATTTTAAAATTAAGAAAATTAAAGAAAGAATCTAAATTAAATTATATAGTCGATCTCAAATTTTTAGAATAAAAATTTAATTGAGTTGAGTTGAGTTTAGTACAATTTAAAATATTTGTGTTATTAGATATATGTACTATTTTTTACTCTAATTCTTTTAATTATTCATAATTTTTAAAAAATTTAAATTAGTCCTTAATAATAAAAAATTTATTTTTTTAATTTTTTTTTGTTAGAGTTATTTTTTTAATTTTGATAATTTTAGTTACATTTTAAATATTCAATGAAGGATGAAAATTAAAATAAATTGATAATAAAAAAAAATGATATGTCAATTAATTAAAAAAGAAAACAATAATTAAAATTATATCTTGTTAGCTGAATTAAATCAATTTTGTTGGGTTAAAAAAAACTTTTAAAATTAAACTAAAATGGTAAAAAAAAAATTAGCTAACCAAACATAAAATTCCCCAAAAAAATTTAACACTAATTCTTTAAATTACATAATATTATTCATCATTAATAAAATTATTTATAAATTAGGATATTTATAAGTATTTCTTTAATAGGATTTATAATAGATTATTATTTATTATTTATTGTAAATTAAAATATATAAAAATAATTTGACTAGTTTATAAATTTTCTCATTAATCATATTTTTATATTTATTAATTAAGTTTTTCAAATAATAGGATGATCCAATAAAAATTAAAAGATAGATATTTTAACATAGATAAATGATTATAATAATTAAATATAATGATAGTAAAACTAATAAAAAAATAATTAAAAAATATGATAATTATAATATAACAAATTTATTGAAAGAGTTAAAATTTAGATTTTAAAATTATACCTTATTATAAAATATATGGTTGATAATAAATTTTATTTTTATGTTATTATTATTTGAGGATAATAATTTAAAAATAATAGTTAAAAATTACATAAATTTTTTTAGACACGTTAATGAAATTCAAGTTAAAATATAATCAAAAAAATTAATTAAATTTTGGGGTGACTTAGGTAAAGAAAATGAAAACCCACGTTAAATAATTGGTATTGGCTCCCCATTCTTCATTGATATCCTCTATACCCAAATGATGGATTCATTAGTATTAGATTGGAAAAGATGAAATTGGATCTGAATAATTGCAATGCTAATGCTTGAGTCTAAATATGCAAAGGCTTTAAGATATTAAGGTTTTTTTTTTTTTTGACATTCTATAATATTCTGCTAATTGAATTGTGTCAATAATAGTGTATACATACAAAAAATAAAATGTGAAAGCATATAATATGATTTAGGAGATTTCATCTCTATTATTAGTTAATTGTCATTATAAATAAATTTTAGTCATTTTTAAAAAATATATACATATATCTGACTCTAAGAAAATGAATGCAAGTCATCTTCTTACATCACTTATACTTAAACCCTAGTGACGCGTTTTAAAACCGTGAGGGTTGTGGCCCAGAGCGGACAATATCACTAGTGGGCCGGGCCATTACATTTGTATTGTAACACTCTAAGCAAATCCCACATCGACAAAACACGGAAGAGATGCTAGGTTTATAAATTAGCGGTTCGTAACCCCTAGTGACGCGTTTTAAAACTGTGAGGGCTTCGGCGCAAAGCAGACAATATCACTAGTGGGCATGGCCATTACATTTGTGGTATCAGAGCCACTCCGCGTGCAACCTTGAGCGATGGTGGGGCAAACCTCAGCGAGGACGCTGAGTCTCATAAGTGGGTGGATTGTAAAGTTTCGGCCCAGAGCGGACAATATCACTAGTGGTTATTCTTTTGTTATCATTGATTTGCAAGCCTGCATAATTACAAGATCTTTTACATATTTAAATAATCATTAGGTTAAAGCATCCAATTTCAATATATCAATATTTTCAAGTTAAAAAATCTCCATAAATAATAATACAACATGAAATTTACCAATTATTTAGGAAATATCATCAATCAAGCATGAAATTAAACTTATCGTATCTTAAACATTACATATTTTTACATATTTAGGAAATATCTTAAACATTATTAAAAACTATGCCACTTATTTCAACTAGGACACTAAATTTTTTACCCAATTTTAAAATCATGTAAAAAGCCAAAAAAAATGGAAAAGAGAATTATCACCACCAACAACATATTAGGGTTATATATATATATGATTTTTTTTTTCATTCATCCAAATTGTAAATATGCTTTTACCAAAAGATACATTATAATTAATAAATTAATTATTATAAAACTATTTACAAATTGAATGTGTACTAAAACATGGGAATAGGTAATATAGTATTCAAATTAGAATAGGACACTTATTATGGAAATTATGCTAAAAATATTAAAATTCTTTAATTAATAATATTTTGTATTAATTAAATAATTTTAGGATATTTTTATTTTATTTAAATATATTGAATTTAAAATTTAATTAAATGTAGTAAAATAATAATAAAAATTTTAATTAAGTAAAATTTAAGTGCAAGTAGCATTAATAATTTTAAATTTACATAAACTCTAAAATTAATTTAAAAATTAAAATTTAAATAAAATAATTTGTAATAGCTAATTAAATTGAGTCTTTTATTGCCATATTAATAAATTATAATGGGTATTTTAGGTAATGTCAATGTTCCTCTTCCCCCTTCCCACATTTATATAGTATATAGATATTTTAAATTAAAATTTTTAATAACTACACCATATATTTCATACATTAGTGCAATTACCCCTTTTTGTTAGTGGCGCTGTTAATGATTAATGGAATTACCATATTAGCATTCATTAAAAAAAAAAAAAAAAATCCTACCCGGGAAATTATTAGGTACACCCGGTGCACATGCACCATCTCTCACAATCATGTAGAACCCACTCTCTATATTATAGAAAGGGTCCACTTTTTTATGAGAGAGGGAGCACTATTTTTTAGTGCTCCCGGTGTATCTAATAATTAGCCATCCTCCCCAAGGATTGTCATTTCCTTCCTTAAATCCCTTCATTTTCCTTGTCTCACAACTCCCTAAATCCACAAACTCGAAACACAACTTCTGCTATCTCTTCTGCCACCATCCAATGAAATCACACACCACCTACCATCGACATTCTAGCTTTATTCATGCTATCTCTCACCTCAATTGCTCTCAAAAAACCCATTTCCTTTCCATTTTTTTGGCTATCCCTCTTCCCACTCTTCTTTCGCTGCACACACACCTTCATTTCTCCACCTCTTAACCATACGATGTCTTCGACTCCACCAGCAGAGATGCATCCGCATTAGCCCCTCCTGTTGCTCCCTACTACCCTTCTCCTCCAAACACTGTTGAATCCATTGCATTTGCTCCTTCCCATTTCCTTTCATTGAGGATGCTTCAAGTTTAAGGAATGGGATGGTGGAGGTTCAAGGCAGAAATGTAAAGGGTGGTGTTGGAGTTTTGGGTGAGAAAACAGATGATGGTTTGCAAGAGGTGAGTGGGTCAAGGTAGCTTTAAGTTAAAGTTGTATTGTCATGAGTGTCTAAGGAGGGGGTAGCATGGCCTACATCAATGTGTGTTAGCATAGAGTGAAGTGGTGAGGCTGGATGTCGATGAAGAGATGATATTGCCATTTGATTTAATATAAAAGCTGAAGCCCTAGGAGAAAGCCACTTGAAATTGCTATTTGATATAATAAATATTTAACAAATATCTTAAATAAATCATGAATATCTGATGTGCTCAAAGAAAATAAAAAGAAGAAAGATCGTTTTAGTAGTAAAAACAAAAAACAAAGAAAAACAAAGAAACAAGAAAGGTAGAAGTAAGAACAAATAAACTTGCAAAACTCTTTGATAAAGTGAATTGAACACGCCACAAAAAAATTTGGCAAAGGTGGTAATTGAAATTCTTTTGATAACTCCAAGATGCTATAAAAGAAATTCAATCAACTAAAGTAGACGCCACAATCAAAGATTGATAAGTCATGAATTCGCCACACTTAAAACAAGTGATAAGAAAAAAGAGCAACATTTTATTGCTTAATAAATTAAACTGAAAACTTTACATGTTGAGAGGCCTTTATATAGGCATTTTATTGAACTACTCCTACTAGTAAAACATAACATAAAGTCCTATATAAACTTGTAATAAGATAAACATAGTACAAATAGGAAATTAAAGACAAATAGGAAAACTAAGAAAGTTGACACTTCAACCAATAAGATTGTAGAAGCCCCAAATGGATAGATAAGGGTTAGGAAATTCTCTTTCAACTAGATTTGAAGTATCCTTGATGATGATATAAGCATTCCTTAATTCAAGCTTTGAATTAAGGAATGGATAGAATTTCAATCTTAAACCTTTCTAAAGGATAAGGATCGACCAAAATTTATTCAAATCCTTTTAATAATACTTAAATATCCTCAAAATTCATCTATTATATTGGCTAGTCAAAATCCACCTTCATCTAGAAGAATCTTGTTGGTCAAATATGCTAAAATTAACTCCAAAACACATACAGGAATATAAAAGGCGTAAAAAAAAATTGAAATCTCTCACATATGAGCTTTCAAAAGTGAATAAATATTGGGTGAATAGAGACCTAGAAATTTTAAGACAATAAGGTCCTAATCTTTTTCCCTTCTTCCAATTCCAACCTTCCAAACATGCCATATTGAATTAGAGTGAACTCCCCCATTTGGGCTTGGTCTTTTTCACCTTAATTAGGCCCAATCCCCTTAATCTAGTTAAGGCTAAACTGTAACGATCGGGCTCCAACCACTAGAGAAATTATCCGCTTTGGCCATAAGCCTCACGGTTTTGTCCCATAGGTAGAATAGAGAACTTCCCAGGAGGTCACCCATCCTAGGATTTCTCTCAAGCAAGCACGCTTAACCCTGGAGTTCTTCCAACTCTCCAGTCCATTCCACCAAAAGGCATCTCTAGTGATTAGTTCCCCCATCTATATATCATTACTTTTTGAACCCAAGACCATCTCCGTGCTTTGTCGATGTGGGATTTGCCTAAGGGACTTTTCTTCCCCCCTTTCGGGACTCAGCGTCCTCGCTGAGATTTACTCCACCATCGCCCCAGAGGACACACGAGCGGTTCTGATATCAATTGTAATGATTAGGCTCCAACCACTAGAGGAATTGTCCGCTTTAGCCATAAGCCTCACGGTTTTGTCCCATAGGTGAAATGGAGAACTTCCTAGGAGGTCACCTATCCTAGGATTTCTCTCAAGTAAACATGCTTAACCCTGAAGTTCTTCGTCGTCTATAATTGGGAAAAACCAGTTCTGAAAAACCTGTGAAAACACTCCTAATAATTTCATTTCTCAACCTCAACAGCCAATATATCCTCAAATAAAAGTTTTTAATTCCTACCAAAAGTGCTCACCACCTTCGAAAAGTAAGAAAATTATTTTAAAATCCCTTGTAGTGTATTTAATGAGTTATTGGTAGGTGAAGTTCGGTAATTCATTAGGTATACTACGGGATCATGTTATGCCTTACAGAGAGGTAAGGTGTAACATGTTTTAGTAGTATCAGAGCCGCTCGCGTGTCCTCTTGAGCGATGGTGGGGCAAACCTCAGCGAGGATGCTGAGTCCCAAAAGGGGGGGAGAAAGGTCCCTTAGGCAAATACCACATCGGCAAAGAACGAAGATGGTCTTGAGTTCAAAAAGTAATGATATATAAAATTGGGGAACTAATCACTAGAGACGCCTTTTGGTGGAATAGCCTGGAGCGTTGGAAGAACTCCAGGGTTAAGCGTGCTCACTTGAGAGAAATCCTAAGATGGGTGACCTCCTGGGAAGTTCTCCATTTCACCTATGGGACAAAATCGTGAGGCTTATGGCTAAAGCGGACAATCTTTCTAGTGGTTGGAGCCCAATCGTTACACAAACTCTTACATTCAAGGCGTGCACCATGCTTCCACTTTCTATGCTTATGAGCACCATCTTTTCAACATCTTAAATTAATAAAAGTTTTCGCCCCTTCTTGAAGCATATCAATATCTAATAATATTAATCCAATTGATAAAGATAAGATTTTTTTCTTTATTAATCAAAATTTATTTTACTATAAAATATTTTAGAATTATTTATATTATTTATTCTGATACACAAGGTTGACATGGGAGAATACGCCCTTGAAATCACTTGAGAATAATATTTAGTCTAATTTTTTTGAAACATTTGGCTCTAATTGTGACTTGAAATTTGATCTCAATATTTAGAGGTTGATTAAAAAAATACTTCTAACTGCAAGCATAATAATAATAATAATAATAATAATAATAATAATAATAATAATAATAATAATAATAATAATAATAATAATAATAATAATAATAATAATAATCATGAATCATCATTTGGCTTAACAAAGATTTAACACTTGATATAATAATACTTCTATAAAAAACACACTTGATATAAATACTTAATTTGCTTTTGTGTCTTAAAAATATAAAATTTATTTTTGGAGTAAGTTGAGTACGTCTAAGGTTGCGGGAGGAGTTGGTTTTCAGGATTTTCACCTTTTTAATATGTCCATGTTGGTTAAGCAATGTTAGTGTTTGAGAACAGATGAAGATGCTTTCTCAATTTTTTAAAGCAAGATATTGTCCTTCTAAATCATTTTGAGAGGCTTTAATGGATTTTCAGCCTAGTTTTGCTTGGAGAAGCTTGATGGCAGCTAAGTGGATCATCAAAAGGGGTTCACATCGGTTGGTTGGGAATGGCAGTAGGCTAAGATATAGGGAGATAATCCGCTTCCACATCAAAATGGATTCAAGGTATTGTCTCCTCCATCTATGTTGAGTACAAAAATGAATCAGTTAGTGCCCTAATTGTTTTTGATGGTATGCGCTAGGAGGATATTGTTCATAAGATATTTTTACCTTTTGAATCCATACAAATTAAATCTTTCTCCGTCATCAGCTAGAGGACTGCTAAGGTGGTGTGGCATTTTTCGAAGTGTGATAATTATATGATGTGCAGTGCATATCACTTTGCGTTGCAATGCTTATGTTATTTTTTGTGGCTTGAATTTTGGATATATCTTCATGGATCCGAATTGTGACTCGACTCAAAAGCTTCACGCTACGACTCAATTAAGATAAAAAGTGAGATCTGTGATGGTAGCAGAGGGCATGGGCCGATAGGCGGGCTCGAAGCCCATCACAGATCTCCTTAGACTAGTATAAATATTATAATATTCTAAAATTTATGGTAGAGTTGTAAGATATTCGAGAAATACACTATGATTAGGGTTTGAGAGTTTTGAGTGATTGTATCTTGCTCTTTTCATTATAGTGGAACTTTTTCTCTTCTTTTGCCTGTAGAAATAGACTTTATGATTGAATCATGTTAAATCCTATGTTATTCTTCTTCTCTTTTCCATACTGTGTGATTGTGCGATTTGTGTGTATGCCATAGATTTGTGTGCTCATTATAACAATTGGTATCAAAGCCTTGTGCGGGCAATCTAGGGTTTATAGATGGCGTTGTCTTCAACGAAATATGAGATAGAGAAGTTTGATGGTGGATCGAGTTTCAATCTATGAAAGATTAAAATCAAATCTTCCTTGATCCTGCAAGTTCTATGGAAAGCAATCGATAATAACTTTCCAGAAGGTATAAAAGAGGCGGAGAAGGCTGATCTAAAAGAGAGAGCATTGAGTGCAATTTTCATTAGCATAATTGATAATGTCCTATGCGAGATTGCTGGTGAAAGCTCAACGTCTGCGGATTGGAAGAAATTAAAGGAGTTGTACTCTACTAAATTGCTAACCAACCACCTATATTTAAAGAAAAGGCCTTACAATCTGAGAATGAGTGAAGTTACACCCATTAAAGAATATCTCGATGAATTTAATTCAATCATTATGGACCTGAAGAACATTGATATTGATATTGATATTGATATTGATATTGATATTGATAGTGAGAATCAGGCCCTTATTGTATTATGTTCTTTGCCACCCTCTTATGAGACTTTTGTTGATACTCTGTTGTATGGGAAAGACAGTATTTCACTAGACGATGTTAGTAATTCTCTAAAATTGAAAGAGTTGAAAATGAATTTTCTAGATAATAGAAAAGATTTGAGGGGGAAGGTTTGGTGAGCAAGGAAAGAACACATTCAAGATAGGGTTCTTCTAGCAGAAAGAGATCTAAGTCAGATCTAAGTCAAGAATGAAAAAGGCTAACTATTTTGAGTGCAGGGAACAAGGACACTACATGAGAGACTGTCCCAAGTTGAAAAATAAAAAGGGAAAGCAACCAGAAAGTGTTACTAATGTGGTTGACAATTTTATCAATTCTGATGGTGACGATGGTGATGGCAAAATTTTATTCGTGAGTTCAGATCATGGATAAAATTCTTAGATTCTTGATACTAGTGCTACTTATAACATGTGTCCACACAAAAATTAGTTTGTCACTTACAAACAGTGGTAAGGTGTTTCTGGGCAATGATCATGCATTATCTATGAAAAGAATTGGTAACGTCAAATTGAGGATTTTTTATGGTATTATCAAAACTATAGAGTGTTGGCATGTTCCAGGACTAAAGAGAAAAACACTTGACTCTCATGGATTTAGATACCATGTAGAGAATGGAGTTTTCAAAGTGTACAAGGGCTCTATAATACTCATGAAGAGTAGTTTGGTTTCAGGATTATATTTTCTTTAGGGCAGTACAGTTTCAGGGGAAGTTGTAATAGCATCTGGAAGCAATAATCAGAATCAGACTCAAATGTGGCACCTGTGTCTTGGTCATATGAGTGAAAAAGAGTTATCTATGTTGAGCAAGCAAGATTTGTTGGACAAGTAGAAAATAAAATCTATGGACTTTTATGAACATTGTGTGTTTGGAAAATAGAGCAGGGTAAAGTTTGACAAAAAGGTAGTGCCCAAAACTAGAGGAACGATGGATTATATCCACTCAGATCTATGGGCTCCTAACAGAATCCCTTCCAAGAGAGATGCTAGGTACTTCATAACTTTGATTGATGATTACTCTCAAATAGTGTGGGTGTATTTTCTGAAAATAAAAGATGAGGCATTTTCAATCTTTGTAAAGTGGAAGACGATGATTGAGAAGCAGACAAAAAAGAAGGACAAGCGTATTAAAACTGATAATGGGTGGAATTTTGCAATCGTTAGTTCGATGCATTCTGCAGCAATGAAGGTACAGTGAGACACCACACTTGTGTAAGGACACCACAATAGAATGGTATTGTAGAATGCATGAACATAATGTTTTGTGACAAAGCACAAAGCATGCTCTCACATTCAGGATTGAAAAAGGATTTCTAGGCTGAAGCAATTAGTACAGCCTATTTCTTGGTTAATAGATCTCCATCTACAGCTATTGAGTGCAAAACTCCTTTTGAGATTTAGTCTGGTCCACCTGTTGATTACTCTCAACTAAGAGTGTTTGGTTGCCCTGCTTATGCTCATGTGAGGAATGGTAAGCTTGAGCCGAGGGCAAGAAAGTGCATATTTCTAAGATATGCATCTGGAGTAAAAGGCTATAGGTTGTGGTGCAATAATCCAAATTCTCTAGAATTAATTATCAGTAGGAATGTGACATTTAATGAGTCTGGTTCATTTGATAGTCAAAGGGAGAAGTCAATAGCAGAATTAGATCACGGTTTCAGATAACGGGTGGAGCTTGACATTGATACTTTAGCAGTTCAGTCTAGTGATTCAGAGGATAAGGTGCAAGATCCTAATCAAGAAGAGCATGCACTTGAGCAACAACAACAGGAACCATATATCATTGTAATTGGTAGAGAGAGAAGATAGATTAGACCCTTGCAGAGATATGCATATGCAGATCCAGTTGCATTTGCCTTGTTAATTGCTGAGACAATTGATGTGCATAAACCCAACAATTATAGAGAAGCTATTTCTTGTTCAGATGCAGATCAGTGGATTAGTGCTATGGGTGAAGAAATTGAATATCTTCACAAGAATCAGACTTGGAAGCTTGTAACATTGCCTAAGGGACAGAAAGTGATAGGCTGCAAATGGGTGTTTAAGAAAAAAGAAGGCACTCTAAGGGTTAAAAAACCTCGATATAAGGCACAGTTGGTAGCAAAAGGCCTTACTCAGAGGGAGGGAATTTACTTTAATGAAGTGTTTTCTCCACTTGTGAAGCACAGTTCTATCAGGGTCTTTCTTGCTATGGTTGCTCTACATGATCTAGAGCTTGAGCAACCAGATGTGAAGACAGTATTTTTGTATGATGAGCTAGAGGAGAAAATTTATATGAGTCAGCCTGAGGGATTTGTCATTCTAGCTATGAAAAAACATGTTTGCTTGTTTAAGAAGCCTTTATATGGTCTTAAGCAGTCCCCTAGGCAATGGTATAAAAGATTTGATACATTCATGGTTCGTAATGACTTTATTCATAGTTCATATGATAGTTGTGTGTATCATAGAAAGCTTTCAGATGATTCCTTCATCTATTTGCTATTGTATGTGGATGACATGCTTATTACTGCTAAAAGCATGTCACAAATTAACATTCTGAAAAAGTAATTGAGTGATAAGTTTGAGATGAAGGATTTGGGTTCTACAAAGAAGATTTTAGAAATGGAAATTACTAGAGATATAAGTATTGGGAAGCTTTTCTTATCTCCATAGGCTTATGTTGAGAAAGTACTTAAGCGTTTCAATATGAATAATGCTAAGCCAGTGACTATTCCATTTGCTGCCAATTTCAAGTTATCTACAGACATGTCACTGAAAACAGATGAGGAGATGGAGCACATGTCTAGTGTTCCCTATTCGAGTACTGTTGGTAGCATCATTTATGCTATGGTTTGCACCCAACCTAACATATCACATGCAGTTAGTATTGTGAGTAGATACATGGCGTCTCCTAGGAAAGAGTATTGGCAAGCAGTGAAATGGATTCTGAGGTATTTGAAGGGTACTATAGATGTTGGTTTGACATTAGACATGGCCAAGATAAGTGATTCAGTTGTTGACTATGGAGATTCAGATTTTACAGGGCACTTAGACAAGAGAAGATCTCTAATATGTTATCTATTTACTCTCTCTGAAAGTGCTATCAGTTGGAAGGCAGTATTGTAAACTATAGTTGCTTTGTCTATCATAGAGGCTGAATATATGGCTTTAACAGAGGCAGTAAAAGAAGCATTATGGTTACAGGGTTTGGTGAACGATCTTAAGTTGATATAAAATAAGCTAACAGTGTTTTGTAATAGCCAGAGTGTAACACATCTCACAAAGAATCAGATGTACCATGAGCGAACTAAGCATATTGATGTCAGATATCACTTCATTCGGAACATTGTGTCTCGAGAGACTGTAGTTGTATAGAAAGTCTCTACACATGATAATCCAATAGATATGATGATCAAGAGAGTCCCAATTAGCAAGTTTACGCATTGCCTAGACTTAGTTGATATTTGTAGTGCTTAGTAGTGCCTTTCGAGGGCATATGACAAGACAAAATGTTTGTTGTTATTATAATATTCATGATGATGAAGGGAATTCAAGCCAAGGGAAAGAATTGTTATTTTTTGTGGCTTGAATTTTGAATATGTCTTCATAGACCCGAATTGTAACCTAACCCAAAAGTTTCGCGCTGCTACCCGATTGAGATAAAAAGTGAGATATGTGGTGGTAGCGGAGGACATGGGCCAATAGGCTCAGGCCCAAAGCTCACCACTGATCTCCTTGGACCAGTATAAATATTATAATATTCTATCCTTTGTGGTACAGTTGTAAATATTTGGAAAACACACTGGGGTTTAGGGTTTGAGAGTTCCGAGTGATTGTATCTTGCTCTTTTCATCATAATGAAACTTTCTCTTGTTTGGCCTGTGTATGTAGATTTTACCGTTAAACCACGTTAAATCCTGTGTTATTCTTATTCTCTTTTCTAGACTATATGATTGTGAGATTTGTATGTGTATCTTAGATTTGTGTGCTTATTATAACAGCTTACAAGTCGAAGTCCCATCTTCCTCAAATACTCAAGTGTGTAACCCTATGTGGAAATCTCTATGGAAGCAAATGATTCCTCTTAAAGTCAAACATATGCTATACAGAACCTGTTCTAATTAGTTGCCAATGTCCTCAGAATTGGTGAGGCGTTAGATTTTGCACTATGTTCTTTGTTCATTATGTGGCATGTGTTCAGAGATTGTTCTTCATGTTTTTAGGGATTGTTGTTATAGTCAAGAGGTATGGCACTTGAGTTCCTTAAAAATCAACTTGTAGCCTCTATCTGTTTCTTTTGAGGAGTGGTGGTACAAGGTGCTAAAGATTTTGAAGGGAATGGGTTGGATCTTTTCTCCATAATTTTTATGGTCAATTTGGTACGCTAGGAGCCAACTGTTTCACTAGCAAAAGGCTCAACACCCAAGTTTCGTTATCGAACAAGCAACTCGCAATCTTCAGGAATTCAAGTTGAGCAATCAGCATGTGTCTAGCCTTGCTGCCTCGAGAGTGCGTGCTCAATGGACTCCTTCCTCATCTGGTGTTTTTAAGGTGAATGTTGATTTGGCTAAGGATGGTGATAATTATTATAGTCTTGGATTTGTAATTTGAGATTTGGACGGAGCCGTTTTAACGTTAAGGTGTCGCCGACTTACTTTGCATTTACAGGTAAAAGGCATAGAAGTTGAAGCTGCCTCTTTCGCAGTATCTCGAGCATTGGAAGCTGGACTCTCCTTTTTGTTCTTTGAGTTAGATTCGCTGAGTCTCGTGCATCATCTTAAGTCAAACATTTTCCCTTATGACTACTATGGTACTAGGCTTCTGCCCCTGGATTTGCTGAGCCTTCAATGTTACTGGCTTTGAGGTTGCTCACATGTTTCTTGAAGCAAATAAGGTAACACATACCTTGGCCAAATTAGCTTTGTGTGTTAGTGATGTTGAGTGTCTATGGATGAAGGAAGTTCCTTTACAAATTGTTGATATTATGTATCTAGATCTTCCTGATTCAATTTATGGCAAGCTCCACTGTTTAATTCTAAAAAAAAAATATGGGGTTTTACTAAACCCCCTCCATTCAAAGAGTTTCAGATAATTATGATTCTTTATTTAAAATACAACTATCATTCATTATCTCTTCAATCTATCATCATCCTTTTACACATCATTTCATACAACTATGATTAATTACTTAAAAGAGAGAGATCTAAAAATTCTTCAATCAAAATTCAAGCAAAAGTATTAAAAGAAAAAATCTCATTCTTTTCTAATGATATTTTTATGCTCTTTTATTGACATTTTAGAACAGGAATCTCAAATTTGTTGAAGATTTCACACTAGTATTACTGATCATAACATCAAAAACAGCACAAACTAGTAATCCAGAATCTGGTTTTGGGATCATATAGAGATGATATTTTTAATGGTTTGGGCCATCTGAAGAGAAAATTAAGCTGAAGTGATTCTTTTGTAGTCTCTATGTTGAGTTTTACGTATGGTTTCACAAGAGTGAAGCAGAAGCAACAATGAAAATGTAGAATTGGCAAATGAGGAAACAGTTCGTGGCTATTGAGAGAGAGGGGCTTGTGGCTTGTGTGCCTTTGTATTGTGGGTCAAAAAGAGATGATGCTCAAAATGGTTAAAGTTTTCCACTTCCAAGCCTCTATTTTGCATCCATATTTTCCAAAATCCTAATAGCATAATTATCTATTTGAGTGCCATGAGTCTTCCAAAATGTCATTCTCATTTTAACTTATCCTGCTTTATACTTGGCATTTCAAGCCAAAAAGGGTGCCTTCAACCTGGAAAGATCCAATTCAATCAAGCGATAGAACTTAGCAGCCATCTTTTCAAGCATGTGGGGACTAATACAAACAATAAGTTCGTGCTCCACAAGTAAGGCCTAATAGCGTAGCTACTATAGAACTCTTTTCTGTATAGAATTGATGACTTCATAAATTGAAGGTGAGATGGATGGGAGAGTAGATGGAGAAAGAGATGCAGAAGTTGTGATTGTAGGATTATCGGTAGTAGAAAAAGAAGGGGTTGAGGCAGAACTAATTGGCTCTGATACCATGAAGATGGAGTAATGATATGTCCTTCACAGTAGGGTTTAACCCCTATTTATATTGATGTAAAGATAATAATACAAGGCAGTACAAGTATATATAAAGGCCAAATCTTTACAAATAAGGGTTGTACAGTAACTACGCTATTAGGGCCATCTCATGCACATTAATTTAGTATAATTTTACTGTGAATCAAATGAAATATAAGGTAAGAGACAACAAATGTAAAAACAGAATAATGGTGGCAATCAAGCAATGGTGACAGAGCAAGGTCCTTCGAGCGTTGTCCGTTGGTAAGTGGAGTGCAAGATAAGGGCAATAGAAGGCCTTGTGCACTGTTGAGCGATTTGGAACGTGGATTTCGGTTTTACGTTTTAGAGAGATTTTAGAGAATATATGAGCTTGCTGCTATGGGTTTGTTGGAGTGGATTCACCAACGGTGATTGGCAGGCGCGAACCTAGAAAATTAGCCAAGGGTGAGCATTATTCGGTTCAAATTGAATAAATTGAACCGAACCGCTTTAATTCGGTAATTCAATTCGATTTTTAAAAGAATTCAGTTCGGTTAGGTTTTATATTATAAAAATTTTAGTTATTTTGATTCTGTTCGATTTTAAAGAGAAAAAAACGATTAAATCGAATCGAACCAAATCATTTTATTGATTTTTTTTAGAGAATTTATGAATTATATTTAATTATATATATATATAAATTATTTAATTTCATTGATTAATGGTTATTAGGTTTAAACCAATGTCAAAATTAGGCAAAAAAAACTTGAAAATTGAGTCTAAATTAAAAAATAATTAAAAATTAACACCAATCGATTTGAACCGAACCGAACTCAAATAGAGCGATTCAGTTCAATTCGATTTTTCATCTATTTCAGTTTTATTCGATTTTTAAAATATATAATTCGATTTTCATGATTTAATTCAGTTTGGTTCAATTTAGTTTAAACCAAATGCTCACCTTGAAGAGAATCCCTGGGAAAGATGCGAAGAAACACAGAGAGCAAAATGGATGAAAATGGGAAAGGGCCGGGAGATCGGACAATGCAGACTAGATGTTAAAATTGACCATTGACCATTTAAGGTTAAAATTTGGTCTTTGACCTTTTAATTAAAGCAAAATTAGACTGCTATTTCGATTTCTAGTGCTAGGGGATTAAAACTAGATGGAAGGATTTCTCAATTTCAATTTTGGTTGGATTTTAATTTTGATTTTAGTTCGATCTGATTTTAAGCAAATTTAATACCCTTTAGTTCGTAAACTAAAATTAAAATTAGTACAAAAATTGAAATTGACTGAAATCAGAAATAAAATGATGAATTTTTATTTACGTTTAGTTGAGTGTGAAATCATAATTAAATTTCTTTTTTAAAATATTTGATTTGTATATATAAGTTGCACACTAAAATCGAATTTATTTTGTACTTAATGAAAATCAAATTAAAATAATTTTTAATTTTTTTAATTTTAATTAATTATATGAAAATATTAAAAAAATTATATTTTTAATTTAAATAATTAATATTAGTTATAATCATAATTTTTTAATTTTAATTATTTATATGAAAATAAAAAATAACATTTTATTATTATAATTATTACTTTAATTTTTAAATTTTAATTAATTATATGAAAATACAAAATATTATTTTTAAAATTTTTATTTTAATTAGTAACCATTGAATTAAATACTTACATTATATTTGTGTTTTTATTATATACCCTTTTATTAATCTCGTATAAATTTTAATATAAATATTTATTCTAACGGTTTTCAAATTCATTTTCTTATAAGTTTGAGTTTATATAAAGGATAATTAATAGATGGTGAGGGAATTCAATTCAAAATTAGGAAGAAATTCTAACTTTATGACTAAATAAATAATGCTCCATGGAATTCAAAATGGTGAGAGTAAGGTCATCTCTACCCTTGTGAAATTGGAAATTGACCATTCAATTCATGAGACTTGACAAAGTCTTCTCAGAATTGGGTCATTTTTTTAACACCTTGAGAACACTTAAGCCTTTGTAGAAAAATGGGTCATGAGATTTGAGTTCATATTTTAGGTTTACTTGAACAAGACCTTTTAAAAAGCTTGACTTCTCATAATTATCAAAATTCATAAAAGATTTTTTTTTTTTTAATAATTTGCCTTTAGAATTTAAATTCTAACAAATAAACTGAAAACAAACCCACTTGTAAGCTAGATTAACCTTCTAAATTATTTTATAATTATTTTGTTTAATTAATTTAATCATAAAAATAAGAAAAAAGAAAGGATAAATGGTTTTTTTTTTAATTTAAAAAGCTGCTATTACAAATTAGAATGACTTTTTTTTAAATAAAATTAAAGTGAAAAAATTTTATTTTAATAAATTAAAGTTAAATAATTTAAATAAAAAAAATCACATAAATTAAGAAACAGTTAGTGCACTATTTGATCTGGTAGGGCTTGGTAATCCATGCATATTAATACTCTATTCAATTTCAATAAAATTTAATTATTTTTTATGGTTTTTATGATCCCTTTACATTCACCATAATAATTGGGTAACCTGCCACTATTTTTTATTATCAAAATTATAATTTCTCATCAGCAAAACATAATTCTTTGTATTTTTTAATATAAAAGAAATATTATAGGAAACTTTGGGCAACTT
Source organism: Hevea brasiliensis (assembly GCF_030052815.1). Lineage (NCBI taxonomy): Eukaryota > Viridiplantae > Streptophyta > Magnoliopsida > Malpighiales > Euphorbiaceae > Hevea > Hevea brasiliensis. The sequence goes on from NC_079501.1 coordinate 90,942,318, forward strand.
AACCAAACATACATAAAATTTAAGTTCAATTACATGTCATACAATCACTAATTATATGTTAAAATAGGTGTAAAACAATAATAATACAACAATTAACAAGTGTCAAGTACAATTGTAAGTCTCATTGCACTCTTAAAGGAAGAATTCAAGTTTAATTCTTAAAAAGGTATTGTTGGAGAGACGGTCACAAATAAAAAAAGATTCAATTACTCATAAAAAACTGAATCAGGAATCGTATGAGGTGAAAATCTCATGTATGATTCTGTAGAGTGATAGTAAATATGACTTATCTATCAACTTTTCTACCATTACCCCTAAAAAAATCAAAATCTGTTTAACTCTAAAATAATTAGTCTTTTATAAATTATAAAATAAATATAGAAGCTACGTAGTTAAAATCATAGAAGACCTCTATTAACAATTATCTATATATATATATATATATATATATATATATATATTGTTGTCCCTTGTAGCAACCTAAGAGGGGGGTTGAATTGAGTTCTAATTATAAAATTAAAGACTAAAAGAAACTTAAACACAAAGAATAGTAGAGGAAGAATGATGAATAGGGGTGAGTATTCGGTTCGAATCGAACCGAACCGAATTAAATTATAACAACTGAATTTTAAATATTAGAAATCGAACCAAACCGAAATGGGTGAAAAATCGAATCGAATCGAATCAAACCGCTCTATTTCGGTTCAGTTTGGTTTAAATAGATCGATTTTATTTTTTAATTTAGACTTAATTTTCAAGTTATTTGGTCTAATTTTGAATTTGGTTTGAACCCAATAACCATTAATCAATGAAATTAAACAATTAATATATATATATAATTAAATATAATTCATAAATTTCCCATAAAAATAAATCAATTCAAAAATCGATTCGGTTTGATTTAGTTCGATTTGAATATATAAATTACTATTCGATTTGGTTTGGTTTAACTGATTTTTTTCTCTTCAAAATCGAACCGAATTGAAATAATCGAAATTTTTATATTGTAAAACCGAACCGAACCAATTGAATTTTAAAACCGAACCAAACCAATTGAATTTTAAAACCGAACCGATTGAACCAAATTGACTCAGTTCAGTTTGGTTTTTCGATTTGAACCGAATTTTGCTCAGCCCTAATGATGACACAAGAAATTTATAGAAGTTCGGCTATCTCAAGCTTACGTCCTCTTCTCAATGCCTTACTTGAGAGTTAACTCCACTAAAATTATTCTTTGGGTGAAGAATAAACCCATTACAATCACCACAAGAGCAAACCCTTACTATTTTATAAATAATTTTACACTCAAGAGCTATTTAAAACTCTATCATACTCAAAATTACAATAAGTGCTCACAACAACCTTGAATGAACTCTAACAACAAAAAATTTACAACTCAAATATCAAGTTCTCAACAATAACTATGGTAGCTCAAGTTCTAGAGAGAGAGAATAAAAAAAATCTTTAGAATACAATAAATTTCCAAAAATATGTTATTGTCAAACTTGTTTTCAGTCATAAATGGTGCATATTTATAGTTTTTACAAGAAAATAACCATTGGGAGTGCATTAAATGCAAAACTAGCCGTTCAACCACCAAAAACTCTGTTTTATTGAGTTGTAGAAACTCAGGTTCGGCTGCCAAAGTTATGTTATCGAAGGTTGAAGCGCCAAAAAATAATTTTTGAAAAGTCACTTTTGCTTGCCAAAGTTTCCACTTTCGGTTACTCAAGTTTCCACTTTCGGCTGTCGGAGTACTCTCTTGACAAAATAGTTTTTAACGCTAAAAAATCATGATTTAAATAATGAACTTCGGCAGCCAAACTTCCCACTTTTTGCTGCTGAAGTGCTCTCTGAACAGAAAGTGTCAAAATGGCACTTAGGCTTTGGAAATGCATAACTTTTTGATCGGAACTTGGATTTTCGATCCATTTGAACAGTTAGAAAGCGAACTTGATAAACTTTTCAATGAAAAACACTTTCAAAAACAAATTTTTATTTCTCAAATGTGAAAATTTCATTTTACTCCCCCTTGATCAAGAAAAAGTTACAAGTAAAGACATTAAAAGAGTTTAAAAAAACTCATAAATATTTTATCCGAATTTGGATTTTTGATACATTTGAACCATTGGAAAGCTAATTTAATGTATTTTGCAACTAAAATACTTTTCAAAATTAATTTTGTATTTTCAAAAAATTTATTTAATTTTCCCTTGATAACTAATTAGGTGAAAACTAAGTTGAACGAAATATTCTTAGTATCACCCAGACTTGAGCCAACACAATTAATAAAATGATATTTATAAGATATAAAATAAATAAAGTTACATTGTAGGGTTTCATAAATATTTGCTTCCTTATCTTACTCTTCCTTAACCTTGATTGGAAGCAATTTGACAATTTTGAATTTAGGGTCTACAAACTTAACACAGACACTTCCAAAATATATTAGTAGCACATTAATTGTTTATTATCATCAAACACATAGGTTAAGACACCTAGGTCCAATAATCTCTCCCTTTTTGATGATGACAAACAATTAGTGAATGAGAAAAATTAAGCATAAATGAAGTGTGTATTTTTCAGAAATTCTCCCTCTTAATGTACTCCCCCATTCAAAAATAGTTTGTGTCTTACTAAATAGAATTTGGGGAGCAAATAAGAGAGGCTTTGACTCAATGAATACAATGCCATGAGTCCTAGGTGAATGATGATGCAAAGTTGTTTTTATATAAAAAACAATTCAGAATATGTTTCAAAGGATTACCAAGAAGCATCAGATACGTATACCTAAAACATGCATCTCACTAAATTATCGTTTTTATATCATGTTTAAAGCCTAAAATTTTGAACTAATTTATATCATGTGGATTGAATTTATTATTCAAGATTCATGCTATGATTTATTGATTTTGGTTGAAATTCTATGTCACGACCCAACCTATGGGCTGGATCGGCACTAGGACCTGGGCCAGCTTAAAGTCCCCGAGGCCCGTAGTAAGCCTAACTATTCCTCAAATCCATAACCAGGCCCAATATGCATATAAAATAATTTAAATTAAACTGTTCTAAATACCATACAAATCTTTATTTATTAATTTCAAAAATTTAAATTAACACAATTTCTATCAAGGTCCACACTATTACTAACACATGCGGAGTTCTAGATTTTAAATTTTGAAAAGATAGTAAAATAATTAAATAATCTACGTTAAACCTGCGAGGAAGAAAACAGGTTGCTCTGTAAAATAACTCCTCCTGTGGCCTGCAAAAAAATATTGAACAGGAGTGAGCGTTCGACTCAGAGAGTAAAATATCAATTTTAACCATAATCTCTGTAACTATCTAAAACTAATGCACCCTGTGAAGTGAAATGCAACATCAACAATATTTTCACATCATAACAGCAAAAAGGTAATTTGGAGCACTCACACACCCAGTAATATCAATAATAATATATGGGAGCTGATCCCCTGTACAGCTCTCTTAAATCCAACCTGGTGCCAGCAAAGAACTCAAGCCGGACTTTCGCTTAATAAACCAAATCGGGGGTCCCAGAGAAGAACTCAAGCCGTGACTACCTCTCGAAGGATCGGGTCCCAGCGAAGAACTCAAGCCGTGACTACCCGTCCTATCCATAGTCCACACCACATCACACGCACGCCAACGCACGCACACTGCTCCAAATTACCACAACAACATCCATGGCACTTTTAACAGTTATGAATGCAACATAAATTGTGCCTAGAGTTTAACTACATAAATATATGCATATAAGTGATGCATGGGCATGCTTGGACATATAATAATATCGAAATTATAATTAAAATTAATATTTTACTCACAGTACACCGATGACTATTGTGGCTGCTGGATGCAGAAAAATAGCCGACCTCGATCACCTAATAATTAAATTATAAATTTATTAGTACTAAGTTAAGATAAAACTCTAAAGAGGTAATAGACAGCCTAATTCATGCCGAAAATCCGGCAGAGTTTCTCCTATACCTGGGACCTACCCAACCTGCAAAAAGGCTCAAATAACACTTCTAAATTCTCAATTTCCACAATCACATCTCATCAATATCACATGGCCCCTCCTGGGCCCTCCAAATCAGACAATACTCAAAATCTTAAAAATTACGTTTTATTCCCTATAATTGATATTTTGCAAAAATCCACTCAAACAAACTCCAAAAATTCTAAAATTTCGCCCCGCGGTCCCTAATAATATTATATGACTATTGCAAAAGGAATTATAATTTTTCGATAATCCACAAATATTTTATGAATTTTATTCTAAATCGATATTAGCCGAAAATGAGCAACTTGGAGTTCGGGTTTACCTATGCCAATTCTGACACCTGGAGCGCGTCCAGAACGTCTGAAAATGCTAGGATTGACTGTAATATTGACCATGTTCAGAGACGGACTGCCGGGCAGTCGAATCTGGTTGAAAATGGGGTCCCAGCGCCGGTGAGCCATCCTCGATCAGATCGCACCTAAATAAAGTCCAAATTTTGTTAATAATTATCCTAAAATTATTTTTAAATTTTGGGAATCGAAAAAGTTCGAAAATCTCACAAAGCAATCTGGACCGTCTGATTATCGCCTTTTTCAAACGGTGTCCGATCGGAGCGGGACCAATCCTATCTAGAAGATCTCATCGTCCTGAGTCCATCGGTGGCCTCAAATTTTCGATCCGACGGTCGGATCGCCGGAAAAGTGGCCGGAAAACCACTGCCGTCACTTTCTCTCTCCTCTTTCTCTCTCTTCGAAACTCGCCGGAAACTCCACCATTCCGGGCATGGTTGGTCGGAAAATGGAGCTGGGTTCGTAGGGGTTTGGTGGCACCTTGGATCGCCGGCGTTGGTGGCCTGAATCGGCCGGAAAACGGCCCGCTTCTCTCTCTCTCTCTTCTTTCTTTCCTTCCCTTTCTTCTCTCTCTTTCTCTTCCTCCCTGCCGCCATCGCCGTGGCCGCCGACACCGCCCCGAGGTGGGGAATGCCACCGTGCCACGGCCGGTGCTGGTCGGAAGCAAGAGGGAGAAGGTGAGGGGGAGAAGGTGACGCAGGGGAGAGGGTGAGGGGCTGTTGCGTTTTAAGTTCTGCAGTTTTTTTTTTTTTTTCTTTTTCTGGGTTGTTACATTCTTCCCCCCTTAAGAAAAATTCGTCCTCAAATTTTCGAATAAACAAAGAAATAAGGAAAAGAAGATTATTAGGACAAGCACAATCATTACTCCTCCAGCTATGCAGAGATTGGTAAAATATTTATTCTTCAAACTTTTCGTATATTATATATGACATTCTGCTGCTCGCTGATTCTACAACAGTGTCCTATTTGTCATCATCTCTTTCTAGAGGGCTTTTATCTTGTAACTATTTGTTGATCATTTTTCTGACATTTCAAGTATTCGCTATACCTCACTGTTCTAGACTTGATGTCTCATAACTTCAATCAACTTTGGTGCTTACCTCACTTTTATTATGCCCCAACATGTCTCTTGGTGACTTCAGTCATCATTCCTTTGTTTTAATAATCTCTGTTTCCCCAATGACATAACTTATGTTCCTTATTCCATGGTATCCTATGAATAGCTTTCCTGTAGCACCTAATCTAGGCATCTTGTTCGAGATCTTCACTCTTCTTATGACCTCAGTGGTCAATACCTATAAATTTTCTCACTCCCATGATACTTCAAATTTTTAATCTCTTTTGTGTCATTACTAAGGTACTTAGACCAACCTCTATCCATCTTATGTAACTAGTCAGGTATAGTCTCCTCCAGGGGCCAAGTGTATCATTTATCAACATTGGAAAGTAAACTGGGTCCCTCCTTCTAGGTAACAAAAGTGTTTATATTCCCTGACAACTCAATCCAATGCGACTTTATCAATTCTCACTCCTTCTCTGGAATGGAAATATCTAGACTTCTTTCTATAGCTTCTCAGCATGTGGCCTACTTCTGACACATTGGCACTCAGATCGAGGCTCTACTACTCCTTTAATCTATCATCTCATAATAACTTGTTTTAAACATCTCTTAGTGTGTTCCTAGCATACCTATTCCTCCTTACCCTCCTCATTATAACTAGTTATACCGTGCTTTCTTCCTATCCTTTGGATCTTATCCACTTCCTTTTCCAATTTCTGCTATTGTTGATATCCTTTCAACCTACTGTACTTGTTCCTAAATCTTAATCCTATTTCACCCTTACACCTTTTTCCTTCAAGGATGTTCCTCCCATCATCAACTTTAACTTTCATCTTATTTCTGAGTCTTATCTTGATTACTAGTTCTATTACTCCGGGAATTCTAACCTTACGATTTACTCCTACCAGCACATTCTTCACCTTATGTAACACTTGTAGTTAACCATAGAAAATTTTTCTTGTATCCCCTTTTTCCAACTTAACTATCAGAACATTATCATTCCCCACCAGCCTCAGTAGGAAATTGCTCTTCCTGGATGGATAGGAGCCCTTGAAACTATGAGTTCCATCTGAACTAACACTGCTGTGGGAAATGTGTGCCATGCCTTAATTCTAAACAAAATACTTTATGTGTTCATTCTCCTTAATATAATCACATATACTACCTATAGCTTTCCAAATTTTAGCCTCAACTTTTTCCATTAGAAACAATTTCATCTATTGAATCTCATCCATAAATAGTACTTCCTCTAGCTCATAATTTAAAACGGTTGCAAACCTTGGTAGCTAACTCCATTTAACTCCTGTCACTATTCTGATCGTCCTTTCATACTTAACACTAGGTACGTACTTACTGTCATTCTCATATCAGGAAATTATGTATGAATTGGTGCCTACCAAACTCTCAAATAACTAGGTCTCCTTGACTCAGTCTCTGTTCCTTATATAACCTTCTAGAACCAAAAGCACAAGCTAAACTTGAAAAGAAAGAAAAATATCCTCTTATATTCAACTACGCCGATTGTCCATATAATAACGTTTAACCTATGTTTTTTGGTCTTTCTCTTCAAATTTCATCATCTCTTAGCACAATTGTGCTCTACCTATAAGGTATCATCTGCATGAACCCTTTACCGTACCATTGTCCTTCCTGATATAATATTTTATAATTTATTAACTTTACTTATACTCGACCTATGATTCATATCTATCATCGTTTATATTGTGCCCTTAACTTTTGTTGATTCCTAAAAGATTTCTCTTACTAATAGATTCTTCCAACACTAATTCCACCCTTATCTATGGTCATTAATTTGATCCTTGAACTTTCTAGTGATTTATAACCACTCAGACTTGTCACTTCTCGTTCTACCGCTACTGTTGTTCTGTCGTTATTGCTTCACTGCAAAGTGATTCTGTTTGTCACACTAAATAATTTTTTTTTTTTTTTGCCTATCATTCATAACGAACCCCTAACTACCTTCTCACTATCTCAAAGGTCTAACCTAAAGCCTATGTGTCATTGTCTATTATTCTTTTCCTCTCATAATACCTATTTGATCCCTTAGATTGACTTTTATTCAGCTTACTACTTACTAACTCTTTTGTCTCTGCCTAATTAGATAATCCGCAATACCACTGCACACATTCTAGCTTTTGCTCATTATTATTGTATTCCTCGCCTAATCTTCTTGATACTGTTAACAAATTAAAAGAATCTTGCTCCATTGCTATCCACTTCACTTTAGAAAATAGGGAATAAATAAAGTATGATCCAATCATGTAACTCCAAGCTCTATGTTTTAACCCCTGTCACAATCTCAGCTACATTATGCTATGAGTATCACATTCCTAGATTCCATAACTCCATCACTATTCTCACTAATATGGTCCCATTTCGGGTTCTCCATCCTTGTCATTTACCTTGACAAAAATAGCACTTAGCCTACCTTATATCTTAACTTTGTTCCTTTTATTATGCGCCCTTCAGGTTTTCATTTCATTTATTTCCTTTGTCTTACCCAAAATAGAAATTGACTATTCTATTCCCGGCTCCATTCTTCTTCCTAACATGACAGCTGTACTTGCTAACTATATCTTTCAGGGTCTCTATCGCGTTATCATATGTCTGTGCCACTCAGATTTGGTCCTTTGACCACTCTAGCTAGTACTCCCACTGGCATTTAGATTATATTGCATCTGCAATCAATTGTCCAGACTTTCATTCTGCACTTTCTTTATCCATTTGCCTTCTATGATTTATCTTTGCTAATTTATTACTCTTAATACTGTTATAATTAAATTATACTATTGTTTTGAACAATATGAAGTTAGAAAGGAATTTAGGAAATTACAGTCATACTTTTATTGTATGATTTCTATTCTTATCCTTTAGCTTACATAATACCCTTTACTACCTCGAGAATTGATTCTGCAGTAATTTTATTTATTTGTTATTATTATTATTGTTATTATTATTATTATTATTATTATTATTATTATTATTATTATTATTATTATTATTATTATTATTATTATTATTATTATTTTTCATGTTTACTCAATTAGCCAAAACTTAAGACTCCGGGTACCCAAACCCGTCATCCAATTCAAAGGATTTACATCCATCGTGATTTGATTATATATGATTTCTATAATGGAACTTGTATCCTCTCCAGAATACTCGAGCTAACTACTCTCTACCACACTCTGCAGTCCCATCTGGGGCACTATTTTGTTGATCACCATTATTAGTAATAACTTTCGATCCCTTCTGAAAAGATAGGACTATACCCTAACTTGCTGCAACAAAGGTACTACATTTACCATCTTGCCCAAAACCATGTCAAATTAATGTCTCTCTTATCATATTATAGCTCTGTAAATCATCAATTCATAGTTTCGACCTTCTCTAGGTAGTAGGGTTGTACTTTATTCCATACTGATACACACAAGGTATTCTATTCTCACTAAGTTCTAAGCAAAACGTCTATCGTTTTGCAAAAGCCATCCAAAATTCCATACCTAAGACTAGATGGTCTCACTCTATAGGTATCACCTTTACTTTGCAACTAGTCCAAAACCTCTGGTCTGATGGCAACTCTTACTGTAACTCTAGCTCATGCTAGGGTAACTGAGTCACTGACTCTAGTTACCACCCAATTGTGACCTTTCAATATTCTAACTCTAGACGCCTAACCAGGAGTTCCCAACTCCTCTGCAGATATAAAACTCTGTTCTGGCATAACTGTACCAAAATAGAAGCCATCCGCAAACACCCTCATTATGGAGCACCACGGGGATGCACGCAGCTATACACAATAATCTCATGTCGGTACTGTAATCTGCAGCTTACAGAGCAGACATTGAGAACATTGTATAGTTACTACGATACGTTCCGACAGACTAGGTCTCCCAATTTCTTATCTCTCTTGAATCTTCTATTATCAAAAACTTATTTTGACTGGGTCATCTACTGATGATTGCCAGCAGTGGTATCCTCATCCTTATCTAGGCCAACTGTACTTTCAAGACTCACTATTATGTACTCGTGCCTTGCACGAAATGGGCACACCATTTAAACCCATACTGACAAAAATATAGTATTTATTGGAGTATATATCCTCATGATAGACCTCAACATGTCTGCTAACTCTATTTCACCTTTCTATGTACTCCACGAAAATCAAGACACTAACTGAGGCACTTTTATAGTTCCCGAGAAATTCCATACCTAAGACTAGATGGTCTCACTCTATAGGTATCACCTTTACTTTGCAACTAGTCCAAAACCTCTGGTCTGATGGCAACTCTTACTGTAACTCTAGCTCATGCTAGGGTAACTGAGTCACTGACTCTAGTTACCACCCAATTGTGACCTTTCAATATTCTAACTCTAGACGCCTAACCAGGAGTTCCCAACTCCTCTGCAGATATAAAACTCTGTTCTGGCATAACTGTACCAAAATAGAAGCCATCTGCAAACACCCTCATTATGGAGCACCACGGGGATGCACGCAGCTATACACAATAATCTCATGTTGGTACTGTAATCTGCAGCTTACAGAGCAGACATTGAGAACATTGTATAGTTACTACGATACGTTCCGACAGACTAGGTCTCCCAATTTCTTATCTCTCTTGAATCTTCTATTATCAAAAACTTATTTTGACTGGGTCATCTACTGATGATTGCCAGCAGTGGTATCCTCATCCTTATCTAGGCCAACTGTACTTTCAAGACTCACTATTATGTACTCGTGCCTTGCACGAAATGGGCACACCATTTAAACCCATACTGACAAAAATATAGTATTTATTGGAGTACATATCCTCATGATAGACCTCAACATGTCTGCTAACTCTATTTCACCTTTCTATGTACTCCACGAAAATCAAGACACTAACTGAGGCACTTTTATAGTTCCCGAGGTATAACGCAGAATCTAGAAACAAGGAATTACAAAAAAAGACAAAATAGAATCCTATACTCCGCATGTAACATCCTAACAAGACTCCTTTTACACTCCCAATTATATTATTTCCCATGAATCTAGAGCCTAAGCTCTGATACCAACTTTGTCACGACCCAACCTATGGGCCGGACCGGCACTAGGACCTGGGCCAGCTTAAAGCCCCCGAGGCCCGTAGTAAGCCTAACTATTCCTCAAATCCATAACCAGGCCCAATATGCATATAAAATAATTTAAATTAAACTCTTCTAAATACCATACAAATCTTTATTTATTAATTTCAAAAATTTAAATTAACACAATTTCTATCAAGGTCCACACTATTACTAACACATGTGGAGTTCTAGATTTTAAATTTTGAAAAGATAGTAAAATAATTAAATAATCTACGTTAAACCTGCGAGGAAGAAAACAGGTTGCTCTGTAAAATAACTCCTCCTGTCGCCTGGAAAAAAATATTGAACAGGAGTGAGCGTTCAACTCAGAGAGTAAAATATCAATTTTAACCATAATCTCTGTAACTATCTAAAACTAATGCACCCTGTGAAGTGAAATGCAACATCAACAATATTTTCACATCATAACAGCAAAAAGGTAATATGGAGCACTCACACACCCAGTAATATCAATAATAATATATGGGAGCTGATCCTCTGTACAGCTCTCTTAAATCCAACATGGTGCCAGCGAAGAACTCAAGCCGGACTTTCGCTTAATAAACCAAATCGGGGGTCCCAGCGAAGAACTCAAGCCGTGACTAACCCTCGAAGGATCGGGTCCCAGCGAAGAACTCAAGCCGTGACTACCCGTCCTATCCATAGTCCACACCACATCACACGCATGCCAACGCACGCACACTGCTCCAAATTACCACAACAACATCCATGGCACTTTTAACAGTTATGAATGCAACATAAATCGTGCCTAGAGTTTAACTACATAAATATATACATATAAGTGATGCATGGGCATGCTTGGACATATAATAATATCGAAATTACAATTAAAATTAATATTTTACTCACACTACACCGATGACTATTGTGGCTGCTGGATGCAGAAAAATAGCCGACCTCGATCACCTAATAATTAAATTATAAATTTATTAGTACTAAGTTAAGATAAAACTCTAAAGAGGTAATAGACAGCCTAATTCATGCCGAAAATCCGGCAGAGTTTTCCCTATACCTGGGACCTACCCAACCTGCAAAAAGGCTCAAATAACACTTCTAAATTCTCAATTTCCACAATCACATCTCATCAATATCACATGGCCCCTCCTGGGCCCTCCAAATCAGACAATACTCAAAATCTTAAAAATTACTTTTTAGTCCCTATAATTGATATTTTGCAAAAATCCACTCAAACAAACTCCAAAAATTCTAAAATTTCTCCCCGCGGTCCCTAATAATATTATATGACTATTGCAAAAGGAATTATAATTTTTCGATAATCCACGAATATTTTATGAATTTTATTCTAAATCGATATTAGCCGAAAATGAGCAACTTGGAGTTCGGGTTTACCTATGCCAATTCTGACACCTGGAGCGCGTCCAGAACGTCTGAAAATGCTAGGATTGATTGTAATATTGACCACGTTCCGAGATGGACTACCGGGCAGTCGGATCTGGCTGAAAATGGGGTCCCAGCGCCGGTGAGCCATCCTCGATCAGATCGCACCTAAATAAAGTCCAAATTTTGTTAATAATTATCCTAAAATTATTTTTAAATTTTGGGAATCAAAAAAGTTCGAAAATCTCACAAAGCAATCTGGGCCGTCTGATTATCGCCTTTTTCAAACGGTGTCCGATCGGAGCGGGACCAGTCCTATCTAGAAGATCTCGTCGTCCTGAGTCCATCGGTGGCCTCAGATTTCCGATCCGACGGTCGGATCGCCGGAAAAGTGGCCGGAAAACCACTGTCGTCACTTTCTCTCTCCTCTTTCTCTCTCTTCGAAACTCGCCGGAAACTCCACCATTCCAGGCATGGCTGGTCGGAAAATGGAACTGGGTTCGTAGGGGTTTGGTGGCACCTTGGACGCAGGCGTTGGTGGCCTGAATCGGCCGAAAAACGGCCCGCTTCTCTCTCTCTCTCTTCTTTCTTTCCTTCCCTTTCTTCTCTCTCTTTCTCGTCCTCCCTGCCGCCTACTGCTGTGGTTGTCGCCGCCTGACACCGTCCTGAGGTGGGGGAAAGCCACCGGTGCCTCGCCGGCGCTGGTGCTGGTCGGAAGCAAGAGGGAGAAGGTGAGGGGGAGAAGGTGACGCGGGGGAGAGGGTGAGGGGCTGTTGCGTTTTAAGTTCTGCAGTTTTTTTTTTTTTTTCTCTCTGGGTTGTTACATTCTAGATGATTGAAATTTGAGTTTGGTTTTAATTTGAGAAACTGAGAAATTTTGGTTAATTAAAATTTGTTTAATATTGTGATTTGATTTATGTTGTGATTGAAATTATCTGGTTTAGATATGAGTTAGTTTCTAGCTATGATTTACTAATTTTATTGAAATTATGGTTTGGGTATAACTAGAAATTTTGGATGAGAGTTTTTCTCAAAGGCGAACAACGCATACACATAGGTTCAGGTATAAGACACACATCTTAATAAAATTATGGCATTTTTGTCGAGGCATATTAATTTATATAAATTCGTATATACATTCATCCATAACTGATATGAGATTCCGAAAAAACCATCCCATAAGAGGTTATAAAATCGGTGAAAACACATACATACCAGTCCCACCATAGACATGACAACTTTTGGTTTTTTGTTTTCTTGAAAGCGGACAACACACAAATGAGAGAGTATATAAATATTTGAGAGATTATTAGGTGTACTCTGTAAACATGCATTATTTCTTACAATCATGTGAGACCTACCTTCTATATTAGAAAGATGACTCATATTTTTATGAGAGATGAAACACCATTTTATATGCATCGGTAGCATGATATGAATTATTATTTTATGCACATCTCAGTTTCATATACATATTAAGGAAATTTTTATAGCTCGTCTTTGAATTTTGCCTCGTATTTTACTTTTGTCTCTTAACTTTATTTTATTACTAAAAAATTTGTAAACTTTAATATTGTTTTTATAAAAGACCCTAGAATTCGCTACAATAGGTTCCTAAGTTAAATAAAAAATAAAATAAAATTATCTTTTTTCCTTTTACACTAAAAAATATCGATTATTTTAATCACCATTTAGATTTATTATAAAAATATCAATGCCATCATAATCATCTATTTCTTGAAAAAGAGAAGGGTTTATCCTTCACTAGAAAATACTGAAACTACATTTATAAAAGTCACACTATAATTTAGGAGAATTTTTTTAATTTAAAAAATAATATTACAGATTAAAGAGATTTTTTTATAAAATAAAATTAAAATTCAAGAATTTTTTGATAATAAATTAAAATTAGAAAACATAAGTGAAACACGATGCAAAGATTAGGGAGTAGTTATAAAAATTATCCATATGTATTGTAATTGAATGTTTAGCAAAATTCACACAAATTGGTAGGGCCTAAGGCAACGAGAAACACACAAAGTTAAAGTTGCAAGTGAAGTCCACCATTGTAATGGCCATGTTGAGCCTTCCACTGAACACAATTTATTTATTTATTTTAATTTTTTTATATAATTAAATTTAATTAAAATTCCAATTTAAGTCTTCACAGTTTTAAAAACTACACTAAACCAATCAGCTTTTATTTTTAAAATTCTTCAGGGATGGAAAAAGGAGACTTGAAATTTGGAAAACCTGCAAAGCCAAATTCCCCAGCGGTTTGATTCAGCAAACACGTTGATCATATTAACGTAATTGGCACTGCAGAGTGTTTGACCCGCAAAAAAATCATTATTATTATTTTTTTTTAACGTGAAAAATCATAATAGCCACTGAAATTTTTATTTGGTATAATTATTATTATATATATAATAATTAATTATAATTAGATTTATCAGAATCAATAATTATAATAAAATTATTATACATATATTAATTTTATTATATCTTAAAATAAAAAAATAAATTTTGAGGGGCGAAACTTGATTCTCAGTGTAGTTCAATGATTTAATGAGATCCACGAGTTAGTGGGCGTGCCTATTGGGGCTGAGCCTTCGGACTCCCACATTTGTTGTGCACGAGTGTGTGCATAAATTCATAAGCGTTACCGAGACTTCTTCCAATCAGTAATTGCTTGAGAATGAGTATAAAGAAAAAAATCACAATCCTTCGAATTCGATTTTTTTTTTTTTTGAATAAATAAAAATAATACTTGTAGAATAAAATTTATTTCTTAAATTTAAAATATTACAATAATTTTTTTTTATTTCATATGAGTGGATGGCAACTGTTAATATTTTTAAATAAATTCATTCGATTTTAATACAATATATTCAGATAATATATATTTAAATTTATAATGAGTTTGAGTTTAAGTTTAATAATAATAATAATTGTGATATGTTTAAGAATCGGATGAGCTTTAACTATCAAATTAAGTTAAGGGAGTTTTAATTTTATGTACATTTGTTTATATAAATAAATAATTGAATATAATATAAATTTTATAATAATATTTATAAATTTTTATAATATTACATTCTAAATAATATAATTTAAAATATTTTTATAAAATTATTGAAATTTTAAATATAGATTACTAATAAAAATTACTGATTAAAATATATTAAATTAAATGATTTCGAATAATGATAATTAAATTTTAAATGAGTACGAAAAATTTTAAATGAATTTTAATCATATTCAGTATAAATTTAAATATTAAAAATATTAATTAAATATAAATTTAAATAAAGTAATTTTTTCATAAATATTTTATCTATTATTATTTTTTAATTAATATTTAACTTGATTTTTAAATTATAATATTATATATATATATATATATATATATATATATATATATATATATATATATTTAATTTTAAAATTTTTACGAGAATTTACAATAAAGATATATGTTCTTGCCCACTAAATAGCTTAGAAGTGGTCGTGGACAATAGGATGATTTTATATCTCTGTCTTGCAATTTTCTTCACCATTGTTGTTGGTTGTCAACATTCCAACTTTTAATATACTCCTCCTGTTTCTTTAAAAAATAATAATAATAATTAATTAAAATATCTTTATATTTAATTAAAATATAAAAAATATTATATTAAAATAACGATAAATAAAAGTAAAATTAAAAAAATAATTTATTTTTTCTTAATCTTTTAAAAAAATAAATAAAAGTATGATAATTTTTTTTAAACATCACTTGAAATTAAAAGAAAAAATATACATATTCTTAATTTATTATTACCATCTTTATAATTATAAATTATATGATTTTGATTACTTGCTTAGAGCTAAAATTAATTATGAATGAATGTATGAATAAAATTATAAAATATGGTCTAATTTTATTTATTTAGTGGTTAAATGTATATCACGATAGAATACGATTTGAGTTCTTATACCTTTATTAAAAGAAATTATAAAATATATATAATAATTAATTTATTTTAAATAAAAATAAATATATTTATACAAGACAAAGTAATTAAACAATTTGCTAATAAATAATTAAAATAATTAATGAGTATTTAGTATAAGTGATTCTGTATTTTTATCCCTTAAGTGAGGTCGGTCGAATATTTGATTCTCATAAATGAAAAAAATATCTCTTAATAAGCCGATTTATTGCAAATAGAATTAGTTCTGATCTACTGAGTTTGAGATACCTATGAAATATTTAAAAAAAAATAATTAAAATAATAATTTAAAAGAAAAAATATATAATTCCATTGAATTAAATAGAAATAAAATATATAAATTTTTATTTTGGAAAAAAAAAATTCCATGAATTTTTGTCATGTATTGGTCTCCTAGAATGTTTAGAAAAGTCTCAATTTCCCACTTCAAAAATTAGCAAGTCAACTGCCAAAACTAAATTCCATCCACAGGCTTATTACCAGTCACCCTTTTCCTCCCTAGACCTCCTATATATGCTTCACAAAACCTCTCTAATCTCCGCCATTTCTCTACTAAAACAAAATCAAAGAACCACCAACCATGGCCTTAACATCACCTGAGCACACTTCCGTCTCCGTCTCCGGCTCCGGCTCCGACTCACCGAAGCGTCTGAGTCTGGGTTTCCTTACGTCTATATCATCCCTCATGTCTCTTTGCGCCAAGCATGCAACTAGAGTCTCCACCAAGCTCAAGACCACGGCCTTGTCCACCCACCACCACCATGACGGCGTTAAAACCCTAAAACTACTGTCGTTGAAATCGCCGCTTGTCCGCCCTAAGCAACTATTGATGCAAATAAGCAATAAGACAATCGCTTTTGTTCACAGCAAGAAAAGAGCCGCAGACGACGACGAGGACGCTGTGATGGGGCCTGAGGAGTTCGGGGACGGTGGGGTCTGGCAAAAGACGATCTTAATGGGGAATAAGTGTCAGCCGTTGGATTTCTCGGGTGTAATTTATTATGATAGTAGTGGGAAGCAACTTAACGAGATTCCTCTCCGATCGCCTCTTGCCAGTCCTTTGCCTCGGTACTTGACTCGAGAGAAGGAAATAGTAGAAAGTTGATAAAACTCAATTTTTTTTTTTTTTTTACATTTTTTTAGCCTCTTTTTGAAATTATGTATTGGTGTGGACATAATAATTACAGTTTGGAGAAATCCTGGAAATGCATATGTAATCACATCATCCAATAATTTTTTTTAATATTTAATTTTAATTAAATTAGAGACCTCACAATTTCAAAAATAAATTCAATACTAATAAATTAAAGCTAGTTGTTTAATAATTATCGCTAAAGCCTTTAGCAACTCTTGATAATTAATATTTTGTTGGGTGTAGAACTTGGGAAATATATTATTAGAGGTTCAAAAAATGAAAGAATTTTAATGTTTAGTTATATGATTTTTTTTTTTGTTAAATGAATAGGAATATTGTTGTAGTCAATCAAAATTAGTAACAATTATTGATTTGTAAAACAAAAAATAAATGGATTAGAGATTCATTAAAAATATTTTTGGTGAGAACTCTTTGACACTTAAGTTAGAGCTGCTATGAGAAATGTGTAAGAATGATGAGAGAGAATAATATACTTGACTATGAAATTTTAGCTCCTTATATAAATATTGGATAAAATTTTATTGAAAATGAATTCGGTTTAAGAAAATCTGATTAAAGTGGAAATCGGTCGAGGGAAATTCGATAACAATGAGATTTATAATTCTGAATAATGTGCATGCTTATTTTTAAAAGATATTATTAATACTAAATTATGAATATTCATAATATTCAATTATGAATATTAAATGCAATATGGGGCATAGAATAAGGAGAAATATTAATGAGTCTTCTTAGCAATGATAATTAGCAAGGAATTGTGGATTAGTGATATCATATTTGTGTTGAAAAAGTTGTATTGATATTCAATTCATGAAGTAGTGATACGATATTTATAATTAATAATATTAATATTAAAAAAATATAATTTAATCTTACAATAATATTAATATTAAAAAAATTATAATTTAATCTTATAACTATAATGTACGGACAGAAGAAAAATTCAACAAAGGGTAAAATCAAAGTTTGAGTCCCTTATTCCAAGTAAACCCTAAGAAACAACAGTAGAAGTCAACCTTGACTTCCACAAGTTTGGTTTGGCAGACCAATTTCAAGAATACAAGGGCTACTCTTTACATGATTATATATAATAATTTCTAAATTAAGCATAAAATTCTCTCACATTAAAAAATATATAATTAAGCATTTTAATTATGTTTTAAAAAAATTAATTATAATTAAGTGAATAGTGAATGAGGAATGAGCCCACACTTAGTATGATATAATACTATATAATATAATTAATCATATAATGTAATGTAATTGTAATTATATTTTTATTTTAATATTTAATTTATTTATAATATTAATAATAAGTAATAATAAATGCAGTGATTATTGGTAGCTACCCAGTGGTGATGGTGGTCAAATAGTTGTGACAATGTATTGGAAGTGTCTAGGTGGGTGGGTGGTGGTGGTATGGCAGTGACGACAATAGTGGTCAAACAATGATGGTAGCGATGGTAGTAATCAGCAGGCAAATAGTGATGATAGTGACAATTAATGTGGTTGTTAGGTAATAGTGGCCAGACGACGGTGGTGGTAACGAGAGTAAAAGTGATGGCTAGATGGAGATAGTGATAGTGGCAATAGTAACGGTGTATATATGTATATGTCATGATCTAAAATTCTGAACCGTGACCGGCGCATAATTTAAGTATTCTTAAATCATGCAAGCCTTATCAGAGTATCTTGAATGAATATATTGTCACTTACTAATCCCAAAAAAATAGACAAAATCTAAATAAATAAAATGTTGAATAAATATCCCGTAAGTAAACTGCGAAGTCTCTACAGATTTCAAATAAAAATTTAAACTGTTCAATAAACTAAACTAATTATTAGCCCGAGAAAATATGAATTCGGGCATACCATGAGAACAAATCAAAGATTGTCCCTCTCCAGAAAATGGACTGAATATTTGGATAAGCTACAGAATTCTACTAATCTGAAACATATAACAGACAGAAAAAACGTGGTTTGAGTTAAATGCTCAGTGAATGATAATTATAGCACACAACAGAATAGGAACAGGCAGACGCTTGATTAATTTCACAATAAATTTTCTATTCAATAAAATCATGCTCATGCTGTCAAAATCATTAATAAAATAATTTCATAAAACACTTATATAAAAGAAATTCATTCAATAAAAATTTTATGGTACTGTAACATCCCTATTTGCATAGCCTGTTATATTTCACTATTCCAGTGACCGGTGTCGGTCTAGGTAATTTAGGGGATTAGAAACACGTCTAAGACAACTAGATAAGCCTTGAATACAAATAATTAGTAATTTCAATTAGTTAAGTATAAATAAGAAAAACAGAACATAAGAAGTTAAACGAGCCGAAAGTCACAGCGATGGGTGACCTTCTCGGGAAGGACTGCGATGTCAATTTAAACTCAAATTTTGAACTGTAAAATGTGACGCCGCGATCTTTAGGACTATTGCGAACACAGTGGAAAAGAAAAAATCACAGAAAAGAATGGTTAAGCGGGTCAAATAATTAGGTCAGGACTCTGGAAGAAATACCGGATTATTTGCAAACCGGATCAAATCGGCCAAGGGCAAATTTATCAATTCACCCCTAGAGGTGACTCCTGACCTAACCGTCCGATAAAATCGGAGAAATGAAAATTTAGGAAAATAAAATTAAATTAAAGAAGAATAGAAAAATAGAAGAAATAGAAAAAAAAAAGAAAAGAAAATTTGAATTGATTACATCATCAATATTATATATGCATGATGTAATAAAGGAAAATTTTAATTAATTAAATTTGACTAAGTCAAAAAGCCAAATAAATACATAAAAATCAAAAGAAAAAAAAAAAGGTGGTCTTCCTCTCTTATGCCGTCTCTCACTTCTCTTTCTTTCACTTTGTTTTTTCTTTTTCACCATGAAAGCTCCCTTCAAGCATCCATAAACCCTTATTCTAGCTATAAATCTCATAGTCCCCTTAATTAAACCTTATCTTTGAGTCTTGAAAAGAAGATTGGAGCAAGAAAGAAAAGGAAAAATTGAAGAAATAAAGGCTTGGAAAATCCAACAAAAAGGTTAGTGATGAATTTTCCAATTTCCACTTTATATTCATGCTTAGGCAATTAAACTACGTTAGAAAGTGTTGAAAATTGAAACAAATTGACAAGGTAAGGAACCATAGAAAATTTGGTCAGCTATGAGTGGTTAGGGCTTGGTGTGCTTTGACCTAATTGAATATGAATTCTAAGGTTAGTGAAGTTATATGTATGTTTAGAGTATTGAAATTGCATGAATTGAAACAATTGTATCATTAGGGTTCATAGCACCTAGGGTTTGGGGAGAAAAATTTGAGAATTAGCTAAATGATGTAGTTAACCTTATTTGAGTTGAGTAATGGTCAAGTGTGACCAATTAATGTATGTTGGAAGTGTTAGTATTAGGTTTAGATTCAGATTGGATGTGGGCAGTATGCAGGCAGCATGATCAAGGTCCCTTTTAGGGACCAAAACTAAAAATTTACAAGCCCAATTGGTGTGAGGCCAATTGAGAATGAAACTAGATACAAAATGACACATTTTTCATTTAGGAATCATGCCAAAAAGTGACTGAAACCTAGTGAACAAATTGACCAAATCTGGATTAGGCAATCTGATCTGTACAAAAATGACCAAATGAACAATCATTTGGCCATAACTTAGGCTCGGCAGGTCTAAATGACCTAAAATTTTACCAGTGGAAATTTGAGATATAGACCTAAAACTTTCATGAAGAACACAAACTCAAATTATGCTCTTAACCAAGTCATTTAGCCACCCAAAGTTGGTGACCTAAAACTGCCAGAACCATAATTTGCCTAGAAATCTGGATTAAGTCTAATCCGGCAGCCATGATTCAAATGGCTATAACTTGAGCTAAAAAACTCCAATTGGAGTGATTCAAAAAGAAGAATAAAGTTAAGACAATAGGGAACATTTTCTATGAAGAAATTTTTGTCAAATTCTAACAGCAAAATGACCAATGGAACAGTGCAACATAAGATACAAAAACTGAAAATTTGTAAATTTACCTAAAAGACTTAAGTTTTGAGAAAATAACCAAAACCAACAAAATTGGTGACCAAAATGTGGTATGTGAGTATAGTTGGAATTCTCATACCTATTAAGCCTTAGAAAGTCAACAAATTGACTTGAATAGTAACCCCGAAATACAAAATTTAAAGAACGCCAAGTTTAGCATATTAAAGCTAGGTATAAGTGAATTTGAATTCATTTTTAGATTTATGATGAGTTATGATACTAAAACACTGTGAAACTGTGTGTTTCAGTGGAAAAGAATATCGGAAAAGAACCCGAGGGATCGAGTCAAGGCCAAGAGGCGACTCACTTAAGGTTTGTGCACAACATCAATATGCTTTAAAATTCATTTACAAAGTGCATGAAATGTGTATTATGCTTTTGCTTTGAATTATTGAAAGTTTATTTATGTATGTTTGAAATGGCAATAAATGTTTAGTAAATTGTTAAGATAAGTTTTGAAACTACAGTGTCATGACCATATATTTGAACACCTCACTAGCATGACTAGTGGGGGAAATCAGTTTCGAATTTTGATTCCTTCTCTGGCTGAAGTGTTGAGGTGAGTGCCAGTAGAAGAAGAAAAAGAATGGGTTCCCATTTATTTGAGCTAGCTAGCCTTGTGTTGTGACTTCTCCTTAGCCTCCGGCTATTGAGATTATATTTGTTTCGAATGGCATGATATAACTGTGAGTTTTTATGAAAGTTATTTTGAGACTTTTGAAATGAAATTGTTTGAATTAAAATCTTGTAAAGCATGTTTTGAATTTATATTTCTTGTTCAGTTTAATTTTTGAAGAAGTATGTTTTAAATTCCGCATAAAGATTATTTTAGTATATTGTGCACCACTGAGTCGTAGTACTCAGCGATAGCTGTTATTGCTATCGCAGATATAGAGACTAGAGGAGTAGCAGAGTGAGCTGCTGAGGATTGAGGAGCTACCTACTCTGAAGTTTATCGGGTATATTTTATACCTTGATTGTAAAAATCATTTTGATGTATGTAAATGTAGGAAATGGTCATGAGCAGTTGTATAAAACTTGTAATAAATTTTAGTTTGGATTTTTCTTAATGTAAATTTTTGTAATGGTGTATATAAATTGTTTTATCTTTAATGAAATATGAATGGAAGTATTTTGTTTTAATTTGAATGAAATTGATTAATAGTATTTCAATGATTGTTGAATTTTAGAAATTGAGAAATGATGTTGAATTTGGTTGGGATGGTTGTGGAAATTGATGAAGTTGTTCAGATAAAGTACTGAAAGTGCTTTTTACAGGTATTTGAAGAACTGTTTTCTCAAAATACAGACGGCACTCTGTCGAAATTTCTATAAAATTTACGGAAAAATAAAATGGGACAAAAATCTTAACTAGTTTTCAAACTCTAATTAAATGTTTTGATACCTATTAGAAAATGCTCACCACTTATAAAAAGTAAGAAAATTGTTTTAAAATCCCTTGTAGGGTACTTAATGAGTTATTAGTAGGTAAAGTTCGGTAGTTGATTAAGTATTCTACGGGATCATGTTATGCCTTATAGAGAGGTAAGGTGTGACAGGTACAGTGCACCAGGGTGATGATACCCCACATCACCAAAGGCCAGATGGTAAGTGCGCTACTAGAGATTAGATACCTTCCTCCTCCTTCTCAGATATCAATGCATATGATACTAATGCAAACCATAAACTGCAATGATGCATAACTCGACAATGCAACCTAATACCGTGATAGTCCACACGGTAGGGCCAGATAACAGAAACAGATACTGGACGCAGATACCAATTCAAAATAAAAAAGCCATTTGTACAAATCAATCAAAATCAATAAAAAATTTCAGATAGCAAATAATAACTGATAGTGCAATTCCAATAGTTTATTTCAATAATTTCAGAGAGCCAATAATCTCAAATCAATTCAGTGTAACACATCGATAAATTTTATAGTCAAATATCAATCAATATAAATATATTAAAGGCCTGTTCCCGGAATCCTAACGACTTTAATGCAGAGATAGTTGACAAAATCAATTATTTAATTAAAATCAAAATAAAATTCAATAATAAAATAAAACTTTAGAAAATTACATGTAAAATAATTGTTAAAATATTGATTTAAAATTTTATTTAATAACAAACTTAATGCTAAGAAATTTTAAAAGAGACTAAAACGGTGTCATGTACTATAATTACCACTCACTTGAAATATCCAAGGCAATAGTTATTTTCAATGGAAGAGAGACAATTTTAACTGACAGATTGAATATTCGAACCTCCTTGAAAATAGAATCGAAGGTGATGAATAGAGAAGTAAAAATTTAGAGATTCTCTGCACACATCAGATTATAAATCGTAAATATATATATATATATATATATATATATATATATATATATATATATATATATATATATATATATATATATATATATATATATATAAAAGATGATAAAAAATACCTGTTGATAGTATTTGGTATACAAGGAGATGATAAACAGGTTTTGAGAGCAAAGTTTAGCAGAAAAAGATGATTATGGTATATATATTTCAAGAGTTCTATTAGGTGTAGAATGGAATAAGAGTTATTATTGAACTGAGTTGTTTAGATTACAGATATATATTTAATTTTAAAAATAATATATATAAAAAAATAAGTAAGCAGGCCATCAAATAAAATATTCCTTTTTTTTAGATAAATATATTAAATTATTGTTAGCTAATTAAAATAAAAAAATAGATAAATATTGGGTTTCCACATACTTCCCCCCTTAAAAGAAATTCAGTCTCCGAATTTAAACAGATAAAATTCTAACCTGAATAATCAAATAAGTGGGGATATTTGGCTTGCATTTCAGATTCTGCCTCCCGTGTGGCCTCACTACTTGAGTGATTGTGCCACAAGACCTTGACCAAAGCCACTTCTTTTGACCGAAGTTTCCTAATTTGTAGATCTAAAATCTTTACTGGTTGCTCCTCATATGACATATCATCCCTAAATTATATGGTCTGAGGTTGCAAAATATGAGATGGATCTGATACATACTTCTTAAGCATAGACATATGGAAAACTGGATGTACATGTGCAAAACCAGGTGGAAGGGCTAAACGATAAGCAACTGCTCCAATTCTCTCCAAAATTTCAAATGGACCAATAAAACGAGGGCTAAGCTTCCCTTTCTTCCCAAACCTCCTGATTCCTTTCATAGGTGAAACTCTCAGAAATACATGATCACCAACTATAAACTCTACATCTTTACGCTTAGGGTCAGCATAACTTCTCTATCAACTTTGGATAGTCAAAAGTCTATCATGAATTAGTCGAACCTTCTCTGAAGTTAACTGTATCAACTCTGGTCTAGTAAGCCTTCTTTCTCCAACTATATCCCAACAAATCGGTGACCTACACCTTCGACCATAAAATGCCTCGTATGGAGCCATCTCTATACTTGCCTGATAACTATTATTATAAGCAAACTCCACTAAAGGCAAATGATGATCCCAACAGCCACCAAAATCCATAAAACATGCACGAAGCATGTCTTCTAATGTCTGTATGGTCCTTTCTGACTGTCCATCCATCTGAGGGTGAAAAGCAGTACTAAAGTCTACTCGTGTTCCTAAAGCTTCTTGGAATTTCTTCCAAAATTGAAAAGTAAACTGAGTACCACGATCAGAGACAATGGAAATTGGAACTCCATAAAGACTAACAATCTTGTTTATATACAACTGTGCAAGTTTAGCAAAGTCATATGTAGTCTTCACAGGGAGAAAATGAGCAGATTTTATCAATCTGTCCACTATCACCCAGATTGCATTATAACCACCTCGTGCACTAGGTAGACCCACAATAAAGTCCATGGCAATATGCTCCCACTTCCACTTGGGAATAGGCAATGGCTAAAGTAACCCGGATGGTCTCTGATGTTCTGCCTTAACCTGTTGACAAGTCAAACATTTAGCAAAAAAGTATGCAACATCTCTCTTCCTGCCAATAATGCTCCCTTAAATCACGGTACATCTTAGTTGAACCTAGGTGTACTGTGTAAGTAGAATGGTGTGCCTCCTCCATGATTTCTCTTTTCAACTCATCAACATTGGGAACACAAAGTCTAGTGCCATAACGAAGAACTCCAACATCATTTAACATAAACCCTTGAGCTTGGTCTTGATGAATACTATCTATAATCTCACACAACTGAGAATCCCTCTTCTGAGCAGCCTTAATTCGATCAATCAAGATAGGCCTAACTCGAAAATGTGCTAAGAATGATCTAGCTATGATTTCAAACTCTACTCCCTAATCTAGCAACTCATGTAATTCACCAATCAGAGGCCTTCTCTTAGTAGATATATGGGCTAAACTACCAGAAGACTTCCTGCTTAGAGCATCAGCTACCACATTAGCTTTTCCAGGGTGATATTGTATGGTGCAATCATAATCCTTCAACAATTCTACCCATCTCCTTTGCCTAAGATTAAGATCACATTGGTCAAAGATGTATTTGAGACTTTTATGGTCAGTGAAGATTTCACAAGTCTCACCATACAGATAGTGCCTCCAGATTTTTAAAGCAAAAATTATTGCAGCCATTTCCAAATCATGAGTTGGATAATTCTGCTCGTGCCTTTCAACTGACGAGAAGCATATGCAATAACCCGTCCATGCTGCATCAAAACACATCCTAAACCAATCCTAGAAGCATCACAATATACTGCATAACCCCTTGATCCAGACGGAAGGGCTAACACTAGTGCTGTAGTTAAACGAGTCTTAAGCTCCTGAAAACTTTTTTCACAAGCCTCAGACTACTGAAATTTTATATTTTTCTATGTCAACTTAGTTAAAGGTGCTGCAATACGAGGGAAGTCTTGAACAAATCGTCTATAATACTCTGCTAAACCCAAGAAACTATGAATCTCTGACACAGTTGTGGGTCTAGGCCAATTAAGCACTGCCTCAACTTTCTTCTTATCAACACACACCCCATCCTTAGATACTGTATGGCCTAGGAAAGCCACACTATCTAACCAGAACTCACATTTTGAGAACTTGGCAAATAGCTTGTATTCCCGTAAGGTCTGAAAGATAATTCTCAAATGCTGTTCATGCTCCTCTTTACTCTTTGAGTGCACTAGAATGTCATTGATGAACACTATAACAAATTGATCTAAGAAAGGCTTGAAAACTCTATTCATGAGATCCATAAAAGAGCCTAGAGCATTGGTAAGACCAAAAAACATTACAAGAAATTCATAGTGTTCATACCTAGTCCTAAAGGCCGTCTTGAGTATGTCTTCTTTCTTGACTCTCAATTGATGATACCCAGATCGAAGATCAATCTTCGAAAAATACTTTGCACCTTGAAGTTGGTTAAACAGGTCATATATGCGTGGAAGAGGATACTTATTACGCACAGTCACCTTATTCAATTGCCTATAATCAATGCACATTCTCAAAGACCCATCCTTCTTCCGTACAAAGAACACAGGAGCATCCCATGGAGAAACACTAAGGCGAATAAACCCCTTATCTAGTAGGTCCTGTAGCCGCTCCTTCAACTCCTTAAGTTCTGCGGGTGCCATATGATAAGGTGGCATAAATATGGGCTCAGTTCTAGGAACTAAGTCTATACCAAACTCTACCTCTTGCTTCGGGGGTAAACCTGATAAATCTTCTGGAAACACATTAGGAAACTCCTTAACCACTGCAACATTCTCCAAACCTGCACCTTCTACCTGAACGTCTCTAACATAAGCTAGATATCCCTTACACCTCTTTCGCAATAATCGGCTAGCACTCACTACTGAGATAAGATTATTAGAGGCTATATTGCGATCTCCCTGAAATTGAAATTCTGCCTCCCCAGGAATTTTAAAGAGTGCAACTTTATTATGATAATCCAATGAAACGTGATAAGTGGCTAACCAATCCATGCGTAAAATCACATCAAACTCAAATATATCTAAAGAAACAAGATCTGTAGCTAATTCCCTATCTCCAATGTGAACTATACATCATCTATACACCATATCAGTGTCTATTGCATTCCTCATAGGTTTTGATACAGATAAAGGATACTCTAACAAAGTAGGTGGTGTACTAAATATCATGGAAAAGTATGGAGAAACAAAAGAATGGTTGTGCCCCAGTCTTAGCCGTAGGCGTCTGTTCAGATGTCTAATTAATAGTTTGAGGTGGTACCTCCCCTGTTGGATCAAGGTTTGCACCATTAAGACCCTTTGCCCTAGTTCTCCTCTTACGTCTAACAGACCCAGGCACCTATTCATTTTAATAAACAAGCATTAAATTTGAAAATGTGAGCCAAATTAAGACAAGTGAAAAGGTACGAAGGACGCAGATATCTAAAGCAATGATAAATTGAAAAGACGTTAAGGATCCTATGCTCCGCAAGTTTACTAGACCTCAACCGAGCTCTGATACCATCTTTGTCATGACCCAAAATTCTGAACCGTGACCGGCGCATAATTTAAGTATTCTTAAATCATGCAAGCCTTATCAGAGTATCTTGAATGAATATATTGTCACTTACTAATCCCAAAAAAATAGATAAAATTCAAATAAACAAAATGCTGAATAAATATCATAAATATCTCATAAGTAAACTGTGAAGTCTCTACAGATTTTAAATAAAAACTTAAACTGTTCAATAAACTAAACTAATTATTAGCCCGAGAAAATATGAATTCGGGCATACTATGAGAACAAATCAAAGATTGTCCCTCTCCAGAAAATGGACTGAATATTTGGATCAGCTGCAGAATTCTACTGATCTGAAATAGATAACAGACAGAGAAAACGTGGTTTGAGCTAAATGCTCAGTGAATGATAATTATAGCACACAACGGAATAGGAACAGGCAGACGCTTGATTAATTTCACAATAAATTTTTTATTCAATAAAATCATGCTCATGCTGTCAAAATCATTAATAAAATAATTTCATAAAACACTTATATAAAAGAAATTCATTCAATAAAAATTTTATGGTACAGTGCACTAGGATGATGATATCCCACATCACCAAAGGCCAGATGGTAAACGCGCTACCAGAGATTAGATACCTTCCTCCTCCTTCACAGATATCAATGCATATGATACTAATGCAAACCATAAACTGCAATGATACATGACTCGACAATGCAATCTAATATCATGATAGTCCACACAGTGGGGCCAGATAATAGAAACAGATACTGGGCACAGATATTAATTCAAAATAGAAAATCAATTTGTACAAATCAATCAAAATCAATAAAAAATTTCAAATAGCAAATAATAACTGATAGTGCAATTCTAATAGTTTATTTTAATAATTTCAGAGAGTCAATAATATCAAATCAATCTCAAATCAATTCAGTGTAACACATCGGTGAATTTTATAATCAAATATCAATCAATATAAATACATTAAAAGTCTATTCTCGGAATCCTAATGGCTCTAATGCAGAGATAGTTGACAAAATCAATTATTTAATCAAAATTGAAATAAAATTCAATAATAAAATAAAACTCTAGAAAATTACATGTAAAATAATTGTTAAAATATTGATTTAAAATTTCATTTAATAACAAACTTAATGCTAAAAAATTTTAAAAGGAAATAAAACGGTGTCATGTACTATAATTACCACTCACCTGAAACCTCCAAGACAATAGTTATTTTCAATGGAAGAGACACAATTTTAATTGACAGATTGAATATTCGAATCTCCTTGAAAATAGAATCGAAGGTGATGAATAGAGAAATAAAAATTTAGAGATTCTCTGCGCAAATTAGATTATAAATCGTAAATATATATAAATATAAATAAAAGATGATGAAAAATACCTGTTGAGAGTATTTGGTATACAAGTAGATAATAAACAAGCTTTGAGAGCAAAATTTAGCAGAAAGAGATGATTATGGTATATATATTTCAAGAATTCTATTAGGTGTAGAATGTAATAAGAGTTATTATTAAACTGAGTTGTTCGGATTACAGATATATATTTAATTTTAAAAATAATATATATAAAAAAATAAATAAGCAGGTCATCCAATAAAATATTTTTTTTTAGATAAATATATTAAATTATTGTTAACTAATTAAAATAAATAAATAGATAAATATTGGATTTTCACAGTGTGTATATATATATATATATATATATATATATATATATATATATATATATATATATATATATATATATATATATAATTAAAGTATTTTCACTAGCTTACTTATGAGACTAAAGCCTAAAATCGACATAATAATTTTAAAATAAATAAATATTTTTAATAAATATTTAAATAATTCATTTAAAAGAAATAATTTTAAAAAATATTTTTTTAATAAAATTGATCCTAATTGATAAAAAAAAATCTATTCTTACCTAAATCAGATTTAAAATGCTTTTCAACGAAATTGAAAACTTACATTTTATTTATATAAAAAATATTAATTTCCGAATAATTATTTATTTTGAGATTATAATTAATTAAAATTAATTTTTATAAAATTAATTTTATTATGTTAATTAAATTATAAAGTTTAAATATTATTAGTTGATTATTTTTAATGGATAGAGATAATTATTAGAATGTAAGAAGTTATTTACATATGAAAAGTTAACAAAATTAACAGCACTTAGCTATAATAAAATATATTCATCACCTAGATGTACAGAGTGACCCAAGTGGACCAACCAGTCAACGGCAAAATTGCATTCCCTGAAAACATGCTTGATATTCATCACCCAATCCCTCGTCAACAGATCTTTAATGCTATGCTCCAGGCAAGAATTATAAGAAACAATACCACTTTCTTTTTTTTTTTTTTTTTCTGAAAGAAAATTCGTTAAGCTATCAAGAAGGTAAAGAAGATACAAAGAGCAATTGGCTCATGGGGTTAAACAAGAGGGACTCATCTTTAAGAGCCTTTACAGCCAGAGAGTGGGCTGCAATGTTACAATTTCATCTGACATAAGAAAAAGTAACAGAAGTTAAAGATTCAGCTAGCAAAATAACATCAGATATAAGTCCTTGGATTTCCACTGAGCTCACATATCCTTTGCAACTGTTGATGACCACCTCACCTTCAATGATAGCATTTGCCAAACCCTTAGCTATGGCAAGTTGAATATCCTCTCGACAAGCCAAACTTTCAAGAACTAGGGGATCCTCTATATTTGGAAACAATTTGCAACGCCATCCAGTCACTTGACCTTGTTCATCACGAACAATGGCTGCTACTGATCCCATAAGTTTTGTCGTGTTTACAGCAGCATCAAAATTAACTTTGAACCCTCTTGTTGAGGGAGGGGTCCAAATGGAGTAAGTAGGGTTAGAGGTCGAAGAAGAACCCTGTTGACTTTGAGAGCAGAAAAAAGAGTCAAAATGATGAATGGCTGAAGCTATCATTGTTTCATGTGGAAGCCTCTTGTTGTCAAAAGTAGGGGCATTTCTGCTCTTCCAAACTTGCCAGAGGATGACAAAAAGGCTTGTGAGATCCACATTCTGATGTTAAAAAAAAGGCCACCCGCAAGTTATCTCTTTCAACAAGCACCCTCTTGTCTCTTTTGTCCCAAGCAAGCTGCCATTCCGAAAAATACCCCACAAATTAGCCATGGTAATAAAACACGAATCAAGATTCGCAGCAAAACCACCCAACCACTACCCAGAGCTTGATCTTAATAAATCACCAGCAGAGATTGCTGCATTACTACTATTCAGAGCCTTCTATTTAAATAGCTGATATTCAGAGCCTTAATTTTATTTTCTAAGTATTGCATTTATTTTTCAAAATATTATATTCAATTTTCAAAAGTCTTGCACTTGCCAGCGATAGAAATTAGAAACGCAAGTGGCCCCAAATCACAAGCAATTAGCGGGCGGCCAGCCAAGGTTTGGTAAGGAAACACATTGTCAATACAAATGAGTGGTTCGCATATATATTATATTTCTACTTTCCTGATATAGTTGGCACTGGTACATCGAAAGACTGTACTCTTAGAACATTTTACAATAATAAAGAGCTGGTCTCTAATCTTACCAAAGACCAAAATTAACAAAAAAAAATAATTATCAAAATTATTCACATCCTTCAATCCGATACATCGTCAAGAATATCCATAAGGCATCCAAAATTACTTCCAAATAATAAAAAAAAAAAACCAACCATAAAAAAACAAATAAGCAAACATTATAATAAATTCCATTCTAGATCAAAACAAGAAACACCCACTTCTTGGAAAAAAAGAAACACCCACTTCGCCATAATCCACTCCCACCGCCAACACGGCCTGATTCATCATCATCATCATTATCGTCATCATCATGCCCCTGGAGCTGCGTCCTTCACCTTGCTCTGTAGGTACCCACCATACTCTCTAGCATAATCTTTCACATGGCTTGCCGTATCATAGATTCGGCTCCGAGCATAATCAAACCGGTCCGAACCCGGTGGACTCATCCCTCTATAATACCTATACATCCAGAATAATCCACCCACAACCGCCACTGCCACCTCACAAATCGACAAGAACCCGGCAATGGAAAGAAAGAGGAAGATTCCGACGGGGAGCCATATTGGGCTGGAAATAATGATCAAAGGAGCGAAAAAGATAAGGCTAAGAACAGCAACTGTGATAGTGATGCCTGAGAGGATGAGAAGAATGGAACCAGAGATGAGGAGAGTCAAGAAACCGACGAGTTGGGTTGACTTGGGAGCATGAGCTAGGAGTTTACGTAGAAAGGCGGAAACATATGTTGTGGCGTCGGGCCTTGAAGCTTGCTGAGGAGGAGCACGGTCAGCCATGGGAGGAAGCTTGATTGGCGATAGAGATATAGAGAGAGAAAGAGAGAGAGAGAGAGAGAGAAAGGAAAGAAAGTGTCAAAGAAGATATAATGGAGGAAATAAATGGGGTCAGGTGGTAAAGCGGGCTGGGTTTGGAGACATGCACGGGCACACGTGTGCATAGATTAAGTTTTTAGAACCCACTGACTTTTTGTTTTTGATGAATAGACTGATTTCTTGTCCTGCTTTAAGTTTAGGGTGGTCTTGGTCCTGGCCCGAGCCCATCAGGCCTGGCCTGGAAAATGAATTCTGTAGGGTTTGCAACTATTGCTTGAATCTGACTGGGAAAGGAATAGAAGTCTGGTTCTGCAATATCAAGAACATCTGAAGCTCATATTTTAACAGAGTAAATGCATGACAAACTTCAGAATCAGATACAGGAGAAGTGGATGTTCGTGAACCCCAGAAAAAGGAGTGGAAAATAAGCAAGTGGAATGAATCCAAAAATGAAGAAAACAACAATAATGTTAATTTCAGTAGGGAGCATATCAAGAATCCTTGAACGTTGATCGATTACCCTCATATATAAGGATGACATTTGAAAGAAGAATAAGACTCAAGGTTCATGCTACATCTAAATGCATAGATATATGTTCAACAATATACATGCTCATGCTTAATTGTATCTATAAAGCCTAAAATTATATCTACCTCTCTCAACTTGGAAAGTGAAGTTATTCTAGTTCTTTATTTTTCCTCCTCATCTAAAAATTATCCAAACTCAACATCTTTACTGAGGGCTTTCATTCTCTCCACAATCCCAGTATCTCTGTGAGAGAATTCATGTCTTTGAAATCTAGAAACTTTTCTTGAAGCATCATCAATTGGAACTTCAACTGGTTTGTATTGGCATCCATTTTCCCCTGAATTTCTTGTATCATATATTTTGCCATATCTATAGCTCCTTTCAGTCAAGATACCCTTTCATTTCTTGCTGAAGATACTTCTAACAAATAATGACGATATTAGGCATTGCTAGCTAGGAAGTGTATGATTGCTGTTCTTTTAGACTATACAGCTTAAGCAATTTCCTATCAAGTGTGCTATCATGTGGCATGTAGAGCCGTTGCTTGTCAATCTCATCACCTTTGCTGCAGAAGAGTTCTTTAGTGCTACTGAAGTTAGCTGCACAGCCAAAAAATCCCTAGCCATTAGAGAAAGCCCAGAGTTAACAACATGTGCTGTTTACCTTCCACCACTCTAGAACATCTGTTGGTATTGGAGCAGGAGGCTCTGATAGATGCTGAGTGAGCTCATCAGTAGCATTGCACAAGCTCGCCTTTTGCTCAATTTCCTCTGCAAAGGAAAGCTTCCTCCATCTTCAATCTCTTGACTGCCATACCCACTTGTCATGGATGAAGAATGGCTTGAAGAGTAATTTCTTAATGAAATGTTTTCCGGTTTTATCTAATAATTTCCTGCGTCAAGTTTATTTGGGGATCAAGAATTGCAGTCTGCTATTTTCCTTGTGTTGCTTGTGCTTTGAACCACAAAACCAGTTATATTAAAATCAGGGACTTTAATGAAATTCAAAACCAGGTAGCATATCTTAGATATAACTGCTTTTGTGGTTCTTAATCCATCATCAATAATCAAATTCAAAGCACAAGCAACACAAGGAATATAGCAGACTGCAATTCTTGATCCTCAAATAAAAAGTGAGCTCATCTTGACACAGGAAATTATCTAGATAAAACCAGAAAACATTTCATAAGAAATTACTCTTCAAGCCATTTTTCATCCATGACAAGTGGGTATGGCAGTCAAGAGATCGAAGATGGAGGAAGCTTTCCTTTGCAGAGGAAATTGAGCAAAAGGCAAGCTTTTGCAATGCTACTGACGAGTTCACTCAGCATCTATCAGAGAGCCTCCTGCTCCAATACCAACAGATGTTCTAGAGTGGTGGAAGGTCAACAGCACACTTTACCATCAGCTTTCTGTAATGGCTCGGGATTTTTTGGCTGTGTAGCCAACTTCAGTAGCATCTGAAGAACTCTTCTGTAGCGATGGTGATGAGATCGATAGGCAACGGTTTTGTATGTGTGTGTGTGAGAACATGGTGTATAGTTGGAACTCGAAGAAATCATAAGAAAGCAATTTAGCAACAACAGCTAACCGAACCATTACCCCGAAATTCATGAGAAAATGAAACCTAACACAAATACAAATCCCAATTCTAACAAGCACAATCTGGGACACATGAAGGGATAAATTCCAAATCAGAAAGTGAAACAGGGAAAAAGTTTTGTAATTGACTAGATAATGATAGTGCTATTTTGTTACCTAGCAAGCTTTTCCATTGTTCCAAGACTCCAGCATTGAGGAAGAAGAAAGGAAGAAAGGGAAACAGAAGGAAGAAGCAGAATAGGGAAGAAGAAAGAGGTTCAGGAAGAGAAGGAAGGAAAGAGAGTTAGAGAAAGAGAAAGAATTGTGTGTTACTGAATTGATAATCTTTACAAAATACAACGCTCTGCTATTTATACAATTTGATCACCCAATTCGAATGGCCAAATGGGTACTTCTTCTATCCCTCTGTGAGCCAGGAAAACAGAAGTACAAAGCCAACTGAAACAGAAAGATGCTAGAAAAAGCAAGGTATAGACAGAAAAAGCAAGCTAAGAAAGAGAGAATTAGCTGCTTAGATATAACTAAACCGGTTCTGAGCCGAGCAAGCACAGACAAAAATGGAAAAAAAGAAGGCAGCTTTGTCATAGTTTGAAGAGCCGTGACGCCATGTTTGGAGTTCGGGAAAAGTGCTCTTTCCTTGTGATGCGATATGCGAATGGCGTGATAGCGAGAGAGAAGCTCGGCTGGTGAGATTGGAGTTTGGAACCAACTCGAGCTGAGTGGCTCGGCGCTAGTGAGTGCAAATTGAATGCAACAGCCAACAGCTTCACGCCTTCACGTGAACATTTGAGCCATTTACTTTATTTTATTTTTAATTAATATTTCTTTTATATTTTTATTTATTATAATTTATACTAAATAAAGAGGTGAATTTATAAAAAAAATAAGAAAAATATTTAATTTTTTTAAATTATAATATATATATATATATATATATATATTGAATTTTTTATATGCATAATTTATCTTTTTAAGAAAAAAGCATAATAATAAAAAAGTCAAAATTTTCTAAGATTTTACAAATGTATTATATTTTTTATAATTATTCTAAAAGTTAATTATAATTTTATTTAATATTTATATAAAATTAAAAGAAAACACTATTTCTCAACACTATTTTTAAATAAAATGAAAAATACTTTAATCTTATCTTTAACTACTAAATTAAATAATAATTAAAATTTTTATTTTCTATAATTATTATATATATAATAATTTAATTTGATCTATCACAATTAATAATTATATTAAAATTATTTTATATATATATATATATAATTTCATTTTATTATATAATTTTTTAATTAAAAAAAATGATACCCGTTAAACTTAGGCTTCGAATACTAAATGGGCCGACCCGGACAAGACATATAACACCCGATCCAGTTTACACGTTTGAACCCGAGCAATAAGGCGGTCGGGACCCGGACCGCCTTCCTTCCCGATTGCATTTGCTATAAAATCCTCAGAACTGTCAGGAGCGTACATCCACTTCGGATTCTTCTTGTTTTTAACAAATTCAGGTTTTGATTTGCAGGTTAGGGTTCTGATTATGGATTTAATTCAGTTATTTTCATATACTTTTTTTTTAGTAATTCGTGAAAATTTTAGTTGGGTTTGAATTTGCGATAATGGCTGGCGATGATGGTTGTTTATTGTTATTATTATTATTTTTTTTTTTTTGTCAATGATGGCTTCTGATTTGTATCTTATCATTCGATTAAGATGAGTCTTTTTGTTCTGAACTGCGTAGGGGATTTGATTTTATGAGGGCAAAACTGTTTTGGGGATTTGAGTGCGTTTTTATTGATTTCCAATTATGTTGTTTGTAACCAAATGATGAAGATTGATAGATAGTGGGAAAAAAAAAAGGACGAATGAGAGCCTTTCTCACATCTGACTCTGTTAATTTGGGTTTTCAATAAATCGGTATTTGGTTCTGTTGGGCATAGCAGCTAGTTTACATTTAAACTTATATTAGTCTTTTACTGTAAATTAGATATCTTCCGGTGATACATGTATTTGTTATATATTCACAATGCTAGCTGTTAAACTTTCAGGTTCGATTGAGATGTTGGCATTTACTGCAAGTTCTGTTGGTACCTTACCTCTTGTGGCGCCAGGTATGTTTCCTATAATTTAGCACATGGAAATTATAAAATACATATGTGGTGACATAGATTTCCCTTAGATAATTCACTTTTGAGCAGTTTTGATGCTCAAAAATGCGTTTGTACATTGTTGTGAACATGAGTAGTTGCTTAGCTGTGAGTGTGTAGCATAGTTATTAAAGGTGCGCCTCAGGCACTTCTCAGGCTCAAGGCCACCAAGCTCAAATCTTAGCCCTTATGCACCTAGGCGTGCGCCTTTGTTCCAATCACAAGATTCTAGAAAGGATGACTTCTTTATTTCCACTTTTAGTGAGGACTTTCATTGGCAAAAAACACTACCACTTAATCTTGATATTTGTCGATCCACAAGAATTCTATATTGACACACTACAAAGTTTTTCGAATTAGTATTACCGGTGATAACTAGTCATCAAACTAGCATGCCCAAGATCACAAAACTCCTATATTTTCACTTTCAACACTACTGCTCTATTATTATCTTTTTTTTTTTTTAAAATGTTACATCTACACCTATTTCAAGATATATGCCAAAGGAAAAATGAAAAGTATCACATTTATTTGATTTTTATGGATTTTTTTAATTTTTTTACTTTTGCGCCTCACCTCTCTCAGGCGTGCGCCTGTGCCTTGCGCCTAGGCTCAAGGACCCCTTGATGCCTTAGTGCACCTTGAGCCTTTAATAACTGTGGTGTGTAGAATGAGCATTATGAGCTAGGAATGTTTGTGCTGGTTAGGACTATTTGTGGAGCAATGAAGCTTGATTGTAGAGAGTAAATTAATATATAGAAGTTTCTCGAGTTGGGATATGTGTAAGGATTTTTTTTTCATTTGATTTTAGAAAATGAATGATGAAGTAGGAACCGGAGATTGTAGATGGTTAGTTGGTAACAGATTAATCTCTCTGTTGCTCCCTCGCTTATGTAATTTTTTTTAATTAGACAAACTGAGAGGAACATACATTTTCAAAACTGTAACTGTCCTGAATCTAAACTCTGACTTGGTTTAATGTTGTTTCTGTTTTAATGGTATGTGGAGGCTTTATCTTCCTTGAAATATTCAACCCATGAAGAAACTTCAGTTATATGTGATAATTAAGTTTTTGGTTGAGTAGTGCTTGTGATGATTACTTTGTATTCTAGGTGCAATGGGTGAAGTTCTACCCAACAAACATAGTACATGATTCTTATCTGTGACATGTTTATAATGGGGATGGAAAATCACTTTTGATTTAGTGGTTGTAAACTTATTAGGTTCACATATTAATTTCTCTTTGTTGATTTAAAATATTAGTTTATGCAGTTAAAACTAGGAATGGATGCAAGAGTCAAAAGGAAACAAGCTGCAGTCCTGTCAGTGTTTCCACTCAGCTTCAACCTTATGATCATCGAAGTGGGTTAAATAAGCTTGTGCTGAGCCCAATAGGGCTTGGGAAGCAATTACATCCTATTTATGGAAGGAAACATTGTAATAGAAAGCAATCTGCTTCAATTACATGTTCTGCTGCTATGGTAATATTATATATTCATACTTCTTTACATCTTTTTATGCCAGTTGTGGTAGATTTATTTCTTTGTCTGTGTTTATTTTATTTTGAATATATATATATATTTGAACAACAATGAAGGAATTTTACAATTTCAACTGTGTTGAAGAGTTGGCCTAGAGTTGAGCCTCTTGGCAGTCCAATTTCTGAAGTTTTTCATCCAATCATGTATTTATTTATGTTGTTAGCTTGGAAGAGAAATGTTGTAATGCAAGGATACTGTAAAAAAATATATTAATAAAGAAATAGAAAACCTGCCTCTTTTAGAAAAGCCATGAGTATGCAAGCAAAATATGTATGCATGAATATGTATGTAAAGTAATATACATACTTAGGAATACAACGATAACAACAACAACTAATTTTTAATCCCAAACTAGTTGGAGTTGGCTATATGAATCCTTTTTCACCATTCATTCTATTAGACACTAGGTCCACGTCAAAATTTTTTAGATTACTTCCCTCCATGTCATCTTGGGTCTTCCCCTTTCCCTTCCCCTACTAACCTATCATATTTAGATTCAGTGTTTTGGTAAACATGGGATTCTAATGTTTGAACTCTGTCCCTTTCCTGCAGAATGCAAGATGCTCTGCTTCAGGGCAAACTCAAACCGTAACTCGTGAGGCACCAACAATCACCAAGGCTCCTGTACGAGGTAATTGGCATGTATAATTAACTCAACTCAACTAAGCCATTATTCCAAAAATTTATTGGGGTCGGCTATATGGATTCTCTTTCTCCACTCTAAATGATTTTGGGTTAAATTCTGGGAAACGTGTAAGGCATGTATAATTAAGTTGACAAATTGTGTTGTGTAGCATGGTAGCCTTGTGGCTAACAGCCTGTGGCTTCAGCAACTGCCATGTCGTAGTGAGGGCAAGTTTAGCCTTGAATTACCAAGTTCCTAGGCAGAGTAGTAACTATTTGCATGATAACTAACTGTTGAAGCATTACCAACTATATCCCTACTGGAGTTCATGCATAGTTCATTTTGTGGTTTAACCAAACAATAGCAAAGGTTCCTGGATGACGTAATAGCCCTTTGCATAAGTATAATTAAGCTGACAAATTGCATGGTGTAGCATGGGCAACTTTATGCCTAATAATAGCTTTTTGGCTCCAACCATCCAGAATTAAGTGATAGCAATTAGCTTAAGCATACAAATTTTCTGCATGTCTTCAAGGCACTGTAACAAACATGCATAAACTTCTACTTTTGAATTTGGACATGTATGCTATCTGCTATGGGCACTTCCTGTGGGGGGTTCTATTGAATTGTGCATAGAAGTGCTTGAGCATCAATATCCATTAAAAAGCTATCTCACGTCCTTTTTTTTTTTTTGGCATTAATAAATTTAGTGCTATCAAGATCTAAAACCAAATCCTCAAAGAAGCAATTCCCTTTTGGACAAGTAGTGTACTTAAAATCTTGAATGGGGTGGGGATTAGGTTCTTTCTATTGTATTAGTTTAAGCTCTGTGGACCTCCCAATGTGTATATAACAAAAATGTAGCACAATTATTCCATTTTGAGTTATAAATATAAAATACACCTGGCGGCCCACCCCCCCCTTCCCAGTTGTAAGTTATACATGGTTGCGTGAATAGTTTATTTTAAGTAAGCCAATTTTTTTTGGTAAATTCACGTCTTGTTTAAGATGGCTAACAATGGTCAGTTGCATTTCAGAACCAACGAAGACGCCACAACTTGATGATGGAGGACCTGGGCTCCCACCTGGTGGTGATGATGGTGGTGGTGGTGGCGGGGGTGGTGGGGGAGGAAACTGGTCAGGCGGATTCTTCTTTTTTGGTTTTCTTGCATTTCTAGGATTTTTAAAAGATAAAGAGAGTGAGGAGGACTACCGGGATAGTAGGAGATAAAAGACAAAAAGAACATAATCAATATTGTTTTTAACGCCTTGATTGTGACATTCTGCTGTATTCTTTGCCATTGGATTCATAGTAGATTTGAATGAGATAGACTGGTGATCAACCTATTTATCTTCCGTGTATCACAACTCAAAATGACATGGTTAAAAGCATCAGATTTTTCTTGATTAAGGAGATAAACAAGTATGGTACACGTTGCAATCTCACTCTTGGTAATAGGGAGCAGCTTGAATCTTCACTAACATCATTTCGGCGATATAAAAGAAAGAACAAAGGTGGATAAAAGCAAGTCCTGGTACCGTGAATCTTCATAGGATTTGCTATCCCTAGTTTGTCACCTGGGTGAACGATTTTCAACTGGCAAGTCATTTTTGGTTTTTGAGCCTATCCCAACTGTTTGATTGGCATGTTATAGATATTCATCCGTATCATCATCATACATGTGATTGGGTTACAGCAATTCCGTACTGATTCTACTGTTCTATTCATGTTATCTTTTAGGTGATACATACGAATGGTAGGTTCTATTGACTGCTTATCTTACTAATCTTGCTTTCAGAAGAAGAAAATGAACGCTGAATGCCGTGTGAAGCCATAACAAGATAAAAATCATTCGTAACTTACAATTTTGTAAGCAGAAATAACTATTTGCTGGCAATTCAACTATTCCTATGTATATTGAGGTGTGTTGTGTGAGACAAAGCTTAAAGGGCTAGAGACCACAGTCCAAGACGTGTGCTGGGTGAGACAAGTCTGAAGAGCTACAAACCATAGTCCAAGACATGTCCAAAAATTGCCGTAGGGTCTTAGCCAAGATCAGCTGAGACTCTGCATTTACGATATTCTCAAACCAGGCTACCCTTTTACGATCCATTCTTCCTCCTGGACTTCCTCCATCTCCAAAATACTGCATATGGGTCTGGACAGATTCTGTATGGAACTTTTGGTGGAGGAATATCAGGAACCCTGCAAAAAAAAAATCTCAAGCATCAAGTTTGGGCTGCTACAGGAAGTGCTTGGGCGTTCAATGTGCTGATTTTTAATATTACAAGATTGATACTACTAAGTACAGATTCAAGAGGAAAACAATTATAAAATAAAATGAGGGATTATATAGAGAACTTAATTTAATCATATTTGGCTGGAGCTGTATATTTTCATTTAAAATTGCAACTTGATCCAATCTTTGTTCTTGCTTGCTGAATGACCAGAATACCCCTTAAAAGATGAGGTGATGCAACTTATGAACAGGTCTTTGTGGGGCAGGTGAATAATATATGTAGAATGCCTGAATTGGCTTCTATCTTGGTCATCCATTGTTGAAAAGGAAAAAGAAAAAGAAAGACAATTTTTAACTAGTAGGGAGCAGGTAAATAGTGCATTAAAATGGTAGAGAAAGTGATGAGAATCTTACTCTAAACTAGCAATCTCAATCTGTGAAAAGCCCATGTTGGTTGAACTGTCTACTACTACCACTGGTGTTGCCCTTGTCCTCTTTGCTGGTATTGCAGCTGGTTGCTTGATAGCTAGTACTTTGCAATTTAAAATGGTTGCAATATTGTTGTGGGCCATTGCCAACCTACACAAGAAGGGGAAAAAAACACTGCTTTGAGTTCTTTCCTTACCCAATTTATAAATTATAATACAATTCAGACTAATTTACAATGACCAATGCATTTAATATGTTCAATTCCTGTTCCCAGGATGGGTAATAATGTCAGCTCATCTTCTTGATCAGAGTTTCTTGCAGGCTTGATTTTGCTTTGAATGGGTAACTTATATTGAAGCATTTTGGAGTTCAAGATTTATGATCTAATAATCTTGAAATTAACCATTAAATCTTCACTTAAAGCTTTTGCCTTTGCTTTAGCCCAAGGGGGCATCAAATGTTGGAAAAATTGAGCCAAATTTGGCTGAAGACAAGAGGGAACCTTCTTTCTTTGAGTAAAAAGAGTCAGAGTATCCACAGTCACTTTATCACCAACCAAACTGACAACCGCTACTGACCATTTCCAAGGTGGATTCCAAAAGCCTTTTGGCTCTTTCGCTATAATGGACATGTCAATTGCTGTTGCTATGGTGCTTTATGGCTAATGTCTCAATATCACAGGTCAGTGGTCTGCTTAGGCGGCCACACTACACTATCCCTCACTCTCAGCTGCTTCCTCCAGGATAAGAGGTTAAATAATAGTTCTTGAATTGAATGCCTTCAAGT
Organism: Hevea brasiliensis; assembly: GCF_030052815.1. Taxonomy (NCBI): domain Eukaryota; kingdom Viridiplantae; phylum Streptophyta; class Magnoliopsida; order Malpighiales; family Euphorbiaceae; genus Hevea; species Hevea brasiliensis. The sequence continues at coordinate 90,984,212 of NC_079501.1, forward strand.
TTTGGACCAGGGCAAAACCCAAGACCAGAGAACAAGAACAAGAACTTGGTAGGGAAATTACCAAACACCATCTGCCCAGTTGACCAACTTCTTAACCACATCTATGTAAATTGTACAATTTTATCATCATTCTGATTTTAATGAGCATTAGAAGAATCTCTCCAATTCATTACTGAAATGAATGAGAGATGGGTTAACATGTGACTGTTAATTAGGGTACAATTTGAGATTTACAGAAATGAATAGAATTAATTAAATTGGGAAATTAAAAAAAATTAAGAAAACTTACTTGTAGAGAAAGCTCTGATCATGGAGTCCAACAACAAGAGCAAAGGCACCCATCTCTCTCACCAAAGCTGCAATTGTCCCTCCTTCTTGATCTCCTTCTGTTACAATAATCTCTATATTTGTCTGCACAAAACACAGAGAGAGACACTTCTGTGACTAAACAAAATCATGAAACAAATGCAAATCCTCTCTCTTGTATGTTATGTATTACAAGATTACATTAAAGAAACTGTTGTTACATATATCTTTGAATGAGAGAGCCAATTGGAAGCCTTTGAGGCGAAGAAGCCTCATCTTGTTCTTGGCTCTTGAATTTGAAGGAGAAGAAAAGACATGAAGAAGAGTAATCAAATCTCCAAAACGAAGGAGGTTGTGAAGAGCCCATTCAAGTGCTGTTCTTGCAACCTCTACATCTTCTACTACCACCACTATTTTCCTCACATCCATTCCTTAATTTTAACCTTTGAGATCTCTGTTCTTCTGTGTGGTCTCTCTCTCTCTCTCTCTCTCTCTCTCTCTCTGTGAGGGAGTTTTAAAAAAGAGTTTGGTTGGTATCTCTCAAGTCATGCAAATGTTAATTTACTTGGCTTATGAGTTGTCTGTCTGTCTTTCTTTCTATCTTAACTTGCATGGAGCTGTGCTACATTAAAATTTAAATTAAATTGGTTAAATTTAAATTTTATAAAAATTAAATTAAAAATAAGTTTAATTGATTTTGACTGGATATAATCTATTTTCTTATTTAATACTGAATTTTTTTTATTTTAAAAAATTAAAAAGTAATGATTTAATCAAATTAAATGAATTGAATTGAATTAAATTAAAATTGAAATCAAAATTAAGAGAAATAAATTTGACTGATCAAGAAGTTATTTTTTTTTTAAAAAATATTATTTTAAATGTTAAAAATTTTAAAAATTGTTTTTTTTTAATTATTATAATTAAAGTATGTTAAAATAATTTCTAAATTAATTTTTATAATTTTCTTAATATTCTCACAAAAATTATATATATATATATATATATATATATATATATATATATATATATATATATATATATATGAACTAAATAATAATTAATCAATAATTAACACGTGTATTCATGAATAATTTATACATAGAATAATTAAAAATATAAAATATTTATAATTTATAAATTTTAAAATATTTAAAATTTCATCATAATTTATCTAGGATTTTGCAAATTTTAAAAATATTTAAAATTTTATTTTAGTTTATCTTTTTTTATTTTATTAGAATGATCGTTATTAGATATGTATTTAAAATAAAATAAAATTGTATTGAAATTTATTCTTAAATTAAAAAAAATCATGAAATATCAAATTCAAATTGCTTTGATTTAAAATTTTTATCTATTCAAATACAAATTAATAATAATCTTTCTCTATTTTGATGGAGCCTAAAAAAAAATTAAAAATGAAAAGAATTAAAATTAAAAAAAAAAAAGAAATGTTAATTAATATTATAAAAAAAAAATTATTCCAATAAATTGTCATTTCTCTTATGAAATAATCAATATACCAAATACCACCTTATTTAATAAATTTATTTAAAAAATTTCCATGTAGCATGTAATTTAAATAAATTTATTAATCAAACTATTTTAAAATTTAAAATTAATTACTATTTATTTTAAAAAAAATATATATCTAACCTTTAAGTTTGAAAATTTTCTTTACAATTTGTTACAAATTGATCACTAAAAATGATTTTTAGTAAATTAATGATTTTTTTTATAATTAATTATTTTATAAAAAAAATATATTAATTTATAAAAATCACATAAAATTAATTGCAAAATTTTATTAAATTTCTACTTTGTAACAAAACAAAGTAATCCTAAAATAAACTAAATATATATATTATATAATCATAATTATTTGTTTTAATTTAATTTTTCATTGCACTACTCACCACCATCATCATCATAGTCATTATCATTCTCTAATTATTATCATTATAAAAAGAAATAAATATTAAAATAAAATTTATTATTATAATGTATTAATTTTATTTTTATTTTATAATTAATATAAAAGTAACATAATAATTACAATATATCATTTATTTTATTATATAGTTAATTATATTACATCACAATCATATAATGGATTTATATTAGGATAGGATGTATGACCTTTTTTGACAAAAATTGTTCTTTTGAATGGCTAAAAACAAACACTATCATATGAAAGATTTGGTATCTAATTAAATTATATGGTCAATGAAAAATAATATGATTTTATAATGTGGGAATTGGAAATTATTAGCTAAGAAAATACAAAAGAAAAGAAAGTAAAAGCTTTAATTTTTGGAAATGACAAGGCTTGTCATATATTGTGTTAATTTCAACTACACATTAATGCATATAAATTTTCAAAAATCCTATTGAAAGTCTTTTTCAATAAAACTTTTTGGAAAAAGAAAGATAAATCAATAAATTTGCATGCAATTTTTAAGAGAATTCATAACCTTATAATAAGATAAGATTAAAATTATTGCTTATGGATACAATTATCATATGATAAGTAATTTTTTTGAATGAATTTATATACGCATTTTTTTATATGGTTTTATAATTAATGCACAAATATAAATTATAAAAAAATTATTCAACCTACTATGATCTTATCCTTTAAAATAAAGTAAAAATATTTTTATTTAAAAATAAATATTAAAATTTTTTTATTAAAAATAAATATATAGCCCCACTTATTTTTTATTTCAAGGTCTGTGATTTATTTTGTAATAAAGTGGTACCATAAGATTTCACACTATTACCAAAAAATAATTTTTCATCTTGCATCGTCGAAAGTCATTGACGTGAAATAAAAAAAATATATATATAAATAAAAAAATATCATATGATTTTACTCATTTTCATTCCAGAGTTTAATTCATTTTGTGATATATATATATATATTAATTTTTACTAAAAAAAATAATTAAAATTTCCATCGACATGAAACGGCCGTCAAGGGACAAAGACCAAAATGCCAAGTGTCAATTCTCAGATGGATAATTATTAACCGTTGGATGAGGAGGGAAGGCATATGGTGAGACCGACGTCGTCATGGTGTGAGAAAGCGAAAGGGCCACGTGTTATCTAAATAATGTGATGAATAAAATTAAAATAATGGATACGAAGCATTATTAATACTATTATTTAAGTTCCTGCAATGACGACACTTGAGCTTTTCTGTCGTCAATTGTGCTTTTTCTGTCGTTGCCGCCCTTTGGCTTTTGCATGTCGTTTCCGCCATTGTTTAGCTAAATTATTAAATTAGGACTCAGCTGAGGCAATCAGATGAAATCATCCCCCACTTTCAATCTCCAGGGATGTCAAGCGTGAAGCTTCTTGTTTGATTCTGACGTTGTTAAGTAACCTCTCCATTTTGTAGGATTTTCATGCTCTACTTTAAAGCCCGGGGCAGGTGTCCGGCGAAATGTCCTATTTATCAATGTATTAGTTCTTTGGATTATCAGTCATGGATGAATATGCACGTGGATCTATAAATTTAATTTTTTTGATTTTAGAATTAAATTTTTTAATTTTTTTAATTTATACTTAAAAATCGAGAAGCTTAATTTTTTAATTTTATTAATTTTTTTACTAAATTAAACTTAAATTAAAATTTATTAATTAAATTAAAAATAAATTAAAAATAAATTAAATTAAACTTTCCTAGTAAATATAGAAGTATAATTAAACTTTAAACTAAAAATAAATAACTTTTTGTCTAAACTAACTTGAACCAATAATATGTAAGGGTGAGCAATAATCAATTAATCCACCCAAAGCAATTGAATTTATTTTCAATTTGATTTTTTAAAAAATATAGTTTGATTTCAATTCATAAATATTAAAAAAAAACATTTATTTCCAACTTGAAAGGGAAAAAAAAATAATTGAATTGAACCTATAGAAAACCTATTGAAAACTTAATTTTTTTTTTTTCATTCAGTCGTCACTCTTTAGTCTTCTCATCAATTTTCTCTCGCCCCCTTGCGACTTACTCTTCAGTTCACAACTTTCTTCCTCTTTCCTGACTCGACTTCCTCCCATTTGGTGCAAAATTGTTGCTCTGTGATCGACAATGGGCTATTGCTGTAAGCATTTGCAACTTTCCTCTGGTTACAACATGCAATTATTATTACATAGCAAACTCCTCTATCCTGTCCAAAACAGGCTACCAAATCTTGAAAAGTGCCACCACCATTAAGCTCACAAGTCACAATTTCCTACGAGTTGAACATCAATAGGCAAATAGCAAATCAAAGTTAATTTTTCGTCCATAAACAAATCATTTTGAATGACATGGACATGCAAAAACAAATCACCACAAGGAAGACCTGCCTCCATTGTTACTAATACTACAGTCTACTATTACAAATGTGAAAATTGCTTAACTGTTAGACAAATACCCGAATCTTTTCAAGTTATGCTCCTAGAAATAGCCAACACTTCTCAATTCTTTTGCACCTTCTTGCTGGTCATCACCACCTTTTCCCAAAAACACAATCCGACCTGGAAAGTCCCATAAAAAAGTTAATTTAGCAGTTAATGCTTTAGTAGCTTGCAATTAACTTAAAATTGGTTCCTTGCTCTGTAGAAGAGGAAAATTTTATAATTTAGGCCTAGTACTGATCAGAGGACATCTTGGTCAAGAAACCATCCAAGTGGAACTTGATTTGATAATATATAGAATTTGAACTTGTAATCTCATCTTTGATTATTCATAAAAATAAAATCCCATTAAGTGACAAATGAAAGAAGCAAACTTATGCAGTCACTTGCTTCTGACACAAACTCTGCCAAACAAAAAATCCATAACTTCTATGCCTTGAAGTTTCGTGTCCTCGGCTTTTATTTATCTACGATGTGTTTTCAACTAGCATTTATCACCAACTCACAATGCATCATGCATATACTAAATGCATGTAAGCAGCGTTACCAACAGGACTTCAATGAGCATTTTATCACTTTGACTCGATGTAGCGCACACAAGAAAAAACAGAGCTAAAGATGTTTACATATAAAAATTGCGTAACAAGGCTTAGATAAACTGGCTCCTAATGTTGATTCAAAATTAATGATTTCAAAATTCCACACACAAAAGCAAGCAAGATGCCAAAATACACACCTCTATGCCAAATTGTCTTGGAGTGTTAAAAATGAAAAACACGTCAAAAGAAGCCATGCGAAAGAATACCGGTACTGTTCTCAAGACACATAGAACTTTAATTCAAAAAAAAAAAAAAAGAATACCAAACAGTTTAGGTGAATTCATAGAATTTATCATCCATCCACAAATTAATGCAAGTATTAAGAAGAATGGGAGGATACAGGCAACACTTTAGATCACTGCTATCTTTCACAATATTATATATAAGGAATTCATTTTTTAAGGTGGGGTGTGTATAAAATTTATTACATGCATATAAAAGAAAGTGACGTGTCCATGTTCGTGTAAAGATGTCTTCATTTTCAAAACATGAAGCCATAACTGAAGCTCCCATTCCTCAAGGGTAACATTGGCAAACAGAAATAGAAACAAAAACAAATACAGAAGCAATGAATATACCATCTCGACGAATAGCAACCTCTCTTACACGCCGGACAAGACCAGTAATTGGATCATTGAACATCTTGGTCTCCAGATTCCCCTCCAGGTAAATAATTGAACTAAAAGAAGAAAATTAAAAGATTAGCAAAAATCAGGATCCATGTGATTAATTGATTGCAATAGTTAGCAGTGGCCAAAAGTCGAGACAATATAAAAATCCTCAGCAAAAAATAATCATTTCACACTAACAAGAAAATTAATTAAAATGTGCGATAATAAAACAAAACGCTAGACATTCATGTTAGGAATAAAATAATTTCCAGAAACCAAAAAGGTAGAAAGAGAGAGAGAGAAAGAGAGAGAGAGAGAGGGAGAATACCTTTAGATGAAAAAAGTTTAAGTAAACCAGAAAATTTCCCTTGTTTGACAAGAGTTGTTTCCCATAAATTGATCTAAAACAGCTCATCAAACAGTGTCTGTATGAATTATAACTTTACAAGCTATTTGACAGAGAACAACTAGAAGGCCATGAAGGATAAAAAAAAAAAAATCTAAGACCTGAAAGAAATAGAAATTTGTTTGCAAAATCGAAGAGGGAAAAAGCAGTATGTTAAAAAAGCTTTAAAATCCAAGAATTCAATCCTACTCACTCAATTCTCATATTTGGAAAGCACTTCAGGTGATAGAATTCAATTCTTAAGGAGTCAAAATTATCATTTTGCACGAAATGGATATTTCCCATCATTAACTTTGTTGCATCTCAAATTCAATCTATTTTTCAATTATTTCAAACACTGAAATCATTCAATCCAATTTTATTATTTTAAACATAATTCTGAACATGTGAATTCTATCACAAAATTAGTTGAACTTAATTCTTTAATATAATTGAATTTAAAGTGTGAAATTTAGAATCTTTTAGCTTTATACTTAGAATTCCTTATACATAACACTCAAGATCCTATTGGCATTGCCGCATTGTTGCCAAAGCCAAAATAGATTGCATTGGATAACATAATCCCAAAGAGGCAGAACTGCTGGAAATCTTTGAAGTAGTTCTCTAATTGGTTCCATCAATAAAGCCTTATAGGCATATATTTATGGACTCAAAGTTTAATCCTAAATCTTTTAAGACTCGGACTCCTAATTTTTATGGCACTCGTAATCCTAAGAGGACTTCTAACAACACTAAATATAGCAAAACTAATGCAATGCTGAGCACACAATTAATACGAGCTCTCACCATCATACAAGTCCACACATGAAGAACCTTGACCTGCAGATCATAAAACTCAGATCTAAATTACCACACTTCCAAGGCCACCATTATTCACCATGGATGATCGCGACATGCAATCTTATTGATGGAATGAAAACTATGATTTGAATCATAAGAATGGTTCCATTAAGCACAAAATATGAGCACAACAATATATCTCAAGATACAACTTTAAATTATATGCATGATAAGTATCACAAATATTGAAATGCTTAATAATTAAAATGATTCTGTTATTCCAGATATGTAACTCGGCAATCCTCTAATATAGAATGAAAACTTCATATTTATGCATCCAAAACATAATTCTATTAGAAGGGGAAAAAAAGTATCAATTGCTTAAAACCTTACCCTGGTAAAATATTCTTCATGACAAGAGCCCCCAATCTTAAAGGGTAAACTGAAACCCGATGCCATTGAACATTACTCCGATTTGCAAACTCCCTTGGCTCCTCATTCTGCAATGGCCTCCTATTATTGCGAATCCCACCTGTTCCAAGCGAGAACAATGTCACAATCCTCCCACTTTTTAACTTCTTCTGCAATGGAATCTGTCCCACCTGCCCCACCAATATTGCCTAGAAAGTCGCATACAGAACCCACTAATCAAAATCATAAAAGTAGGGGATTATAAGGATTAACCTTAGCAAAATAACTATATAAAACAAGGATTTTCTTTTTCTTTTTAGTATTGGGAGGGATTAAAGAAGCACCCTGTAAATGCCCAAATCGAGGCCATTCTCAAGCTTCCGATCATAGACCACTCGCTCCTCAGTCGACCCTGGCGAAGCAGCTGCTGCTGTTGATGAGGAAAATGATGATTGTGAGATTGAACTCGGCATCGTATCAGTGTCCGAATTGGGATTGGAGTCTTCCAAAGCAGAGTCCTCGATAGAGGAGAGGTTATCAGAACAAAAGGGCATGGAAATCTGAGAGAATTTAGGGTTAGAGAGAAGGGAACGAGAGAGCCTGCGTGTTAGAGTAGCAATTGAATTAACCATTTCTTTCAGATGAAAATCAAAGATTCTGTGTTTGCCCTCAAGCCTTAAACCCTACTGAGAAACTGTAAACCCTAGCTGGGAAGAGGAAATGGTACGGTTACCGTTAGGTCATAGAAGCACCTTTCTTTTCTTGTTCCATAAATTATTTATTAATTATTTAAAAAAAATTATTCCCTAATCGCGGTATTAATTCATTTTTTGGATACGAGCTGCCATGGGAATTAACTTAATAATTATTAAATTATTTATATATATATTTATAAATTTAAATATTATAATTTAAAAAAATAAATATATTATTAAAATAATATTTAAAATTTATATTCTAATTATATTTTATTTTTAATAAATAAATTTATATTATATACTAATAAATTAAAATAAGAAAAAATCACTGTAGGAAATTCGCCTCTAAAATAAATATTAGGGTGTTAATTGACTACATCAATGTCAACCATTAATTGAAAACCTTTAAAAAAATCTAAGAAATATTGAATTAATTCAAACAATATTAGTAAATAGTGTAATATTAGAAAAAAAAATTTGGTAAGATTTTATACTTATAATTCACATTTTAATTTTTTATTTGTTTATATTAAATTAAAAGTATAAATTTATTATATTCTATTAAAATTTTTCTTTAAATATTTTATTTTCATTATTTTATTGAAAATTAATAAAATTTTGTTAAAAACAAGTTCATTATTTCAATTAATATTTATTATAATATGTAGAAAGAAAAATAATTTATAATAATTTTTTTTTAGAATCATATTTATATATGAAAACTATAATAAATATATTTATCTAATTTAAAGTCTAAACTAACAAGTAGAATCTTATTTTTATATAAAAATTAAAATTTATTTATTTATTTTCATCCTATTTATATATTGAAACTAAAATTAATATATATTATTTGAAAAGTAATTTAATATAATTAATTTCACGTAACAAAATAAATTAGATCTAAATAGTATTAACTATTAACGAATATAAATCATGAGTTTTGTTATTGACTAAAAATATAGCTGATTTATATTAACAAAAATAAAAATAAAAATGTGGGAATTTTAACATTTATATAATTATAAATTTAATATTATAATTATAAATTTTTTTTAAAAATTCATTCTACCTGTATTATTATTATTATTATTAGAAAAACAAATAAGATAATAATTAAAAAAAAAAAATGAAAAAAAACTTTTTTTAAATATTATTTAATATAATTTTTGTTGATTTAGGTAAGTGGAGATTCCTCAATCTAAAGTTGATAATCGGTGAAATTCGAACTCTTAATCTGATGAGAGTGTTGAATGAGTTTTATTAACTGAAACCATTCTTTGTTAAAAAGGATAATTGTTATTATTACTATTGTGTTAATGTTATAATAATTGAAGCTTTATTTTATAACATTCCAAATAGAGGGATGACAAAGGCTATCCAAATCCGATGCTAGTTAATATTTTTAAATTTAGACTCATCATAAATTCAATTATTATTATTTGAAAAATATCTAAACTCGTTTAATTTTATATATTTTAATAAATAATTTGTATAAGAAATTATTTTTTTATTAATAAATTATATTTTAAAATTTAATAATTTCATAAAATATTTAAATTATATTTATTTAATATAAAAATATAAAATTTATAAATATTATTATAAAAAATATATATTTGATATTTAATTAAGTATTTATATAAATGAGTTTGAGTAATATATACTTAACATATAAAATAAGAACTTGACTTGAACCTGTCACTAGTACTATCTTCTAAATTTAAACTATACTATCTAAATTTATCCTATTAAGATTATGTCGGATCAAGTATCCGCAAAAATCCGACTCATTGCCATTCCTAGAACCAAATAAATAAATGAATTTCTCCTAAAAAATTAACGTTGGATTATACGGAGAGGCAGCCCAGCTGGAGCTTGTAGGTTCAGTGATCTTGCAGGTGGACCTTCTGGTATTAGCTACAGAAGAAAAGATTTCATCAAAATCATGCCAAATTTATGTGCAACAAGGTGGGGTGAGATCTGATGGTGTGGATGCTGTGGTTGCAAGTAGAAAAGGAAGTAACTTGGCAGTTGAAAGTCTCACAGATGAATGGGAGAGACAGGATGAGTGTTCAGGGATCAAGAATTCAGCTTCTGAGGGACCCATTGAAACCTCCTCCAAAATTAAAGTTGATTGCAAGGAAAGGGAAACTAGAGATTGATCAAGAAGAGGTGGGAACTGACCCAAATGGTAGAGGGTTCGTGATCGCCACTAGGGATTCACCGGAGCTGCTTGCCTCAAATCTAGTGGTTGGAAGAGTGATAGAAGGGATGGAGGCTGTGAAGAGAATCGGACAAGTGAAAATGGTGCAAGAGAATACTGCTTCCCCTTATTCCAGGTGAGTCAATATCTGTGGCAGTTGTCTTGCAGGACATTGTTCAGAGAAATGCTAAACTCATAAAAATAGAACCACATGTCGAGAATTCATTGCATAATCACAGAGTAAATGAACAATAAATATATTTTGTTTTCCGGTGAGCAGAGTTGCCCAGATTATAGGAGACGAGGGCTGTTGTTGTAGAAAGAGGCTTTAACAGACCTTATTCAAAGGTGATTGTCACTAAATATGGCTTGATGGGTTAACACCAAATACCTGTTGGAGCATTTATATATATATATATATATATATATATATATATATATATATATATACCAATGAACAGAGTACAATTTCATATGACAATAAATTCTATTGCTATTCCTGCCAAAATCTCACAACAGTAATTAAGAATGCAAGCTGTTCTAGCAATGCTACGTTGTAATTCACAAGTACTCGGACTGTAAAATTTGAATGGCTGCTACCACGCCACAGCTAATGATACAACACTCAACACTTGCATTGCTTGCATACATAATTTCCAAGGTCAATGCATCTACCATATGCAAAAGGAGAAGAGTCCCGTCAAATATACATCTACCAAGGTCATTTGGGTACGTACATGTTGAAACCTTGCAAATTGATCAGCTGCACACCTGGACCTGGTGCTTCAGCTAGACCCGGGAGTAGGTTTCATTTTCTTTGCAGATGGAGACATGAATAGCTTTCTTACTGAAGTAATGGGATCATCCACCTAGCAAATGACAAAATAGTAAATTAAATCCCTATATATGACAATAGTGGAATAAATGCAGTTTAATCAAACTAAACCCAAAATATAATTGTATGTTTTAAGTAAGATGGAGATGGCCACTTGTTCAAAAATCCCATCTTCATCACCAACGTTACCGTCATGAACTACTGATTAACATGATAATGCTGTGATCTATTTAACTTCAAGTGTCACAAACTCGACGTAAGCTTTAGGGTGGCATTTCTTCACTTTTCAAAATTCTAATCGCTTACCAATCCAGGGGATGTTGGAAATCATGGTGCAAAATGTTACAAGCACATTAGGTATCTCTAGCACCCATCTAAAAGACAACCTCACTCATTTTACTAGCACATTAATGCTTCAAGAAAAACAGATTAAGATCCTTGTACCTTAATCACGGAAGTGGGTGAAGGAGATTTTGTAGAAGGGCTAGAATGCTCCTTTAGACGAAATAAAGCAGATAATGTTTGCTTCCAACCAGCTGCCCCACTGTTTGTTGATACAATCCAGGGGCAAAAATGTCTGTGCTGCCTGATTGGATCAAACTCCATTCCTTCATCTGATATTTCCCTTAGCTCCTTGCCTGAAACATGAGAGGAACATGATTGACAAATTCCTATTCTGAACAACAAACTATCAAGCAAACCAAAAACAAAAGAGCACTTCAACATCAGCAGCAAATTCTGCAAATGAATGATGAAAACCACATTAAAAATGACCAACTACGGATCAGAATTTCAACAAAATATTTGTTATGCTAACAATATGATGGTCTAATACAAACAGGAATTTTGTGGTTTTCATTGTTTAGCCAAACCACCATCAATATGAATTTCAAGCAGCAACGCAATCTCACATTCTATCCCCTTGAGATTTATGTTCTCCCATGATTCCGAGACTACTTCTAATCTCAATTAATTCAAACAAGAACCTAGATTTAAAAAAAAAAAAGAAAAAAGAAAAAGTAGTGCTCTCAGAACCAGACCAATGACCAATTCGGTCTTCTATTTTTTTTTTTTTTAAATTTCTTTAATTTTCTTCCTAAAAACCATTTGATTTTAAAAATATTTATATTATATATGACCAAGTCAAACCAGTTGAACTGGTAAGCAGATGAATTCCATGATCACTCTAATCTTAAAACACCAATAAAAACAGATCCCATATCCAGATTACAGGAAATTTACTCCTTTTTTTCCCCTCAAAAACAGTACTTAAATGTGAGTATGTTTTCCTAACATTCAGAAATTATTTCAAAAGATTTTAAAAGATGGCTGATTCCTTGCTCGAGAAATGGGATTTCTCCACTACTACTTTTTCCAGTCAATGGATGCAACATCAAGCTCTATTCCCTTACTTCTAGTTCTGTTCTTCAACAATGTCTTATACTTAAAGAGGACAATTAAGTGGAACAACCTCAATTCAACTCAACTAAACTAAACCTTTATCCCAAAAATTTATTGGAGTTGACTATATGGATTCTCTTTCTCCACTTTAAATGATTTTGGGTTAAATCCTTAGAAATGTGTAATGCTTCTAGGTCATGTTATACTGCTCTCCTCCAAGTCAATTTAGGTCTACCCCTTCTTTTCTTTCTATCATCTAACCCAATGTGCTCTACTTGTCTAACTGGAGCCTCCGTATGTCTACGCTTCACATGACCAAACCATCTTAATCTCCCTTCTCTCAACTTATCCTCAATTAGCACCACTACTACCTTTTCTCTAATACTCTCATTATGGACTTGATATAGTTTAGTATGGTCACTCATCCACCTTAACATTCTCATCTTCGCAACTCTCATCTTAGACACATACGGCTCCTTCATTGCCCAACACTCACTACCATATAACATAGCTGGTTGTATAGCTGTACGGTGAAATTTTCCTTTCAACTTATTAAAAATCTTGCAATCACATAAAACTCCTATGGCACGTCTCCACTTCAACCATCTGGCTTTAATCCTATGACTAACATCATCTTCACATCCCCCATCTATTTGAAGGATTGAGCCGAGATATTTAAAGTGATTACTTTGGGGTAATACCACTAATTAAGTAGAGCAACCAACAGAAAGAAATCTAATTATATAATTTCAGAGACCATGCTCAAATCATTTCCTCCTTAGAGCTTTTGAAATTCACTTTAATGCCTAGGAATCCAGAAGATCCGGAAATTCATTATTACACATACACAAACTTGTTTTGAGACCTTTTTATTTCTTTGACATTTGGAAGATTCTTCAGATACACACGACATCTATTAGACAGCATCCATCCAAGTCCCAATTTTTACTAAAAATGTTAACTGAAAAACTAGCTTCAAGATATTTTACTGGCATGAGCCAAAAAAAAAAAGAATGAAGAACTAAGAATTAAGGGTTTCAACGGACAAACCTATGCAAGTAAATTCTTATCTTAAGATAAGTAAGTGCAGTAAGAAAAGCCATTTGTGCAATCTAAGATCATTGATGAAAAAACAAAAAAATTATAAGTCCAAAATGTGAAATTCAGATACTCTAATAGGGTTCAGTTAGTTCAATAAGAAGCATGCAGAACAATATATTTAAGAAGTTGGCAGAGGAAGAGGTGATAGTTTGGGATTTGATTCTCCACTTCAGTACAAAAATATTCAAGTGGAGCAAAGGTGATCAATGGTTCTCCCCTGCAAGCAAAACTTATGGGCATATCCCAACAAAAAGAGGTATGGATGAAATTGCAAAGAGAGACAATCAATTACATGATGATTTGGGGAGTGTGAACGCTCAGAGAATTGCACTTGATTCAAAGCCATGGCACAACAATGTTATATGAGATATTTTTCACTCCTTTATAAAATATATTCTACATTAGCTGCCACATTTGAAGGGGAATAAAAAATTGAGCATTACTGCATGGAATCAGTTGGATCCAGTTCGGTTATTTCAATCAGTGCAAAATAGAAATTATTGCATTACAATATGGCATGCAGAAACAAAAGAATTCATTTGTTTGAAACTTCCTTTTTTCTTTTTTTTTTTTCCTCCAAGAAAAAGTTTATCTGACTTGAGGCTCCATTTGGGATTGTGGTTGGGAGGCCAAAATGCTGATTTTTGGAAAACCACAGTTGTTGAAAAAATATTTAGTGGTCTTGAAGTTTCTATGACAAACTCCGCCTAAGTAGTTTGCGCTTAGCCGGTCCCAAACCCGGATAAAGGAGTAGGATTGCGGTAGGTGACAACCAGCGTAAAAATTTCGTCACACCTTATGATATGGATTCAAATAATATAAACGTTGGGGGCGTCCTCTACTTACGACGCACTACATCGGAACCCGGGTGTAGTGAGAAATATGCAAGGGTGTAGGGCGTTCACCAAAGCGACGCGTCATGCCGGCGCTCGGGTGTGGTGTTAAGTGAGCAAGGGTTCCCACGTCATGGACGGGTGTGGGTAAAGAAGTTAGTCCATAGGACAGATAGTGGAACAGAACACAAGATAGACATAGAAAACAATAGAAGATATCACAGAAAGAGACCAATTAGGAAGGAACAGGATAGGAGGAGGATCAGGGTTGGTACTTGGAATGTTAGATCACTTACAAGAAAATTAATGGAACTTGTAGATACCTTGGAAAGGAGAAGAGTGAATATTGCTTGCATTCAGGAGACTAAATGGGTAAGAGAGAAAAGCAGGGAAGTGAGTAATTCATGGTACAAACTGTGGTTTACCGGAAAGGAGAGAAACAAGAACGGAGTGGACATAATCATAGACAGGACATTGAAAGACGCTGTAATAGCTGTTAAAAGAGTAGGAGATAGAATTATACTAGTAAAACTAGTACTAGAAGGAGAAACAATAAATGTAGTTAGTGCTTATGCCTCACAAATAGGACTAGATAGTGAGAGTAAACAAAGGTTTTGGGAAGATATGGATGATTTAATGCAAAGCATACCGAACGAAGAGAATGTTTTCATTGGTGGAGATTTGAATGGACATGGAGGAAGTGATAGGCAAGGTTATGAGAATGTTCATGGAGGTTTTAGTTTTGGCAGTCGAAATGAGGAGGGAAAAAGCATCATGAATTTTGCTATGGCATACGACCTAATACTAGCAAATACCTACTTTATAAAAAGAGAGTCACATTTAGTAACTTTCAAAAGTGGGCAACATAGAAGCCAAAACGACTTCCTCTTAACCAGGAAGACAAATAGAGCTCTATGCAAGGATTGCAAGGTCATTCCAGGAGAGGCTTTAACAAGTCAACATCGGTTAGTGATATTGGATGTCAAGTTTAGAAATAATTCAAGTAAGGTGAGAAGCAATAGTATAGCTCGAACAAAGTGGTGGGAGTTCAAAGGAGTAAAGCAAGTGAAGTTCAAAAATGAGCTTCTCGAGTCCGAAGCATGGAAGCTAGATATGGAGGCCAATGATATGTGGATACAGATGGCATCAAAGATTAGAGAAGTAGTTAGAAAAGTACTCGAAGAGTCTAAAGGACATGGACCACCCACAAAAGAGAGATGGTGGTGGAACGAGGAAGTACAAAAGGCAGTGAAGAGAAAAAGAAAATGGTATAAGAAATTACCTAAATGTGATAATAATGAGGCATATGAACAGTACAAAATAGCAAAGAAAGAGGCAAAAAATGCAGTTAGTCAAGCAAGAGCACAGGCATTTGAAAAATTATATAAGAAACTTGGAACTAAAGAAGGAGAACAAGATATTTATAGATTAGCAATGAGGAGAGAAATGAAATGTCAAGATCTCAATCAAGTTAGGTGCATTAAGGATAAAGAAGAAAAAGTGTTGATGAAAAATGAGGACATTAAAGAAAGATGAAGAAATTATTTTAATGATCTCTTTAATAATAGTCAAAATGGTAATAGCGTGAATATAGACTATAGAACAATAGAAAAGAATGTGAATTATACTAGAAGGATTAGATATTTAGAAGTAAAGGAAGTACTTAAAAGAATGAAAGTGGGTAAAACCTGTGGACTCGATGGAATACCAATTGAAGTGTGGAAGTGTTTGGGAGATATGGGAGTGGCATGGTTAACTAAATTATTTAATAAGATTCTAAACTCAAAGAAAATGCCTGATGAATGGAGGAGGAGTATTTTAGTACCTATTTTTAAAAATAAGGGAGGCATACAGAGTTGCTCAAACTATAGGGAAATTAAACTCATGAGCCATACTATGAAGTTGTGGGAGAGAATTGTGGAGCATCGACAACGTCATGATACTTCTATTTCTCTCAATCAATTTGGCTTCATGCCCGATCGTTCAACTATGGAAACAATCTTTCTCATTAGAAACTTGATGGAAAAATATAGAGATGTGAAGAAAGATCTACACATGGTTTTTATTGATTTGGAGAAGGCTTATAATAGTGTTCCAAGAGATGTCTTATGGAGTGTGTTAGAACAAAATAGGGTATCTATTAGGTACATACAAGTGTTGAAAGATATGTATGAAGGAGCAACTACTATTGTGCGCACAGTGGGAGGGGACACAAGAGATTTTTTTATCTCAATTGGATTACACCAAGGATCAGCTATAAGCCCCTACCTTTTTACATTAGTTTTAGATGAATTGACGAAACATATATAAGAGAGTATTCCTTGGTGCATGATGTTTACGGATGATATTATTCTGATAGATGAGACGCGAGAAGGAGTCAATAGAAAGCTAGAGCTTTAGAGAAGTACTCTAGAGTCAAAGGGCTTTAAGTTAAGTAGAACAAAGACAGAATACATGCATTGCAAGTTCAGTTAAGGCCAAACTAGTGATAGGGAATGAGTTAGTTTGGATGGAGTGGTACTGTCCCAAAGTAATCACTTTAAATATCTCGACTCAGTCCTTCAAGTAAATGGGGGATGTGAGGAGGATGTTAGTCATAGGATTAAAGCCGGATGGTTGAAGTGGAGACATGCTACGGGAGTTTTATGTGATCGCAAGATTCCCAATAAGTGGAAAGGAAAATTTTATCATACAACCATATGACCGGCTATATTATATGGTAGTGAGTGTTGGGCACTGAAGGAGTCATATGCGTCTAAGATAAGAGTTGCAGAGATGAGAATGTTAAGGTGGATGAGTGGCCATACTAGACTAGATAAAGTCCATAATGAGAGTATTAGAGAAAAGGTAGGAGTGGTGCCAATTGAGGATAAGTTGAGAGAAGGGAGATTGAGGTGGTTTGATCATGTGAAGCGCAGACATACGGAGACTCCAGTTAGACAAGTAATGCACATTAGGTTAGAGGATAGAAAGAAAAAAAGGGGTAGACCTAAATTGACTTGGAGGAAAGTAGTACAACATGACCTAGAAGCATTACACATTTCTGAGGATTTAACCCAAAATCGTTTAGAGTAGAGAAAGCGAATCCATATAACCGACCCCAAATTTTTGGGATAAAGGCTTAGTTGAGTTGAGTTGAGTAAAAGTTTCTATGACAAAACATGTCAAATTTAAATATAAACTAATTTTAACACCCTCTAATCAACATATTTAAGGAGATTTTTTCTCAACGGCAATGCTAAACAGAACCTAAGCTTTAGCTATATATAAACATAACAAATTATATCATAGAATCATGGTACATCAAGATCTCTCTAAATAAACCCTGTTTCCATACTGACTTGGCATTTGGGAAGCCAAGCATATAGCATAAAACTCATAGCAAATCCATCAAATATTCAGATGTGAGACCAGAACTTCACATTCAAATTGGAACCCTCCCAAATTTTGGTAAAGAAAAATATAATTAGACAGCAATTATATAAAGCCAAGAAGTTGGAAGAGATGTAAAGACGACAAAAGACAATACAACTAGTGCAAAGCTACATGGAGAAAGCGGTTAAAAGCCTAAAAGACTAGACTAATATATGTAACTACAGGTAAACTTGATAGCAAGGTTTTTAAAGGATAAATAATTTAGTAAGGCTAGAACAGAAAATTATCCTTTATTCATGCCTAGAATCAGAATGTAAAAAAATTGTTTTTAAAATTAAAAATAATTTTGGATTCAATTCCCAAAAAGAATGCAATGCTAGATTTTCTTTCACCCTACAATAACAGAGCAAGGGAGAAAAGAATAACAATAACATTGTATCATGTAGATTAGTTGATCAAGAAAGAAAAAGTGCATCTCTCATGAAGTAATGAACATTCTATTTAAGTTCAAAATCATTGTTTGAGCACGGGAACCATAATATTGTTGCTTATCTGTACCATATGCTGTATTGTCACTGTTCACCATACTCTGTACTCTATCTTTGGTGCCTTCCTGGCTTTTTGCTTGAGCGCTTGACATGTTTTTGAGATAAGAATGAGTTTTACCTTTGGTTGAGTCTACCTTCGAAGTAATATCTTTGCCACATAAAACATCTGCTCCTGGAACCTCTTGCTGATTGCAAATTTCAGAGGCAACCAAAGCTAATGAGTCACTTGTACTATTCCCATTTCCAATGGCGACAGTAGCACCTGGGCCTGAAACAGAAGATATTATAATTTGAGAACTGCCGAAACTTCCTACTGCTGAATCAAGGGACCCAGCATTTTGTGCATTTTCAAGCAACCTATAATTCTGATCAAAACTTTGTGCTATATCTGCTGTGCTCTCTGTTGTGCATTCCCTATTAGAATCACACACTCCAATTTCTGAAAAAATTCCTTCTCCACTAATGTCTGTGCCTTTCGATGACATGTAAATATCAGACTCCTTTCTAAGAGCAGATCCTTTTTCACCACTTTCAATGTTCAAACAAGAGGATTGATCTCCACTTGCATAACTACACTGTCCCTGATCAGCTGTTTTGCTCTTTAACATCCCCACAGGTTCTGGAAGAGAAACTTGCTCACCAAAACTGTTTTCTGTAATTCCCTTTTCTTTCACAAATATATTTTTATCAGATATAGACTGCACTTCTAGGTCATTAAACGTACGATCTCTAAAACCAGAGTCATAAGAAAGCCTAGCCCTTAAATTCCGGCCAATAACAGGCAATGAAATTGTTGCTTTGAAGTTCTGTTTTGTAGGCGGTGGACCCCCGGCAATTGTTAAATTTAAAGTTGATGGTCTATCTATGGAAGATAGTACTCCATTAGAGGCAGAATTTGCAACAGCTCCTCTGTTGTCAACTTGACTTTCATTGCCTGAATCTTGTCCATAATTTTTTCTACTATTCACTTCGGTGTATCCAGCCAATCTAAACAACTCTACTGGCCTTGGAACTGTAGAAAAAGTCCATAGTCCCACACTGGCTCCACAAAGCTTGCAATCTAAAACAATAGAGTGAGGATCAGCTTGTAGCCCACTAAGCAAACTAAAATCTTCAGTAGCCTCCAAATTTTCATTGGTGGCGGCAGAATAAAAACTGATGCTTGTATTTTGTCCATTAGTGACTATATTGGATGAATTCAAAATGTCGGCATCCTTAATGAGCTTCTTTGGTCTTTCCTTGCAGTCAACAACATAAGGCAGTGATCGTGGTTCCCAGCCACATAAACTTATAAGCTTTTGTGCCTGTAAATACTAAAAGTTGTCATTGCTCTTCATGAAGAACTTTAAAACAAGGAAAACTACCATCACTATGTTCATGAAGGACATATGGAACAATAAATTATCACTAGTACCAATCATATTGTTTGAACAATTAAATTCTGAGTTCATAGCAAGTTGTATATAGTAAAATCTAGATACTGAAACAGAACTGACAATTGATGTGGAAAAGTTATGTGCAATAACAGATACAATAATTGAACCTGATAATACAAGTTAGCAGAATCAGCTTCACACTCATTTCCGAGGTATTCTACTTGAGATATGTTAATAGATCCATTGCCATAATCCAAGGTTGGTGCCTCTCTAAGAAATTCTTCCAGCTGTGAGCTTCTCATGTATTCCACGGCTGAAGATGAAATCACTGGAAGGGCTAAAAGTTGTAAGAGAGCAGAAGAACATTCTCTGAATTTATCAACTAAAACAGGAGGAGGAGTGGGAGGAAACTCTGCCAATCTTTCGTCACAGGCATTATCAATCCAAGGACACAGTAATTTGTGTCCACTATCCAGCTTTAAGCTAAATACCATGGCTGCCTTCTCAACTGAAAACATGGGAAAATAGTTCAAAACTTCAAATCAGATGCCACCATCACTAGAAGTTGCATTTTTACAGCACTAATTTATCAATGCCTACTGTAGCAAAAGAGTAGTATGACATGCCTTGCTGCTGCGTCCAAGATAATGGGGTGGAAAAAAGAAGACGAGCTGCACATGCTTCACAGCCTATAATATCCATATCTAAGTTGATCCATCCCCTCCTTGCACAATTTACAGCACTCACCACCTAACAATGATAGAAAAGTTAGAAACATACATGAGATCCAAAAAGATAAGGGTGGTTGGGAGAACAAGGGAATTGGAAAACGACTCTTAAATAAAACACATCTCAAGGTGATAGAAAAGAATCAAGACAAAATTGTGGTCTACATTCTGAGGAAGCAATTATGAAGAATTTAAATGAGATACAGAGCAACTTATGAAATTTAATATCTAATGCCAATGAAAACACTAGTTAAAACAGGAAAGAAACCCAATTTTGAAAGAGATGGTGAAGAAAAGGACAAAAAAAATAAATTCAGTCAAAGAAAAATGATTTATCAAAGATTATCATAAATTTACTTCAATTGGCAAACTTAGGAAATTGGTCCTGATTAAGACTTGGTTAAAGTATCAGCTTTCATTTTCAAAATGATAAATTCAGCATCCAAGAAAGTTACTACAATCATTCAAGAATTCTATAAATCTCTCTATGCTCTCATTTTCTCTAAGTAATGTCATTATTTTCTTCCACTAGAATCCACATTCTACTTTTTACAAGCCTGTTTGCAAAGAAAGCATCAGCCCCCAATCCAAAACTGCAAAGTTAAGCATAAACTAGTTCCTTTTTTTTTTTCCAGCAAGCATCTTAAAATAATTAGTTCATATTCAAACAAAACTTGAACTTCAACAAAATGTGCTGACTAGTCTATGATAACATCAAAGCTATAGAAGTTTATAATTAGATTACATAATAAGAATAAGTAGCAAACTTAAAAGATGACCTTGGGCTTAGCAAACCAAGTCATGGACCTAAACGTTGCCACCCTCCTCATGAGATCTCCTCGGTCCCAGGGTCTGCACAATGGAGCTTCAGCTGGAGCTAATGAACGCTGAGATGACCCAACCACATCCCCTCTTGTTCTAGGTTCCACTAGTGCCAACGCAGACTCTGGGTTGTGTCTCTTTTTCCCCCTTGATGACTCCACTCCAGATGAACTATCAAACAAAATAAAGTACCAACTAAATTCAACACACATCATAACCTTAGCTAAAAGCATAAACCATTTGAAACGAGCACAAAAATTCCACTAACAGTAAACAAATTCAGAATAAAACCTAAATTGAACCAATAAATATAACAGACGGCGTATACCGCTTCTTTGCTTGAACCCTATCAGCTAACACAATAATTGATTTCTTTTGCGATTCCTTCGTTTTCTCAGTAACCAAACAGTGAAAGCGCAAAGGAAAAAGAGGAAATAGATACCTGGAAGGATTGGAAAGGGATTTAGGAGCGTGAAAGAGCTTGTCCATGATGGAGTGAAATCTCTTCTCTGGATCATCTGCCATTTTCTTCTTCGCTAGAACTTCTTTTTCGCGCAAGAGAAGATGTGTTAAGCTTTGAAACATCGAAATATTCTGCTCATCGGTAATGTGATGATGGATACTGTTTGTTGGCGGGCGGATTCGGGTCGGAATTTAGCCCGATAGGCTGATCGGATTTGTTTGGTTATTTAAATTAAGTTTAATTGAATAAATTTATTAAAAAATTATAAAATATTTTTTATAAGAATGATATATATATATATATATATATATATATATATATTGTAATACCCCTGATTTTTTTATATATTATTATTGGGCTTCGTGTAGGTATCCTCGATTCGCGAAAATTCGACAGTTGGAATCGGCAAAGGTAAACCCGAACCTTGCTTTTTCGTAATTTTCTAGTGCTTAAATCCATAAAATATTCGTGGTAGCTTAGAAAATTACGATTCTTTTTGCAATAGTTTAGTAATATTTCTAAGGACCGCGGGGCAGAGTTTTATAATTTTTAGAGCTTATTTGAGCAGTTTTTGCAAAAATGATCAATTATAAGGACTAAATTGAAATTTTACATATTGTGATGGATGATTGATTTGATGGGCCCAGGAGGGGCTGTGTGACGTGATTGAGTTGTGGATATGTGGATTGTGGATATAGAAGTGTGTTTTAAGCCCTTTTGCGCAGTTGGGTAGGTCCTAGGTATAGGGAGACTCACGGATTTTCTACACGACTTAGGACGTATTTGGTCTTTTCCTTGTTTGTATGGAGTCAAATTTATTAAATGATTGTAATAAAATTGTCAGTGAGCCGATGCCTTTCTTCCTCCGCCCAGCCGCCTCAGTGACCACCGTCAAGTCTGTGAGTAAAATATTAATTTTAATTGTAATTTCGATATTATTATATGTTCAAGCATGTCCATGCATCACTTATATGCATATTTATGTAGTTAAACTCTAGGCACGATTTATGTTGCATTCATAACTGTTAACGTGCCATGGATGTTGTTGTGGTAATTTGGAGCAGTGTGCGTGCGTTGGCGTGCGTGTGATGTGGTGTGGACTATGGACAGGACGGGTAGTCACGGCTTGAGTTCTTCATGGACCCGATCCTTCGGGGGGTAGTCACGGCTTGAGTTCTTCGCTGGGACCCTCGATTTGGTTTATTAAGCGAAAGTCCGGCTTGAGTTCTTCGCTGGTACCAGGTTGGATTTAAGAGGGCTGTATAGGGGATCAGCTCCCATATATTATGATTGATGTTACAGGGTGCGTGAGTGCTCCAAATTACCTTTTTGATGTTATGATGTTGATGTTGCATTTCACTCTACAGGGTGCATTAGTTTTAGATAGTTATAGAGATTATGGTTAAAATTGATATTTTACTCTCTGAGTCGAACGCTCACTCCTGTTCAATATTTTTTTTCAGGCTACAGGAGGATTTTATTTTGGTTAACCTGCTTTTCTCCTTCGCAGGTTGTTTATCAATATTTGTGTAATTTTATTTACTCCTAGAATTTCCGCATGTGTTAGAAGTATTTATTTGATTATGGTCTGTAATATTATTATCATGTTGGACCTGTAAACGTATAATGATATGCATGTTTGATGTATTGGATGAGGGAGCTGAGCTCCCATTTATTTTTATGAGGATATGAGTATGTGGAGGGTGAGCTGAGCTCCCCAATTGAGTATTTATCATGTTTACAGGTCGGGTGAGTCGAAAACTCCCCGTTGGAAAGTCCATTTTATGGCCGGACTCTGTCCGTTTGTTTTCTTGATATTGGGCCCAAATGGGCCTTAGAGTTGGGTAAATGAATAGTTAAGGCTTACTACGGGCCTCGGGGGCTTTAGGCTGGCCTGTGTCCTAGTCTTGGTCCGCCCATAGGTTGGGTCGTGACAAATGTGGTATCGAGCTTAGGCTCCGATTCATAGGGAAAAATTATCTAAGTGTTGGGAAGAGTTTACTAGCAATCACATGCGGAGTATAGGATTCTGCTTGCCTTTCCTGTAATTCTTTGTTTCTAGATTCTACGTTATACCTCGGGAAATATAAGATTACCTCAGTTAGTGTCTTGATTTTCGTGGAGTACATAGAAACATGAAATAGATTTAACAAACTTATTGAGGTCTACGTTGGAAACACGTACTCCAATAAATAATATATTTTCGTCAGTATGGGTTTAAATGGTGTGCCCATTTCGTGCAAGGCACGAGTACATAAAAGTGAGTCTTGAAAGTACAGTTGCCCTAGATAAGGATGAGGATACCATTGCTGGCAGTCATCAGTGGATGACCCAGACAGAATAAGTTTATGATAATAGAAGATTCAAGAGAGATAAGAGATTAAGAGACCTAGTCTGCCAGGACGTATCGTAGTAACTATACAATATTCTCGATGTCTGTTCTGTAAGCTGCAGATTACAGTACCGACATGAGATTATTGTGTAGAGCTGCGTACTTCCCTGTAGTGCTTATGATGAGGATGTTGCAGGCAGTCTCTGTTTTGGTACAGTAATGCCAGAATAGAGTTCTATATCTGCAAAGGAGTTGGGAACTCCTGGTTAGGGATCTAGAGCTAGAATATCGAAGGTCACAGTTGGGTGGTAACTAGAGTCAGTGACCCAGTTACCCTAGCATGAGCTAGAGTTACAGTAAGAGTTGCAAAGTAAAGGTGACACCTATAGAGTGAGACCATCTAGTCTTCGGTATGGAATTTTGGATGGTTTTTGCAGTATGACAAACATTTTGCTTAGAGCTTAGTGAGAATAGTATACCTTGTGTGTATCAGTATGGAATAAAGTACAACCCTACTACCTAGAGAAGGTCGAAACTATGAATATATGATTTACAGAGCTATGATATGATAAGAGAGACATTAGTTTGACATGGTTTTGGGCAAGGTGGTAAATGTAGTACCTTTGTTGCAGCAAGTTAGGATATAGTCCTATCTTTCGTAAGGGATCGAAAGTTATTACTAATAATGGTGACCCACAAAATAGTGCCCAAGATGGGACTGTAGAGTGTGGTAGAGAGTAGTTGGCTCGGGTATCCTGGAGAGGATACAAGTTCCATTATAGGAATCATATATAATCAGATCATAATGGATGTAAATCCTTTGAATTGGATGACGGGTTTGGGTGCCCGAAATCTTAAGTTTTGGAATTGAGTAAACATGGAAAATAATAATAATAATAATAATAATAATAATAATAATAATAATAATAATAATAATAATAATAATAATAAATAAATAAATAAAATTACTGCAGAATCAGTTCTCGAGGTAGTAAGGGTATTATGTAAGCTAAAGGATAAAAATAGAAATCATACGATAAAGGTATGACTGCAATTTCCTGAGTTCCTTTCTGACTTCATATTGTTCAAACAGTAGTATAATCTAATTATAATAGTGTTAAGAGTAATAAATTAGCGAAGATAAATCACAGAAGGCCAGTAGATAGAGAAAGTGTAGAATGAAAATTGGGATAATTGATTACAGATGCAATATAATCTAAGTGCCAGTGGGAGTACTAGCTAGAGTGGTCAAAGGACCAAATCTGAGTAGCACAGACATATGATAACGCGATAGAGACTCTGAAAGATATAGTTAGCAAGTACAAATTGTTATGTTAGGAAGAAGAATGGAACCAGGGATAGAATAGTCAAGTTCTATTTTGGGTAAGACAAAGGAAATAAATGAAAGGACAACCTAAAGAGCGCATAATAAAAGGAACAAAGTTAAGATATAGGATAGGCTAAGTGTTATTCTTGGCAAGGAGAATGACAAGGATGGAAAATCCAAAATGGGACCACATTAGTGAGAAAAGTGATGGAGGTATGGAATACAATAATAATGAGTAAATGTTAGAAGGTGTGCGATGGTATTACGGACTACCTAAATAGGTAGAGAAAGAGAAGTTAGTAAGCAGTAAGTTGAATAAAAGTCAGTCTAAGGGATCAAATAGGTATGATGAGAGGAAAAGAATGATAGATAATGACACATAGGTTTTAGGTTAGACTTTTGAGATAGTGAGAAGGTAGTTAGAGGTTCGTTATGAATGTCAGGCAAACATTTTTAGTGTGATCAACAGAATCACTTTGTAGTGAAGCAATAACGACAGGAAAATAGTAGGGGTAGAACGAAAAGTGACAAGTCTGGATGGTTATAAATCACTAGAAAGTTCAAGGATCAAATTAATGACCCTAGATAAGGGTGGAGTTAGTGTTGGAAGAATTTATTAGTGAGAGAAATCTTTCAGGAATCAACAAAAGTTAAGGGCAAAATAAAAACGATGATAGATATGAATCATAGGTCGAGTATAAGTAAAGTTAATAAATTATAAAATATTATGTCAAGAAGGAAAATGGTACGTAAAGGATTCATGCAGATGATACCTTATAGGTAGAGCATAATTGTGCTAGGAGATGATGAAATTTGGAGAGAAAGACCAAGAAACTTAGGTGAAACATTATAATATGACAATCGGGTGTAGTTGAATATAAGAGGATATTTTCTTTCTTTTCAAGTTTAGCTTGTGCTTTTGGTTCTAGAAGGTTATATAAGGAACAGAAACTGAGTCAAGGAGACCTAGTTATTGAGAGTTTGGTAGGCACAAATTCATACATAATTTCCTGATATGAGAATGACAGTAAGTGCATACCTAGTATTAAGTATGAAAGGGCGAACAGAGTAATGACAGGAGTTAAATTGAGTTAGCTACTAAGGCTTGCAACTGTTTTAAACTATGAGCTGGAGGAAATACTAATTGTGGATGAGTTTCAATAGATGAAATTATTGCTAATGGGTAATTTGAGGTTGAAGTTTGGAAAGTTGTGGGCGATATGTGATTATATTAAGGAGAATAAACACGTGAAGTATCTTATTTAGAATTAAGGCATGACACACATTTCCCACAAAGTGTTAGTTCGGATGGAACTTATAGTTTCTGGAGCTCCTATCCATCCAGGATGAGCAATTTCCTACTAAGTCTGGTAGGGAATGATAATGTTCTGATAGTTAAGTTGGGAAAGGGGATTACAAAAACGAATTTTCTATGGTTAATTATAAGTGTTACAAAAGGTGAAGAATGTGCTGGTAGGAGAAAATCGTAAGGTTAGAATCCCCGAAGTAATGGAACTAGTAATCAAGATAAGACTAAGAAATAAAAAGAAAGTTAAAGTTGATGATGGGATAGACATCTTTGAAGGAAAAAGGTGTAAGGATGAGATAGGACTAAAATTAAGGAATAAGTACAGCAGGTTGAAAAGATACCAACAATACCAAAAATAGGAAAAGGGAAGTGGATAAGATGCAAAGGACAGGAAGAGAGCTAGATAGAGTCAGTTATAATGATGAGGATAAGGAGTGTCTAACCACTGCCCCTGTGTTAACACTACCTATGAGCGGTGAAGGATACACCGTGTACTGTGACGCATTCAGAGTTGGCCTAGGGTGTGTTTTGATGCAGAATAGAAAAGTAGTGGCTTATGCTTCAAGGCAGCTGAAGAGGCATGAGCAGAACTATCCCACCCATGATTTGGAAATGGCGACTGTAGTCTTTGCACTAAAAATCTGGAGACACTACCTGTATGGTGAAGTGTGCGAGATATACACCGACTACAAGAGTTTGAAGTATATCTTCCAACAGAGGGATTTAAACTTGAGACAGAGGAGATGGATGGAGCTTCTGAAAGACTATGATTGCACCATCCAAGCACCACCTCAGGAAGGCCAATGTTGTGGCGTATGCTTTGAGCAGAAATCTTCCGCGCGCTTTGGCACATTTCAAAGCAGAGAAGAGACCGTTGATTCAGGAAGTACCTGAGTTGATGGATCAAGGTTTAATCCTAGATCTTTCAGATGAGGGGGTATTGTTGGCTCATTTTTCAGTGAGGCCAGACTTGAGGGACAGAGTTAGAGTTTCCCAGCACAGAGACCAACAATTGATGAAGATCATAGAAAGAGTACAGCAGGGTGAAGGTGGTGAGTTTGGATTTGCCAATGATAGCGCCCTAGTGCAAGGTTCTAGGATATGTGTGCCCGATGTGGACAACCTCAGGAATGAAATCATGCGAGAGGCACACTACACACTGTACAGTGTCCACCCAGGTTCCACCAAGATGTACCATGATGTGAAAGATAGCTATTGGTGGAATGGCATGAAGAGAGACATAATGCACTTTGTGTCCAAGTGCTTGACTTATCGTAAAGTGAAGTTTGAACACCGAGACCGTCGTGAAGCTGCAAGAGCTCCCTATCCCGTAATGG
This sequence comes from Hevea brasiliensis, assembly GCF_030052815.1. Classification (NCBI taxonomy): domain Eukaryota; kingdom Viridiplantae; phylum Streptophyta; class Magnoliopsida; order Malpighiales; family Euphorbiaceae; genus Hevea; species Hevea brasiliensis. The sequence goes on from NC_079501.1 coordinate 91,012,429, forward strand.
ACGTGGGAAATGATCACTATGGATTTTGTGACTGGGTTGCCTCGTACCACGCGAGGATGTGATTCGATATGGGTAATTGTAGACCGCTTGACCAAATCAGCTCACTTCTTACCTGTGAAGACTACATATTCTGTGGCACAGTATGCCCGGCTCTACATTCGAGAAATAGTCGATTGCATGGAGTTCCGGCCCATAATATTCCGATGCAGGGCCCCGTTCACTTCTCGGTTTTGGAGAAAGTTACAGGAGGCACTTGGCACACAGCTGAACTTCAAGATGCCTTTCCACCCTCGCATGCACGGACAAATTAAAGGACAATCCAAACACTGGAAGACATGCTTCGCATGAGTGTCTTGGATTTTGGAGGTGAATGGGATGAGCAGCTAGCTTTGGTGGAGTTTGCCTACAACAACAGTTATCACTCCAAAGATAGGGATGGCACCCTATGAGGCATTATATGGAAGAAAGTGTAGGTCTCTCGTGTTGGACAGAAATGGGGAAGCGAAGGTGCATGATGTAGACCTAGTGCAAGACACTTGAGGTAGTTCCTTTAATTAGAAACGATCGAGGACTTTGATGAAGAGAAGAGTTATGCAGATCCCAGACGGAGGGATGTGGAGTTTGTAGTAGGCGACTATGTATTCCTGAAGGTTTCTCCAATGAAGGGAGTCATGAGATTTGGAAAGAAGGGCAAGTTGGCACCTCGGTATATCGGACCTTTTGAGGTTACTGATAGAGTTGGAGCAGTTGCTCACGGTTGGAGCTACCACCCAACCTTTCTCACGTTCATCCCGTGTTTCACATCTCCATGTTCAGGAAATACATTCTCGATCCTTCTCATGTACTATAGTCGGATGTAATAGAACTAAAGGAGAACTTGACATTTGAGGAGCAACTCAGAGCCATAGTGGACTATCAAGTGAGACAATAAGATCAAAACAGATCCCTATAGTTAAGGTTTTGTGGAGGAGCCAGAAAGTCGAAGAGTGCACCATGGAGTCAGAAACGGACATGCGTAGCAAGTACCCTTCTCTGTTCAATGTGTAAAAATGTACTTTATTCTGCCTTGTGTAAAATTCGAGGACGAATTTTCTGTAAGGGGGGAAGAATGTAACACCCCTGATTTTTATATATTATTATTGGGCTTCGTAGGTATCCTCGATTCATGGAATTCGACGATTGACCTGGTTCGAAATTCGCCAGCATGCACTGCACGAAAAGTCTCTGAATTGGACCGAGGTTTTGGCTAGCCCACCATTGTCATGCATCCCGAGCGCGTTCCCGAAGTTAGAATCGGCAAAGGTAAACCCGAACCTTGCTTTTTCGTAATTTTCTAGTGCTTAAATCCATAAAATATTATTGGTAGCTTATAAAATTACGATTCTTTTTGCAATAGCTTAGTAATATTTCTAAGGACCATGCAAGTAGTTTTATAATTTTTAGGGCTTATTTGATCAGTTTTTGCAAAAATGATCAATTATAAGTACTAAATTGAAATTTTACATATTGTGATGGATGATTGATTTGATGGGCCCAAGAGGGGGCTGTGTGACGTGATTGAGTTGTGGATATGTGGATTGTGGATATAGAAGTGTGTTTTAAGCCCTTTTGCAGGTTGGATAGGTCCTAGGTATAGGGGAGACTCACTGGATTTTCGGCACGACTTAGGACGTATTTGGTCTTTTTCCTTGTTTGTATGGAGTCAAATTTATTAAATGATTGTAATAAAATTGTCAGGTGAGCCGGGACAGCCTTCTTCCTCCGCCCAGCCGCCTCAGTGACCACCGTCAAGTCTGTGAGTAAAATATTAATTTTAATTGTAATTTCGATATTATTATATGTTCAAGCATGTCCATGCATCACTTATATGCATATTTATGTAGTTAAACTCTAGGCACGATTTATGTTGCATTCATAACTGTTAACGTGCCATGGATGTTGTTGTGGTAATTTGGAGCAGTGTGCGTGCGTTGGCGTGCGTGTGATGTGGTGTGGACTATGGACAGGACGGGTAGTCACGGCTTGAGTTCTTCGCTGGGACCCGATCCTTCGGGGGGTAGTCACGGCTTGAGTTCTTCGCTGGGACCCTCGATTTGGTTTATTAAGCGAAAGTCCGGCTTGAGTTCTTCGCTGGTACCAGGTTGGATTTAAGAGGGTCAGATAGGGATCAGCTCCCATATATTATGATTGATGTTACAGGGTGCGTGAGTGCTCCAAATTACCTTTTTGATGTTATGATGTTGATGTTGCATTTCACTCTACAGGGTGCATTAGTTTTAGATAGTTATAGAGATTATGGTTAAAATTGATATTTTACTCTCTGAGTCGAACGCTCACTCCTGTTCAATATTTTTTTTCAGGCTACAGGAGGATTTTATTTTGGTTAACCTGCTTTTCTCCTTCGCAGGTTGTTTATCAATATTTGTGTAATTTTATTTACTCCTAGAATTTCCGCATGTGTTAGAAGTATTTATTTGATTATGGTCTGTAATATTATTATCATGTTGGACCTGTAAACGTATAATGATATGCATGTTTGATGTATTGGATGAGGGAGCTGAGCTCCCATTTATTTTTATGAGGATATGAGTATGTGGAGGGTGAGCTGAGCTCCCCAATTGAGTATTTATCATGTTTACAGGTCGGGTGAGTCGAAAACTCCCCGTTGGAAAGTCCATTTTATGGCCGGACTCTGTCCGTTTGTTTTCTTGATATTGGGCCCAAATGGGCCTTAGAGTTGGGTAAATGAATAGTTAAGGCTTACTACGGCCTCGGGGCTTTAGGTCGCCTGTGTCCTAGTGCCGGTCCGGCCCATAGGTTGGGTCGTGACAAATGTGGTATCAGAGCTTAGGCTCCAGATTCATAGGGAAAAATTATCTAAGTGTTGGGAAGAGTTTACTAGCAGTCACATGCGGAGTATAGGATTCTGTTTCGTCTTTTCCTGTAATTCTTTGTTTCTAGATTCTACGTTATACCTCGGGAAATATAAGATTACCTCAGTTAGTGTCTTGATTTTCGTGGAGTACATAGAAACATGAAATAGATTTAACAAACTTATTGAGGTCTACGTTGGAAACACGTACTCCAATAAATAATATATTTTCGTCAGTATGGGTTTAAATGGTGTGCCCATTTCGTGCAAGGCACGAGTACATAAAAGTGAGTCTTGAAAGTACAGTTGCCCTAGATAAGGATGAGGATACCATTGCTGGCAACATCGCTGGATGACCCGCATGTAATAAGTTTATGATAATAGAATATTCAAGAGAGATAAGAGATTAAGAGACCTAGTCTGCCAGGACGTATCGTAGTAACTATACAATATTCTCGATGTATGTTCTGTAAGCTGCAGATTACAGTACCGACATGAGATTATTGTGTAGAGCTGCGTACTTCCCTGTAGTGCTTATGATGAGGATGTTGCAGGCAGTCTCTGTTTTGGTACAGTAATGCCTGAACAGAGTTCTATATCTGCAAAGGAGTTGGGAACTCCTGGTTAGGGATCTAGAGCTAGAATATCGAAGGTCACAGTTGGGTGGTAACTAGAGTCAAGGATCTGCCACTCCTAGCATGAGCTAGAGTTACAGTAAGAGTTGCAAAGTAAAGGTGACACCTATAGAGTGAGACCATCTAGTCTTCGGTATGGAATTTTGGATGGTTTTTGCAGTATGACAAACATTTTGCTTAGAGCTTAGTGAGAATAGTATACCTTGTGTGTATCAGTATGGAATAAAGTACAACCCTACTACCTAGAGAAGGTCGAAACTATGAATATATGATTTACAGAGCTATGATATGATAAGAGAGACATTAGTTTGACATGGTTTTGGGCAAGGTGGTAAATGTAGTACCTTTGTTGCAGCAAGTTAGGGTATAGTCCTATCTTTTCAGAAGGGATCGAAAGTTATTACTAATAATGGTGACCCACAAAATAGTGCCCAAGATGGGACTGTAGAGTGTGGTAGAGAGTAGTTGGCTCGGGTATCCTGGAGAGGATACAAGTTCCATTATAGGAATCATATATAATCAGATCATAATGGATGTAAATCCTTTGAATTGGATGACGGGTTTGGGTGCCCGAAATCTTAAGTTTTGGAATTGAGTAAACATGGAAAATAATAATAATAATAATAATAATAATAATAATAATAATAATAATAATAATAATAATAATAATAATAATAATAATAATAATAAATAAATAAATAAAATTACTGCAGAATCAGTTCTCGAGGTAGTAAGGGTATTATGTAAGCTAAAGGATAAAAATAGAAATCATACGATAAAGGTATGACTGCAATTTCCTGAGTTCCTTTCTGACTTCATATTGTTCAAACAGTAGTATAATCTAATTATAATAGTGTTAAGAGTAATAAATTAGCGAAGATAAATCACGTAAGGCCGAGATAGAGAAAGTGTAGAATGAAAATTGGGATAATTGATTACAGATGCAATATAATCTAAGTGCCAGTGGGAGTACTAGCTAGAGTGGTCAAAGGACCAAATCTGAGTAGCACAGACATATGATAACGCGATAGAGACTCTGAAAGATATAGTTAGCAAGTACAGCTGTTATGTTAGGAAGAAGAATGGAACCAGGGATAGAATAGTCAAGTTCTATTTTGGGTAAGACAAAGGAAATAAATGAAAGGACAACCTAAAGAGCGCATAATAAAAGGAACAAAGTTAAGATATAGGATAGGCTAAGTGTTATTCTTGGCAAGGAGAATGACAAGGATGGAAAATCCAAAATGGGACCACATTAGTGAGAAAAGTGATGGAGGTATGGAATACAATAATAATGAGTAAATGTTAGAAGGTGTGCGATGGTATTACGGACTACCTAAATAGGTAGAGAAAGAGAAGTTAGTAAGCAGTAAGTTGAATAAAAGTCAGTCTAAGGGATCAAATAGGTATGATGAGAGGAAAAGAATGATAGATAATGACACATAGGTTTTAGGTTAGACTTTTGAGATAGTGAGAAGGTAGTTAGAGGTTCGTTATGAATGTCATGCAAACATTTTTAGTGTGATCAACATAATCACTTTGTATTGAAGCAATAACGACAGGAAAATAGTTGGGTTAGAACGAAAAGTGACAAGTCCGATGGTTATAAATCACTAGAAAGTTCAAGGATCAAATTAATGACCCTAGATAAGGGTGGAGTTAGTGTTGGAAGAATTTATTAGTGAGAGAAATCTTTCAGGAATCAACAAAAGTTAAGGGCAAAATAAAAACGATGATAGATATGAATCATAGGTCGAGTATAAGTAAAGTTAATAAATTATAAAATATTATGTCAAGAAGGAAAATGGTACGGTAAAGGGTTCATGCAGATGATACCTTATAGGTAGAGCATAATTGTGCTAGGAGATGATGAAATTTGGAGAGAAAGACCAAGAAACTTAGGTGAAACATTATAATATGACAATCGGGTGTAGTTGAATATAAGAGGATATTTTCTTTCTTTTCAAGTTTAGCTTGTGCTTTTGGTTCTAGAAGGTTATATAAGGAACAGAAACTGAGTCAAGGAGACCTAGTTATTGAGAGTTTGGTAGGCACAAATTCATACATAATTTCCTGATATGAGAATGACAGTAAGTGCATACCTAGTATTAAGTATGAAAGGGCGAACAGAGTAATGACAGGAGTTAAATTGAGTTAGCTACTAAGGCTTGCAACTGTTTTAAACTATGAGCTGGAGGAAATACTAATTGTGGATGAGTTTCAATAGATGAAATTATTGCTAATGGGTAATTTGAGGTTGAAGTTTGGAAAGTTGTGGGCAGTATATGTGATTATATTAAGGAGAATAAACACGTGAAGTATCTTATTTAGAATTAAGGCATGACACACATTTCCCACAGCCGTGTTAGTTCAGATGGAACTTATAGTTTCTGGAGCTCCTATCCATCCAGGATGAGCAATTTCCTACTAAGTCTGGTAGGGAATGATAATGTTCTGATAGTTAAGTTGGGAAAGGGGATTACAAAAACGAATTTTCTATGGTTAATTATAAGTGTTACAAAAGGTGAAGAATGTGCTGGTAGGAGAAAATCGTAAGGTTAGAATCCCCGAAGTAATGGAACTAGTAATCAAGATAAGACTAAGAAATAAAAAGAAAGTTAAAGTTGATGATGGGATAGACATCTTTGAAGGAAAAAGGTGTAAGGATGAGATAGGACTAAAATTAAGGAATAAGTACAGCAGGTTGAAAAGATACCAACAATACCAAAAATAGGAAAAGGGAAGTGGATAAGATGCAAAGGACAGGAAGAGAGCTAGATAGAGTCAGTTATAATGATGAGGATAAGGAGTGTCTAACCACTGCCCCTGTGTTAACACTACCTATGATCGGTGAAGGATACACCGTGTAATCGTGGACGCATTCGTGAGTTGGCCTAGGTGTGTTTTGATGCGAATAGAAAAGTAGTGGCTTATGCTTCAAGGCACCAAGAGGCATGAGCGTAACTATCCCACCCATGATTTGGAAATGGCGATCGTAGTCTTTGCACTAAAAACTGGAGACACTACCTGTATGGTGAAGTGTGCGAGATATACACCGACTACAAGAGTTTGAAGTATATCTTCCAACAGAGGGATTTAAACTTGAGACAGAGGAGATGGATGGAGCTTCTGAAAGACTATGATTGCACCATCCAGTACCACCCTGGGAAGGCCAATGTTGTGGCAGATGCTTTGAGCAGGAAATCTTCTGGCAGTTTGGCGCACATTTCAGCAGAGAAGAGACCGTTGATTCAGGAAGTACCTGAGTTGATGGATCAAGGTTTAATCCTAGATCTTTCAGATGAGGGGGTATTGTTGGCTCATTTTTCAGTGAGGCCAGACTTGAGGGACAGAGTTAGAGTTTCCCAGCACAGAGACCAACAATTGATGAAGATCATAGAAAGAGTACAGCAGGGTGAAGGTGGTGAGTTTGGATTTGCCAATGATAGCGCCCTAGTGCAAGGTTCTAGGATATGTGTGCCCGATGTGGACAACCTCAGGAATGAAATCATGCGAGAGGCACACTACACACTGTACAGTGTCCACCCAGGTTCCACCAAGATGTACCATGATGTGAAAGATAGCTATTGGTGGAATGGCATGAAGAGAGACATAACAGACTTTGTGTCCAAGTGCTTGACTTATCAGAAAGTGAAGTTTGAACACCAGAGACCGTCAGGGAAGCTGCAAGAGCTCCCTATCCCAGAATGGAAGTGGGAAATGATCACTATGGATTTTGTGACTGGGTTGCCTCGTACCACGCGAGGATGTGATTCGATATGGGTAATTGTAGACCGCTTGACCAAATCAGCTCACTTCTTACCTGTGAAGACTACATATTCTGTGGCACAGTATGCCCGGCTCTACATTCGAGAAATAGTCAGATTGCATGGAGTTCCGCCCATAATATCCGACAGGGCCCCGATTCACTTCTCGGTTTTGGAGAAAGTTACAGAGGCACTTGGCACACAGCTGAACTTCAAGATGCCTTTCCACCCTCGCATGCATCGGACAAATTAAAAGGACAATCCAAACACTGGAAGACATGCTTCGCATGAGTGTCTTGGATTTTGGAGGTGAATGGGATGAGCAGCTAGCTTTGGTGGAGTTTGCCTACAACAACAGTTATCACTCCAGCATAGGGATGGCACCCTATGAGGCATTATATGGAAGAAAGTGTAGGTCTCCTCTGTGTTGGACAGAAATGGGGGAAGCGAAGGTGCATGATGTAGACCTAGTGCAGTACACTTCAGAGGTAGTTCCTTTAATTAGGAAACGACTGAGGACAGCTTTCAGTAGACAGAAGAGTTATGCAGATCCCAGACGGAGGGATGTGGAGTTTGCAGTAGGCGACTATGTATTCCTGAAGGTTTCTCCAATGAAGGGAGTCATGAGATTTGGAAAGAAGGGCAAGTTGGCACCTCGGTATATCGGACCTTTTGAGGTTACTGATAGAGTTGGAGCAGTTGCCTACCGGTTGGAGCTACCACCCAACCTTTCTCACGTTCATCCCGTGTTTCACATCTCCATGTTCAGGAAATACATTCTCGATCCTTCTCATGTACTATAGTCGGATGTAATAGAACTAAAGGAGAACTTGACATTTGAGGAGCAACCTGTAGCCATAGTGGACTATCAAGTGAGACAGCTAAGATCAAAACAGATCCCTATAGTTAAGGTTTTGTGGAGGAGCCAGTCAGTGTAAGAGTGCACCTGGGAGTCAGAACGGGACATGCGTAGCAAGTACCCTTATCTGTTCAATGTGTAATCATGTACTTTATTCTGCCTTGTGTAAAATTCGAGGACGAATTTTCTGTAAGAGGGGAAGAATGTAACACCCCTGATTTTTTTATATATTATTATTGGGCTTCGTAGGTATCCTCGATTCATGGAAATTCGACGATTGACCTGGTTCATAAATTCGCCAGAATGCACTGCACGGAAAAGTCTCTGAATTGGACCGAGGTTTTGGCTAGCCCACCATTGTCATGCATCCCGAGCGCGTTCCCGAAGTTAGAATCGGCAAAGGTAAACCCGAACCTTGCTTTTTCGTAATTTTCTAGTGCTTAAATCCATAAAATATTCGTGGTAGCTTAGAAAATTACGATTCTTTTTGCAATAGCTTAGTAATATTTCTAAGGACCGCGGGGCAGAGTTTTATAATTTTTAGAGCTTATTTGAGCAGTTTTTGCAAAAATGATCAATTACAAGGACTAAATTGAAATTTTACATATTGTGATGAATGATTGATTTGATGGGCCGGGAGGGGCTGTGTGGACGTGATTGAGTTGTGGATATGTGGATTGTGGATATAGAAGTGTGTTTTAAGCCCTTTTGCAGGTTGGGTAGGTCCTAGGTATAGGGGAGACTCTGCCGGATTTTCGGCACGACTTAGGACGTATTTGGTCTTTTTCCTTGTTTGTATGGAGTCAAATTTATTAAATGATTGTAATAAAATTGTCGTGTGAGCCGATGCCTTTCTTCCTCCGCCTACCGCCTCGGTGACCACCACAAGTCTGTGAGTAAAATATTAATTTTAATTGTAATTTCGATATTATTATATGTTCAAGCATGTCCATGCATCACTTATATGCATATTTATGTAGTTAAACTCTAGGCACGATTTATGTTGCATTCATAACTGTTAACGTGCCATGGATGTTGTTGTGGTAATTTGGAGCAGTGTGCGTGCGTTGGCGTGCGTGTGATGTGGTGTGGACTATGGACAGGACGGGTAGTCACGGCTTGAGTTCTTCGCTGGGACCCGATCCTTCGGGGGGTAGTCACGGCTTGAGTTCTTCGCTGGGACCCTCGATTTGGTTTATTAAGCGAAAGTCCGGCTTGAGTTCTTCGCTGGGACCAGGTTGGATTTAAGAGGGCTGTATAGGGGATCAGCTCCCATATATTATGATTGATGTTACAGGGTGCGTGAGTGCTCCAAATTACCTTTTTGATGTTATGATGTTGATGTTGCATTTCACTCTACAGGGTGCATTAGTTTTAGATAGTTATAGAGATTATGGTTAAAATTGATATTTTACTCTCTGAGTCAACGCTCACTCTGCTCAATATTTTTCTCAGGCTACAGGAGGATTTTATTTTGGTTAACCTGCTTTTCTCCTTCGCAGGTTGTTTATCAATATTTGTGTAATTTTATTTACTCCTAGAATTTTCGCATGTGTTAGAAGTATTTATTTGATTATGGTCTGTAATATTATTATCATGTTGGACACAGAACGTATAATGATATGCATGTTTGATGTATTGGATGAGGAGCCGAGCTCCCATTTATTTTTATGAGGATATGAGTATGTGGAGGGTGAGCCGAGCTCCCAATTGAGTATTTATCATGTTTACAGTCGGGTGAGTCGAAAACTCCCGTTGGAAAGTCCATTTTATGGCCTGACTCATCCGCTTGTTTTCTTGATATTGGGCCCAAATGGGCCTTAGAGTTGGGTAAATGAATAGTTAAGGCTTACTACGGGCCTCGGGGCTTTAGGTCGCCTGTGTCCTAGTCTTGGTCCGCCCATAGGTTGGGTCGTGACAAATGTGGCATCGAGCTTAGGCTCCGATTCATAGGGAAAAATTATCTAAGTGTTGGGAAGAGTTTACTAGCAATCACATGCGAGTATAGGATTCTGCTTCGTCTTTCTGTAATTCTTTGTTTCTAGATTCTACGTTATACCTCTGAAATATAAGATTACCTCGCTTAGTGTCTTGATTTTCGTGGAGTACATAGAAACATGAAATAGATTTAACAAACTTATTGAGGTCTACGTTGGAAACACGTATCCAATAAATAATATATTTTCACAAGATGGGTTTAAATGGTGTGCCCATTTCGCAAGGCACGAGTACATAAAAGTGAGTCTTGAAAGTACAATGTTGCCTAGATAAGGATGAGGATACCATTGGCGGTCATCGGTGGATGACCCGCATGAATAAGTTTATGATAATAGAATATTCAAGAGAGATAAGAGATTAAGAGACCTAGTCCGCCAGACGTATCGTAGTAACTATACAATATTCTCGATGTATGTTCTGTAGTCGCAGATTACGCATCGACATGAGATTATTGTGTAGAGTCGCACTTCCTCAGAGTGCTTATGATGAGGATGTTGCAGTGCACTGCTTTGGTACAAGAATGCCCGAATGCAGTTCTATATCCGCAAAGGAGTTGGGAACTCGGTTAGGGATCTAGAGCTAGAATATCAAGGTCACAGCTTGGGTGGTAACTAGAGTCAAGGATCAGATTACCTAGCATGAGCTAGAGTTACAGAAGAGTTGCAAAGTAAAGGTGACACCTATAGAGTGAGACCATCTAGTCTTCTATGGAATTTTGGATGGTTTTGCAAGATGACAAACATTTTGCTTAGAGCTTAGTGAGAATAGTATACCTTGTGTGTATCAGTATGGAATAAAGTACAACCCTACTACCTAGAGAAGGTCGAAACTATGAATATATGATTTACAGAGCTATGATATGATAAGAGAGACATTAGTTTGACATGGTTTTGGGCAAGGTGGTAAATGTAGTACCTTTGTTGCAGCAAGTTAGGGTATAGTCCTATCTTTTCAGAAGGGATCGAAAGTTATTACTAATAATGGTGACCCACAAAATAGTGCCCAAGATGGGACTGTAGAGTGTGGTAGAGAGTAGTTGGCTCGGGTATCCTGGAGAGGATACAAGTTCCATTATAGGAATCATATATAATCAGATCATAATGGATGTAAATCCTTTGAATTGGATGACGGGTTTGGGTGCCCGAAATCTTAAGTTTTGGAATTGAGTAAACATGGAAAATAATAATAATAATAATAATAATAATAATAATAATAATAATAATAATAATAATAATAATAATAATAATAATAATAATAATAATAATAATAATAATAAATAAATAAATAAATAAAATTACTGCAGAATCAGTTCTCGAGGTAGTAAGGGTATTATGTAAGCTAAAGGATAAAAATAGAAATCATACGATAAAGGTATGACTGCAATTTCCTGAGTTCCTTTCTGACTTCATATTGTTCAAACAGTAGTATAATCTAATTATAATAGTGTTAAGAGTAATAAATTAGCGAAGATAAATCACAGAAGGCCAGTAGATAGAGAAAGTGTAGAATGAAAATTGGGATAATTGATTACAGATGCAATATAATCTAAGTGCCAGTGGGAGTACTAGCTAGA